>NC_058155.1:6935036-7592536 GCF_011075055.1 Mangifera indica | reverse complement strand
ACAGTGTCCTCTAATCTGTGTTAGGTCGCTATGTGAAAGTAAAATGATAATCATAAAGTATTAGATAAAAAGAGTTCTAATTTACACATCAAGCCATCTGTTTGATAACTTGACAACCCTATTTAATGTGCTAATTCATTGGACTTCAATCCTGATGAATGGGCATTGGGAGTAACTTTCTTGCTTTCCACACATACTCAAACCCATATATTTTTGAGGAGATACTCGCTATTGTAATTTGCAATAATGAATATGTTCATTAAGTTGTGTCTCATAGATTTATTTAAATTTTGGATCAACAATATGCAGTATCTTGATTTTGGTGGTGTTTTGTCATATTTTCAGGCATGATACTGGTGTGAGATGGATTCTTTTCTTTCAAGATACCAATGCACTTCTGTTCAAGGTAGAGTTGTTTTAATCTAGTGGAGAATTGCTTTTGGTTAAAAAGTAATTGTACTTGGCTATAAAATAAGCATACTGTATTTTAATGTAGGGAATTCCAGCATCATTGGGTGTCAGTGCTACCAAACAGTTGCATGTTAACTCTCTTGCTGTTCTGCGTAAAGCAAAAGAAGCTATTGGGGGGATAACCAAGCTTACTCATGCTGATGGTATGTTATAAAATGCCTTTTTCCTACCACTCATACCCAGGGGATTCATGTATTACAGTATGTTCTCTATTTGTAGATTATAATGCTTACTTATGTTAAAAAAAAAAAATTGTATATCATACTTGGGTGAAACCTAAATAATTGTTTTTGGTTTGGGAGGGAAGATGGGGTTGTTAAAGACTAAATCATTACATGTATTGTTTTTCTGGACACTAGCCTCCCCGGTGAAGGAACAAACATCACCAATAGGGAAAAGTTTACACGAATATGATTTTGAAAACTTCTTTTAGATTCACAGTCATTTAAACATTATTTATAATGAAAAACTAATGAATATCTGAATATTTAGAAGATAAGAAGATTTTACAAATTAGGAGGGGAAAAGGCTTTGATCATGTAAAGAGATTTTGCTGGTCCATGATAGTTTTAATTTATGTTCAATCCTTTCTTCCTTGTTATCACAGGGTTATGTTTTTCCTGTGATTATATTTAACATAACTTTATTGTCTTTAGTTCTCCACACTTTCTTTGTATAACATAATAATAAATACTAGCAATGTTGCTTATAATTTAGGCTTAATTACTGATTTGATGGTAATTGAATTTCAGGGAGATCTATGGTGATCAATGTAGAATACAATCAGCTGGATCCTCTGCTTCGGGCTACCCAGCATCCTGATGGAGATGTCAATTGTGAAACAGGCTATTCTCCTTTCCCTGGAAATATCAACCAGGTAATTTCTAGTTCCAACTTATTTAAATATTTCGGTTTTTGAAATGCATCCAGTTAATCCAATTATGGCTATCGGTTCGGTGGTCATTACACATTTTTAGTGACTTTTGTGAGTGATGCTTAAAAAATTGAATGCTACAAAGGTTGAAAGAGCATGTTTGACAATGAGAAGAGAATATATCAGTCAGTATCTGCATTATCAATGCAAAATATTTTTAGAATTTTAAAATATTTTATGATGAAATGATGAGGCTTTGCTGAAACTAAAACGCATTTGTCTTCAACATTTTTTTGTTAATTCACAGTTTGGTCAGAATTTCTGTTGGAATGATATTCATGCATATGTAATGTTTTCTTCATAGGTGTGATAGTGTTTCAATGTTTTAACTTCTGCTATTTATTTACTCTGCAGTTGATTTTGGAACTTGGTCCTTACCTCGAGGAGCTCAAGAAAACTGGAGGTGCAATAAAGGAGTTTGTTAACCCAAAGTAATTCTCTTTTTACTATTACATCTTATTACTGATTATTTTCTGCTTTGAGATCATGATCAGTTTGTCTCTAAACTTTTACTGCTGCAGCAGAACACTGCTTAAGTTAACTGAATATGCAGTGCAACTGAAGTGCAGTAGAATGATTCTGTAAATGAGTTTCTAATGATAATAGTTCATAGCTGTATAAGTGGATGATCCATGGAAAGTTTGTAGAATTTTCATTGATTACCGAATTATTCCTCTCAAGGAGATTGCTTTTTAACGAGAAGCTATAATTTAGTATTACACTTTGTAGGATGCTCCTAGTAGGCTAAAAAAGGTTAATTTAGTATTATTGCCAATGATGTGAGAAAAAATACTGGGCTTGATCCCAAGTTATTGAAATTTTGATGCTTATAAGCTGTTAATTTAGCTTCACTGTCCATGCTTTCAATAAATAAGAATGTAAACCTGAAATTTTGTCTCTTTGTCTTATGATTTTGGTGTAGATACAAAGACTCTACCAAAACTGCATTTAAGTCCTCAACTAGACTTGAGTGTATGATGCAAGATTATCCAAAAACATTGCCTCCATCTGCAAGAGTTGGATTTACGGTAACCTTTTTCCTTATATTTTTAGCACTCAAAGTTTGATTTTGTTTTCTTGCCTTGGGCTTTATTCCTCTCATGGTTCTGTGCTGTTATTTGCTTTCGAGGTATTCTTATTACTGTTGTAATCCTTATTAAATGACCTACTGTTATGTGTTTGCTTAGGCAATGGATACATGGCTTGCTTATTCACCTGCAAAGAACAACCAGGAGGATGCTGCTAAGGTATAAATAGATTTTGATGACCCTGAATTGTTCTTGAAGTCCATTATATTCTATGAGAAGCTCATCTTAAGTCCCTTGTAGGTTCCACATTATGTGCTGGATTCAAGCAAAGTTGAAAATGAATAAACAGATTGCAGTTGTATCTATAGTGTAAATATAAAAGAATAGGAAGTCTAGATGCTTGAGAAGTAATGCTTAAAGCTTGAAAGATGATAAATATTACATATGTTGCTGTTCCTAGTAACATATTTTTTAAATTTTAGTCTATTCTTTTATGTCTCAGCTTGAAGGATCTCCTCGAAAATTGAGGGAGTTTGTGATTATATTATATATGGTGCACTGAGATAACTTGCTTAGCCCCGTCCTTTTTCCATTTAATATTTCACAGTTGGGAAATAGTCAAATTTTTTTGGTTGGAAAGATTTTGCTGATAATGGGTGTGTTTCTTTTTTTAATCTCATATTTCTTATTCAGGGATTAAGTATATGTATTGGTGTTTAAAGTTTGATATTTTTTGTTTTTAATATAATTTGGTTTTTATTTTGTGAAGGTGCCGAAGGGAAATCCATATCATAGTGCAACTTCTGGCGAAATGGCCATCTATCGAGCAAACAGCTTAATTCTGAGAAAGGTAATTGTATTATACTATTATTTTACTTGTTCTTGCTCTCTTTCTCAATTTATTTGTTTGAGTTTCAAATTTTATCTAAATTTCAGGCTGGAGTCCAAGTGGGTGAACCTGTACAAGAGGTTTTCAATGGGCAAGAGGTAGAAGTGTGGCCTCGTGTCACATGGAAACCAAAATGGGGTCTGATTTTTTCCGACGTCAGGAAGAAAGTCAGTAAAAGTTGCTCCGTTTCTCAAAAATCAACCTTGGTCATTAAGGGCTGTAAAGTCTTTCTTGAAGATCTTAATTTGGATGGAACTCTTATAGTTGATGCTGTTGATGAGGCAGAGGTATGTGCTACTTTAATCTCTTACTACTAAATATGGAAGATAGAAGCTGCAAACAAAAAAAAAAAATTGTCTGATGTGATTGAATCTGTGTATTTTCCTTTAAACAGGTGAAAGTTGAAGGTTCAGTGCAGAACAAGGGCTGGACAATTGAAGGTGTAGACTACAAAGATACTTCGGTACTAGAAGAAATACGGATACGGGGTTTCAAAATAAAAAAAATTGAAAAACTGGAAAAGAATTTTAACGAGCCTGGCAAGTTTAGCTTGAAGCCCTGAAATGAACATATACAGGGATGTAGTCATTGATTTAAGTTCTTTAATCTGTTATGAAGCATTTTTCCAATTTATGGGGTTAGGAATAAGTTGGTCTGAAGTCGTTTTTATTTTTTCAGAGATGATGATACTGTTATGCCCCTTTAAGGTAAAATTTTATAGAGTCCTTAATTCTTTTAAATGTTTATTGCTTTGATGAATTTTTGAATACGTGTTCAGTGCTGGTATTTCTGCCATGCAACTAAGATTTGGGTGCAAGAATATGAACACACAATTATACAAGTAGAAGGTGATAAATTTTTACGTGGTTCGGTCGAAAAGATTAATAGCATACATCAACAGGGTTGTTATCATCTCAGTGATGCGAAATTACATAATAAGCAAAAAGGAAAACAAGAACTCAAGATGTTAAGCTTTGACAGTGTAATGTGCTACCAGGTGACTATAGATGTATACCATCTGAGCCCTCCCTTTCTCTTTGTTCTGCATAAATAGTAGGAAAACAATTACAAAAATTTAGGATAGTGCAATAGTTAATGACATAGAGGATACTGTACTGGTTTTGATATGGAAAAAATTGCAATTTTACTCTAATTGTGATTGTTGATTTTTGTGAGTATAATCGTTGGCAATAAATAACACTTACTTAATGCTGAATGATTATCGTGATTGTAGCGAAATTGGTCATTGTTTTATATTTAGAGACTTTTAGGAGAAAAGATATCTTGTTCGGATTTTTCTCTAAGAATTATAAATTTGAATGATGCTTATTTGTTAATCATTGACTGCAAATCGTATTTATGACTGTCTATTAAATGATGCTTTCAACTTAATCACAGTGACTAAATACTTGTCTAAGCCATGCTTCAACCCATTTTCAATAACCATAGTCGATGATTCTGGATGCACTGACTCTGGACCTGTTTCTGCATATCTTTCGAGGAGGGTAGAAATTTTGGCTGGATTAAGTACAAAATTCTGCATATAAGTTTTGGCGCTATTGGAGTAAAGAAGCAGTGGACGAAGTTGCAACAAGGTCTAAATTATCTGGAAAGTTAACACTAGTGTAATATATAATTATACACAATTAAACATTAGAGGTCAATAAAACTAATAGAATATTAAAAATTTTAAGGAATAAATCTAGGTTTGTACCTCTGTTATGCTTGTTACGCTGGTGTCCCACAAGAGATCTGTAGGACTTCCCTATTTAAAGAAGAGTTAGATTAAAACAAACACATTTGCATGTGCAATCCAATTTAACAAGAATATTTCATGAAAACAGAGATGCAGAAGAGTTCTTTATATACAAACTGTTGCAAATATTAACACTTTCGGGCCCTGAAGTTTTTGGCACTTCTTCTCTAATAAAATTCCCATCAAATGTAATGTTAACTGACAAATAACTCAAACCCCATCTGAGAGCAAGAATATCTCTTTCTTCAGATCATCATACAAGAAAGCCAGACTAGCCAAAGGGGGCAGGCTATGGAGATTTCCGGGGAACAGCACTGATCTGTTTGTAGAGGTAAGCTTCGTAGATTTCCACAAGCAGGCCAGGCTCCTTTTTAACAAGCTTCATATACTCATCCCTTTCAATGAAGCTGCTCATATTGTTTGTGATCAATGATACAGCTGCAAGAAGGAGACGTTTTGCATTGTGTCGGTGTGCAAATACGTATCTCGTGATTGAATTTTCCCAGTTCAATTTGGACACCAGGAACTCCTCACAGTAGGCTTTAAGATGCTTAACCTCATAATTTTCAGCTAATTCTAGAAGTTCACAGGCCAGTTTCTCATCAAGGCATATTTCAGCAGTGTACAGATAGTTGATAAATTCACAGAGAACATCATGTGATACGTCACTGATCTCTATGCTTGCAGTCTGCTTTTCTTCCATCTCATTCTCTAGCTTGGCTTTCAACATTGGCGAACGATTCACCTTTTCAGATATTACAATTATAATATAATATCTATACGTAAGAAAGAGCAATGCTATCCAGTCTTGAATACAAAATTAAATATACAGATAATGTATAATTATATAATTAGATGTTATTTTATCTTTAATTTAGAAAAGTTCATCAGTTTGGTAAAACACTTTGTTTATACGTGCACCAATGTTTTGCAGAGGAGTTCATCATATACTTTAAAGACTCGATCTTTTTGAAAAATCAATGCCTAAGTCTTAGACCTTAAAGGAGGATTACAAAAAAAAAAAGTCTGATAAATGGTTTGGCCCGTCTGATTTAGATATCTATTCAAAAATTAAATTAATAATGACTTTAAATTAAAAATAAAATGATATGATATATCATCTATATAATTTATTTTATATTCAAAACTGTATGCATTATAAAAAAAAAAAATATTATGGGCATGAGTAATTCAGCAAATGTGTGAAATGGGTACAGAGTACTGACCAAAACGGCCTTGTGAGCCGGGACAGGAACGGAGGACTCAGGAGTTCCGTCGTCGGAGGCAGTCAGCAAAACGACGTCGGTGTAAGATGGCTGATCGTGATGATCAAGTGGAGAAGGAATCCGTAAGAAGGCAATTTTGTCTTTAAGCTCTTTGATCTCTCGTTGCAGCACCTTAACTGTTTTTCCCCACCTCACGAAGCAGTCTTTGCAGATGCCACATTCGTATGACCAGTATGTCCTCCTGCAACCTTGGCAATTCGACATCTTCTTCTCTGTTTTCCAATTTCTGGTTTGGGTTCAGTTGAGGAACGTTGTAGGGTAATACATTTATAGTTAAGTGTTTTGGTGTGGCTACCTTTCTGCGGGTGCAAGGTTACTCAGAATGCGTGAGCCAAGCGTTTAAGCAAATACCAAAACAAATATTTCAGGCAAGAAAAGTGGCAATACAGCCGCCATTGAAGAAGCACTGCAATTGCCTCTCTGTATATGTGTCTCTTGAGTAGTCCGGTTATCCATGTCTACCGAGGAAGGACATCAAAAGCTAACCATAGGCGAAGAAATAGTAGAAACAGAATCAAAATTTATCATTTTCCGGGGGGGATGACGGTACACTATAAAGCGTACATATATTTTGCCATAAACTTATATAGGTCAAAACCCAAACTTTATTATACTCTCAAATTAATACTATTTAACTATTAAAAAAAATCAAATATCAGATTATAAACTATTAAAATTAATGAAATCAAATAAATTTTAGAGTAAAATTATTATTTAATTAGTAATATATTAAAAATAATAAAATATTATTTAATTTTCTTTTAAATTTAAAAAATTAATAATTTTTTCATATAATTAAAATTTAAAATGTTATATTTTCTCTTTTAAAGTTTTTTTTATTTTTCTCGTTCCCTTTTCCAATGCCATGATTGGCTGGTTTCTCTCTCTCTTAGACTGTTTTTATTATTATATTATTATTATTATTAAAAAGATATATCATATGATACAATATAATATGCGATATATAACATAAAAAAATTAGGTTTTCGATATAACATACAATACACAATTAACTACTATGGTGTTAACAAATCTTTTTCAAAGGGTATTAGAAATTCAAAAAAATGTTTGGGGGTATTTTTAAAAATTTCAATATGCCACCAATGGTTTAAAAAATTATAGTTATAACCCAAAAAATTAAATATTATATTGCGGATAGTTGGGGTTATAATATACTTTAAAATACCTAAAATGAATATGTTAATTTCTAAAACAAGACAAAGAAAATATCTATTTTTTCTAATGAAATTAAAAAAATGACATTTAAACTCCACAAAAACTATTTATAGCTCAGTTCGATAGCGATTATAATATTTTGAAACATAGAAATAAAATAATGATTAATAATATTTAAATAAAATAATATAAATATGTTTTAACAAATGAGGGAAAAATAATATAAATATGATGCACTTGGAATTGGTGACCCTCCTAGAAGACTTCTTGTTCAGATGTGCCTACTAAACCAGAGGACATTTGTGTGCGTGATTTCTTATTTAAGAAAAGACTTCTGACTACTGCTGCTAGCAGGGAACAACTTTTATCAGATTCATGTGCCTGACCAATTTGAAAATTCCAGGTAACCACTCTAAACACAATCAAGAACAGCAAGATGCATTGTTTTGAATTTTGATTGCTTATTAGTTAGCCTTTAAAGAAACTTTCAGGAAGATCAATCAGTAAATTCTAAGCTTGCCATAAACACATAATGATTTTGGTGTCAAAATATGTATTTTTTTCCTTTTTTCTGTTTTTTGTTCTTATAATTTCATGTCTCTGTTCCTTTTAGGTGGCTCGGCTTAACTTTAGCTATCCTGGTGGTTTGAAATCTTACATTAAAACTGCTAGAGAACTTTTAGGGGACTCAAAATGGGAAGAATCCATTTGATGGCTTCACTCCTTCTGTAAGTAAATTTAAATTTCATGCTTCTTAGACTTACAAATTTTCAGTTTTAGTCAACAAATTTTCAGTTTTAGTCAATTAATCAGCTGAAAATTATGATAAAATTATTATAGAATTTTCATTATGAATTTCCAACCAATATACTATCTCAAGTTCCTACGGCATAATAACTTTGATAAGCAATTTTTAGACATATCTACAAATGCAAATGTGTTTGTTGATTGATTAATGAGAAATGCATTTTGATCATCAATCAACATTTATTGCAATGACACTATATCTTATTGTTAGTTGATGATATGGGAATTCATGGACAAGGGGCAGAAGTCATCTAACCACATAATTTCATTTGATTTGTGTTATGTCTCCGGATTCTGTGCTTCATTTTCCTTGTTAAAGGAGAAATGCTCTATTTTGCTTGGCCTGCTTGTATACGAGCTCCTTGATAATTTTGGCTTCTCCCCAGTGCAGAATTAGCAAAATTCCATAACATATAGTTTAAATGAGCAGAAGTTTGAATTTAGTTTTATAACAGTTGAGTGCCACCAAAACTCCACAAACTGTAGCTCAACCCACTACGATTTTGTGAGGACTTAGAAGTTTGTCATTCTCTTGGGGTTATATAGCTGAAGAGAATGATGTTTGATTCCACTAGTATCAGCAGTTTAGCACAGCAAATGAGTGAGTAGAATTTGGCTGATATGTTGGTAATAATTCTTGCAGGTTCCAACAGGAGAATCTTTAATTTTTGGTGATGGTACCTTTATCAATTATGAGCAGGCAGGAGTTAAGGAAGGTAAGAATGCTGCCCTTGTTCTTGTTGCAGTGGTCTTGGGGAATGCCTTGGATGCAATGGAATTAAGGTATGTGCTTCATCATCATATTAATTGGGTATTAAATTATTTTTGTGAATCATAGTATATATATTTGTTTTGTTTTATAACTTTGATATTTTACTTTAATTTATGATTTTATCTCTAGTTATTCCTAGTTATTGCATCTCACAAACGAAGTGGGAATGATAAGCATATTTTTCTGTTATTATACCACTCATCCTTCAAACAAAAAAAATCCAAATTTAGTTACTATATGTCGATGACTTTTTTTAATCTAACAGCTTGTTATTTATTCGGCATAACTTCTAATGATAACTTTTCCTTTAAATCAGATCGAAGTTGTGCTGACACCAGTAACTAATAATTTTTTAATATCATTCAGGTGGCTCTTCCAGCAGAAACCACTACTGGAACATGTTTTTTCCAGCACTACATTGAGTGTATTTTGGCTCTTCAGGATTCTAGCTGCCAACTCACAGAAGGTTTGTTATCGGCAAAAGCCTATTGTATGAAAATACTTATACTAAAGTAGGTGGTCTTGCTAAACCTGAAACAGTTTGATTTTCATTTCTGATGAAAATTATGAAATTATGCAATCAGACCTCGTTCTCCTCAAGTTCATATTTAGTGTGCATCACCATCAGTAAGAAACTTTATGTAGCTTTTTCAAGCAATGATGTCACTTTCATATTTGTAGGAGAAAGTAAAGAGATTCCTTTTGTGATCATGAGGTCGGGTGATACACATTCATGAACATTGGAGCTTCTGGAATCAAATTCTTATTTTGGAATGAAACCTTCACAAGTCAAACTTCGGAAGCAGGTACATGATTGGTTGTTGAAGTATTTCTTTTATTTATAAATTAAATACCATAATTGATGCCTCGGAATATCAGTTGTAGTTGTAGAATAGCTCTATTAAAATACTATGCTTATAATTTGTTGCAGGAAAAAGTTGCACGTTTAGATGATAATGAGGCTTGGCTTGCTCTGGATCCTAAAAACAAGTACAGAATTCAGGTACTTATTCTCTGTATTATTTTTCGTAAGTGCTAGAGTATTTCCATGATTCTTGTCAGTAAATCTCAGAGTTTATGTAACCTTACTAATGTTAACTATTCTGTTCGTTTCAAAAAGTTAACACTATTTGGTTTCTATAGACAAACCCTCACGGCCATGGTGATGTGCATTCCCTTCTTTATTCCAGTGGCCTTTTGAAGACATGTTATGTTGCAAATGCTTTCTTTGTAATTTATTGAATTAGCTGTGCAAGTTATTATAGTCAAAATTGTTCCTCGTCTCTAATTATTATTGGTTTATGTATGACCATGAGGATTGTTGTTTTGTGAACCTTGGTGTTGTATGTGTTTTACTTTTCTGGGTAGGTGATGTATCACTTGAAAAAAAACAGTGTCCTCTAAGCTGTATTATGTCACCATGTGAAAGTAAAATAATAATCATAATGTATGAGATAAGAAAGAGTTCTAATTTACACCTCAAGCCATCTGTTTGATAACTTGACAACCCTATTTAAAGTGCTAATTCATTGGACTTCAATCCCGATGAATGAGCATTGGGAGTAACTTTCTTGCTTTCCACACATACCCACACCCATATATTTTTGAGGAGATACGCCCTATTGTAATTTGCAATAATGAATATGTTCATTAAGTTGCATCTCATAGATGTAATTAAAATTTGGATCAACAATATGCAGTATCTTATTTTGGTGGTGTTTTGTCATATTTTCAGGCATGATACTGGTGTGAGATGGATTCTTTTCTTTCAAGATATCAATGCACTTTCTGTTATGCATTTCTGTTCAAGGTGGAGTTGTTTTAATCCAGTGGAGAATTGCTTCTGATTAAAAATAGTTCTACTTGGCTATAAAATAAATGCACTTTATTTTCATGTAGGGAATTCCAGCATCATTGGGCGTCAGTGTTGCCGAGCAGTTCTATGTTAACTCTCTTGCTGTTCCGCGTAAAGCGAAAGAAGCTATTGGAGGCAGAACCAAGCTTACTTATGCTGATGGTATGTTATAAAATGTCTTTTTCCTACCACTTATACCCGGGGGGATTCATGTATTACAGTATGTTTACTATTTGTAGATTATACTGCTTACGTGTTTTAAAAAAAATTGTATATTATACTTGGGTGAAACCTAAATAATTGTTTTTGGTTTGGGAGGGAAGATGGGGTTGTTAAAGACAGGATCATTACATGTATTGTTTTTCTGGACATTAGCCTCCTTGGTGAAGGAACAAACATCACCAATAGGGAAAAGTTTAATTATTTTCCTTGACCTTCACATGAATGGGATTTTGAGAACTTCTTTTAGATTCAGAATCATTTAAACATTAATTATAATGAAAAACTAATGAGTTGTAGCACATATCTGAAAAACTAATGGAAAACTAAAGAGTTCTTTATATAGAAGTGATGCAAATATTAACACTTTCAGGCCCTGAAGTTTTTGACACTTTGTTCTTTAATAAAGTTTCCCACTGAATGTATTGTTAACTGACAAATAACTCAATCCTCATCCGAGAAAAAGAATATCTCTTTCTTCAGATCATCACACATGAAAGCCAGACCACCTGGCAAGCCGTGGAAATTTCTGGGGAACAGCGTTGATCTGTTTGGAGAGGTAAGTTTCGAAGATTTCCACAAGCAGGCAAGGCTCCTTTTCAACAAGCTCCATATACTCAGATCTTTTAATGAAGTTGCTCATATTGTTTGTGATCAATGATGAAGCTGCACGAAGGAGACGTTCTGCATTGTGTCGGTGTGCAAATACGTATCTCGTGATTGAATTTTCCCAGTTCAATTTGGACACCAGGAACTTCTCACAGTAGGCTTTAAGATGCTCAACATCATAATTTTCTGCTAATTCTAGAAGTTCACAGGCCAGTTTCTCATCAAGACTTATTTCAGCAGTGTACAGATAGTTGATAAATTCACAGAGAACATCATGTGATGCATCAGTGATCTCTATGGTTGCAGTCTGCTTTTCTTCCATCTCATTCTCTAGCGTGGCTTTTAACACTGGCGAACGATTCACCTGTTTAGATATTATAATTATAATATCTATACATTGGAAAAAGCGGTTTTACGTTTATACAATTAGATATGTAGATAATATGTCATTATATGATTAAGTTTATACATATGCCAAGTTTTGTAGAGAAGTTTATCATACACACCAAAGATTTGATCTTTTCGACAAAATTAAATGTCTGAAACCTTGACTTTTAGGTAAGAAAACAAAAAAACAATACCCTAATAAATGGTCCGGTTTGATTCAAATGCCTATTTAAGAATTAAATCAATTTTTTGTTAATTTGAGACATAAGATTTTAAATTAAAAATAAAATAAAATGACATTAAAATAAAACACTCATAGGATTCAAATTCATTCAGAATAGGAATTCTATTTAAAATATGACAGATCATTTATATATGTTGGTGTTTATTCAAAATTGTATACATTGTATAGAAAATAATATTATAATTCAGCAAATGTGTGAAATGGGTACTGAGTACTGACCAAAATGGCCTTATGAGCCAGGACAGGAACGGCGGACTCAGAAGTTCTGTCGTCGGAGGCAGCGAGCAAAACGACGTCGGTGTAAGATGCATGATCGCGGTGATCAAGTGGAGAAGAAATCCGTAAGAAGGCAATTTTGGCTTTAAGCTCCTCAACTGTTTCTTCCGACCTCTCGTAGCAGTCTTTGCAGGCGCCCCCTTCGCCTGACCAGTATGCCCGTCTGCAACATTGGCAAGACGTCATCATCTTCATTGGCAATACGTCATCTTCTTCTGTGTTTTCAAATTTCTGGTTTGGGTTAAATTGAGGAATGTTGTAAGGTAATACATTGAAAGTTAAGTGTTTTGGCCTGGCTACCTTGCTGCGGGTGTAAGGTTACTCAGAATGCGTGAGCCAGGCGTTTAAGCAAATACAAAAACTAAAAATTTCAGGCAAGAAAAGTAGCAATATAGCCACCATTGAAGCACTGCTATTGCCTCTCTGTATATGTGTCTCTTGAGTAGTTCAGCATCAATGCCTACAGAGGAAGGACATCAAAAGCTGACCATCGGTAAAGAAATAGAAGAAACAGGATCAAAATTTACCAATTTCCGGGTCGCAGGACGTGCACGATAAAACGTTTAGATATTTTGCGATAAATTTATATGGCGGATTGGCGGGTACAGATGCAATTTTTCAGTTCTCAATGCTGGAGCTGACATAATGTGATACTAGAAAAAAAGAAAATAATTTGCTTTTACAATCTTATCCTGGTTCGGCAAACAATTTTGATATACAAATGATATGTTATTGTATAATTAAATATTATTTTATTTTTAATTCAAAATTATTTAATCACATGATGATATATCAGTTATATACCTAAATTATAATTACCAATATGTATATATAATTTTATTAATATTTTAATTATGCAAATGTACTTCATGGATTGGGAAAAATATCCTTTAAATATAAAGCCAAATGACTATTTCCCACCCAAGGTTTATAACATAGCGGATTTTCGTTATTTCAATTTAAAAAAGTCATTTACTAATACAAGTATAAATAAAGGTGATAATAACATATATCATATGTTAAGAGGATGAACTATGATTTTTGAATATATTAAAAGTGTTAATGAAATTTTTTACAAGGTTTTAAAAATTCAAAAAAGATTTGGAGTGTTTTTAAAATTTTTAAATTTTAAATATGTGTTTCTATAATTTAAAAAATATAGTTATATCCTCGAAGAAGTAAATATCATGTTACAAATTATTAACGCTATAATATATTTTCAATATATAAGAGATAAAAAAAATAATTTCTAAAATAAGATAAAAAATTTATTTGTTTACCCCTGGTAATTTACACCTCCATAAAGATTATTTATAATTCAATTTGATAAGAGTATCATTATAATATTTTTAATTTAAAGGATAAAAAAAAGGGTTAATTATATTCTTAATATAATATTTGGAAAAAAATAAAATAAAATAAAATAAATATATTTTGACAGTTAAAACTATTGACCAATTTTGATAGTTGGTGGAAAAATAATTTTCCCAAATTTAAAAAGTGAGAAATGTAGTTTTATTAAATCTTGATGGGGAACAGTCATTTGGCCTAAATACGATAACATTCAAATGTCATAGAAAATTTTATGCACTTGGAATTGATGACCCTCTCTGAAGATTTCTAGTTCGGATGTGCTACCAACCAGAGGACACTTGTGTGCGTGATTTCCTATTTAAGAAAACATTTCTGATTACTGCTGCCACCGGGAAACAACTTTATCAGATTCATGTGTCTGACCAATTTGAAATTTCCAGGCAGCCAGTCTAAACACAACCAAGAACAGTGGATAAATTCTGACATATCTTTGAAAAGATTTCTCAAAGATATGTTGTTTTGAATTTTGATTGCTGATAAGTTAAAGATCAATGGATAAATTCTGAGCTTGCCATAAATACATGGTAAACTATAGACATTTAAGGAAAAAAACTATATGATATACAGATAACACTAGATGATTTCCATAACTCCACAACATATTACAATTTCAAGTTTTGCCACCAGTATCTCACATCTTTGAGAAAACTTTGGCATGCCCTTCAATATAGACGAAAACTACTACAGAACTTTCCAACCAACAAATATTTTAGTTTGTTCATATACTCTCCATCCACATCCAGAGACTTCATAAACAAAAAACAATGATCAGTGACTCATATTTTATCCCTCTCTGTTTTCAGATCAGAACAGGAAGAAAACTGTACTCAGTCATTACTTCATGGAAGAATCCTTATGGGCAGCAGTATTAACCTGTTTGGAGAGGTAAGCTTCATAGATCTCCACCACAAGGCGGGGGTCCTTTTCAACAAGTTCTATGTACTCCTCCCGTTTGGTGAACTTGTCCATGTTGTCAGTGATCAATGACAAAGATGCATCAAGCAGTTGTTTAGCATTATGCTGGTGTGCAAAGGCATAGCTCATGACTGAATTGTCCCAATTCAACTTGGATAGCAGGAACTTCTCACAGTATGCTTTAAGGTGCTTCACCTGGTATTTTTCAGCCAGTTCTAGAAGGTCACAGGCCATTTGCTCATCAAGGCATGCTTCTGCAGTGTACAAATAGCTGACAAATGCACGAAGTGCATCGTAAGTCACATCACTGATCTTTATAGTGCCACTCCGGCTTTCCTCCATTTCATTCTCTAGCATGGCTTTGAACACTGGAGAACGGCTCACCTGAATGCATATAAAAACAATTCAAAGAAATAGTAAGTAATGAATTCTGTACTCCAGAAGTGCATCACCTATTGAATGCATAGTAAAAATATAAATAAAATTATACAGATATGAATGCTTGAATTGAGCACACAAAGACATACACACCCCCTTAATTTTATATGGAATCATATTTGAACTACTAACAACCTCATGCTCCATCGAATCCATCTGCAACACCCCAAAATTATGTAGCAAGACCCATAAAAGGCAGTGTACTCTCCCAATAAATGGTATAGGATCAAGATTAGCAAGATTCAACTGCAAATAGAATTATCCAACAACCTTTTTTTTTTTTAAATAATTGTAAGTGGTATCTGCCAGTTACGGGCTTCAATTCCAGTTCCACAAGTAGAGCAGCCAAATAAGCAATTCGCAATTCAATTTTATATGCATATTGATAGATCTCTAAATAAGTAGGGGCACACATGGAAGCATAGGCTGAGGAGATGGGGTCACAAGAGAATAGCGGAGAGAACGACACAAGTGACTAGAGGAGAGAGCGACTAGCAGAGAGAGCGATTAGCAGAGAGAACATATGAATCAGTCAGGGAGTGGGGCTGGAAAGGAAAGAAAAAATTAAAGTGGAAGGAGGAAAGGAAGGGGGAGAACTCGCCTCTCGCATTTCCAGGAACTATTCATCTTTCAGTTCAAATCTGTTCTCTGATTTCACCTGGTTGGGCAGTTGAGTGTAAATAGTGGGAATCTCCTGCTGAGTTGATAAATAAGATCAGATTTCTCTTAACCTTTTGCCTACAGTTTGTGTGTTTTTGCTGTGTTCTGGTTGAAATTGCAGGTTGGAACACATACCCTGTTATTCCTTCTCCATAATTAATTAACCTGACAAACATTGACATATGGCCACTCTAATAAAGAAGCACCTACACATGATACAGAGCAACTCAATCAACCACAAGAATTCAATCTACAGATTACAGATGAAAAATTCCATCACTTCCACAAGGGTTGAAGAGTTTCCTTGAGCTAATAAGTTAACAAATTTTTATCAACCTCACTCCCAACTCACAAATATCATCCAAGCCCTCCAAAATTCCATGTAAGCTCTCCGCAACTCCAAGTTGAACAAATTTCTATCTCAAAACCGCTCCTACAACTAAAAGAAACATTACCAACTAAGCTAACAGTACTAACTACCACCTCCACCTTCTTTAACTAAAACAATATCATCCATCAAAGCAAGAATAATAAATAATCCTAGTAAAGATTTTAAGGGTACTCACCAAAACGGCTTTATGGGCAGGGACTGGAACGGAGAGGCCAGAGGAACCATCCTCGGTGGTGGCGACCAAAACGACGTCGGTGTAACAAGGTCCATTGTGGGACCTAGCATGATGATCAAGCGGAGACCAAAATCTTAAAAAAGCAACTTTAGCCTTAAGATCGTCGATCTCTCGCTTGAGCTCCTCCTCGGTCTCGCTGGCCTCCTCGTAACATTCCTTGCACGTGCCCGCGTCACGTGTCCCGTATTCCTCCCTGCATGATATGCACTGCATGGTTTCGGATTCGGAATCGATCTCCGATTCCGAAGTATCGGCGTGGCGAGACGAGAGACACCGGCGTTCGCGCATGTCGGAAGTTAGGTCCAATTGGGTCAGTCTAGGTAGAGTGGGTCCTATTATGAAATGTGGTTTATTCGTTCAAGTGCCCTGAGGTGGGTTGTAACTTTTTTTCATCATAAAATATGTGTACCCTCGCATCCTTATTCTTTAATTTTCAAAAATCTAAAATTTCACTCACAAATAAAATTTTATTTAAATTTTTAATTAAAATTAAGAGTAAAATTTTTATTCAAAAAAAAAAATTTTATGATATTTTTTTATCATTTTGAAATTTTAATAATTTTTTTCTACTCAAAATTTAAAAAAGGTCAAAAGATTATTTCCCAACCAAGATTTAATGAAAGAATAAATTCTCACTCATTAAATTTTGAAAACCTAAATACTCACTCATCTATTAAAATCACTGTTAAAATTAGGCGTAAAATAGTTATTTAACTAAAAATATTAAAAACTACCGTTCCCCCACCTAAGGTTTGAAAAATCACCATTTCCCCCCTAGGGTTTTATGCCTTCTTTGATGACATTCTCTGGTTAACCTTTCATCTATTGGAGCTTCCTTTAGCCTCCATGATGAAGACACAATCACGAAGAGGCCACGAAGGCGGCAATTGGAAGCAACGTCGTCGAAGATTTGTCGTGAGATGGATCGTTGCGCTTTGTGTAGATCAGTCCCATGACAGATCTCGACCACTTCTATCATGCTTATACTCTTCAAAGATGTTTCTGGATGATGCCAAGATCCGTCAAAGTGAAAGCAATGCGGTCGGAGACGACGAACTCTGCCGTCTTAGGTGACAGTTTCAAAATCCTAGGGGGAAAAGGTGATTTTTCAAACCTTCAAGGGAGGAAATTTCAAATTTATAAACCTAGGAGGAAATTAATTATTTTTAGTTTTTTTAACTAAATGACAATTTTACCCTTATTCATAACATTGAATTTTAACAAATATGTAGGTATTTAGGTTTTGAAAAGTTAATGGATGAAAATTTGTCCTTTGACTTTTAAAAAATAACAATTTCATCTCTAGAGTTTTGAAATCATTGTCATTTTTGACCATGTTTATCTTCTCATCTCGGGTTATCTCTCTCTATCGATTTGTTCTCATCCAACGATTAAAGCGATTACCTTTGACGAAGATGATTTCATCTTCATCGGTGGGTGGAAACAAGTTGACAAGAGAAGATAAGTTGGGAGGGAGAGTCAACAAGGTCAGAGATAGATGGTTTCAAAATTTTAGGGGTAAATTTATCACTTTTCAAATTTAAAATAAAGACAAATTGTTAGATTTTTAAATTGAGGAAGGAAAATATAATAAAGCTTTAATTGTTTTAATTTTTTTGATTAAATAATGATTTTATCTTTAATATTAACTAAGTTTTTAAATAGAATTTTACATATGAGTAAAAGTTTGAATTTTTTAAAGTTAAGTGTATAACTTTTGAATTACCTTTAACCTTGGGTTTTGCCTAAAAATATGACACTTTCAAGTCTAAACAAGGGAGAAAGGATTATTTTTCTATCGGAATCATGTTTGTCATCATTCAATTAAAAAAAAAAAAAACAAATTGGTGAAAGATTATGCCAGTAAATTCTATTATATTTTGGGATAAAAACCGTCCATACCCGGACCAAATAATACCTATATTTTATGTTATATAATATATATTTTATTATATAATATAATATATAATATATATAATATAAAATATATTAAATTAATATAATATAATAAATATATTATATAATATAATACAAATTTTATGTTAAGATACATATTTTATTATATAATACATATTATTGATATAGATGAATATATTTTTTAAATAAAATAATGATATAATTAAGAGTATATATAAAAAATTTTAAATTTTTAAAAATATTTGTGATATTTTTTAAAATAATAATGTGTTAATTAGATTTTTTTAATTATTATTTTTTAAAAAAACTGTATTATAGGATACGATATGATACTTAATATATGATATAAAAAATTAAATTTTTTATATACGATACTATTTACTATTTGATTATTATGAAAAAGCCAAAGAATATAGAAGACACAAATACTTTATTTCTTTTTCAAAACAACACTGAAATGAGCGAATATCCCGAGTCCTAAATCTAAAATATTTTCAATCTCTTTTCAAATATATGAAAATCTAAGGGGGCGTTTGGTTGACGTCTTTTAAGATTACATTGATAATCTATCTTTTATTCCCTTGTTTGATTTATCAGTAATAAAAGATTACAATAATCTTCTATTACTAATGCTGGCGTGACAGGTAATATAGGTGCTAATCTGATTACCACCTTCACCTTAGGTATTTAAAGATTACTGAGGTAATCTTGAGTTTATTATAATTATATTATTATTTATTAATTTTTTGAGATAAAAATAAATTTATTTTTAATTAATATGACAAATAATATAAAAAATATTTAAAAATAATTATATTTAAAGACATTTAAGTAAAATAATTTACTAGTAATCTTTTATTACATTTAACCAAACACAATAATTATTTATACCTATCAAATTTTATCAAATATAGTAATCATTTATACCCAGTAATCTTCTAAGTAATTTATCTTCAAGGTAATACTTCTATTTTGGTAATAAAACATTACCCAAACCAAACGCCCCCTAAGGGTTCTCTCATTTGAAACACTCAAAATAGTTCGCCCTAGTGGAACCCATTCTTTAATCTAGTAGAGGATAAAGTTTGGGCGCTTATCCCTGTCCATGAGGATGCAGATAAGGGTGGATGTAAATAGAATTGAATTCGAACATCTTTTTATTTGAATTTAATTTAAATAAAAAATAATTTGATTTGAATTTGATTCGAGTTTATAACTCAAATTTATGGTTTAAATCAATAACCCAGATTCATAATTTATTAACAAAATGATATTATTTTACTTAATAAGAGATAAAATGATGTTATTTTGATAATTGTTTAATACAAAATTACGAGTTAAATTTGAATTAAATTGAACTACTCTCTTATTCAATAGTCTAAATAAGTCAAACTCTTTATAATTTGAGTTTGTTTTGATTTAAAAAATGAATTGACCCTTTTAGTTTAAACTCGATTTAAATTTAAACTGATTTGAATTGAATTAATTTAGTTTTTGAAACTGAGCCAACCCGGTTTAAGCTAACTTAGTTTGGATCCAACATTAGATGCAAGGTCCTATCAACTCCATTCTTGTCCTTCATGGATTTGAGCATATCGCCTCTACAAGCATGCTTGACATCATAATCACTAAGGAGCGCCTATATCCGTTCAGCTACATCCCTCAATTTTTCTATAGCCATTGCTATGTGAAATGAATATGACAGTAGTATAACACTACCATTTTTTGAACCTTGCATTCCATAAATCATGACAGATGGTTCGTAGTTTGGTTAATAAGCAAAAGTTTTTGTTACATTTGTAAAACCCAAGTAACATTTAATCATTTATTGATACATCAAGTGTATACACATAGTATTAGTCAAGATCTAATAGCACAAGAATTATCTGTCCACCTTTCCTCTGAACTTTTATTGTTAGATTGATGAAGGATGCCTTTCTCATTGTGCATCGGATTGATATGGATCCTAGAAGGCATGACCAAAGTTCTTTTCTAAAAAAAAAAGACATGGCTTCTTCAGGGGCACACCTAAGGCTGGTTCTTGAAAACCAAAGCTGGAACAAGATTTACAAATTTTACCAGGGCAGTCAATTCTATTACCCCAATACAAGTACTTGACATGGAGAGCGTGTTGTCTTGTAGGGGAAAGAGAATGAGGAAGAGAAGGGGCAGCCATTTACTGAGAAAAAAGAGAAGAGCACGCAAAGAAATACAATGAGTGATAAGAATATGAGAAGAATCGAAATTTGTTGGCATTCATGACAACTCTTCGGCTCTAGTCTCCTCTAATGTCAAGCATAGTGGCAAGACAAGCCAAACAGGATTTTACAAAGACAACTCCACTATCACCAAACCTCTTTTGGCATCACATTGTTGAACTCATCTAAAATAGGAACAACTTTACCTTGTTAAGAGACATTTTATAAATATTGGTCTAGATTTTGTACGAGGCTGTACATTTTATAAAGACTAAGGGCTTGAGAAGATCAAAAGGGGACTAGACGTGCCAGATTCATCTCTTGAGTCAATATGAGGAAGTTTTCTTCACTTTTTTAATACTTAGTTTTCAATTATTTTCATGTTAATGATGGTTGTAGTATTTGATTTGATGAAGAACTGCTTTCTTGTATGAAGGCCATGTAATGGCCAAACTTATGTAGTGTAATAATGTGATATTTTGTTTTGATTTTATGATTTAAATATTGTTGAGTCATATGATATGGTTTATAGACAATCACTTACATGATTAAAGGCCTAGTTTTTGGGATTGAAAAAATACTGACTAGGTTAAACATCATTTATTGCATACAACATGAAGTAAAATTGATTATAAATATATATATTTTTTTAACTTTTAGTGATAAGGTGACTTACAAGTCTTAATATAAAGCTAACCAGTTAGGGTGTAATGGACATGACATTGAGTATATAGTATTTTTGGACAACGAAAGAGGTATCTTTCTTGTTACTCGATATTTGTCTTAATAAACAATTGTAGGTCTAATGCATATCACACATCAAATATGACTCTAGGAGCTATTACCCAAATGCACCTTGTTGTCATCGCTACTAGAAGAGCCTGTGGTGGGAAACAAGAAATCCAGAGCATTATATGCTTTGGAAAGGATTTAAGATTCTCTGCTTGTGGGCACATAACCGTTACTCGCTTTAGTGAAAGTGATGGTCACTAGAAAAGCAAACATTCTTTAACACAATTAGCCATTAAAGGGATTCGTATCCCTACTCTTGTCGTTGGGGTGGCATACTTGATTATTTCAACTATATGTTAATGATAACACATCAAGAATTAACATTGTAAGTTGTCAACTCGTGATGGGAGTTGTACATTTTATATTGAAGCCACGAGATAAGTAGAGTTGCTCCTAGGAAATACAGGGTGAAGAAAGAAAACACATTGCCTAAGATTGAGAGACCTCTTTACTCTAGAGATTAGAAGTGTGTTGCCAATGGACATTTCTATAGCGTATATTGTTTACTCTTAACAGATTAAACTCTAAACCTTGAGAGACATCTATAACTAAATTGACCTTTTCATGACACGAGCCATATATAGACTACACTGGTATATATGTAGAAACATGACTATCTAACTTTGCCTAAGGTAAGTACGTCAAGAGATTTGTTTGCCTTTTGAAAGATGTTGGAGAGTAATATGTCAAAATTGACAATAGTTGGCATCTTCTATAGGAGCCCTTCTCCTAACACCAAATTATAGGCAGATGATACGAAAGAAATGCCAATTTAAAAAATTATTTTTTCTAGATGAGGGAGAACTATCTATAGGTAGAAGCAAAAAATGATGCTTCTATTGTTGATAAGTTATTTTGAAGATATTCGATTTAGGGTTTATCATATTTTTTTAATAAAATTATAATATCTATTTTTAGTACACGAATGTATACATATTTTATGTGTATTATCATATAATTAAATAATTTTGAATTAAGAATACTATAACACTCAATATATGTAATATTGCCTTTATTTTTTTTTTAAATACTCTATTCCACCGGTAACAGACACCTGCCCATAACAAAGCACCGGCTGCCTGGTGCCACTCATCACAACCGGGTCGCTAGTAGAAGACCCGACGCCAAATGTATAAATTGAAGAAAAACACGGGTTATAAAACACTACTGAAAATTTTAAAAGCAAAGATAAGAGTTGAAGAGCCAGGACATCTGACATAAACAGAATCTTTTGTTACGATTTTTAGGGCTTGAAGAAATTTATTAACTCAGGTGAATATAACCTTTTATCTCTCTTAACAAGTAAGTTCTGCTTCTCTTATGCTTTGTTGTTTGACAACTTACTTTAATCTAATGGTGGAAACACAACTTTAAACTAGCACTGAACAGGTTGAATCTATTTTTTGTTCTTTTTTGGATTTTGACTCTAGAAGAAAATAGTTGGACCCAATAGAGCTTTGTTCAAGTACTTGGTTTTTATTTTTATTTTTTTCTTGTTACTTCATATATTGAAACAATATAGGGGCTGAGATGCAGATTTTTGCTTTTTTACTTTCATTGCCAGTGTTTTCACTATAAAGAAAACGACTTCTGTTTATAAAACTCTACTGGCTCAAATTCGGGTAATTATTGTCAATTTAGTCAATATTATGAAGTGGGTGTCTAATAATTTATGTGAATTTCGAATGTTTCCATGTGGGTATAATAAGGAAACTCTAAGTTTCGATGCTTTCTTAGAAATCACACAGGGATGAGGGCTTAAGTCCATTGTCTTATATTTTGATTTTATTAGCTGAGTGGCTTTATTGTAATTTATGTTAAATTCTTATCTTCTCTTGTTCTTGCTACATTAAAACCATATCTTATGGTGAGAAGCTCATAAAAGTTTATTTCTCTAATATTTTGCTTCTTTATTTTTTAATTTTTTTTAGTGATGGGATGTGAAGAGGGAACAAGCAATGGTGATACAGAGTGGTTGAAAAGAGGAAGGGGGATTAATGGGATAGAAGTTGGAAGGGTGCAGGATTTTGGTGGAGGGAGGTCAGTTGCAAGTGAGGGTTTTCGGACCTACAAGAGGCGGAAGCATGTAAGGTCAACTGAAGAAGCCAAATTTTTGGAGGATTCCTTCAGAATTCAGGTATGTCTCCTAGAACATATGTGATTAAGCTTGGAGGATCAATTTTTTTTTTCTTTCTAATAGTCAATCATGAAACTTGTTTTTTCTTTCAAAGTGTTCAAGGACCAAAATGGCTTGGAATTGATGCAAAATTTGTTTTAGTGCTTCTAGTGAGTTGAAACCCTCTGTTTTGAATTAGACACATTGAGAAAAGTTGGCTAATGTTAAAAGCTTTAGCTAACTAATTTATCTTTCATTCCTAAATTTATAGTAGGACTACTTTAATGGATAATTAAGGTAGATTAAAAGTTTTATGAATTTAGGCATTCCTATATCTTGTGTTTTCTCATGTGTTGCACATGAACACATACATATATATGGATTCAACTATGTAATTTAGATAACCCATTGCAATCTTAGTGAGTGGCTTGTATTAATCTTCACAAATATCATTCTAATGCTTGGCTATAATCTGTTCCTTGTGCATAATTGACAGTACTATATTCTGTATCTGTCAGAAATATTGCTGGAATTTATAGTGTATCTTAAAATTATGATATTTGGAAGCTATTAGCACAATAGTCTGTGCCGAACCATCTCTATTGGGCAAAGCTTACAATTGCTTCTTTAGTGATGCAGTGAGATTATAGTGAAGAAAAACTTGAACATAAAATTCCAAATATCATTACAGAGAATTATATGCTCTTTAGTATCTTTGCGCAAACTTGAAATTTTGATATCAAATTTTTTTTTTTTCACAATTCAATTGCATGTTGTGTCATCTTTAGTGAATAGTTTTTAGAAAGAAAATGTATTCACATGTGTCCCTATCAGCATATGTGATCTTTAAAGGAGTTTAAGGTATTGATGTTCCAGGCCTATAGAGTTTTGGCACATCGATTAATAAATATGCTAATGCATGGATATGATTGTTTGATTTTGAGCCATGAGCCATCCAAATTTTATTTTTTTCTGCAATTTTCTTAATGTTTTCAGTTTATCTTATTACATGACACTTGGTGTTTTACAAATTGATGAATGGCTGAAATGACTTGGTATTGTAGAATCATCATTAATTGTGGCACATAATCCAACAAAGGTATGTGTTTTGGACAAGAGTTTGGTGTGTAGTCATACGACTGAAGTTAATGAAAATTTAAATTTATTTGCAAATGAATGTACTTGCTTACCTCGAATAATTGGCCTGGTTTTGTACTATTTGTTATTGCTATCAAAATAGTGGATGAAGATCCTGCTTTCTTAGATGGGTGTTCAGGAACAAAACGGGGCAATTTATGGATCTCCATTTTTGAGTGTCACTGTTTCATGTTTTGGCTACTATATTGTTGGATATAATTTAATTCTGTGGAATGTGAACCTTAAAGTTGTCAGATGTTTGCTATATTAGATAGGCTTTGAGAGTAATGGAAAATAGCGCTACCCTAGGAATCAATTTAAAAATTTTAAATCTGTGAACAATTTTATATAGGCATCATGTGTCCATGAGAAATGAAAATAACCCGTGCAAATTGTGTCAGTATGGTAATTTAATTTCATTGATGGAAAATATAATTGTCTATCTTCTTTTCCCAATGATTACTTAATGTTCAGTTTGTAAGATCTTTCCTGATGCTTCTTGTCATCATAGAACCAACCTGATGTCCTTTTGATTGTTAGGAAACTGTGGGAAATACTCATAGGCATTCTGCAATGAACCACCATCTGAGGATAACTTTCAGGCTTTTTTGAATAGTTCATTTGATTGTTTGCAGAGGAAAAACAGAAATGCTGTACTAATTCAGATGCTTGGGTCATTTAAAGGTGTGGGTGGTATAGAAGAGTGTATCCGTGAAGCATTTTTCTTTGATCCAGAAATTGTTTGCTCGACAATTAAGGTCTGTACTGTGACTGAAATTTCTTGTGTTCATTATGATATGAGTTGTTTTCTATGCTTCCTTTTTTTCTAGATAAATCTGTAAAATTGATTTTTATCTTAGGGATCTGATACTCATGGTCAAGATAGGAACAAATGCTCACAAACTGGGATTCTTAATGGATGTCAGTATTCAGCTAAAGGTTGTAGTGTTGTCTCTGGTGGCCCTTTAAATGCATCTAATCCTTCTATCATGACCAATATGTGTCGGCGGGCTTTCTTTGATATTTTAATTTCTGAAAAGTTCAGCTTACTTTGTAAGCTACTCCAGGAAAATTTTGGAGGATTGAGGTTTGACAAATTTATCGACTTTAGTGTGATTCACGCAAGGATGAAAGAAGGAACTTATGAAATTTCACCTATCCGTTTCGTTGATGATATTCAACTGGTAATATGTGTAATTTTTTCCCAAAATTATGCATCTTATTTGCTTTCTAGCTTGTATTAATGGTGGAAGGAAAAGTGATATAATCTTTGTGTTTTCAAATAGCATAATTCTCAATTGTGTTATTAATGTGTCAATCTTTTGCTACATGCAACCTTCTTTTTGTGGCCTTAGAACATGTTCTAGGGAACTGAAGTACTTTAAAACCTCTTTTATATCTAGCTTTGATATTTTTTACTTTTAGGTTTGGGGAAAGCTTCAAGAGATTGGTGCTGAAATGATTTCTCTAGCAAATAGTGTTGCAGAATTTTCAAGAACTTCCTGCAGTGAGCATGTATGACTGCTCACTGATGTTGCTGTGTTTAAATATTTTCTTTCATTACTAAATCATTTTCTTCTGATTCTAAACTTTCGTTCTTCCTGTTTATGGTTACTCATAAAACCTTCTTTCTCAATCTTCTCTAATGTTTTCCTTCCAGGTTGGAGGCCCAATAAAGTATGATGAAGAAAAAAATGAGGTAAACTTTCTTAATGTATGTCAATTTGATTTGCTGTCTTCTTTACTTGGTATTACCAATAAATTGAATCCTCAAGAATCAGATAGTTGTGCATTTTTACGGTCGCTATAAGTTATTAGATCGCTTAGGCTGCATTTGTTGTTTTGGAGGATATAGAGTCAGAAGGTCTCAAATGACTTGCAATATCACACTTTTTTTTTTTTTTTTGGGCATAATTACAATTGGACTTGATGAAATTTTATATCATTTATTGCTGTTAAGGTGCTTCTTAATGATGGTAACATTTTCCTGTTAAAATTTGTTTTGGTAATTGATCACTGTTAAAAGAATTTCAGTCCCCCGTTTTGTCTTATATATTACTTTCAATTTATCGTTTTATCTTAACTTTTGGTAGGAACCTTTTTTTTCTGGCCTGAACCAACTCAGCTGCAATCCTAGACTTATCTTGCTTAAAGTTCTCCTCTACACACTTATCTAGCTTCACCATTTTGCTTAGGTTACATATACACATCTTGAAAACTCAGGGTATAGTGAACTATTATTTCTGTGTTATGGTGAAATTGAGAGTAAGATAACTTGGGCTATGTTAAAAAAGTAATGTTGCAGAGTAACAGGGTGAAACTTAGAGTTTATTAGATGGAAGAACTTTAGAATTTTGCACTGCATAGTTTGATCTTTCTTCTGTTTCCTTTAATGATATACTAAAATGCAATTTCAGTTGGTCCTGAGTAATTGAAATTATTTTCCCATGTAGCAGTTGTTTTCTGGAGAAACCAACTTTGATGCTAAAATGGTACAGCCAGAAGCAGGTGGTGTGAATAAGGTTTGCACTTGCAGGTGCTGTGAGGAGAAGGCTGATGGGAAGGATTGTCTAGTTTGTGATTCATGTGAAGAAATGTACCATGTTTCCTGTATTGAGCCAGCTGTTCAAGAGATCCCACTGAAAAATTGGTATTGTGGGAGCTGCACTGCAAAAGGCATTGGATCGCCTCATGAGAACTGTGTAGTGTGTGAGACGCTGAATGCCCCCACAAACCAAGGAATTCTGGTTGGTGATGGGACCAGTCCAGCGTATGAAACATTTATTGAATTTGAAGGTAAGTCAAACAGTAATACAGATGAAGTCCAAGAATCTGAAGAGAAAAGATACCTGATGTACCCTTGTGGAATTTGTGGAGTTAGGGTAGCATCGTGCGATGAGTTTCAATACTGTGACCATGATTACTGCCCCTATAAGCTCTATCATAATAGGTGTTTAACACCAAAACAGTCGAAATCCTATGGGTCTCGTTGGCTCTGCCCTTCGTGTCTGTGTAGAGGATGCTTTACTGATAAAGATGATGATAAAATTGTTTTATGTGAAGCTTGTGATCATGCATACCATATCTATTGTATGGAGCCGCCACGCAGCTCAATTCCTAAGCATAGATGGTTTTGCAGAAAATGTGAAGCCGGACTCAAAGAAATACGCAGGGTAAAGGAGGTGTATGAAAATGAAAAGAAAAAGAAAGGAGATAAGAATATAAAGGCATATGAAAATGGACAGAAAAAGAAAAGCAAAGAGGATATATCACATGAAAATCTTGAAAAGAATCTGAATGGGAAAAGTGAGGAGGAATCAGATGGAGGTAGAGGCGGAATGGACATGCTTTTAAATGCAGCTAAGACCTTAAATTTTGAAGAGTTTGGCCGCAAAGAAGAGTTTAAACTGAAGAGGGGATAAGATTAATATTTGATGGGTTTTGTGAAAAATGATTTTGATTTTATTATGATGCTTCTCCTGATACAAGGAATTTCATTTTACCATATTGTTTCGGAAAACTAATATTTTGTTAGGTTAACGATTTTGCTGACTTTCTGATACATGACTTCTGGGTTAGACATGAATATGGAGGGTGGAGGCTGTATATTGGTGGCTGGCAGTGTGTGAGAGATGACATTATATTGTCTTTGGTTCCTGCCAAAGTGAATTTTCTGGGAACCATTGGATTTTGGTTGGCGGAAATGTTTCATTTAACATGGCTGCTCTTGTTTCCACATTTTGTACTATTGGTACATAATAGTGGTATCAGAAGCTTAATGTGAAAGATTTTTTTTCCAGTTTTATAATGGTGTTGTGCAGTTGGATCATAGAAATATGCTACATTAGTAGCTTTTTGCAAGACAATATTTTATTATTTTGATAATTTATTTTTTATTATTAATATTTATTTTATTTGGTTTTATAATTAATAAAATATTTTAATAATATTTTATTATTAAGTTGGTAAGACAGATAATAATTTAATAATTTTGTTATTTGGTTATACAATTAATAAAATATTTTAATAATATTTTATTATTAAATTGATAGGACAGATAATAATTTGACCTCATATGTGAAAAGATTATCTACTTAATTTTGTTATTCAGATAAAATTACAAATGCCCTGATCCAATACTCACCGCCACCATTGACCACAGCCAACACCCCCCACCAAAAATCACAGAGATCACCAGAAGAAATGGAAAATAGAATTCTTCGGAAAATCTTTCTTGTCTGGTTAACCCATACCATCGACTTTACTATCAATTTGTGATTTTTCTACTTGAATTCTTTAGTGAAGATGAGATAAGACGAGATTAGAACACTAAGTCTTAGCCATCGTCGATATGAAACATAAAATCAATATCGATTTTGTTGATTTTGTCGAGTTGAGAATATGAAACTGAGGTAGATTCCATCGATACTGGTGGACTCTTCACTAATTCCCCACCTTTTGATTTTAAGTTGTTCTTCCCTTGCCATTGCTCCTCCAATCTCTTACCCCTTACTTGTTGCGATTTCTCCCCGTATTCACACTTTCAATTAACTTATTTAAAGGTGTTTATGCACAATTATGTTTTAGGATTATTATATTACTGTATCATCAAATATAATAATTATTTATATAAACTAATTTAATCAAACATAATACTAATATATTTTTAATAATCTTTTTACTAATCTATCTTTATTATAATATTTCGATACCCGAACCAAATACACTTTATGAATAATAAAAGATGGATCATTTTATTTCAGTAACAACATTCCCTAAAACAAAACTATGTGTTTTAATTGAAAAATTGTATCTTGCTCTTATTATATCTTTTTAATAATACTACATGCATAACTTTATACATAAACAATAACGTATCACAATGTGATTGTGTGTTATTTTATCTTTAATTTTTAATTATCCAATTATATGATAAGATATTATTATTTATATATAAAATTATGTATATAGCATTACTTATATCTTTTTTATGTATTAGCGTATTATATTTACTTCTCAGAATTAGAGAGGAATTGCGGTTTTCATTTTTGTTATTGATTACTAGGGAAAAATCAAAAGAATATGATCTTATGAATGAATCTGAAACTTCCCACTATAAACGGTGTTAATAATAAATTTATTATAGAATAAAATAAAGGCCAAAACTATTCCCACCCAAGGTTTAACCCATTTCCAAAAATATATATATGTCGGGTTTTAAAAATCTAAACATTTACCCATAGACTGTTAAATCTAACCAAAATCATTAGTTATAAAGGATAAAATTATCATTTTATTATTAAATCCTAAAAACTTTTTTCTCTGTTGACTAAAAGCCATTCTTGTCGTCGGTTGGCCTTCCACCATCTTTTCCTCCTACCGCCGGCCTTCCCCCCATACCAGTTTAGGGTTGAATGATGTTGTTTTCGTCTCTTTGGTCGAACGAAGATGATTTGTCTTTGTCTGACTGATGGATCGACATTAGAAGATTTGTCTGATGCTGATCTATTGATCGCATCTCTGTTTGGTTGAGGAGACAAAGACGGTTTGTCTTTGTTCGACAAAACTGGTATAGGGGGAAGGTTGATTGTTGGAGGAGAAGATGGTGGGAAGACTGACTGATGGTAGAAACGACTTTTGATTGTCGAAGAAAGAAGAAAAAACCTTGGGGGAAAAGTAAATTTTTCAAAACTTAATCCTTTGAGAGAAAACATTAGTTTTTCAAAGTAAGAAAGAAAATGATACAAGTTTTTGGAGTTTTAAGGTATAGTGATAAAATAATGACTTTATCTTCTATAACTAATGATTTTGATTAAATTTAACAGTCTATAAATATGTGTGGGGTATTGAGTTTTTGAAATCCTATATATGTATATTTGTGAATGAGCTAAACTTGAGTGGGGATAAGTCCTTTGGCCTAAAATAAAATAAAAATGTGGTTGGCCGGCAAGTATTTTATCAATAAAAATCATTAACCCTGACAAATAATATGGTGGTGAGTCTATATTCTTCTCATTGTCATACAACTATAAATTACACAGAACGCAAATGAAAATTCAAAAACTAATAAACATAACATAAACCAATGTGTAGCATTGATGTTTGGCTACACCTATTGGATATCATTATCCATTTTTCAGTGACATTTAACAATTGAATGAGCAACATTATATGTATATTTTGAGCATGCCTGAACAATTTCATTCTCCAGGTTTCTTTCGATGTCTTCCTCGAAGATGGTATCATAATTCATTAAAAAAAAAAGTTTTTTAGATAATTAGCAGAGGTAAGGATGGACTAAACCCTAAACCCATTTCTTGTTAGCAGAAAGAAAAAATTGTTAGAATCAACCAGTCCGAAGAATATAGAGACCTTCTCGTTTCCAAATAAGTGACTTCCTGCTAATAGTGGAGCTCTTTTTGGGGGAGATAAAGAGGTTTTGATTCCTTCTGCCACCATCACTTTCAAACTCGTCTACTCAAACGAGAGTTTAACTTCCTGATAACCAGAAGTAAAAACAACATCAAAAGAGAGAGCTTCTAGAGGCCTGGTATTTTCAATTCAGTACCTAACTGCAATAACTCACCACCAAATTAAGCAAGCAGTGTGAATTAATGTTTGCAGGACATGGAGTTGCTTTTGCCGAATCCTAAAAATTCATCATCTCTTACAACATTAGGCTTTTTGGAAAGAGCTGCCAATGTGAACAATGATTGCCATTCTGTTGTTTACAATGGCACATGGTCTCAAACCTACCATCAATGTCTCCAGGTGGCTTCATCATTATCGTCCACGGGCGTCGAGAGGGGCCAAGTTGTGTCTGTTGTGCCTCCGAACGTTCCTTCCATGTATGAGCATCAGTTTGTTGTCCACTATCCTGTACTGTTCTTAACATTTAACAACATCAACACTCGCCTTGACGGTCACACATTATCCATACTCCTGATTGACAACGAATCAAAGGTCGTTTTTGTTGATCATCTCTTGAATCCTCTTGTTCTTGAAACTCTATCTTTGCTCCCACGTAACACCAAAGCACGACAACTTATCCTGATTGACGACGACGTAGTCTCAATGACTCAAACTTCCCTTACGGTTGATTTTATCAACACGTACGATGGGATAATCGAAGAAGATGACACAAGGCCAAAGTTCAAGTGGGTCCAACCAAAAAATGATTGGGGTCTAATGGTTTTAAATTACACATCCAGTACTACATGATCTCCCAAAGGGGTGGTCCTTTAGCCGGTGTACTTATGGACACTACCAATATTTCATGCAAATGGGTGGCGCTGCATGTGGGGTATGGTTGTAATGGGTGAGACCAAAATCTGTCTACGTAGATTCGATGCATCAACGATCTATGATTTGTTAAAAAAAACACAATGTCACCTACATGTGTGGTGGATCCTGTGATTAGATAGAGCATGAAAAGAGATGGCTCCATTCCTGATGAGGTTGTTTTACGAGGTGGGTCAGTGAAGCTAGGTTATTTTAAAGATTCTGAAAGGCCTCAAGATGGATGAGCAAGAATGGTTGGTTTTATACGGGATATGTTGGGGTGATACATCCCATTGGTTATTCGGAGATCAAAGATTGGTCAAAGAATGTGATTATGAGTGGTGGAAAGAACAAAAGTAGGGTGGGAGTTGAGTCATCGTTGTATTCTAATTAACCCAATGATAAATGAAGTGGTTTTGATGGCTCGAATGAAAAATTTTAAGGTGAGATTATGAGTTAGTGTTGTATACACACCTTATTCCCAAAGAAGCGAACAATCATTCTTTATGACATGAATATGAACAAACATTCCTCAAAAGTGAACACCCATTCTAGAAGTTGTCTAACATACTTTTGAAGGATGTTAAAAGATACATAGTAATGCAGGTCTAAGATAATTTATGAAGTAGGGCATGAGCTTTAAACATGTATAATAGTAGTGAAAGCGGTAATCAAGTTTAAGAAAAAATTCATAAAGGGCTTAAGTATACGTTCATAGTTTTCATAAAAACATATCACAATTTTTATATGCATGAGACCAGTTAAATATTTTACATGTTCTTCAAGTTGTTTAGGGTGTAGAGCCATGTGAGACAAGATAATGTAGAACATATGTGGGCTTAATGTTCCTGTTGATAAATATATAAGACTTGATCTTGTAGTACATATGTAGGCCTAACATTCCCGTAATAAATATGTGGGATTTGATTATGCTAGTTTTAAAAATTTTATAACATCTATGAAAATATGTATTTTTATGAAAGTCTTTAAAAATATGTTTTCTTAGAAGAGTATTGCAATAGAGTACTTATGAGATTCTTTATATACATGTCTATAGTAGAATACACCCTAAATTGTGGTGTTATGATAGTTTAATATATTCGTAATATGTTTGTGTGTATGAAAAAAGGGATTATATAGTTTTGTTTGGCACATGGCTACGGTGTTGAATCGATCCCTACCTCAACCTAATCTGATAAGCACAATTATGATTTTGAGAAAATTATGCTTTATGAAAATGTTTTCAACAAGGTTTTTAGAACAAGTTATTCATGCATTACATTCCATATTAACAAGCACTCAAAAGCATGAGACACTTGCACTCTATCTTTCCAAAGCAGTACACAACAATTACCTTAAATATGTATGACAAGATCATTATACAGATGCTAAAATAGTTAAACATATCTACCAGCTATCAAAGGTTGAGGCAAATTAAGCCAGAAATTAAGTTGCAGAAAATATAATCTGATTATTATATCCAAACATCAAAGATCGCATATATGAGGCAAGCATCCCTTCATCCAAAGCACTAAAAGTCTTCTTCTTAGTATCTTTTCCGTATAATCCATTAACATCAAATAGTAATCTGCTGTTAAATAATATTTATTTTCTCATTCTAATTGGATCGATTCTAATTTGATCTAATTATGATTTGATATTATTATGATTTGATGTATATTATTTTTCTGGTTTTATAGGATTTAATTTTTTTTATAGATTAGTCTGTAATATTATAAATTATACAATATTTTATCAATAATATTTATAACCTAATTCATAATCTAAACTTGTTCCTCGAGATATGCCCCTTTTTGACAATTTTGAATTCATTCAAGAAAGAAATCAGAGGCAACAGGATATGCCCAGTAGCCATTCATGTAAACACATTGAAATTCCTCGACAAGCTTAATTAAGTTTAGTTGAATTTATACCAACTGCGGCATTCAAAACTAAGAAAATAAAATTTTCATTTACCAACATGAATAATTCAGAAAATTAAAAAAAAAAATCTTTCAGCACAAAAAATAAAAAATGATAAAAAAGCTAACCTGGGCGAGTTTATTGCCCTGGGAATGAAAAGATTCGGCAAGTGGTTTGGTGTCCAAGGGCACACGAGGCTCATTATCACCGTTCTTTGGAAGGTCTTCATCAGCAACGCAGTCGTCTTGGTCAAAAGGGAGAACAGATAATCGTGTTTATAGCCACTTCATTTTGTTCTTTCTTGTTCTTGTTCTTCTTCCATGTTAGTTTCATCTCCTTCTGTCTGCTAATATTTCTCAGCAGCCGAGGTGGTCGTTAAATCAGAATTCAGAACTTCATCAATCAGAATGTGGCTTCGGAAAAGTCCAATTTTTTGTTAATTGGGCAAGGTGATCATAGGCCCAACCCAACCCAATTTTTAAATTAAGTAAAAATTTAAAAATCATAATAACCCAAATTTAAAAAATGGATTCATGCAATCCCAGGAACATCCTGGGAAATTACACTTTGAAATGTCGATTCAAGACATAATTCCTTCTGTAATCCGCCTTCAAAGCGAAACACACTCACCAGTACCCCACACGCCTGCTGTAGAATCCCAGGAACATCCAAGGAAATTACACTTTGAAATGTCGATTCAAGACAGAATTCCTTCTGTAATCGGTCTTGAAAGCGAAACAGACTCACCACTACCCCACACGCCTACGGTCATGCAACTGATGAAAATGAAATTAAAGAAATATATCATCCATACAAATGAAATGGATCAGCCATTAGATTACTTTATATATATTTGTAATAATCCATTTTAATTTTAAATCCCAGTATTCCATCTCTAATTAACAAATGATGTAGGGTCACGCGTTGCCGACTTCCCTAAGTGTCTTTTTATAGTTACTAGAATGAGTAGACAGAAACAACGTTTCCTCTTTCTTCTTCTTTTTCTCCTGTTCAGTTGTTGTCGTCGAAGGAGTTAAGAAGATGGGGCAGAGTTTAAGCGTGGAATTTTCTGGAGACGGAGTGACACCAAGGTCCCCCAAACATAAAAGGGGTTTGATTCCAGCAAAGAGGATGGTGGTCAGGAAGAAGATATTAAATAACATATTCCAATCTCTTTCTTCTATGTTCCATTTTCTCTGCCCTTCTTCGAGAGCCATTCAAGAAGAGGAATAGCTACCGTCAGAGTGGAAACTTATGAAAATTGTATGTACTGTCTTGTGTGTCAGAATAAATATAAATAGTGGTAGTTGGTGTAGTGATATTCACTGGGTACTTTCGTTTAGAGCGAACTGCCCTTTCTTTTCTGTTTTACGCTGAAAGTAGTCTTTGTTTTATCTAAGGATTATTTAATGGCGATGGAGCTAGAATATTTTATCTGCCTGGGTTGATCAGTTTAAGTCCATCGGCATTTATGTGGTTTGTAAATATTAAATCCCATAATAAATTATACGTCAAGTGGTTGGTTTATGAATTACGGAGATGAAGAATTTTTAATAAATCATAAATTCGTAAGCACAAAAACATACCATTTTCTGTGTAGTCGAGGGTACAGCAGATGGAGCTAGGGCCGAGTCAAGCCATTCTTTAGATGTATTGACTTGATTATTATTGAACCGAGTTAAAAAAAAACTCAATTTCATTTGTCAAATTAGAATAAAATTTGTTGCTCATTCCGGTAAATTTGTAAGCTCACTTAAATATAAATATAATATTTAATAAACTTATAAAAAATTATTAAAAATCTTATTTATATTAAACTTATAAAATTTTGCTTTTCAATTTTGAATATAAAATAATAATTAATAAATATATAAATTATAATTTATTTTATTTATCTAAAAATTATGTTCAAGCCAAAAACCTTACGGTTCATTTTAAGATTTGTTTCAGTGCAGTCGAGCTTAAAATATTCGTTGATAAAATTGCTCATTTACTTAGAACTTCATGTGACAAGTTTGATGTCGAAATCCTCACCATGCATCACGTAACACACGGTAAACTTTATTGGGCTCTGTGCCTCATTTTCTTCGGTTCATACCGTCACCGAGGACATCATTTTTGTCTTCTCTCATTTTCATTCCACCACCATCATCACCATCATTAATGCACTTATGTCAAACTTGTCCGTTTCTATAGATTTCAGTAGCCGTCATATTCCTTCTGGCTTCTAGAGTGGAGCCTTTCTTCCAAGCTACCGAGAAATTTACGCAAACGCGGGGATCATTGTACGCACGGCCTTGTGAATTAACGGTGATACCGATGAAGCTGCAGGAACCATCCACTCGTTTTCTGATTGGGAAAAGGCCAAATCACTATTTTTCACCTAAGATTTAGTATGAATGTGTTTTTCATCTGCTAATTATAAAAAATTTAAATATTTATTTTTTTATTAAATTTTTATCATTATTAATAAGAATAAAATTATTATTTAAACAAATTTTAAAAACTAAAAATTTATTATATTTTTATCTTCTAAATTTAAAAACTAATAAATTTTTCTTTCTAGAATTTGAAAAATTAACTTTTTCTCTTAAAGTTTTTTTAGGATGTTATCAATGGCTAAAGATAATGGTATTCTCTCTCCCTCTAGGCTTCCCTGTCAACCTTCTTCTGTTTCCGACCAACCCCAACCGATGAGAGCTAAAGATGAAAATGTTATTCTGTCTCTCAACGAAGACAATGATTTATCTTCGTCAAAGAGAAAAACAACATATTGTCATCCTCTCTCTGATAATGATGACCATCATCTTTGTTAGAGATAAAAATAAATCACATTTTTTTCTGAAGACAACCAATTTATCTTTGTCAATTGATTTTGTAAGCCAGTGATGGCTAACAAATAAAGTGTTGATGAGAGAAAGTTGAGAAAGAGGTAGAATGTGACCGTCACCAGAATGTTTGGAAAAAACTTAGGGGGAAGATGAAGTTTTTCAAACTTTGGGTGAGAAAAATTTGTTACTTTTTAAATTTGAGGGATGAAATGTGATAAATTTTTTATTTTTAAATATTTTTCTTAAATAACAAATTTACCCATGATAATAACAATAAAATTTAACAAAATTATGGGTATTTAGATTTTCAATTGTTAATAGATAAGAAGTTGTATTTGTACTAAACCTTGGGGGAAAAATACTCATTTGGCCTTCGATGTTTATGGAGTGCCACCAACCTGATCAATCTGAGAAATTGAAGCAGGGGAAAAATACACACACAAGAGGGGCACCAGTTTTAGCATTACTTCCGCTTCATGAATGGGTCATGGTTACTCTTCTTTATTCACAAAACAACTGTGAATTTGGCCAAATAAATAGTAGATTTTTAATGGGTATAAAGGTTAGGATTTTTGTTTAAATTATCAGATTTTATTTATGAATTTAACGAAATTTAAATTTAAATTGGTTGTTAATTAATAACAAAAATCAATTTATGGTTTGAAACAGTAATTTTGGCTCAAAAATTATTGATTTTCTAGTCAATAAATGTGAAACATGCAGTAGACACAATTGTAAATACTAGATAGATCATACTTACCTACCCTGTTAATCAAATAAAGGGTATTTGGTTAGATGGATGCCTCTAACAAAGAGCAATTTACAATTTGTAAGCGTAACACCTATCATTAGGTAAAATGATAATTTTCACCCAGGGCGAAAGGAATTTTACATTTTTTTTTTTAAATCTTTTTACAAAGTATGGTAACTAAATTTTCTAACATTTTATTTGATTTTTAAATTAATAAAAATTTTGTTTTTTCCCTTTTAATTTCAAATATCAATATTAAGAACACAAACGACGAATGAGACAACACATATCATAAATTACAAAGCCAACATAGAGATGTTCCACATGACATACCACTTTAAGATGAAATTGGTCGTACGAGGACATAAAGACACTTTAGGCAAGGTTTAGAAAGCTAAGTTAAAGCCAGAGGAAACTTTTTTGTGAGATTTTGTTTTGGACCTTTCTAGATATGGGAGAGCATCAATTTAGTGTGAGCATCAATTCAATGTGGTCCTCATATCATCCATCTTGTGCTCCTTCAACAAATCAATCTTGGGGACTTTTGCTTAGAGATTTGGTTTTGGCTAAATAACAATGACGTCCATTTTATCTCGTTGGAGTATATATTAGTGACAAGGTTGAGGTTTAGTTACCAAACTGATGTATTATCATAAGTGTTAGTCTTAGGGTTGAATTTTTTGAAGAAAACATATTTTTTGGGATGTAGTTCAATTACTTATGAGGATCCATATTTGATTTTTGAGTTGCAGGCATTGAGGGACAAAGACTAGGATGTTGTAAAGATTATTATCCTTTATTTTCTTTACCATGGACTTTTCGGTACAAATTATAGGAAGGTAAATATGGATGAGCCTTTAATCATGTTGGTCAATGACTTGACAACTTTTAGTTGTGACCCATTGTGTGTTTCAATATAGAAATTGATGGTAGTAACTATGAGGTGTGCTATACAAAAGAAGTATGAGAATGTTGCTAACCTATATCTACCTTATGTAGATGTCACTTCGATGCAAAATTATATGATTGTGAGATTCTCTCTAGTGTTTCAGATAAATATTTTCCATTATTACATTTGTTGACTTCTCCTTTCATGTATATGATTTAATGACTAAGAACATCGGTTTTTATTTTTTTATGTATAAACATATGAAACCTTATATAACCTAACATATTCAGTTAAGGCCTTAGGATTAGGGAGGATCTCCTATATGTTGAGGTGGAGGACAAAAAAATCCTATATTCGGAGGATCTGCCAACTATTTTTTATGGTCAGGTTATACATACTTAACACTACTTAGTATTTGTTTTATTGCCACATTCTCTAAACAAGTCTATGAGATAGGATTCCCGTAGTATAGACACATTCATATGAGATCCTTCTGTTAGGATCTCAAATATAAAGTATAAAACTTGAATTCTACATTAAAAAGTATAGACTTCTAGTGCGGGATTTATATGACTTTAGGTTCTTTAATCTCAATAACTAATTTTGGAGGTATGGTTCTCTTAAAATTCATATATTGCAATAGCATTGTAGTGTTTACCTAGGGTTAGTAAAAAGATAGACAACCAGCTCGTATGAGCGTTGGAGCTGTAAAACGTAGTGATATATTAGAATCTCAAGTGCAAATATTGAGAGTTGGATTTAATATTGAAAAATATGAGTTTCGAGTATGAGATTTATATGACCTTAGGGTTTCCAATCTCAATAATTAACTTTTGAGGTGAGATTCTCTTAAAGTTAGTATCACCTTTTCAATCATCCAAAGATGAATTACCATCTACAATAGTCATAAACTATATGATTGCCAGTTCCAACCACGTTCATCTTCTCCTCTTGAAATGGTTGGATCACATTGCAACCTAGAACCATTGCAACATGTTCAAGAGTTGGTTAACATGATACATCCTCACTTTGGGAGGGATATTTCAGGTGTTACTTGATGAAGCATTAATATTAATTCCAATTTCTATCTTTTACAATTATCGTTTCTTACGAGATCTTCTCAACAGATTTCAGAGATTTTTATCAAAATATATTGACATGATATGATTATAACTTATACAGAGATAAAGAAAGATAAGTATCATAGCTTTCTTGTTTTAGCTTTATCCTTTTTAAGCTGGGCAATTTCATGATATGGTCTATATGGATATTAATTATAAGCTTCCTGCATATTTCAATTCATGATGTAGGCTAACACGTATCGCTTCGGCCACCGAATATGTTGAGATAAGAAGAAATGTGTATTCTTTTATGGTAAACACCGTTTCATTCATGATGACTAATTATTAAGGAAAAATTTTCTTTTTTTTTTTGAGTTACCCTTTACTAACACGTCTTTTATGACAATTTTGAGACAAATATTTTATTTTTCAGGATAAAAATTTTTACCATCTTTTATAAAATTTGTTGTAGTGGTGGTTGTTGTTGTGGGCTCACGCTGGCGATGGTTGCACGGTGGATGTAAAAAGCTAAAGGAAGAAAGAGAGGGAGTTGCTTGGGCTTCACTGTAGATTCAAGAAGATGGGTTATTAGATATTTAGGTCAGAAAATAGCAACCTAATGTTTATTAATCCTTATTTATCATATATATATAATTAACATAAAAAAAATGTCTTCTAATTTCTTGAAAAATTCAACCATAATAATAATATTAGCAATAAAATTATATGAATTAAAAGTATAAATCTATGCATAAATGATAATATATTTGGATGTGAGTAATGATTTTAAATTAAAAAATAAATACTAAGTCATTTGTAACAAATTAATTTTAATGCACAAATTAATACTCATGGTAACATTTTTAATTAAATATTTCAAATGAACAAAATGAGAAAACAAAATTGGCATTGTTAGAAGTCCAAGTCTCCGACAGCATCTAGTACCTAATTAAATATGTAAATATTCCATCCTTTAATTATGCCATTTACAAAGCATGTTTCCCAATAGTGCGTTAGTATGCGTCACATGCCATCTTCAAAACACAAGATCTTTTCCTATAGTGCTCCAAAGAATTTATCTTTGATGTGGGATATCTATATATTTTTTCAATAAATTATATATACATATTTTGAGTACGTAAATTGATACACAATTATGTATATTATTACGTACTTAAATGATTTTGAATTAAAGATAAAATAACACTCAATTACCCGATAATATATATAAGTTTATATTTATTTGTATACTTAAAATAAATAAATTAAAAATAATAATTTCTAGTGCAATAGTTATATTTATAAAATTAGCCAAAAGACATATTCCCACCCAGGATTTATTGTAAACTCAAACTAGTGTGTGTTAAGTATTAAATATCTAAACTTTTACTTATAAAGTGTTAAAATTAACAAAAACAGTTAGTTATAAAGATAAAATTATTATTTGATCAGTAATATATTAAAAATAATAAAATATTATTTGTTTCTGTATAAGTTTAAAAAACTAGCAATTTTTTCTTAAAATTAAAATTTTAAAATCACTTTTTCTCTTCTACTAGATTTTGCATTTTTTGGCCCTCTCTCCCTTTGGCGACTTTATCTCTTTCTGGCGATGGTCCTCCCTTCTCCCTCTTCTCCAACGTCTTCGTCAAAAGAAGGGGGAGAAGTGAGGACCGTTGGAGGAGGGACATAAGGTCATTAGAGGGAGAGAGGATCAGAAAATGCAAAATCTAGCAAGGAGAAATTAAACTTTTCAACTTTTATTTTTTATTTTTGGGAATTATTACTTTTCTAAACTTATAAAAGAAATTAATAATATTTTATTATTTTTAATATATTATTGATTACATGATGATTTTTCCTTAAAACTAATTGTTTTTGTTAATTTTAATACTTCAATTATGAGAATTTAAATTTTTAATATTTAACAGGTATCGGTTTAGGTTTATAATAAACCTTAGGTGTGAATATGTCTTTTGACCTATAAAATTAGAATCTTAACTATGTATAGTGGTACTTCACTTGTTTACATTAGATTAATTACAGAGAAATTATTTAATTATTTTATCATAGATAATGGCAGCAACTTTAGTCCAAATATAATGTTAGAATCTTGACTTTATTTATTTAAACAATAAAAATATATATACATATTTTTTAATATATAGATAATATATTATAATTTAATTAAATTATTTTTAATTAAAAATAAAGGAAATTCAATTATATGATAACAAAATATTTATATATATCTAATAATATCCTAAAAAATATATATACATATAACGTTGCTAATATTTAAAATGTATTTAATTTTTTTGTCCAAAGTAATTTTTCTAGTTGATTGCCTATTCGTAGGTGACGCAAGGAGAGCTTATTACTCAAATTTTGACCGAATATAATTCGTTCTCTTTTGTCACACAATAATTCGTCAAGTCTTGGATAAGCATGAGTGAATGCCTTGTGATTAATATAATTAATTAAAAGTGTAAATAATTAATGTTTGAGAATCGGAGTCGCCTGCATTTCACATTTAACCAGAATATTCGAAGCACTACATATGATGGTAGGAATTAAAAATGGAGATTTTTTTTTTGAAAGAAACATATGATAGACAAGTTCATTGATTAATTGCACAAAGCTTGTATTTCCATGAACTCACGTATATGAATTGTGCTCATTATTTTCATGCACTGAAGAAAGTTTGTCTTTGCGAAACGGCTGAGAAAATTCAGAATTAGAAACTATAAAGTTGCCTAAATGGTTCTTTATGATTGACTCGAAAGCATGGGGACTTTTTCACAGGCATTTTCTATTTTGATTTACGCTTTCTTACTTAAAATCTAACGCGGTTAAGGGAAAATAATTTTGACTAATATGCAAAAATTAAAATGCCACACTAACCCTAGTATACACTCTCTCTTTATTCTTCTCCACCTTCTTTATCTTTTCTCCTTCTACCTTTCCTTTCCGCCTTCTCTTTCTCTTCCTTCTGCTTTTAATATTCCTTCTAATATTTTGGATAATGTTATGGGTGCTCTGTGATTTTTTTAAAATGTTTTCTATTTGATGATCACATATTTCATTTTGGATTCTTTTGTTGAAGCGTGGAGGAGCTTGAGATTTTTTAATTGAAATTTGAACAAGATGATGCGCTTGGACACCCGGGGCTTAACAAACTTGCCCATATGACATCCCTTACAAATGATTTTATTAGAAGTTAAATGTAACACCCATGATGAGTACGTTTCGAAGGCATTCTGGTTATTTCATTTTATTTGGATTACTTGAATTCGAAACAATTGTGCATCTTGGTTGTATGCATGTTCATGTACTTGAATAATTTATGCAACATGAATGATCGTAAAAGGGGTAAAATAGTAACTTGGACTTGATGAATGACTGTACACTATTGATGTTAAATCATGAGCAACAATTATAAATAAATCATGTCTTCAGGTGTTAAAAAGCACAACCTTAATAATTGGAACTGCCTTGACGATCGGGTATAGGAAATACATGACGATCGTGGAAGGAGAATACATGACTGTGCGTGACATTTTATTGAAATAAATTATTTAAAGGCAAGCATCTACGACCGAAGGCTATTTCACACAAAATTTTTATGACATTCTAACTCTTGAAACGCATAGACAAGAGAGAGAGACTGAAAGTTTGGGAGATTATTTCTTGGGTTCATAACACTGTATCCATGCAATTAAATAATGCTTTACAATATGCTAAGCAATATTCTTAGTGAGTGTTTTAATTGCTTCCTTCTTTTAATTATTTTTAACTTGAAATTGTGAACCAGTCTTACATAAATACAAAAACTTATGTTGAACTCAATTAAAACATCGGTGTGTTACATTATGTATCTATCTGTATCATTATTTTTTTCTCATCGATTCCAGAGGCGGTGAGGATGACAAATTATTCAAACATGAAGAGAGATCTATGCCGATTGCTTTAAAGTAAATAGATGTAACACCCATTATCAAACTCCTATATGTTAAATTTCAAAAATTCAAATACCTATCTATCGGCCATTAAAGTTAATAAAATTTGTTAGTATCAAGGATATAATTATCATTTAACTAGTAATATTGAAAATAATAATTTTTTATCTTATTTCCTTACCTTAATTTTAAAAACTAATAATTTTTCCTCAACTTAAGTTTTGAAAAGTTACATTTTCCCTACAGTTAGGGTTAACTCAAAAGGGCAACACATTTTTTGACAGCCTTCTTTATCCGCTTCGGCCACCTTCTTAGCTTGAGACATGCAACATTCTTTCTCTGACGCTTTTTGTCACTCATGACAACCCATCTTCTTTAGAATCACCTTTATGGATTCATTTCGGACAAAGATGAAGAGCCAATTTGTCTTCGTCGTTAGCTCTTCAAAATTTAGGTTGAGGGGAATGGTTAGTTTATAAATATTTTATTTTTTTAATATTATTAGTTAAATAACAATTATACCTTTAATACTAACGAATTTTATTAACTTTAACAATTGACGGATAGATATTTAGATTTTTGAAATTTAGCAAACGAAAGTTTAATAATGGGCTAAACCTTGGATGAGAATAAGTCTTTTGGTCTAATTTATAATGCAATAGTTCTATTTATAAAATTAGGATCTTAATTATGTATCGTGGTAATTTACATGTTTACATTAGATTAATTGGGAAAAAATTATTTACTTATTTTATTATAGATAATGGCAGCTACATTACTCGTTATAGAATTAGAATCTTACTATATATTTAAAATGTGTTTGGTTGTTATCCAAAGTAGGTTTTCTAGCTGATTGCGCTTAGGTGCAGGTGTCGTAAGAATAGAATTCGTTATCTTTTGGCACCCAATAATTCGTTATGTCTAGGAATAAGCATGAGTGAATGCGTTGTGATTAATATAATTAATTAAAAGTGTACATATGTTTGAGAATCAGTCACCAGTTGAATTAAAAATGGAGAAATTATTTTTGAAAGGAAAATATAATAAATAAGTTTATGATTTTGAGGAAAATGCAAGTACAGGAAAGAATACGAAATTAAAGAACTTCTTTTTCGATCCACATATGTATGAATGAATTAGTTTAAAAAATAAAAATGAAGTTTAGTTGATTAATTTGCACAAAGCTTGTACTTCCATTAATGCACTTATTTGAGTTGTGCTTATTCTCATGCACTGAAGAAAGTTGTCTTCGCAACAGTTATAGAAACTACATAAAGTTGCCTAAATGGTTCTTTATGATTGAGCTCGAGAGCCTTAGGAATTTTTAACACGCGTGAATTACATTTTCTATTTGACTTAAACCTTCTCACCTAAAATTTAAAGCGGTCAAAGGAAAATGATTTTGACATAGATGCAAAGAATTAAAGTGTCGTACTACCCCATTATACCATCTCTCTTCCTTCTTCTTCTTCTCCTCCCCCTTCTTTATCTTCTTCTCCTTCCTCTTTTCTTCTCCGCCACCTCTTTCTCTTCCATCTGCTTTTAATATTCCTTCAATTCAAATATTCTGGATAAAGCTCAGGATGGAGCCTGTGATTTTTTGAAAATATTTTCTTCTTTCTATTTGATCCTCACAATATTTGAATCCTTTTGTTGAAAAGTGGAGTTGAGCTTGAGATTTTTCAATTGAAATTGAACAAGATGATGGGCTTGGACACCTAGGCCTTACACAATCTTACCGATACTTACCAAAGAATAATATTAACAAAATGGATAAATGAATAAATAATATATGCTCAGTTAACATTCTATTGTGATAAATGAATAATAGTGATACTTAATAATGTGGTAACATGTTGTATATCAACATAAAGTACAATTTTTTGTTATCAAGGGGTGGAAAGTGTCTTGGGGTCAAATCTTGTGTGGAAAAACGTCATTTACTCTTTTAACGTCGATAGAGCTCAAGATTTTGTGTGATTCAACGACAATGAAATGTTGAACCCAGAAGAGACGAGTGAGAAGTATTACCCTACTTAAACAACTAATGAGTACTAATTTGAGTACGTATGATAATATTTTAATTAAATAATTTTAAATTAATAATAAAGTAATATCTAATCACGTAGTAATACATCATCATTGATATCCAAATTGACATTTGTTATAAGTGTATATAGCATCACTCCTTATTTTATAATTTGATCCCACTATTCTAAAAGTATAATTAATTTTCATTTTAATTTCTTGTTGTAATTGTCATATGATTTCCAATTTTTTATTTCTTGGGTTCATAACACTGTATCCATGCAATTATAATTTATAGAGATTGAGTAATGTTATGTATACAATGTTGTATATAAATAATGGAGTGTCATTATATGATTAGATAGTTGAAAATTAAATATAAAATACCACTCAATTATATAGTGATCACTTTTGGATACATTATCAATCGAAGTTGTAGATAATTTTTTTTCAATTAAATCTGTTAATTTCTTTGAAAAAAATAAAAATAATTAATTAATCGAGAACAACAAAGCGTCACCTTTGAAAAAGAAAAAAAAATTTCTCGATTACTTGTAGAAATTAAGCTTACAAATCGGTATTAGCTAAAGAAGATAGTGCTTGCTTTTCGTACTGCTTTAAAATTTGAAGGGTGGAAATTTTTATCCCAATAACCATCAATTTGCTAGAATGTATAATCTAATTAATTACGCAGATTTGATGATCAATGCACCATTACATAAGGCTTTACGTAATTTCCTTCCACTGGTGGAAAGTACGATTCCAAAACACCACCGTCCCAAGTCTTTCTTTCAACGGATTTCAATGAAGTTGACTTGATGCTTCCCTTCAGCATGCAGGATGTCGACTCTTAAGCTTGCTATATAAATGAACTCATAGTCACTTCTAATTCCTTAAAAGCCGATCGAGCTTCCAAAGCTGCAGTGAAGCATTATACACAAACAAGAAAGGGTGGACATATATAAGGTACTTCTCTTAAAGCTTGTCTTTGATTTCATTTATGGTACTGAACAGACTTTGAGATTATATAATTTAGCACTAGGGTCGTTTCTCAAAAAGGCTTTCTTATTTTTTATTTATTTATTTTCTGTGTTTCCGTTTTACTTCTAAAGATGGGTGACAAAACTGCTAATCAGAACCAAGTGTCCATTGACTTGGATCGTCAAGGCCGCTCCAATTCCTCCTATGATGATGGTCCTCTCAAGCCAACTGGTAGCTTTGTTTCTTAAGCCTAGTTTCTTAACGCCATTAAAAGTGTATATATATACTTTTTTTTTTTTCTGTTAATAATATTATGTTTCCTAACTAGGAACTGCTGTGTGGGCTGCGAGTGCTCACATAATAACGGCTCTTATAGGATCTGGAGTTTTGTCATTGGGTTGGGCCACAGCTCAGCTTGGATGGATCTTTGGACCAATTGTCATGCTCTTTTTCTCTCTTGTCACTTGCTACACTTTTACTCTTTTCGCTTATGCGGTTTGTCGCCATTCTGGGAAACCTGCCACCTGGGAAAGAAACTACACTTACATGGACATTTTCCAATCGGAGCTTGGTAAATTTTTCACTTCAGTAAATATATTAACAAATTGACATACTTTTTGTTAATATTAAGCAAAGTCATGACATTTGATACCTTATTTTTAACTTCTTACGTACTTTTCTCAGATGGGATTCGGTTCGAGATAAGTAGAGTTGTTTATTACACAAGCCTTTTTGGAGTTGCCAGTGGCTACACTACAGAATCATCTGCAAGCTTAAAGTGGATTCTATATTTTCCTTTTCTCTGTATATTTTAATTCTTGTACTTATTTGGTAATGACTGATGAGTCTACTAATTTTTTGTCAATCAGTGCTATCCAATGGTCAAAGTGGTTTCACAGTGGTGGTGACAACGGCGGTGAATACCACATGAATCGCAACCTATGTGTGGTTATTTTTGGTGTAATACAAATTTTTTTCGCTCAAATTTATGAATTTGGAAAGTTAAGGTGGGTCACAGTAATGGTAACCGCGGTCACATCCCTTACTTACTCAATGATTGGTCTTGGTCTCAGTGTTGCTAAAGTTGCAGGTAATTACATATAGCTTTATATGTTAATATATTGTTACAAATTTCAACTAAGTTGGAGTTCATTTCTAGTCCATGCACAGCTGACTAGGGTTTTTTTCTCTCTTTAATTACCAGTAACTGGGAAATTCATGGGAAGTCCAACTGGTATAAGCATTGGCACTGTTACTGAGACCCAAAAGATATGGAGGGTCTTCCATGCAATTGGAGTTATCGCATATGCTTATTCTTACTACATCATCTTAATTGAAGTACATGTAATATCTTATTGCTTCTTTTTTATTAGAACAATGATATAAAACGAGTTTTGAGTATTCAATATAATGTGTAATTATATGATTAGGTGTTACGTTATTTTTAATTCAAAATCACCAAATCATATAATCATACATTATTTGAGTATCCAAAATTGATTACCCATAGTTTTATTATTTTTAATATTACCAAAAACAATTTAAAAAGAAAGAAAGAAAGAATTGGAATATCGCACTATAAGAAAAAGATAATATTCATACCCCTCCACATATTTATCATATTTGAAGTTTTAGCCTTTAATGAATCTCATATAAAATTTAATTCTACATGTACTCAAAATAATTTAATATATATACGGGATTCTTTCATGACTCATGTTGCTTAAAACTAATGATGTTAGAGGTATGTATAATTCGATGCAAATAGTAAAATTGAACCAAATTGCTTAAAAAATATGATTTAATATATATAACTATATTTAATATAATTTTTCAATAAGCAATTAGATGTATAATTTTTTTTAATTTTGTCATTTTTTTTATATGTATATTGTATATATATTTCATATTTATTTTATATATTTATATTATATTCTAGAAAACTATAATTTTATTAATTTTATTAAATATTGTATATTTAGAAGTAAATGATTTTAATATATTTAAATCGTAATCCAAACTAGACCAAACTATATTTTTTTCAATTTGGTTTGATTTAAAACCTAAAATGGTTTAGTTTGATTTGAACAAATTTCAAACCGTTTTTTCAATTTAGTTTGAAAAAATCTTTTAAACTACACCAAATCAAATCATGTACACCCCTAAATAACATCTATAAAATTCTTTCAATTATTGGTGCATGGCTTCAAGTACTTTATTGAGATTAGAGTGATGTTTTTTGCACACTCTTGAATATATAATTAGGTACATAGATTATGCGTCATTATGTGATTGAGTAATTTTGAATTAAAAATAAAGTAACAGATAATTATATAATCACATATCATCTATATGTTCAATTATGTACTTAAAAGTATGTACATATAATTTTACAATACAAATAATGACAGTCACTATATGATTTGATGTTGTTTTATTTCTAATTTAAAACTATCTAATTATATGGTGACATGTAATTATTTATACACATTGCTTGCGCACATAACATTAATCCTAATTTTATTGTTGAGATTAATAATAATTATACCATTAACTTCTCATTATCTCAAAACCAAATTTTGATTTATCTTTTGCTTTAAAAGCATTTCATCAGTTTTTTAATCTAGCTTATGAATAGCATTACGTACATAAAGTTGAATACAAATAATAATATATAACTATTTGATCGGATGTTATTTTACCTCTAATTCAAAATTCATCCATCACATAATAATATGTCATTGTTTGTACTTAAGTTTTTGTTTATTAATTATATACATAGTTTTATTATCATCAACAGATAATTAACTATTTCATGAAATAAAGATTTAAGCATTCTTTTTTTTTTTTTTGTATTACAGATTAAATATTGTAAGGAAGAGAAGTTATTTAATATTCTCTTAAGGGAATTAGGGAATGTTAATAGCATCTCTTGGAAATTTTTTTGCTATAACCTATAAAGTGAACTAAATTAACAACTTGTGTGATTTCAGGACACGATCAAGTCTCCAAGCTTAGAAGCCAAGACAATGAAGAAGGCATCAGTAATAAGTGTTGGATTAACAACATTAATCTACATGCTCTGTGGCTGCTTTGGTTACGCTGCTTTTGGAGACTTATTGCCTGAAAATCTCCTCACTGGTTTAGGATTTGATCAACCATTTTGGCTTCTAGAGATCGCCAAAGTAGCCATAGTTATTCACCTCATTGGAGCATACCAAATTTACTGCCAACCCCTCTTCACATTCATTGAAAAAGAAGCTTCTAATAGATTCCCGTCTAATATGCTTATCACCAAAGAGATTCAAATCCTAATACCTGGATTTAGGAGATACAAACTAAATTTGTCTCGCTTGGTTTGGAGGACAATTTTCGTGACTATAACCAGTGTGATTTCAATGCTCCTTCCGTTCTTCAACAATGGTGTTGGTCTCCTTGGGGCCTTAGGGTTTTGGCCATTCACAGTCTACTTTCCTGTTGAGATGTACATAAGGGAAAAGAAAATACAGAAATGGAGTACAAATTGGATTTGCCTCCAAATCCTAAGTTTTGCCTGCTTCATTATTAGCATTGCTGCTGGCATGGGCTCTATTGCAGGATTTGTTCTTGACCTCCAGACTTTTAAGCCTTTCAAGTTTGCTACCTGATCGCCATTCATCACGCTTTTTCAAAGACAATATATAATTAAGCTTGTGACTCCTAAAAGAATTAGTCTTAATTATATGTTGAAGAAATTATCAGTTGTTAAGAAAACAGTTAAATGTTTAGCATACTGTAATTTAAAAAAAAAGTTAGTGTTCAATAAATGAAACAAATTAAGGGTTGTTTGGTTGAGTAATTTTTTATTATTCTAGTAATTTATATTTTATTACTAGTATTAATTTGTTTAGTTTGTAAAATAATATAATATTTTCATTATCTTATATTATAAAGGTAATGTAAAAGGTAATATAATATAGAGAACAATGTAATTATCACATCTCTATTATATTTTAAAATATTATCAACGTAATTTTAATTTTATTATAATTTTATACTTATTAATTTTTTAAGACAAAAATATTATAGTTTTCAATTAAAATAATAAGCAACATGAATAATTTTTTTGGAAAAAAATATATTGGCAATAACAAAACAATTTGAAAAAAAAATTAATTAATTAATTTTATAGTTTCAAAGTCAATAAAATTATATACACAAACAATGACATGTCATCATATGATAGTATTGTTTTATCTTTAATTTAAAATTATTCAATCATATAGTGATATATTTTTGTTTGTATATAAAGGTTATGCATATAATGCTACTATTTGACAATATAGAAAAAAATCTTCATATATTATTAAAATGGAATATATTTTAGAAAATATAAAAAACAAATATTTAATATAAGATATGTTAATTTAATCAAATAAAACACATTATTTCAAAAGTATTTAAGTAACACAATATCTTAATATTATTTTATAAGCTATTTTTTTTGTTACTGTTAACTATTTACAATAATTATTTATATATATCAAATTTTATCAAATATAGTATAATTTATACTTAATAATCTTTTAAGTAATTTATTTTTATGATAATATTTTATTTTTATAATAAAAAATTATCTGAATCAAACACAATCTTAAGGTTTTTTCAATTTGAAGAATCACAAGTCTCTCCTATCATAACTACTGTTCAAAATCAATCAAATGGAAGAATTATAACTCAAGAACTTTTAAAATGGGTCAGAACTAAATTATTAAAAGGTTCATGTTAGTTAATTAAGATAAAAACCATGAGTGTCCACCTCCACGATGATAATAATGGGAATTATGTAGAGATGACGAAGGTAGTTAATTAATTAAAGTGATTGATCAAAATCTCGTCCCAAAATTGATGGATAGTCTAAAAAAGATCATCAGTTAACGCCTAAGATTGAATAACAAGTTTAGCTAGATTTGTCCATGATTTATCGAGCTAGACCTATCCGACATACTCGATCATGCCACGGACCATGCTAGATCAAGGCTTACTACAAAGCAGATCTTTCGGACCATGCCAACCCATCAAAAAACCAAGGTTCAGGGTACAACACACAACATCTTAGGCCATGGCTTCATGGACCTTTTGCCGCTTGACCACTTGCTTTCTAGGTCGGCTTGCCAAATTTTATTATTTATTTATTTTTAATTTATATATATATATATATATATATATATATATATATATATATATATATATATATATAACTAAAACGCATTATAGAGATCACGAAAAAGAAGTACCATAGGTTTTATCTTTTTAGCTTTATCCTTTTAAAGTAGGGCAATTTCATGATATGGTCCATATGGGTATTGATTATAAGCTTCCTTCATATTTCAATTCATGATCCGGGGTAACGCCTCCTAGCCTCTTGCCACAGACTTGACTTGTGTTTATTCGAGTACCCACATCAAACTCCAATTATATATAGCTCGATCGCCCTCTAAATTCCTGTCTATTATTATTCTAGTGAAGTCAAGTTTTCTCTTGAGCTTGTCAAAAAATTTCAATATCTCTAGTTAAGAGATAATATGGGAGAAAGCGGCTGCCTAGGTGAGGATTTGGCAGCAGCCGTGGTAGCACCAAGGTTCATAACAAAGAAAGAGGACATATTTCCAGTGACAAGGATGGTAGTGAAGAAGGCGAGTACTCCAATCTGTTTCTTTACTTTTCCACTTTTGCTGCCCGTCTACAATCTTTGTCAAAGAAGCATACAAGAAGAATAGTTACTTGGTTAATTACCAAAATAATTGGTTAATTTTTATTCCATTATTGTGTTGATCAGCTTTAATTTATTAATAGTGTACCATATACAGACTATCAAATCCTTGTGATTGGAAGGAGACATTAATTGAGAAATATGTATATATTTATATATGTTATTATATGATTAGATATTATATAATTTTTAATTAAAAATTATCTAATCATATGATAACACATATAAGTGTATATATTTATGTATCTAAAATAAATACATATAATTTTATTAATTAATTAATAATTTAATACATTCCTTTAAAGAATGTTGTCCTATTAGGGAAAAAACTTTAAACAAGAGAGTTTATAAAAAAAAAAAAAAATTGATTAACTCAAATGAAGTAAAATGAAGTAAGGGAGCTTGATTATTTTTCAAAGTTACTCTCAATTATAAGAAAATTCTTTGATTCATGGATGGATTACAAATGAGGATGGAGGCCTATATATAGTGCTCATAGGCAAATAAAAAAAAAATATTTTTTCTAAATCTTTTGCAATTCCCATTGCTAAATATTTTGGTCATCTTTTGCAATCTTGTCGTCAAGTTTAGTTTTTAGAATTTTGCATCATCGGTTTTTTTTTTAATATGTCCTTTAACTTTAAAACTCTTCTGCTTTTATTTTACACGATTCAAAGGAGCTAGTTATGGTTCTACTTTAGAGAATTGAATTTTATTTATAGTAAAGGGCAAAGGACTATTTTGCACCCACGTTTTACTCAACTCTCAAAAACATGTCTACACTAGTTAAAAAACTTAAATATTCATTTCTATACTAACTTTTGTTAGAATTCTTTGTTAGAGTGGAGTGTAAAATCATCATTTTACTATTAAATCTTAAAATCTTAAACATTTCTATCATTTCCCATTTTTAATTTAAAAAACTTATAATTTTTCCTTTAAATTGAATTTGAAAAATAGGATTTACCCTATAGGGTTTTTTCTTCCATCTCCAGTGACCGCATGTTGTTCCTACCGTCCACCCAAGTTCCCACTATCTTCTTCTCCAACAGTCAACATTCATCAAACCAATTTTATCAAACGAAAACAAACTATCTTTGTCTGATGAAGACAATTCGTCATCTTCGTCTCTTCAACAAAACAAAGACAAATCATATTTGTCCAATGAAATCAATCAAGTGGAAACATCAATCGGGGGAGAAGAAGATGGTGAGAAGATTGGCCAACAGTGAGAACGACAACCGGTTGCCGAAGATGGAAGAAATTACTCGGGGGGAATGTAGTTTTTTAAAGTTTAATAATGAGAAATAATTGTTAATTTTCTAAATTAAGGGAGGAAATGATTTAAATTTTTAGGGTTTAGGGGTAAAATAATGATTTTACTTTTAACTCTAATAGAAAATTATAATATAAATTAATTTAAAAGTGGGTGTTTCAATTTTTTATTTGTTATGAGTATGTTCTAAGATTAGCATAAAATTTCGGTGGGACATTGGACTTTGGCCATTGAAGATTCCATCTGATGGACCCAGAATACTTCAGACTGATACCAGCAATGAATTTTGGCAACTTCCGTTGACTCCGGTTTTAAGGGCTGGCTATTTTTATGAAAGACTTCTCTGCGAGTGACTCGTCTATTTCATTGACTACTTTCAGACGACAAAAAACCATTGATTACATATAATGCAACTAAATTAAGATTAAGGATTTGTTTTCCCTTTGATGATTCCGAGGGCAAATTAAGCATATCATGAGACATTAATAATATAAATTTCTATTTTGCACCTTATGATTATTCTATGTAATTATATAACCCTATACCCTTTGGAATATGGTTTGTTTACCACCATTATGCAATTACAAAACTATCGTGACTAATAAATAAAAGAATATCAAATGACTATTTCCAACCTAATGTTCGAAAAAATGATAAATTCTCATACTTTTAAGAAGGAAACTGTTTTTCCGTCAGTCCATCAAAGTCAACTAGAAAATTTATTTCAGGCCCAAACTTTTATCTCTTGTAATAAAGTGATAGTCAATGGTGTTCAGTTCCTGATACTTCGGTAAAATTATTTATGAGCCATTTTTGTTTCCTGTCATATCACCAATCACAAATTATCATATTAATTTGTATACATAAATTTGTATACATAATTGTATTCAATATTATATATATATATATATATATATATATATATATATATATATATATATATATTCCTGGGGCTGATTTCTATAGAATGAAAATTGTTATGATTTTTACATTCTAGTAAACCAGCAAATGGTGAGAGTCTTGTGGACAAACATTTATAATGATTTGGCGTCAGGGTTTGAATTTTTAAGATAGATAAATTCTTTAACGTCTTACCTTATAGTTTTTAAAAATTCTTCAAACGTTTTTATGATTAATAGCAAGTTCTTAACCTCCTGAGTCCTTACCATGGATTCTAGATAGAGATGTGCCATTTTTGGACTGCAATTGACCTGAATTTAAGAAACATAAATCTAAATAGTTTTGGGTCTTTGTTTCTCTTTCAATGGCAATATATAGTTGCCCCCATTTTATAAAGGCCAAAGGACTATTTCCCACCTAAGTTTTAATTCAAAGACAAATATACATTCATATAGTTTTAAAAACTCAAACACCCACTCATGACTTAATTTTTGTTAAGAATTTTAGTTAGTGTTAGGGGGTAAAATTATCATTTACTAAAAAATTAAAGTTTTATCACATTTTTCTTATTAAGTTTAAAAATCTCATAATTCCCCCCCACCCAAAGTTTGAAAGATGACAATTTTCCCCTAGGGTTTTTCCTCTTCTCTCCGACGATGATTCACCATCATTGGTTGTCAGTCGTTCTCTCCCTCATCGAGTAGCGCATGACAAAAAGACCAAAATCTCTTCATCGCTTCATCATGTGACAAAAAGATCGAGACATCTTTGTCACTTTTTTGTGCAACGAAAAGACCAAGATTTCTTTGTTGTATGACAAAGAGATCTTGGTCACTTATTTGTGTGTCGGCCAGTGAGAGAGAGGATGGCTAACAGCAAATCATCACTAGAGAGAAAAGGAAAAATTTTAGAGGTGAAATTGTTACTTTTCAAACTTTGGTTGAAGGAAAATTGTGAGTTTTTAAACTTAAGAAGAAAAATGTTATAAAACTTTAATTTTTTAAATTGTTAATAAATAACGATTTTATCCCTTATCCTAACTGAGATTTTTAACAAAAATGGGTTATAGGTAAGTATTTGAGTTTTTAAAACCCTATTGGTGTACATTTGTCTTTGCATTAAAACTTCGGTGGGAAATAGTCTTTTGGCCTTTTATAAATCAACAAATTACATAATTCGGAAGTGGCCTCATCTCATGAATTAGCCACTGATAGATCATAATCAAAGTTCCCTAGTAACTAAGATTCCCATCTTATCTTTTACACCTTAGTCGTTAATAATAAGGTGCAAGACAGAGAAAGAGAGACTATTGACCACAATTAAGAAGAGATTGTAAATTGCAAATTTGTTATTTATAAAAGTAATATGTCGTTATATAGCAGGGTGTGCTTCATGTTAGTAAAAGGGATCCTTCGACTGAGAAAAGTTTAGTGGAAAAGGTTTCGTTCTTTTTCAATGGCGGTGGTAAATTGCTTATCAAAGTTCTGCGGTGTCCTTAGAGAAGTGAGATATTTCCAACCAATATCTTCTCTTTTCTTTTTATATGGGGCCTTGTTTTGTACTCATTCGTTGATTGCTCCACCAGGATCTTTAAGGTCCCAATATGATTCAACTGGCTGTCGCAATCACCAGAAAAAATTGTCCTCTAATTTCACTGTGGCGTGTTCTTTGGAGCATGAAATGGCTAAAGCTAAATTCTAACGGCCTGTTTTTTGTTTCCAAGTGATAGAAAGTGAGAGTTTTAACTTTTAAAGCACCCTCTGAGAGAAAAGAAGAGAAGAGTAAACAAGCAGAGGCGGAGAGATGGACGTGAAGACACTTGAAGAAATGACCCAGGTCAAGAAATTCAGCAATCAAACTCAACCAACGGCTATGGCCGAAGCCGAGACAAAGCCCCGGTTCCAATCAAAGAGAGCAAATGTTTTTCCAGCCAAAAGGAGGTCAGTGAAAAAAATGGTTGTTAATAAAATTGTGAAATCTATTCCTTCTTGTTGCTGCTCTTCCAAGGCCATCATTGAAACCTGACAAGAGGTAGCCTCACGAAAGTATCATTGACGTGTCCTGTTTTTAGAAGTTACATGTACTTCTGGTTTTAACTTTTCGCTAGAAAATTATGGTTAAAGGGGGTTTCAAATTATCAGTTTCTGTGTTCTAAGTTGCAGTGATTTCTCTTTTCTTCTGAAACAGTCAAGAAAATGTTAATCAAACTCAGATTCTGATTCACAAGATAAACCTTTTCATGAAAGAAAAAGTCTTGGTTCCGAAATTCTGTATCCAATTTCTGAAATTTAACAGTAGTACCCTGCAATACGACACTGAAAGTAAATAAATTCTGATTTTTGTCTATTCTGTAAATTTTGTAGATATTAATATAAGCCGTCCACAAGCATTATTTTGAATTGCCAAAAAATATATTAGCCAAGATTGCTTTGCCTCTCTTTCTAGGCATATTGAGGAAATTGGAAGGCCATATACTAAAGCTAGAAATGTTAATGATAGGATCAAAGAGAGTGGGCGCATCAGAAAAAGAATGAAAATGATACAGCCGTTCACCAAATTTAGATAATACATGATGGATTCTCAAACTAGCATATGCAGAGAGAGTGTTTGTTGATAATGCGGCGCAAGCCAATTCAAGACAAAAAGCCTTTCAAAAAAAAAACAAAGCTATTGGTCCATCCATTTTCCCAGAAACCCTGCCACGGAAACTGACGTTTTCGTCGTTGATAACCGTCCCTACTTGTCAACGTCAACACCATTGTGGATCAAATTTATATATGCGTATCCACACGATAAATTTTATTCAAATCAAATTATTTTTTTAAATAAAACTAATCACATTAAATATGTTAAATTACACATGTTAAATTACACAGATTAAGAAAAACTTAAATTCTTCATCTTAAAAGTATACTTATTTTACCGGTCAAACCACCCTTAGTTTGGTTATAATGTTTTAATTATTAACTTAGTAATTTATCTTTTATTATTTATATTATCTTATTTATTTTATTAGTGATAAAATATTACAATAATCTTCTATTACCAATGTTAACGTGATAAGTAATATAGGTGATAATCTGATACCAATGTTGACGTGATAAGTAATATAGGTGATAATCTGATTATCACTTTTACCTTAGATATTAAAAAATTATCAAGACAATCTTGATTTTATTATAATTATATTATTATTTATTAATTTTTTAAAACAAAAATAAATTTATTTTTAATTATTCTAACAAATAATATAAAAAATATTTAAAAATAATTATATTCATTTAAGTAAAATAATTTACTAATATCTTTTTATTATCGTTAACCAAAAACATTAATTATTTATACCATATATTTTTATCAAATTTTATCAAACATGATAATTATTTATACTCAGTAATATATTTTTAAGATAATCTTTCTATTTTGATAATAAAATATTATCCAAACCAAATACCCTCTTAAAGGATGAAATGATATATATTTAGAATGAATAAAAAATTAATATACATATACTAGAGTGTGTTTGATTTAAATAGTTATTTATTAAAAAACTAGAAATTACCCAAAAAATATTATTTTGAAGATTATTGAATATAAATTATTATTATATTTGATTGATATAGGTAAATTAAATATGATAAAAGAATTATTATATATTATTTTATTTAAATATTCTCAAATATAATTATTATAAAATATTAATTTTATATTAATTCAAAATAAAAGTATTTTAATCTTAAAAAATTAATAAATACAAAATTAACAAAATTAAGATTATATTAATAATCTTTTAATAATTAAAATAAATAAATATACCACCATATGCCATATTACAAACCAATATACAATTTTATATTAAGTTGAGTTGCAATTACTCTCAAGCTCCAAAGGCTCTATTCTTGTCTTTTATGCAACTTTTTCTCTACCAAAAGGTATCCTTATGACTTTGAAGGATTTTTTAATTGAAAAATCAGCCACAACACAAAAAGTCCTTCGACGATTAATTCATTATTCAACGCCACTTCAATTTATTTAGTATATTGATTTATATTTGTTCATCTCTTCTGACTTCACCATTGGTCAGAGAGACTCAGGATTATTATTATGAGTTTAAGAGGGTGTTTGGAATTAGGTTTTGTATCGGAGACCCTAAATCTGAATTCAATCCAAAATAAAATTGTATTATAATTTTTTAACTATAAATTAATCCAAAATATTTTTAGTTTAACCTAATTTGATCTGTACAAATCCAAACTATATAATAAATAAAATTATGTCAAAATATAATATATAACTATATGATTTGTTATAAAACAACATATTTTATCAAATATCAAATAATAACATAATTTGTTATAAAATAATACATGAAATGATATTGGGACATAAAACAATATTTTATCAAAATGAAATTACTCTATGTCAAGTTAAAGATTTAGAAGGGACATCACAATGTATGAGCAGGAATGGTTGGTTTTATGCAGGAAATTTTGGGGAGATAAATCTTTATGGTTATTTAGAGATCAAGGATTGATCAAAGGATGTGATTATGAGTGGTAGAAAGAACATAAGTAGTGCATAAATTGAGCCAGTGTTGTATTCTAATTAAACCGACGATAAGTGAAGTGGTTGAGATGGGTCGTCCTGAAAAACTTTTAAGGTGAAACGTGTGATTATGCGCTGCAAAGAGAACATAAGTAGTATGCAAATTAAGTCAGTGTTGTACTCTCACCCTAATCCCAAAGAAGTGAATTCCCCTTTAAGACATGAATATGAACATCCATTCCTTGAAAGTGAACACTTAATAAACTTTTAGAAGTCGTTTGATTCTACGGATCTAAAGATCACTTTAGATAGATTATTTTGTTTGATTTATTAGTAATAAAAGATTACGATAATCTTCTATTATCAATATTGATGTGACAGGTAATATAAATAATACTCTGATTACTCCTTTACTTTAGATATTAAAAAATTATCCAAAAAATCTTAATTTTATTATAATTATATTATTATTTATTAATTTTTTGATAAAAAAATAAATTTATTTTTAATTAATATAACAAATAATATAAAAATATTTTAAAATAATTATATTCAAGAGTATTTAAGTAAAATAATTTATTAGTATTTTTTTATTACCTTTAACCAAACACAATAATTATTTATACTTAACAAATTTTATTAAACATAACAATCATTTATACTCAATAATCTTTTGAGTAATCTATCTTCAAGTTAATCTTTCTATTTTAGTAATAAAATATTATCCAAATCAAATATCCTCTTAAGAGTATGTAATATTACCTAAATATAACTAAAATAATTTATGAAGTAAGGCATGAGTCGTGAACATGTATAACAGTGATAAAAAAAAAAAAGCAAACCTAAGAAAAAGTTTGTTAAGTGCTTAAGTTCATAATTTTCATGATAACACATCTCTTTTTTTAATAAATGAGATTGGTTAAATGTTTTACATGTGTTTTAAGTTCCATAGGGCGTGAATCTATTTGAGATGTCAGGCCTAGTATTCCCCTGCTACAAGTTTAGGGCTTAAAACATACGTGGGCCTAAATATGTTTGACAAGATCTCAGTATTCATATACTAAAGGGAAAATTTAAAAAAGCGCTAAAATATCCTCCCACTAAGTGAAAATACCCAAAATTATTATTTTCAAATAAAAATGCCTAAATTTACTATTCTTAAGCAAAAATACCCATAAATTTTTTTAAAATACCAAAATTACCTTTTTCATCATTTATATAAACCTTCATCACTCACTCTTATTACACACACTTTTTATATCACTCAAACACTCACTCTCATTCTCATTTTTATTCAAGATCAATTAGTAGAGTTTCGTTCGAACGGAAGAAGTTCATATTTTTAAATTCAACTCAAAAAAAGACTATTCATCAAAAAAAGGTATTTATATCAATCTTAGTCAAAAAACTTAATATTATTTGTTAAATTTAGTTTATATGTCATAATATAGGGTTAAATACAATGTTAGAGAAATATAAGCGTTTAAATCAATGTTAGATAAATATGAGGTTTTTGTAGACATTATACAATATATAAAGGATTTAAATAATATTTTAAGAATAGATTGATATGTTTTGATACAAGACAACATATAAGGGTGTTAAATAAAGAAAGAGATAATTATGAAAGGTTAAATGAAATTTTATTAAAATTGGGAGGGGGGCATTTTGATATTAAACATTGTAAGAGCATTATAAATTAAATTTTAGAAATAGATAGATATATTTTGATATGAGACAACATAAAAGGGTGGTAAATGCAATGTTAGGTAATTGTAGGAATACATGTTATTGTCATCATTTTCTGTGTAACATGCAGGGAAAGTATAAACTAGACTCAAAGGTATAGTGTTTAAACAATTAAAATTGTAATAATTTATCTTTTTCATACATTTTAATTATAATCAGTGCTAATTTAGGGTTTTTTCATATGTAGTTTTCGAGTTTGAAATTCGGTCTTTCAAATTTTGTGTTTTTTGACATATTTTACGATGAATATTTTTACTGTTTTACGATATATCGATTCGGATTCTTCAAATTTTCGAAGAATTTTTTTATTGTTGCTATTTTAGAGTATTTCAAATTTTAGAATTTGAATTTCAATTCTGTTTTTTCAAATTTCACCGTTTTACGATATATCAATTTGTATTTTTCAGATTTTCGAACAATTTTTCTATTGTTGTCATTCCAGGATATTTCAATTTTTAGAATTCGAATTTCAATTTTGTTTTTTCGAATTTCACCGTTTTATGATATATCGACTCGTATTTTTCAGATTTCTGAATAATTTTTCGATTGTTGTCATTCAAGGGTATTTCAACTTTTAGAATTCAAATTTCAATTTTATTTTTTCGAATTTCACCGTTTTACGATATATCAACTCGTATTTTTCATATTTTCGAAGAAGTTTTCGATTTTTACTATTCTAGGGTATTTCAACTTTTAGAATTCAAATTTCAATTCCGTTTTTTCAAATTTCACCGTTTTAAGATACCGAAATATTATTTTTTACCGTTTGTCTTTTCTTTTTTTATTGTTTTCTATTTTTCATCTTTTTATATGCATGTGTATGATATACTTTATTTGATTTTCTTTTTTAAACAACTTGTCACGGAAATAATTATTTCTGATTTGAATGATATTACTATCAAATGTTAGATGAAATAAAGAAATACCCAAACAACTCATTCTAATAAATATAAAATGAAGAAATAATTTATACTAAAATTATTATATCACATATCAATACAATTATACATTTGACACAATAATAAAAATACATCGATTACATATTACTGAAGTACAACAATAATAAATCATATAACTAACAAAACTAATTTCACCGCATGTCAAGATCTTGTCCCTTTGCCTTGTTTAGATAAACGATGCGGCACGGAGATCGGCATGGGTGTTGGCTTTTACATTGGGTTCGTACTTGTCCTGGTTCATGGCAACGACTACAAATCTTCGATGTCACATTTTCTCCCAACGAAGGACGTCGATTTCTGTTAGAAAGACGACCCAGATGACGACAATCGAGAACGGGGGGCAGAATAACCATTCCTTCTAGTGAGTGCAACCAATCAGATTGATTTCCAAGAGGATTGACAGGTTCTTGATATATTACACAGTAGATATCGATCCGAAAGAACGGATGAACCCATGCATTAACATTCGTGAGTCTCATATGTCGTGCAACGGCGATGGCATGCTTACACGGAATACGTGAAAACTGAAACTTTCTACATTGTGCAAGATATTTCACCGATGTCTACAATACCTGTGAATTCACCAAAACCGACACCCTGATACCAAATCTGTGTAATCGGTCAAACCTCCAAACGTGCAGACTTTGATAAACGACTGATAATCTTCTCCTCCACTCAAGGGGTGACAAAGTTAGAAAAAAAAACATTTAATTAATAACGATTTGATAATTACTTGTATGGTTTCTTCTCTCGTAAAACCATCGCTGCATGGTACCATGAATGAATTCCAGGAACATTGTGATAGGAAGGTCTCGTGCATGTTTGACAAGAGCATTAAATGACTTAGCAATGTTAGTAGTCATGATGTTGTAATGATGCCCAAGAAAGTATGTTATACTCCAACGTTCAAATCTGACATCACATAGATAAGCTCCAATTTAAGGGTTCATTGAGTCAAGAGATTGCATCATCGCCCCAAATTCTGATTTTGTGTATGATTTTGTGACTTTCTAATATGCCCCCGTAACTTGTAAGATGGAAAAAATTTTAAGAACTGATTATAATTAAAATGTATGAAAAGGATAAACTGTTACAATTTTAATTACTTGTTTAAACACTATACTTTTAAGTCTCGTTTATACTTTGCCCGCATGTTACACAAAAGATGATGACAATATAAGATGATGACACAGAAGATCTAAAATGATAAAAATGTCCAGGGTCTTCTTGATATGTCTCAGTACTTACAATAATATATTCCTGTTTTTGTTACATGTACCCTAATTGAAGAGCATGAGGAAGAAAGTAGTGGGGTCAAAAACATACGATTTAGAAAACTTGATTGATTTCAATAATGACTTGTTGTACATTATAAACTCATGCGCTTATGGAGAAAAAGATAGAGTTCCCGACTGGGGTGACTTTGATGAAAATGATATGTCCGATATTCTTTCAAAAGATGTAGAGCCTGAGTATATGATATCAGTTATAGAGGGTATAGATAGTTTGCAGTTTGAAGATTCTATTTCAATGGGATATATCTGATTATTACCATCAAGAGCCACCACAATAAATAAATGTCCTAAATATCGACCTTTAAGGAATGCAGCGTCAATGCAAATAATCGAACGAAGATATTCTCTAAATGCAAGAACGAAACATCCTAATATCATGAAAAAAATCTTAAATCGATGGTTATCATTCGTTTCAATAGCAGTAACAGTGTCCAGATTAGTACATTGTAGATTGTAGCAATAATCTGGTAAAAACATAAATGATTCCTCCGGTGAGCCCCTCAACGAATTTATAGCCAAGTTTTTTCCACAATTATTTCCTTAGGTCGATAAATTTGATCAATCATCACAATCTTTGATCTAATTAATTGACCTAAAGTTTGGGCATCAGCTTGTCTGTGATGTGACATGATTTGATCAACTGAACATGTGTGGGTAGGATTCATAAAGTTTATCCTTCACACTTCACCGACTGTGGACTTGGTTGCATGTATATATCACTCACAATTTTCAGCCTTGCACTTAATTTTTCATTGTTTCTTGTCAGACTTTTTTACACCGAATTGAAATCCTTTAAGGAGAATTGTTTCACAGCGTCTTTCAATTAAACTTTATTATGAAAAATATTATCAACTTTTATACCATTCTCCTCTCGGATTAATCTAAAACCACTTGATGATGTTGATGGGTATAGAAGAAAATCAGGAAACCCCCTAAATGGATCAGTGGGGACATTGTCAAAAAATTGCCCAAAATAATTTTCACCACCTGAAATAAAATCTTCAAGCTATAAACTATCTATACCTCCTATAACTGATGTCATATACTCAAGCTCTACATCTTCTGAAAGAATATCAGACATATCATTTTCATCAAAGTCATCCTAATCGAGAACTCTATCTTTTTCTCCATGAGTTTACAATTTACAATAGGTCATTACTGAAATCAATCAAGTTTTTCAAATTGTATTCTTTTTTTACCTCACTACTTTCTTTCACCTACCCTTCAATTAGGGTAAATATAACAAAAACAGGAATACATTCTTGTAAGTACTGAGACATATCAATAAAACTCTGGACATCTTCATCATTTTGGATCTTCTGTGTCATCATCTTCTGTGTAACATGCGGGGAAAGTATAAACGAGACTCAAAGGTATAGTGTTTAAATAAGTAATTAAAATTCTAACAGTTTATCTTTTTCATACATTTTAATTATAATCAGTTCTCATAATTTTTTCCATCTTATAGATTACGGGGGCATATTGGAAAGCCACAAAATCATACACAGAATTAGAATTTGGGGCGATGATGCAATCTCTTGACTCAATAAACCCTCAAGTTAGAGCTTATCTACGTGATATCGAATTTGAGCGTTGGAGTAAAGCGTACTTTCCAGGACATCGTTACAATATCATGAGCACTAACATTGTTGAGTCATTTAATGCCCTTGTCAGAGATGCACGAGGCCTACCCATCACAATGCTCCTAGAGTTTATTCGTGGTACCATACAGCGATGATTTTACGAGAGAAGAAATCATGCAAGTAAATATCAAATCGTTATTAATTAAATGTTTTTTTTTAACTTTGTCACCCCTTGGCGAAGAAGAAGATCATCAATCGTCTATCAAAGTTTGCACGTTTAGAGGTTCAACTGATTACAAAGACTCGGTATCAGGTTATCGATTTTGGTGGATTCATGGGTATTGTAGACTTCGGTGAAATGTCCTGCACATGTAGAAAGTTTCAACGTTCACGTATTTCATGCAAGCATGTCATCGTCGTTGTATGATATATGAGGCTCACGAATGTCAATGCATGAATTCATCCATTTTTTTGGACCAATATCTATCGTGTAATATATCAGGAACCTGTCAATCCTCTTAGAATTTAATCTGATTGGTTGTACTCACCAGAATGAATGGTTATTCTTTCCCCCGTTCTTGATAGTCGTCGTCCAAGTCATTCGTCCAACAGAAATTGACGTCCTTTACAGGGAGAAAATGTGACACCGAGGATTTGTAGTCGTTGCTATGAACCAGGACACGTACGAACCCAATGTAAAAGCCCAGCACCTGTGCCGATCTCCACCCCACAGCGTTCATCTAAAAAAGGCAAAGGGACAAAATCTTGACATGTGATGGAATCAGTTTTGTTAGTTATATGATTCATCATTGTTGCACTTCAGTTACATGTAACCGATGCATTTTTCTTATTATTTCAAATGTGTAATTGTATTGATATATGATATAATAACTTTAGTACAAATTATTTCTTCATTTTATATTTGTTAGAATGAGTTGTTTGAGTATTTCTTTATTTCATCTAACGTTTGATAGTAACATCACTCAAATTAGAAATAATTATTTTCGTAACAAGTTATTTAAAAAAGAAAATCAAATAAAGTATATCATACACATACGCACATAAAAAAATGAAAATTAGAAAACAATAAAAAAAAATGACAAAAGGTAAAAAATAATATTTCAGTATCTTAAAATAGTGAAATTTAAAAAAATGGAATTGAAATTTGAATTCTAAAGATTGAAATACCCTAAAATAGCAACAATCAAAAAATTTTTCGAAAATCTGAAAAATACAAATCGATATATCGTAAAACGATGAAATTCGAGAAAACGAAATTGAAATTCGAATTTCTAAAAATTGAAATACCCTAGAATGACAACAATCGAAAAATTCTTCGAAAATCTGAAAAATACGAGTCAATATATCGTAAAACGGTAAAATTCGAGAAAACAAAATTAAAATTCGAATTCTAAAAGTTGAAATACCCTAGAATGACAACAATCAAAAAATACTTCGAAAATCTGAAAAATACGAGTCGATATATCGTAAAACGGTAAAATTCGAGAAAACAAAATTGAAATTCGAATTCTAAAATTTGAAATACCCTAGAATGGCAACAATTGAAAAATTCTTTGAAAATCTGAAAAATGTGAGTCGATATATCGTAAAACGGTGAAATTCGAAAAAACCAAATTCAAATTATAAAATTTGAAATACCCTAGTATGACAACAATCGAAAAATACTTCAAAAATCTGAAAAATGCGAGTCAATATATCGTAAAACGGTGAAATTCGAAAAAACGAAATTAAAATTCGAATTCTAAAAGTTGAAATACCTTAGAATGACAACAATGAAAAAATTCTTCAAAAATCTGAAAAATACGAATCGATATGTCCTAAAACGGTAAAATTCGAAAAAACAGAATTGAAATTCGAATTCTAAAATTTAAAATACCCTAGAATAGTAATAATCAAAAAATTCTTCCAAAATTTAAAAAATCCGAATCGATATATCGTGAAACTGTAAAAATATACATAGTAAAATGTGCCAAAAAACACAAAATTCAAAAAATCAAATCTCAAACTCGAAAACTACACGTTGAGAAACCTTAGATAAGAAAAATTTCAATTTATCCCCTAAAGACATTCCTATTATAAACAAGTCTAATATTTTTCCTAGCCCCTCAATAATTTTGTAGTCTATTAGCGCCCCTGTAATTTCAAAAAAGAAAATTTCCCCCCAACCCACGATATACACGACAACAGCCCACTATCACGTGGCAAATTTCAAAAAAGCCCACAGTGGACTGAGGACTCTCACATAGCTCCCTAATATTTTGAAAACACTATTAAGCCCCTTAACCCATTGTCGACAGTGGGAAATCAAACTGTCGAACGTTTCGGAAGGGATTTTCAACCAAAAATTCGTCGTTTCGACCTCCAATTTCAACACAAATCAAATCTACATAAACTATAACACAAAACTTCTCAACCAATTCAATGAAATCAACCAATAATCAAAACATTTTAAGCATTGTTCAAAATCAAAACCCTAAAATTTCAAACTGCAAAATCTTACTCAAATCTCAATAATATAAACAATAACTTGATTCAAACAAGATGACGAAAGATATGCTAACGTTCCGTGCTATTTTCGGTTGCCGAAAACCACGAAAATCATCAAAAATCTGGTCGATAGTGGGATGACCGTGAGACAAAGGAAAATTTCAAATTTTTCCCTGTTTTTAAACGGTGAAATTACAGTGGAAACCGGGAAAATTTGTTGTGTTTATATATGGGCAGTTTCGATATTTCACAAAAATTGGGTATTTTTGCTTTAATCTGAATTTTTTGGGTAATTTCGGTTAAACCCCTTTCCTTTTGCCTATTTCTTATCATTTCCCTATACTAAAATAATTAAACATATATCAAAGGTTGAGGCAAATTAAGCCAGAAATTAAGTTGCAGAAAATAATCTGATTGGATATATGAGGCAAGCATCCCTTCACCCAAAGCACTAGAATTCTTCTTCTTAGTATCTTTTCCGTATAATTAAATGTATAACCATTAACATCAAAGAGTAATCTGCTAACTGGTTCCTCGAGATATGGCCTTCTTTTTAGAATTTTGAATTCAATCAATAAAGAAATCAGAGGCAACAGGACATACCCGGTTACCATTCATGTAAACACAGCATTACATACATTCAAAATTACTCGACAGGCTTAATTAAGTTCAGTTGAATTTATACCTACCGCGGCATTCAAAACTAAGAATATAAAATTTTATTTACGAACACGAATAATGCAGAAAATACCAAAACAAAAATTCTTTCAGCACAAAACACCATAAAACTGATGAAAAAGCTAACCTCGGCAGAGTTTATTGCCCTGTGAATGAAAAGATTAAGCAAGTGGTTTGGTGTCCAAGGGTACCTGAAGCTCATTATCACCGCTCTTTTGAAGGTCTTAATCAGCACCACTGTAGTCTTCATCAGCACCGCTTTAGTGTTGGTCAAAAGGGAAAATAAAGAATTATGTTAATGGCCACTTCTTGTTGGTCTTGTTCTTGTCAGCGCAAAGACTACACTTAATGTTTTAATGTTGCAATTAGTATTGACTGACTGAAGCTCCACATCAGGTTTTATTCTCTAGGTAGAGCTCAGTCTCATCGAATTAGGATGTCTGTGGCTCTCTAGATAATTGACTGAAGTTCAACTCAAACGCACTAAAAAAATCCAACAACTCATTTTTTTAATCGATTGTCGTGAAGAATCGCTGAAAACAAACTTACCAAATCAGTCAATAAACCATAAAATCAGTTAAATTACAATGGAAAAATTGACTGTCTTCAAAAGACAACTAACCTAATTTGAATGACTCCTTCAAGATAGGGATCAGATAGGTAAGATGGGAGTGCCCAGATTGTCGTAACCAGGCTTGAGGCGGACACCCATCTCGCAGAGTTATAGCGAGCCGTGACCACTCATCATATCCCCGTTAAACTGCCTGAAGGATCATATCTCCTCAGACTTCTTGTCAGCTTTTTATAGCAAAGTCCTCAAGCCATTCGTTGCTTTCTTCCCGATGTGGGATAAAAAACAACACACGCAAGCACAGTTTAAGTAAATTAAGAAAGCAAGTTTCGTTTATGATCCAAACGTCGCCTCTTCTTGGAGTTTCCTCTCCTTTTGTCAGCTAACTTTTCTCAGGAGCCGAAGTGGTCGCTAAATCAGAATTCACGACTTCTTGTCAGTCGGAATATGGCTTTGGAAAAGTCCAATTTTTGTTAATTGGGCAAGGGGCCCAAACCAATTCTGCATATAAAGTATAAACCCAATATATTGATAAGATTATTGAGATCATTCCATCTTTGCAGATAAATGAAAGTAATTCCTTGGTTAATTTAGCAGCAGCATTGGCGTTATGGGAATCTCTTCAAGAGCAAGTTTCAAATATATTGTAAGTTTATTGAATTAATAAAGATGAATAGTTCATATAATATCCCAATTTCTTTAAAATAGATTCATGGAATCCTAGAAAAAATTCTGGGAAATTACATTTTGGAATGTTGATTTCAGGACAGGTAACAGATTCTTCCTGTAATCCGTCTTGCAAGCAACGCTCGCTCACCCCTTCCCCCTGGGTAGCACGAAAACAGAAACATCAAGACGCAGAAATACATTTTTTTAAAATTACAAAAAATGGAAAGATGAAAAAACGTATAAATATTAAAAATATTAAAATTGTTTATAAATACCAAATTTTTATTAAAAAAAATACAATAATCTGTATTTGAAAAAAAAAAAAAACACAACAATTGGACACTTTTTCCAATTCTTCCAAGAAGTATTTGCAATCCAATGCTAATATAAATAAAATCTAAACCAGACAATACTAATTTCTGAATGAATATTTTACTGTTCAGTCTCTTCTTCTTTTTTTTTCCCTCTGCATATTTCAAACTTCTCTCTAGGTTCTTCTCGTGTTCTTTTATCCTTCTTTTAATCTTCAAAATTTTGACAACAAAACGCATCACATGTTCTTTTAATAACTACTTGAGAAATCATTTTTATCAAAGACTGATTCATATCTCTATAGTTTAATCGTCAAATTGAATATTGAAGATAAATATGAAGATTAAAAAATAACATACCAGATTCGTTCGAGACTTTGGGCAGCTGGAGAGAAAGTTGAGACGCCGCGCCGGAGTTGGAGTCGGAGACGGGGAGGATCCGAGACGTACGCTTGGGATGGACAGATGTTAGGTTACTGGAAATTGAATGAAATTACGAACAAGGAAGAAACATATTGCTTTGGAACGTTTCCTATTTTTAGGGATATGTCAAGAAACGCGTTTCGTATTTTTGTAAAATAACCAAAACGGCCCCAAAACGTTTAGTATCAGTTTTGGGCCGTTTCAAAAAACTGAAACATTTCGGAAACGCACTATGCAGCACGTTGTTCCCACAATCAATATGTCTCAGAACTACCCCACACGCAACTGATGAAATTCAAGAAATATATGGAACCCAAAAGGAAGCTGGAGCGGTTTGAGGTTGGATCCTGACTAAGGATGTCTTAGGGATAAGAATGGTAAGTCCATATTACGATAAAAACTTATTTAGTTGGTATAATAATTATGAGATGGTTTAACAAACCTAAAATCTCATCTATTTGGTGAGATAAATATAGTCTCAAAAAGAACGGTTCAGCTCCTCAGAAGATTTATATATAGAGCAATATTATGCGTACCTATTTTGGATACACAAATATATACACACTCATATATGTCATCATATGATTGGTTATTGTTTTATTTTTAATTCAAAATCATCCAATCACATGATGACACATATAAATGTATACGTATTTGTGTTCTCAAAGTGGATACACATAATTTTATTATTATATATATATGTGTAATGATGCTCAGTGGGTACTTTTGTTTTACATTGAAAGTTTTTCCTTTTCCTAAGGATTATTTAGTGGCGATGGCGCTACAATATTTTATTTTCCGATGTTGATGGATATGGAGAGATGATGTTCAAGTCCAGCATTTATGTTGCTCTATTTAAGGAAGATCCAAGATGTGTGGTTCGTAAAATTAAATCCCAAAAATAGTATAAGTCAATTGGTTAATTATGAAGGCCAAAGGAATTATTCCCACCCAAAGTTTACTCTTTCTTCAAGTGCCCACCCTTCATTTTTCAAAAACTTTTTTATCCATTTATAAGCTGTTAAATTTAACTAGATCCATTAGATTTAAAATTTTATCTCATTTTCTCATCTTTTGAACCCTAAAAACTAATAATTTTCTGTCGTAGGGTTTATGTTTCATTCTTCGATGCGATCTCCTTCCCCTTTGGACACTTTCTCTCTCTCCCCATCTCTCCCTCTAACCCCCATCCAAGCTACCTTCATATTCATACAATAGGGAAAAGTCTTCGTCTTCCCAAACAAAGATGAGAGATCCATCAAAGAGAGAGAAAATGTCGAGAAGGGAGAAGGAGATTGTCAGAGATAGCACCGGAGAATGAAACAAAAACTTTAGGGGGAAAAAGTTATTTTTAAAAACTTGGTTTAGGAGAAATTATTAGTTTTCAGGGTTTAGGAGAAAAAATGAGATAAAATTTTAGTTTATTTTTAAGATTATAAGTAAAATAATAATTTTATCTTTAAAACTAATAAACTTAATAATCTATAAACGGGGAAGAGGATTTCTGAAAAATAATAAATAAAAACTTGATAAGAAAGTGAACTGTGGGTGGCAGTAAGTCATTTGGCCAGTTATGAGTTACGAATTTGAAGAATATTAAAAAAAATCATAAATTCTAAAGCACAAAAATCTACAATTGAGGCACAGCAGACGGCACTGGGTTGAGTCAAGTCGCTTGCTTGATGTTAAGTTGGATTTTAACTCATTATTATTTAGTCCAGTTTAAACAACCCAGGTTCAATTCTCCAATTGAGCTTAAATTTATTGTTGTCTAGATTGGTGAATTTTTAAGTTTGTGTTTTGATTGGATATAATTTAATAAAATTTTATATTTTTAAATTTTGTATTTACACCTCTTTCAATCTTAGTCTTTTGTTATAAATATAATGTAATAATTAATAAATATATACATTACAAAAGTTTACTAATTTATCTAATTAAATTTAAATTGTTATTCTTATCTCGAATTTAAGATCAAACAAAAGACTTCCTTATTTAGCAAGTTAAATTTAAACTTTGCTTAAGATAATCAAATCAAACTCGAAGCAATTAGTACTCGACTGGACTCTATTCAATTGCAGAGGGCTACTCTTAGATTTTCTTTCATGAAATAATTATCCAAAAGTCGGTTTCTAATTAATCTATCTTTGCTGACGACAAGGTTAAAAAAAGGCCATTGGTCCTAGCGTACTATGTGGGAATTCCACGAATGAGTGATTTCGTGCACATGGGATTTGCAATCAGGATTAATCATTTTCACATTAGGCAAATCAAAATAATGGTGATTTTTTTGGGCCATAAGACTTATTCCATGTAATATGTAGTGAAATTTTAAACTCAAACTTTTTAATTTTTAAAAATTTGAATATTTATCTATAAAATAATTTTTATTAAAAATATTAGTTAAGATTAGAGGTAAAATCGTTATTTATTAAAAAATTTAAAAAATTAAAATTTTATCATATTTTTCTCTCTCAGATTTAAAAACTCACAATTTTTTTTTCACCTAAAGTTTGAAAAATGATAATTTCTTCTCTACGGTTTTTTTCTCTTTTCTCAGACAAGGATCTATCGTCTCCAACCATCGATTGTCCTCTTTTCTACCTTATCTCTCCCTCACGACTTCTCTTCGACCACCAATCAACGGAATCCAAACGATTTCATTATAGAAATCCAAATGAAAGTAGTCTAAAAATCTAGACTATTTTCGTTTGGATGATGACGTCCAGATGACGTATCTAGACAATTTGTGTAGACCTCATCATCTAGACGAAAGTCATTTGGAAGATTTTCAAATGACTTTCATTTGTATTTTCAAACGATTTTTGTTTACTGGTGCTAAAAAACAGGCCAAGATAGAGAGATAAAGCGAGAGAAAGGATGACTGATGGTCAGAGATGATGGATCGTCGTCAAAGAAAAGAGAAAAAAACTCTAAGAGAAAAATTATCACTTTTCAAACTTTAAAGGAAAATGTGGAAGGTGGAATTGTGAGATTTTCAAATTGAGGGGGGAAATGTAATTAAAATTTATTTTTTAAAATTTTTTATTAAATAATAATTTTATCCTTAACTTTAACTAAGATTTTTAACAGAAATTACTTTATAAATAAATATTTAAATTTTCTAAAGTTGGTAGATATGAGTTTGAATTTTCATTATAGCTTGTGAATTAATGGTGATGCCAACGAAGCTGCAGGTGCAGGAATCATCTACTTAATTTATGATTCGAAAACATTAATGCTTATGGACGGCATCCAACCTGATCAATCTAAGAAATTACTCTCAAATCAAATCAATTGTAAATTTGTTATTTATAGAACTAATATGAACTTTTATAATAAGGCCTACATCATGTTAGTAAAAGGGATCCTTCTGCGGAGAAAAGTTTAGTAAAAGAGGCTTCTTTCTTTTTCAATGGCGGTGGTCATTGCATGTATACCCCCCAAGTTCTGTACTCCTGTATTTCATATCCTTTTACATGAAGTGTTTGAGAAGTGAGATATTTCGAACCAATTTCTCTTTTCTTTTTTTACGCGGACTGGTTTTGTCCTCATTTCGAATCAACTGGCTGTCGCAATCACCAGTAAAAGTCTGTCCTCTAATTTCACAGTGGCGTGATCTATGGAGCATGAAATGGGTAAAGCTCAATCCTAACAGCCTTCTTTTTGTTTTTCTAGTGACAGATATATAGTGGGAGTTCTAACTTTTAAAGCACTCTCTGCAAAAGAAGAAGTGAAGAGTAAACAAGCGGAGGCTGAGAGATGGGCGTGAAGACACTTGAAGAAATGACCTGGATGGAGAATTTCAGCGATCAAACTCAAGAAATGGCTATGGCCAGAGCTGAGACAAAGCCCCGGTTCCAATCAAAGAAAGCAAGTGTTTTTCCAGCCAAAAGGAGGCCAGTGAAGAAAATGGTTTTTAATAAAATTGTGAAATCTATTGCTTCTTGTTTCTCCTCTTCCAAGGCCATCGGAGCTTTGAAACCTGACAAGAAGTAGCTTCAGGAATCGGAACCAAACAGAAACAACACTCAATTACAAAAGCATCATTGACGTTCTCGGTTTTAGAAGTTACCTGTACTTTGGGTTTTCACTATAAATTTATGGTTGAAGTGGTTTCCAAATTGTCTATTTTTCCGTTTTACGTTGTAGTGATTGTTCTTTTCTTCTGATACAGATTCTGATTCACAAGATAAACCTTTTCATGAAAGAAAAAGTGTTGTTTCCGAAATTCTGTATCCAATTTCTGATATGTAACAGTAGTGCCCTGCAATATGATAATGATTAAATTTAAATGTTAATGATAATTTAATGTTAGGGGTGAAGCTATACGCCAAAGGCACACTGAGCAAATTGAAAGGGCCAGAAACTAAAGCTAGAAATGTTAATGATAGGATCAAAGCGAGTGGGTGCATCCAATACTGAATATGATAACGATACTCCCAAACTGGAATATGCAGAGAATGTTTGCCAATTCAAGATAGAAGTCCTTTCGAAGTAAAAACAAAGCTATTGGTCCTTGCATTTTCGTAGAAACCCTGCTACACAAATTGACGTTTTTGTCGTATAAATGTTATTACTTGTCTACGTCAAAATCAGTATGCATCAAATTGAGCATGCTTATTGTCATGGGTGAGAAATGATGCATATATGAGGATGAATCAGAAACTAATACATGGAATCAGACTAGCCACCCGGCTTGGATGGCAAAAGAGTGGGTTTATAAGAGGGAGAAGTTGAGTTAAGTCTCTTGGTGAGATACCAAAATAAGATTTTTGATTTACTTGATTTAGTGATTATGAAATTGATCACTAGATTTAGAGTTTGACTTATTTGATGTGATTGATTTTATTTTAAAGGGATCACAAGACTCAAGTTTTAATTTATTTGGTGTAGTTGATTATGTTTCAAGTGCTTTGACTCAAATGAAATATCTTGTTTTATATATAACTATATATAGATATAGACTAATATATCTTTTTCATACTGAGTTAAGGTGGAATCGCAAGTTGGACGAAACAACCAACCAAATTGTGATTAATTTGTGCAAAAGTAGTCTCAAGCTCTAGCGGCTTATTCATGATTATGTTCTCAATGGGTTGCAAGTTATGAGTTCTTAACCTAATGCTCTGTTTTTGTTACCCTATTGTGGCGATCTAGCAAATATTATAGTATGAAAGCAACAAAATTGTCCATTGTAGTGGTCTTATACTCCTATTCATAATATTGGAAAGATATTTTCATCCAAGTATTAAATTGAAAAAATTCATTTTGAAACCTTTTTAAAAGGGAAAACAAGTATTTAGAGTAATGTTATTTGCACACATAATGATATATTCTCATGTGATCGAATGATTTTAAATTAGAAATAAAATAATAGTTAATTATATAATAACATGTCATTATTTATATATGAAACTGTATATATTATTTGTCCACATAATTATAACAAGAGAAAAAACATAAGTAAGAAAAGAAAACTCAAAATGTAAAAATTACATTTTTTCTTCATAATCATCAATTAATACTAAAGAGGACACTTGTCCAAATTACTAACATGTTGATTGGTATTAGAAGAGGGATTAATAAACTACCTAAACATTTAATTACCCCATTAATGATCTATTATGGGTCATTAGTACGCTAAATAAGAATCTCTAATAGATTCTTATATATTGTAATAAGATGATCGTGAATTAAATATAATAAAATTATATATACATATTTTAAAATTTTAAATAAATATATATACATACTTGAATAGAACCCAAAGTGATTGGAGATGAGTTTACAATTTTTTACATGTCTGAGTTTAATTAAATTTTTGTTAACACCAAGTTTGCTTATTTATAATATAAGAATTCTGCTGCAAGTATATACACTATATGTATATTTGGTCATGGTCATTAGATTCGGTCATTTGCAAGTATATACGCTATATGTTTTCTATAATACACTCTTTGAGGAGTAATTGTATACATAATTATCAGTATTCTATAATACACGTTATATATTCTATTATAAAATACGATATAGATAAAAAATGATACGTATTATAAAGTATATTGAATTAATACGATATAGTAGACGTATCATATGATATAATACTTATTATATGATACAAGACATATTATCAATACAAATAATATAATTTTTTAAAAAAATGATATCGACAAAATTTTTAAAGAAAATAATAATATAATAAATGTGTATATGAAAAATCTTAAATTTTTAAGGGTGTTTATTATTTTTTTTTAATGATGATATATCAATTAGATTTTTTTATTATTATTTAATTTTTAAAAAATTGTATCGTAAGATAATATACAATACTTGATACACAATATAGAAAATTATATTTTCAATTTATAATATAATATACTATTAGACTATCATGATTATACATAATATTGTAAAATCTTGTTGAATGGTCAATCCATTAACGACTAATAAAATGCAATTAACTTTAAATTCACCAGAAGTTACAAAGGAAAACACAAATAAATAATTAGTGTTGGACCGAACTGAGCTAGCTGGACTAGAAAATCGGTTCAATTTGATTATGTTCAATTTAATTCAAATTTTAATCTAGTTTAAATTAAAAAATTTGATTTATTTTGAAATAAAGCTAAATTTAACTTAGAGTTCAATTCAGTTTTACTTATGAATTAAATAGATAATTTGATTTAGTTCAAATTTAACATATAACTTTATTCGAATTATGTTAATTGATTGTTAAACAATATCATTTTGTTAATAAATTATGAATTTAAATCAAACTTAAATTAAATTATTTTTATTTAAATTATCTTTAATATTAATTCAACAAACTCAAATAAAATTATATATTATTTAGATTAAACTTAAACTAAACGGTATTTGGATTTGATTCATCCATGTCCATCCTAATAAGTAATAAGCAGATGTGGATGGACATAAAACAAAAATTGGTGGGCCGATGAAAACAAACGGGTCATGATTTCAAGACTTGGTGGAAGACGAATAGAAGGAGACGTCCCATCAATTTTCTGATTCTTTGAGTGCCAAATTTCTGGTCCTCTTGTTTGGTCGGTGATGTTTGAATTCTGTGAATTTGCAGAGCTCAATTTCATAATATTAAAATAATTTTTATAATTGTAAAGTAAAATTTAATACACTTAAATTTTAATAATAAAATAAAATAAACATTTAAATTTTATTGTATAATTAAATGATTTTAAATTTAAAATAAAATATTTTTTAAATATAAAATAATATATTATTATTAATACCCAAATTATATTCATCCTAAATATATATGTATATGGTATTTTATTCAAATCAAAACATGAATTCACAGAGTCATCAAGGTGTTAAATCGTTTATTGCAGAAATGACTATAAAAACAGTAAGAATAGTGTGGGTACACACACACACACACACACACACACACACACACACACACATATATATATATATATATATATATATATATATATATATATATATATTTATTTATTTATTTATTTATTGCTAAATGTATTGCAAGGATACCTTCACCAAAGAGGATAATGAGGCACTCATGTGCTTTTTGATTAGACATGATCAATGAGCACAAACAAAAAATCCAACTTCGAGTAGTCTTGTATCAATGACAAGTGACAAGATACTTTAATTCCAAAGTGAAGTCCAGGCATACGCTAAAGGAGAGCTTGTCCTAAGATGGGTGATGCCAATAAATAATCATAAATGATTGTGCATTTAGACTCAACTAGGAAGGTCCTTATAAAATAGCTAAGGTACTATGACCAAGAACTACCATTTGAAGCAACTAACAAGGCTAAATTCTTCAAATAGTGGATTCAACACCCAAAGAGAAGACTAGCTATCAAATAGTGACAAGTTATATGATATATGAATAGATATATCATTTACATATGAGTCAATTTCAGATATAAGTAGAAATATTTAAAACTGGTAAACTTAACAATAATAAATATAAAATTTCACAATTATCACTATTTTCATGACCTCTTTAAAGATACAATTGTTATCTTCTATTATCATGATACCGCTTTTACTGATAATATCAATTATAATTGGAATACAATTAGTCTCATACCATTTTGGGAGCATATGATCCTCCAATAAAAATTATCAAGATTCATTATATTATTATTGTTGTATTCAATTACACATGTAACATTAAATTTTTGAATGATACTATATGTATTCATTTTTATCTATTTTGAATACACAAATATATTTTATATGTGTCATTACGTGATTAAATATTACTTTATCTTTAATTCAAAGTCATTTAATTGTATGATGACACATATAAATATGTATCTATTTACGTATTTAAAATGGGTATACATAGTTTTATTAAAAAAAAATTTCTCATATATAATACAAAAAAAATGGTAGTAGCAAGAAAAAAATAATTAATGGATAAATAATTAATTATTATAAATATTATTTTTATAATTTTAATAATTAATTATTTATACTCTCGTTAAAAATAAATAATTTTTTATTTTAATAAAAAATTCTTATTAAAAATTTATTTTACATTATTAAAAGGTTCTTAACGATTATAAAAATCAAGATATATTATCAATACTAATAATATAATTTTTAAATAAAATAATAATATAATAATAGTGTATATGAGAACTCTTAAATTTTCAAGAATGTTTATGATTTTTTTTAAATAATAATATATCAATTAGCTTTTTTTTATTTTTATTTTTATTATTTTATTTTTTAAAAATTGTATCGTATGATATGATATAATACTCAATATATAATATAAAAAATTATATTTTTGATGTACAATATAATATATGTTTGATTACTATAATTGTACATTATATTGTAAAAACTTAGTGAATGGTCAATCCGTCAACAGTTGCTCCGGTTTGGACACTGCAGTTAGAGAAATTAAAAAAGGATGTCATTAACTTTAAATTCACTAGAAGTTATAAAGGAAAATACAAATAAATAATTAGTGGTAGATTTGAATCGAGCTGGTTAGATAAAAAAATTGATTAGATTTGATTTAATTTAAATTTGAATTGAGTTTAAGTTGAGAAATTTGATTTATTTTGAAATAGAGCTAAATTTAAGTTAATACGAATTTGATTCAATTTAACTCACAAATTATATAAATTATTTGATTTGATTCAAATTTAGTTTATAGTTTTGTTTGAATTACATTAATTAATTATTAAATAACATCAAATTATTTTTATTTAAATTGAATTTAAACTATTATTAATATTAATTAAATAAATTTTAATTAAATTATTTTTATTTAAATTAACTTATATTAAAAGATATTTAAATTTAATTCTTTCTTTTCCATCTTAATATCCTAATAAATAATAAGCGGATGTGGATGGACATGAAACAAAAATTTGTGGGCCAATGCAAACGACCGTGTCATGGTTTTAAGACTTAGTGGAAGACGAATAGAAGGAGACATCCCATCAGTTTTCTGATTCTCTAAGTGCTAAGTTTCTGATCCTCTTGTTTGGTCGGTGATGTTTGACAGGCAAATCAAATCAACTGAACAGGATTTGATTTGAGCTCAATTTCATAATATTAAAATAATTTTTAAAATTATAAGATAAAATTTAATATATTTAAATTTTTATAATAAAATAAAATAAACATTTAAATTTTTTATATAATTAAATTATTTTAATTTAAAATAAAATAATATTTAAATATAAAATAATATATTATTATTATTATTATTATTCAAATTAAATTTATCATAAATATATATAATATTTTATTCAAATCAAAAAACATATGAATTCACAAAGTCAACAGGTGTGTATATATATATATATATATATATATATATATATATATATATATATATATATATATATATATATATATATAGATTGCTAAGTGTATCAATGGCAAGTGATAGGAAGGGTCAGAGACGTCAATGGGTCGGGCTGGGCTGACTCCAACTTGACCCGTTGGGCTAATGGGCTGGGCCGAGCCTGAGACCCAAACAATAATAGGCCTTCGGACCGGGCCGACCCTTTAAAATATAAAGGCCCAAAGCCCGACCCATATACTAGCGGGCTTTAAATGGGTTAGGCTAGGTCTTATTAAATGGGTCGGATCGGGCCTTATTAAATGGGTAGGGCTGGGGTTGATTTTTTATAGGAAAAAAATATTAATTAAAACAAATTAAAAAAAAAGTTTGGCAACAGCTATTGGCGCCAGTAGCCATTGCCAACGGCTTCTGCCTTGTGGCAGAAGCTACCCAACGGCTTCTGCCACAAGGCAGAAGCTACCGTTCTGCTGGGCAGAATTCTGCCTGGGCTTCTGCCATTTGGCAGAATTAGCTTCTGCCACCAGGCAGAAGAAAAAATTAAAAAATATATATATATATATATATATATATATATATATATATATATATATATATGAATAGTGTCATACCGGACCGGACCAACCCATGAGTTTAATATTAAAGCCCAAGGCTCGGCTTGATAAGCCCATGGGCCCGGTCCGACACTCTATAGTACCGGATCGGGTTTTGTCGTGCCCGGGCTTTTTTTCGTGTTTTGGGTCAGGCCTCCATTCAATCCGGCCCAATTGACGTGTCTAGGAAGGGTGATGCCAATAAAAAATAATAAATGATCACGCATTTAAACTCAATTAGGAAGGTCATTACAAAATAACTAAAGTATTACGACCACCAAGAACCTACCATTTGAAGCAACTAACAAGGATAAATTTGTTAAATTGTGGATTCAACACCCAAGAGAATACTAGTTATCAAATAGTGATAAATCATCTGATGTATGAGTAAATGTGTCATTTATATATGAGTTAATTTAAAATACTATCAGACTTATCAATAAAAAATATAAAATTTGACGGTTATCATTGTTATTATGATTTTCTCAAAGATATAATTGTCATTTTCAATTATCATGAGATTGTTTTTAATGATAATATCAATTAGTCTCATACCATTTTGGGAGCATATGATCTTTCAATAGTGACAAAAATTATCAAGATTTATTGTATTATAGTTGTTGTATTCAATTACACATATAACATTAAATTTTTAAGTAATATTATATATACATATTTTTACTTATCTTGAATATATAAATAAATATACTTATATACATTATTACGTAATTAAATATTATTTTATTCTTAATTGAAAGTCACTTAATCACATAATAACACATATAAGTATGTATTTATTTGTATGCTTAAAGTGAATGCGTATAATTTTATTATAATTTTTTTCTCATATACAATACAAAAAAAAAAAAAACCTAGTAGCAACAAGAGAAAAATGATAAACGGATAAATATCTAATAGTTATAAATATTATTTTTATGATTTTAATAATTAATTATTTATATTCTAATTAAAAATAAATAAATTTTTTATTTTAATAAAAAAATTATTATTGAAAATTTATTTTCTCTTCTTAAAAGTTTTTAACTATCAGAAAAATGGTTGCTTGAAGTTGAAACAAAATGGAATGCCTGGAAATTGGAGAAATGAAGAGTAGTGCTTTCATATTAATCACCAAAATAGTTGGTTAGCTTTCACTCCATGATTGCGTTGATCAGCCCTATTTTTTTTTTTTGGTAGATAAAATATATATGCACAAAAACCTCAAAAAACGGTCAAATACAGTCTAAGCTCATCTCTAAGGGGATAACCCAAAAGCCATCAATACAAACAAAGCCCACAAAGATAAAAATTAAATACAGGTGGGGCAACTCAACATAAAGGCCCACCCAAAAAACCAAAAGTAAGGGCATAGAGAAGACCCACAAGCCTAGGAACCAAGGCCAAGCCAACCTAAAAAATAAAACACAACACTCAGGATCTATTATAAGCTACTGTCCAGAAAAGACCCAAACAACATCAACCAAACTAACTCAACATAAAGACCCACTAAAGGAGAGCAGCAGAGAGAGGCTCACGGGAAACCAGTAAACTCAACAAGAAACAAGGAGTCCAGGTTTAGAGCGCTAACAAAACTCCAAGGCAGGCAGGGAAATCTTCTAAATATCCTGCGGCAAACCACTGATGCAAGCACCTGCAGAATCTCCACAATGCGCAACAGCTGGCCAAACCCCAAGCAAAACACAGACACGACCCAACAAAAGATTGACAGCAGGCAAATTCCAGGGCATTCAGGAGTTGGAACCAAGACAATACAAATCCGAAACATGGAAGCAGGACAAGAATATGTAGAACACATCTGATAGAACTGCAGTGCCAAAGTGAAACATGATGAGATAAAATTGGAAACATCTTGAACTTGACCTGATGCACCGGACCAGAAAGGAAGCAGCATCTGGAGGCAGGACCTGGCAGCAGGAAATTGCACCTTGAAAGCAGGAACCAATTGCATAAACTCCAAACCTCAAACTGGAATCCAGATACAGGGCATAGAAGCAAGCATTGGAGAAAAGGCAAAGAAACTCCAAACGGGCAGGACCTGCAAAGGGAGGCGCAAAAGCTTTGGACAGAAACCACCCGAGCCAGAGCAAACAGATGAGCTGGGCCACAGAGACACCCAGGAAAACTGTTGGACCTTGGAAAAAGCAGATGGCCACCAAACAGGCAGAGACCAGCAGGGATAGATGCAGTGAAAGAGAAAGCTGCCGACACACCAATATCCTAGATACTCCTGCCTTTCAAATGGTTGGTACAGACCCAGTTAACCCAAACAGAGTTACTTGTGTGCTATGATTTTATGCAGCTTGGAAAGAAGAATGAAATGGGAAGACCAAGGGCACACCAAGCTACTTGAAAGGCAAGGCACCTTCCTCAAAATACAGAATGTCTAAAACGGCTTTTTTTTTTTTTTCGCTTCGATTGAAACCCCGACCAACTATGAAACCTATCCAAAACCTCCTTGATTAGCTTTACAGAATTCACCTCGACCTTACAGAAAATAAGAAGTTTGTTAGCCAAACAAAGGTGACTAATTTTGCTCTTCTTACATTTCCATTGATACTCAAACTCCTTTTTTGAAGCGATTTCTTCAAGGATGCGGAAAAAACCTCCATCGTGATGACAAAAAGATAAGGGGAAGTTGGATCTCCTTTTTTAAGGCCCCTAATACTTTTGAAGAAACCCTGAAGTTCCCCATTATGAAAGACTTTCTCCTAGTGGCTCGTCTATTTCATTGACTTCTGTCAGACAACAAAAAACCAATGATTACATGTAAAGCAACTAAATAATGACTAAGGATTTGTTTTCCCTATGATGATCCTGACGACAAATTAAGCATATCTTTAAACATTAATAATATAGATTTCTACTTTGTACCTTTTGACTATTCTATCTAATTATATAACCATACATACCCTTTGCAATTTGATTTGTTTGCCACCATTATACAGTTACAAAACTATCGAGGTTGATATATAAAAGAAGATCGAATGACTATTTCCGACCTAATGTTTGCTTAAACAAAAAATTTTATTACTTTTGAAAAAGCTATTTTTTCGTCCGTATGTCAAAGTTAATCATAAAGTTTATTTTAGGTCCAAATGTTTACCTCTTATAATAAAGTGATACTTCGGTAAGAATATTTATGAGCCATTTTTGTGCCATATGGATTCTCTCTTTTCAAACATTATAGAATAATATTGTATATATAAATAAATTATATAAATTTATTTATATAAACTGATATTATAATATTTAATTGAGTAGTATTAAAATGAGAGAAAAAGTAAAAATCGTATCACTTAATCACAAATTATCACATCAATTTATATAGATACAGTTTATTTGTACTTATAATTTTATTCAAAATTATATATATTTCTTAGGCTAATTTTTGTCTCTAATGAAAATTGTTATAATTTTTATTCTCTAGTAAACAAGCAGAAAGTGAGAAGCTCATGGACACACATACATAGTGATTTGGCTTGGGGGTTTGAAATTTTAAGATAGATAAATTCTTTTAATGTCTTTGCTTCCCTACCAATAATTTTATAAAAATTCTTCAAACGTTTTAAGATTAATTACAAGTTCTTAACCTACTTTCCAAGGGGATTCTAGTTCTAGATGGAGATGCCATTTTTAGAAGAGATTGTTAATTGTAAATTTGTTGTTTATAGAAGTAATATGTAGTTTTCTAATATGGTCTACAGAGAAAAGTTTATTAAAAAAGGCTTCTTTCTTTTTCAATGGCGGTGGTCATTGTATATGTACCCAAGTTCTGTACTGCTGTATTTCGTATCCTTTTACATGAAGTGTTAGAGAAGTGGGATATTTCGAACCAATTTCTCTCTTCTTTTTATACGCGGCCTGGTTTTGTACTCATTTGTCGATTGCTCCACCAGGATCTTTAAGTTCCCAACATGAGTCAACTGGCTGTCGCGAGCACCAGTAAAAGTTTGTCCTCTAATTTCGGAGATCAAACTCAAGAGATGGCTATGGCCGAAGCCGAGACAAAGCCCCGGTTCCAATCAAAGAAAGCAAGTGTTTTCCCAGCGACAAGGAGGTCAGTGAAGAAAATGGTTTTTAATAAAATTGTGAAATCTATTGCTTCTTGTTTCTGCTCTTCCAAGGCCTCGGAGCTTTGAAACCTGCCAAGAGGTAGCCTCACAAAAGTATCATCGACGTTCACAGTTTTAGAAGTTATAATATGTACTATGGCTTTTCGCTAGAAATTTATGTTTGATGTGGGTTCCAAACTATCAGTTCTTGTGTTCTACGTTGTAGTGATTGCTCTTTTCTTCTGAAACAGTCAATAAAAGGTTAATCAAACTCAGATTCTGATTCATACGGAAAACCTTTTCATGAAAGAAAAAGTGTTGGTTCCGAAATCTGTATCCAATTTCTGAAATGTAACAGTAGTACCCTGCAATAAGATAAAATAATTCAATTAATTGACTAAATAATCAACTAACAATTAAACCACGCTCTCTGCAGAGTGCAGACATCAGATACTGAAAGTACACAAATTCTGATTTTTGTCTACTCTGTAAATTTTATGGCTATTAAAATAATAATAATGTCCTGCATATATATTTATTAGGATGTAATTAAATATACATAGTATGTAATTATATGATTTAAAGTTATTTTATCTATAATTTAAAATTATAAAATAATAATTTATATATATATAGTTTCAAATCTCAAAAATACATCTACAGCAAATAAAAAACGTAAACACTTATTTATAAGTTAATTTCTGTTTCAAATTTAAGGGTAAAATTGTTATTTTATCACTAAATCTTGAAACTCCAAAAATTTTATATCATTTTTTATTTTTAATTTGAAAAACTGACAATTTTTTCCTTTCAAATTTCTTGAGAGATTTTTTGGAAAACAACAACTGCTTTCTCCCTCCCAATAATGACTCTTTCTCTGATGTCTTTCTTTCATTTGAAACCCTCTTTCTCTAACCAATTTTAAATTTAAACAAAACCTTTTATTTAAATGGCAAAAGTATCATTCAGATGAATCGTTATAGTTTGGACGGTAAAAATGCATCCAAAAACATACCCTTGGTTTAAACTATTATAAATTTTCAACTATGTGTTAGCCCTGATTGCTTTGCTTCTATAAGTGTACCTAATCATTATAATAACAAGGAATATCAATGGATGATAATTTAATATTAGGAGTGAAGCTATACGCCAAAGGCAAAATGAGAAAATTAGAAGGCGCCAGGAATATTAGTGATAGGATCAAAGCGAGTGGGTGCATCCAATAATGAATGTGATAACGACACTCCCAAACTGGAATATGCAGAATGTGTCAGTCGATGACGTGGTGCAAACCAATTCTTTATAAAAGACCTTTCGAAGAAAAAACAAAACTATTGGTCTATGCATTTTCCCAGAAACCCTGATACAGAAACTGACGTTTTCGTCTTCAATAAATGCTACTTGCCTACGCCAAACTCAGTATGCATCAAATTTGGCATGTTTGTCGATCGACTCGTTAGCGTTAATTTATTCAGTATGATTAATTTATGATATATTATAAGATATTACATATATCAATTTATATTGATAATTTTATTAATATATACTAATATATTTTTTATATTAAGTTGAGTGAAATCAGATTACTTAATCTTATTTAATAAAATCGACTTAATTGTTATTAATTTGTATAAAAATAATACTATACATACATACTGTTGAATAAATAAATAGGTATATGTATAATATGTTATCATATTATTTAATATTATTTTATTTTTAATTCGAAATAATTTAATCATATAATAATGAATACTATATATATCTATTTATATATTTAAAAATATGTACGCATAGTTTGATAGCGTGAGCAAAAGCAAAAGTAGTCTAAAGTTCTGGCTCTTTTCTTGTCTTGTATGCATTTTTCTCTACCAAAAAGCCCTCCTCTATGCATTTTCTCCGAAAGAGCCTTTTCATGAAGGGGACATGCAAGTCCTAATATACTTTTTCTAGCTGAAGTCATAAAAGAATAATTAAATCTTTCGTCTGTCTTATTTCATATTAAAGAGTTACGATCAAATCACTAGGAAAATTGAAGAATTTTTTTAATTAAGAGAATGGCCACAACACAAAGTCCTTCAACTATTAATTCATTATTCAAGGCCTCTTCAATTTATATAGTACTGATTTATATTTCTTCATCTTTTTTCTGGCTTCACCATTGATAAGAGGGGCTCGGAATATGTTGGAAAAATTAGCCCATTTTGTAAATCGAAAAACAATAAAATGTGTACTGAGAATGCGTTGAATCTTTTGCTGGATGATCCACGGCGTATTAAATTATAATTTACAACTATAAAGATTTTTTTGTTCGAGAAAACCACTGACCAAACTGAGCAAGAAATGGCCTCAGCCACGGAAACTCCTCTGTTCTCCTCAAAGGAAGAGTTTTTTCCGGCCAATAGTCAAGTCACAGGTCCAAAAGGAGAGGCAATGTAAGGAAGAAAAGAATGAAACTTCAATTTCAAATTAAATGTCAGTTTCTGCTCATGTGGTTCAAAAATATTATGTGATATCATTTGCTTTTGTTTATGAAATAATAGTTTGCCAACTTCTCGTATCAGCTAGTTAAATTACCAAATTGAATCCCAATAATTTGACCATGGTTGGGATTCAAATTGAGTTACTTTAAGAGAAATATGAATCACATATCATCAAACTATAATTTTATTTATTGTTATTTAATTAATCATTAAGTGGACATAAGCCACAATTATGTTTAGCCGAATATTAGTCAACTTATATTATTAAATTTTGTAAATTGTCGTGGCACCATATAGCTATAATTTTATTATTTTTGAATAATATTTAAATATTTATTTAATTTGATATCAAGTAAACCCATTAACTTTTGAATGAACCGTTTAATTAATCACTTTATATAATTTTAGTCACTCTTAAGTAGATATAGCCAGGTTATATCTAATTAAAACCTATATAATTATCAGTTTTTATATCGAGTCAACTTGTAAAAATATATAGACCTACAGCATGACTCATTCTACAACGGGTTGACCCGTGGGCTTCTAGAGGGTCATTTATTAATTATATATTTTTTAATTTTTTCTCATTCTAACTTTCTAGTTTTCCTTAGAAGAATAATCACAAATAATTAATAAATTATTCTTCACATTATATTTTGGTTTTCTCATAAAATTAATAATAATACTTTTTAATTTGTTTTATAACATTGACGGATACTTTTCAATTTCTTATTTCCTATATAATGATAAATAAATAATAATTTTTTTTAAAATAATTAATAAATTTTAAAAATAATAATATACAATTTCGTGTCAACTCGTGAGCCGAACTTCACAACTTGCAACACCGCCCACATGACCCATGGATTGCTACGTGTGTACCAAGCCTCCACAGTTCATGCCGAAAAAAACCAAAAGGAGGGTCAAGCCAAGCCTGGGACCACCCAACTCCCTTTCCGTGTCAATTCTTAAGTGGATATTTACATTTTTATATTTGAGAAAAAATAAATACAAATAAATTAGTGGCTTGAAATGATTTGCGTTCGCTTCAACTTTGATTACAAGTCAAATCTCACTGGACAAAAGAACAAATTGGTGGGCCCCAGAAATGACGTGTCGTAATATGAAGTTTTAATGGAACACTCAAAGAAGCAGAATAATTGGTCAAGGCATTACGCAGCAGGCGTTCATTTTGGTCGGTGACTGTTAGCGTTACGCCTGCCTCCTCGCTATATTTTTCGAACTTAGTAGTTAAAACAAATAGGCCAAAGGACTATTTTCCATCTAAACTTGTTGAATTCTCAAAGTTTTTTTTTGTTAATTATAAAAATATTATTTATTTATTTATAAATAATTAAAATTAATAGTAACAAAACTAAAATTATTATTTTATATTTAATATTAAAAATAAATTTAAATATGATTTTATTTTCTCTCCTAAATTTAAAAAACTAACTTTTCTTTTCTAAATCAAGTTTAAAAAGATCATATTTCTTCTCCTAGGGTTTAGTTTTCAAACCCCTTCACTTTCTTTGACGCCATCGTCGGCCGTCTCTCTCTCCCAACGGTTTTTCTTCCATTGACGGCCCGCCTCAATTTCACCTTAACCCATTTGACATCGTCTGAGAAGAGAAATTATCTTCCCAAATGACAAAGACGAGATCGATGGATGGATGGATAAATAGTATTTATATAGTTAATGGAAAAAATTTTGAGAATTCAGTATTGTTTGGGTGAGAAATAGTCCTTTGGCCAAATAAATAATAGGATTTTGTTGACATTAAATTGTAACTTGTACAAATATTTTTAAATGCCTTACAAAATCATGTTTCAAATTACATGTAGTTTGGTCTTAAAAGAGGGATTAATTAACTACCCAAACTTTTAATTACCCCATTAATTATTTATTATCGGTCATTAGTAAGCTAAATATTTATTCTTCTTATCATCTAATCCTTCATTTGTTGTTGAGAAAGAGAATGCCGTTATTATTTTTTCGAACCCCAAAAGTGGCATATTCTTCGCAGGACTCAAGACCTTACCCTTTTAGTGTGTTATCATCACTGTTACCAAGCATCGTCTTTGGCTTTCCTTTCCGAAGAAAGCCAAAAATAATTGCGGCGCCCGTGTCGCCGAATTATAGATGCCTTTTTCCTGGTGTGGACCTTCGACACTTCTGTTCGGCTTCATGAAACACGTTTTCTGGCCAGAATTAATCAGAGACTTATAAATAGCTTGGAGTGAGTTTTAAAGGCAGAGAGAAAGAGAGATCGTTTTATCCAGCTACTGAGGAAATTAAGTAAAATGGAGTGCAAGGTTGGAGAAGCACACCCACAAGATGAGCTGAGCAATGGCAAAACTGAACCAATGCGCAAGTCAAATACAGCAACTGTAATTCCAGCAAAGAGGAAATTAGTGAAGACGATGATTGTTGAAACCTTAGCACACGCTTTTAAGTTGAACGGTGCTGGAAGCTCTTCAATATCTGGTGAAGCTACCAAAGATATGAAGAAGAAGAAGAAGAAGAAGTAGAGCAAGCGTGTGATTTCGTATGTTCATTAACTAGTTTTTCCATGTTTTGTGTTGTAGTTCTTCCATATATTTAGTTTTAGTTTTTTGTTCTTCTGTTTTGTTACTCTACTTGCATCATTCATCGCCAATTATAATTCCATATTAATTTGGATGAAAATTAATTAATTATAATTCCATATGGCTTTCTTTCTAGCACTGGACCCAAATTGAGTTGGCTTAATTCAATCTGAATTTATTTAGTTTAAATTTACACTAAGTTCGAGTTAGAAAATTCGATTCATTTTTAAAACTGAGCTAAAACTAGAGAGTTCGATTTGAATTGACTCGCGATCTAGATAGATGACTTGATTCAGTTCAAATTTGGTTCGTACCTCAATTCGAATTATGTTAAATAATTTTTAAACAACGTCGTTTTATCAATAAGTTACAAATTCAAACTATAAATTTAAGCCGTATATTTGACCCATAGATTTAAATTATAAATTTGAGTTAAACTCGAATTGAATTATTTTCATTTAAATCAAACTCAAACTATTTTTACTCTTGATTCAACAAATTCAAATTAAACTATTTTTCATTTAAAATAAATTTAACCTAAAATATATTCAGAGTTAGCTCGGTTCATATCGACCACTATTTCTTACTAAAATAGGAGCAAGTCATTTGACCAATTAAGCCATTTTTATATTTGAGTGTTTGATTGTACTAGATCTGGCCGACCACGTTCTACTTCTTCTAAGTATTTTGTTTGTTGTATATTTGGACATGGTTATTGGATTCGGTCGTTTACAATTATATACATTATTTGAAGAGTAATTAATATAATATTAAAAGACTTATGAGCGTTAACGGTTTCTCCGTTTTAGACTCTGTAGTTAAAGAAAAAAAAAAAGAGAAAGATAAATATTTTTAAAACCACATTGATAGGTAAATAGGTTATCTCATTGGTTTATAGTTCGATCGATTTAATCAGATAATTAATCGATTCAATTTATTGTTAAAGTTATATATTTTAAATAGTATCAAACATTTATCACATTTTTTATATATAATACATAATTTTACATATGTTAATTAAACAATTGACACTTTTACATATATAAAAAAAAATAATTATAAATTTTATCATTAATTCAATTAAGATTTTACAAATTATAATTTTTTAAAGTTTTAATAAAGATAAATATTATATAATATTATTTAAACTTAATTTTGTTTGTTTTGAATAATTTTTTCAGTCAAACAAGTTTATCAAATTTGACTAAATTTTAAATAAATAAATAAATATATATATATATATACTACTTTGAATTATGAAATTGAATTATAAATTAATTCACAATTTAATGGGTGAATTTGATACTATTTTAAAAACACCAAGGAAGACCAATAATATGCTGTTAACTTCAAATTAATCAGACGTAAAAACGTCGATAAAAATAGATAAAAAGCAAATGTGGATGGACATAAAAACAAAAATTAGTGGGTGAAAATACACGTGTCATGATGTCAAGAGATGATGGGGGCCTAATTGATGGAAACATTCCATCAGTCGGTGGTGTTAAAACCCTATTACTCTGATAGGCGGTTGAATTTGAGAAATATTTTATTATTAAAATTAAAAAATTATTAGATATAAATTATTATTATTATTATTATTATATTTAATAAAATTTAATAAAAATTAATAAGTATAAATAATTATTATGTTTGATTATAGATAATAAAAAATATTAGTATATTATTTTATTGAAAAATCTTTGGGTATAATTATTTTAAAATATTTTTATATTATTTGTTATATTAATTGAAAATAAGATTATTTTTATATTAATAAATTAATAAATAAAAATATAATTATAATAAAATTAAAATTTCTTTGATAATTTTTTAATAACTAAGGCGGAGATGTTAATTAGAGTATCTTTTATATTATCGTCACATCACCATTGATAATAGAATATTACTGAAATATTTTATTACTTAAAAACTAAACAAAATAATATAAGTAATAAAATATAGATTACTAAAGTAATTTTTAACCTCTTTTAATCAAACACTTGTTTAGGTTCAAGCTCGAGCTCATTTAGTTCATATTTTCAAACTCGTTTGTGGGTTTGGATTTATTATCACATGTTCATGTTTGGGCTCATTTGAATAAAATTCATTTTGAACCGAATAAGCTTGCTTCAATTCTAGCCCTACCCTAAACTTTTCATCATATGTCTAAATTAGGTATTATAAGAGGGATTAAGTTGCCAGAAACCATAAGATCCAGAACTAATAAAATTCCGAGATATATATACAATTACCCCATTGCACATTATGTGCCAATAATACTGGAAGGAATGGTGCTAGCAAATCTCACAATATGCTGAAATTTTAATTAACCAGCTGAAGCAAGGTTTTGTAGCCTGTTGTTTATATTCGTCAATTACATCAAATATTCAATGTAAATGCAGCGCATTGCTAAATAAGGAAGTTTCGTTCGTCAGTAATTATAAATTACGGCTTTCTTCAACTGCACAAGAAGTTAAAAATTAATGCAAGGTAAATTTATCCCCAAGTGCAAAGAGTACGGTCAGGACAAATATTTGTTATAATCGTATAAAATCTAATGATTGGCACTGAATTTATCTGGATTCCGCAGGCGTGATTGTGGAATTCCCCCGTCGTATAGGGTGGAGCCCACACAAGAATTGTTGCAACAAAAGTTGAGGTTGACCCATCTGTCGTCGACAGGCCAAGTTCTGTTGCCTTTTCAACTTCATAATTACATGATTAATATCCATTAATTTTTTACAGTTTCAGATACTATTTTCAAGGTAAGATTGATTATCGAATCAATCCTCTTATTAATTTATAATTTAATTTTTTATTATATTATTATATTTTTTTAATAATATTAAATAATTAATACTCTATTACATAAATAAAAATAATTAATTTTAAATTATTGATTTTGAATAATTTTTTGTTTCAATAAATTTATTAAATTTAATTAAATTTCAAATAAAAATATTTATATATAAATTGAATTGAATTATAAAATTAAACTATATTATAAATCAATTTAAGATTTAATTAATTGAATTAAATGATTCAGTTTGATTTTAAAAATATTAATTGATGCTTTCAACTTTATGTTATTTGGCTTTCTTTTAATCTTAAAATTTTGCCACTTTTTTATTACTCTGTATTAAATAGATTTGATCGGATGGACTTTGTCTTCATTACCATCATTTTTCACTTTAAAATCCTTAGATAATGGCATGCAATTCGACAATGATGAGATTTCGAAAGTCTTCATGTCAACTAAATAGTGGCAAGCAGCACAATCAGTAATTAGATACATTAATTATGTATCAGTCAACTAAAGATATATAAAGAATCTTTCAAAACTATAAGATTTAATATTAAAAAAAGGTTACATTTACTGTTATCAAGATCTTCTTAAATATACCAATATCATACTTTATAATTATGTGATCACTTTTAATGATGATATCAATTATAATTAGAGTATAATTAATTTTTTACTATTTTGGAAGCACGTAATTTTCTAACATAAGCAAAAATTATCGATTTTTATAGTATTATAATCATTATATTCAATTACATATGTAATACTAACTTTTTCATATGTGAATTCAAGATTGTATAAAAGCTTAAAGACGAACTTTTACCATTTTTGGTGTAATTCTACCAAAAATTTACTAAGATAAGATAATAACTACTGTAGATGTAATTTTATCGAAAAGTTTACTAAGATATGACAACAACGAAGGTAGATATAGGCCTTTTAGTAATAGATTCAACCACGTTAAAAATTATTCACTATTTATAATCTATTGCATTAAATCTAATCACAATTTAATACACTTAATGATGATGCAAGTCTTAGCATCAAAAAAATCAAAATGTTTTAAGATGTTTACATTAAAGATATATTTTAAGTTAGTTTATTAGCTTAGTCATAAAGAAAACACAACATAAAAATAAAATAATAATATTATAGATATTCAATTTTGAGTATTTAATTTACAAATCAAATAATATATAATTATATGATTAAGTGATATTTAATTAATTATTATTTTGAATATCTAATTTGCAATAGTTGTTTACTAAAGGTGTATGTTAATGAGAAAACTGTGACTAAAATTAATCAGAAAGAGATAAATCAATCATATCAAATAAGTAAAATTTTGAGCTTAGTGATTTGGGCTATAACACTATTTATCTAAAACTTAGTCCACAAAATTGAACAACATGTAGCATATTTATGTAAAAACAAAACTGCACCAAATTATAATAAATAACTTAGAACTTTGAAGGTCTAACTATATTTATTAATATTTTATGATATGTGATATATATTTTATAATATAATATAATATATATATAATATGATACATATTATAAAATAAATCAAATTAATATGATATAATAGATATATCATACGATATAATATATATCTTATATTACGATATATATTATTTATACTAATTAATATTTTTTTAAAAATAATAATAATATAGTAAGAATATATATATATATATATTCTATACGGGATATTTTGAAATTTCAATGATGTTGGTAAATTATAATATTTTCAGAAAAATATGATATAATAATTAGAATTTTTAATTTGTTATTAATATTTTATTTAAAAAATATTTCGTACAATAAAATATAGGAAATTAGGTTTTCAAATTAGAGATTTTATTTTGATCCCCTGGTGGCTGCGGTCTGCTTAGCGCAATAAAAAATTCCACAGATTAATGAGAAAATCAACGTCACTCAAAACTCTGATGGGATATCAAATCTAATCGAGATTCCAATGTATTATGAGAAGAAGTTTTTGAAAGCGGCAATGGGTATTGTCTCTAGCCGCGTTCTCTTTGAAAAAAATTCAACATGGTCAATAAAAAAAATAAGGAAATTCTTCGGACGAACCATCCACGAAGCTTCCCGTTCATGCAAATATTTCAGTAAGAATTTTATCATCATACAATGCAAACACCAAAGAAGTAGAAGTAGAAGAAGAAGAAGAAGAAGAAGAAGAAGAAGAAGAAGAAGATTGGAGAACAGAGCTTAAGGAATGGAAAACACCTACCCCTGTTTCCTGAAAAAGAATGCAAGTGTTTTCCCGGCAAAGAGGAGGTTAGTCAAAAGAATGATTTTTGATCTAATTCTCCAATCTATAACTTCTGTGTTTGCTCCTTGCTGTAGCTGCTCCAACAAGTCCGTCTTCCCATACCCACGCTCACCATAGAAATACTTAACAGTACTTCCCATATTTAATGATTTTGTATGTTTATTTTTTTGTAAGTAAGAGTATATATTTACTAAAGATAGGAGCCTAAAAAAGGGCTGGGAATGATTCTGTATGTTTTCATTCATAAATGGGTATAGATGATATATTTTATATGGGTTAACTGCACATATTAATCCGTGACTATTGATTCCCTGTTTCTGTGTTTTCTTTTTCTATCATGATGATTGCTCTGGCTTTGGTTGATGATTTTTGTGCTCTTCCACTTAAGATTCTGATTCACAGTAATGGAAAGTTTCTAGTTCGAAGAAAGTTATTGACTAACACATAATGCAAAAAAGTCATATTGAGAGTTGAGTTGAGCTCCAACAACTTCTAAAAATGAGTAATCTTGTTGGGGAAGGGAAAGTGTTTTTTTTTTTTTTTCCTTAATAAAAAATTTCATTCAAATTAAATCATTTCTTCATAGCAAAATCAATCATACCAAAAAAGTTAAGACTTCGGATCCAATAACTTGCCTTAAAGCCAATAAACTAAATAACCAAAAATTTTAATTTAAAATATTATTAAAAAAGATGTGTAGTTTTCTTTAATTGAGTTTGGTAGGTGATATTGATTCTGACGTATTTGATTGTAAATAAGGCAATGAATCATTTCAGCAGATTGAATGATGTTGGCTTTTACCCCTTCGGGAAAAGAAGTCCACAGAATATTTACGGTGATGGCGATTGATTTGTTTCTAATAGAACTGACCGCAGAGGTAAAACGCGTTGATGGAAATAATATACTTATTTATATAAACTCGAGGAATTATAGGTCTAATGAATCTTGATAGTTACAAATATTGGGTAATATTTTCTTGTTTGGCAGCCGGGAAAACAAACGGGAAGTAAGAACATTTCATTTTTTTGTTTATAGTAATGTTATATATATAATTTTATATAAAAATAATAATATATTATCATATAATTAAATAATTAAAAATTATTATTTATGGGTAAAATTGCATGTAAAATTATATTATTTTTTTAAAGTCGTTAAAGGTAAAGAAACTGATTGTGGGGGGGAAGAGAAATAAGAGTTTATATATTAAATGCAAGCATTCAATTGCTGCTTCCCATGTAGTCCCAAACATGCCAATGGTCTTGCAATAAAATAGTAAAAAGAAATGAGATTTCAACCAAATCTAATTTCAGCCACAAATGATATAGTTCTTAATATTAATATACTCCTTTGTCAAATTAAAAAATTATTTCTTTAATGTCCTTTCTTTTTTCCTGAGACAAATGTTTCCACAACTACTGGTCAAAGTGCCGGAAAATATTGGATCTTCGTTTGTAACAACCAACTGGGCAGGCAGGGGGGACAAGAATTGAGTTGATTTTCCATTGAACAATGTCATGTAGATATAATTTTGAATATATAGATAATATGTTATTAATACGATTAAATATTATTTTATTTTTAATTTAAAATTATTTAATTATATAAAAATAAATCTCTCATATGCTTAATTACGTGTTAAAAATTTTCTAGTTTTATACCACAAATGGAAAAATTAAAATAGTAGGAAGAGTTTGAAAGCACTATTATTAAGTGTTTGACTAAGATTTTAAGTAGCATAATAAAGGGTAATTAGTCAAAGAAAGTATGCATAATAATTATTAGAAGTTCATGTAAGTGATAGATTCTCTTTTTGGTTTAGACTTATAACAAATTAATTAAGATGGATCCTTATTAATGTGCAAATCCTTCTTCCCTTCCATAAAATCCAAAGTTAAGTCTTCTAGTTAAATTTAGTAAAATGGATGGATTACTTGCATAATTCATTTAAAACAGTTGTAAGTTTTAGATTTTTATATTCATATTTGTTTGGATTTGAACTTGCTGATAATAAATTTTTGTGCGCAAATTAGGTATATTCGCGGGTATCTGTAAATCATTTGTGATTTCTTTCTCATTCATGTTCTTTTTTTTAAACATCAAATTTATAACACATCCAACCAAAATTTACATAGGTTTACAGGTTGTGTCAGTATGTGTATAAAGAATCATTTGAGTTTTTTATTAGTATCTTTCCACGTAGGTTTTGGGAAGGATGTTCTACTTAAAACTGACATGTTAGAGAATTTGTTTGCCTTTTGGGAAATGTTGGAAACATTATAACAAATATTCAATTTAGAGACAAAAAATTTGGAAAAAATTTCAATTTCATCCCAGAATACTACTTTAAGTGACGAAATTAAAAGTTCATCCTAGAATGTTATATTTAGGGTCAAAATTTCAATTTTGTAAAGACGAAATTTTAATTTTATCCCCTTAAAACTTATGATTTATTTTTAGAGAGAATTATAGTTTTATCCCATAATTGTAATTTTAAGGACAAAATTTTAATTTAAGCCCTACAATAATTATTTTAGAAAAAAATTTTAATTTTGTCCCCTAAATTTTAGGGACAAAATAGACTTCTGTCCCATTTATTACTTTTAGAAACAAAATTTTAACCTTATCCCGTAAAACTAAGATTCATTTTTAGAGATAAAATTTTAAATTTGACCTAAAATATTATTTTTTGGAGCAAAATTTCCCAGAATTTATCCCAAAATGTTACTTTTAGGGATGCAATTTTAATTTTATATTTAAAATGATTATTTTTAGGAGACAAAATTTTGTCTCCTAAAACTTAGAATTCATTTTTAGGGACAAAATTTAATTTTGTCTTAGAATAGTTATTTTTAGATAAAATTTTAATTTCGTCATTTAAAATATAAGATTCATTTTTAAGGACAAAATTTTAAATTTGTCCTATATTGTTACTTTTAAAGACGAAATTTTAAATTCGCCCCATAATATTAATTTTAAAGATTGAAATTTTAATTTCACCATCGAATAATTATTTTAGGGGACACAATTTTAATTTCAATATCCAGTGAAGCTCTTCAAGACAATCAATATTGAACAAACCGAGCTCGAATCTTTTACACCCCACAGTGAGGCATTCTCCAATCAAATTCGTACATTGAGAACAAGATTGTATCAATTGGATTTTGTTTCATTAATCTGTCGGCCATAAAAGAAGTTCTTTGTAAAATTGAATTTTGTATTGCAAAAAATTATATTTCAACAGTGTTCACTAAGATTCATAGGTAATTTAAAAGAAAATGAAAAGCTCCGTCTTGTTTCAAAGCATTATTTTTAGAATGTGACCCTCAAATAAAGGAAACTATTATCCCAGTCCAAGAAGTTTCAACTCAGTTGTATTGTATGGTCAAAATATTGGAGAACAAGCCATTCATATTTTCAAAGAGTAATGATACGTATATTCACTTTTAAATACCTAAATAAATACATATATTATTATATGATTGAATATTATTCTATTTTAAATTTAAAATTACTCATATTTAATTATACATATCAAATATATACTTATTTATTCAAAGTGGATAAATATAATTTTACTGATTTTCAAAAGCACACCAAAAGATGCTCTTCTATTGTTTTTTGACCCTAATTGCTTCATCACATGTCTTACTGTGTCTGGGAAGAAGGATTAAGTTGCATGAAAATATATTATTCAGAATTAATTGAATTCCGAAATATATATACAATTACCCCTATAACACATCATCTGCCAATAATACTGAAAGGATAGCTAAAACGAGCCTCCAAGTTTCATTTGTTAGTAATTATAAACTCTGAGCGGCTGGCCAGCATATGGATTTATTTTTACCTGTAACTTACTTCAACTGTACAAGAAGTTAAAAATTAGTACAGGGTAAATTTATCCGCGAGGACAGAGGGTTCGGTCAGGATAAATCTATGTTAAAATCTTATAAATTCTAATGATGGGGCACTGACTTTAACTTAACGGGATCGGATCATTTATCCGCGTTCGATAGTCGTGCTGGTGGAGTCCATTCTGTGGGATAAAGTGGAGCCCACACAAGAATTCCTGCCATTAGACAAAGATGTGTCCCCACTTCTCATTACTCTTTATTAAAGAGCCAAAAAGAGTTGCTCCCTCCCCAAGATATAGTTAAATCCGAAGTCTTATTTTTTCTTTCAAAAATGGAAATATTTTTATAAATAAATTTTATTAAAAATTTTAATTAAAATTAGAGAATATTTAACAAAAAATTTAAAAAACGAAAATTTTATTATATTTTTAATTTAAAAATCTTATAATTTTTCTTTCAAATTTTATCTTAAAATTTAAAAAATAACTATTTTTTTTTTAATTTTTTCTTCTCAAATGACTTATTGTTCTTAGTCGTTAACTAGTCTTCCTTCTTTTTTCTCTCTTAGTTGATCGCTTTTTCTTACTCTGGTTTTGCATTCATTGGAGATGAAGATAAAACGTTTTTGTCTGAGACAACAATCTTTATCTTTGATAAAGGATATAAAAAGGAGATGACGGGTCAAGGGAGAAAAAGGAGGAAATGCTGACTGATGACCATGAAGAAATTGATTGCCAAAGAGAATGAGAGAAAACCCTAAGGGGACATTGCCACATTTCAAATTTTGAAAGAAATTTTAGAAGAAAAATTATAAAATTTTCAAATTGAAGGAGAGAAAAGTAATAAAAGTTTAGTTTTTTAATAAAAATTTACTTATAAATAGACATTTAGGTTTTTAAAAGTTAGACGATAAAACTTAAAATTTTACTATAATTTAGGTGAGAACAAATCTTTTGACTTTATTAAATAGATTTGATTAGTTATTGCTAGTTAGCATTAGGAAGATTTTGTCTTCATGTATATCATTTTTTACTTTGAAATCCTAATCTTCTCAAATAATGATATGTGATTAGACAAAGATAAGACGTGAAAAGTTACGTGACAATACAAGCATTCACAAAGGTTTTTCAATAATATAACAAAATCATCGAACATGATACGAAGAAGCGACTTGATGACCTAAAGGGAATATATATAGACTCAAATTAAAAGTTTGTGTTTTTACTTTAAAAGTTGAAGCAACTTTTGTTTGTTTACTTGATGATGACCACCGTTGAAGCAACCTTTATTCAAATTAAAAGTTGTATTTTCACGTTAAATCAGCTTTTTAATAAAAGTTTAGGGTACGTGTTAAACAAACACTTACAGCAGCGAGTGGCGGAGGGATTGTCTAATTCAGGGAAAAAACAGAAAACGGTCTCTGTCATGTGATTACGTCAGCTCATCCACGCCAATCATTGTAACGTGATCAAAATTAAGGATGGGCCGAACCCGAATGAGATTAGGCCCAATAAGTGTTTCAGCTACTATAATTAGATTTCGTGTTCGTCTGCATATGCACTTTAATTATTATTTTTTTTACATATAAAAAAAATATAATAATGCGATGTTTTGTATATTGTAAATGTTATTGCGTGAAAATTAGATTAAAAAATTTGGAAAATTTTCTTAAGTGATTATGAAAGAGGAACTGGTGTGGTTGTGAGGAGCATATATAATTTATATGTTGTTGAAGAGAGTTGTCTCTATTAAATAAAGTCCAAGGCTAAACCTAGTCCACAACGACTGGAAGGCTTTGTTGGTTAGATAATTTACGGGGAAATTGTTTGATTTCTCGGTACTTGCTGTCTGCTTAACGTCAAACAAAATGAAATCTTTTTCCACCCATGGAAGACTAAATTTTGAGTCTGTACATATTTTAAATATAAAATAAATATATAAATGATGATATGTCATTATATAATTGGGTATTATTTTAATTTTAATATTAAACTATTTAATTATATAATAATATATTATATATGTATTTATTTTATATATCAAAAATATGTATTTGTAATTTTATTGTTAAATTTTTGAAGGTGGAAATGATATTGTTATTGTAATGGTATTCGTCCTAGTCTGAGAAAATCCCACGTAATTCCTTCAACGAACCAACCAGGACCAGGAAGCTTCCTTCTTCTTCCTGCTTTTCCTTTTCATGTGAATACCATCATCATACATACATACATACATACATTCCAGTAAAACTGCCCCACAAGATTCTCTATAAAAGAGGCCTTTCACGAAAAAAGAGGAGAAGAAACAGAAGAAGATTGAAGAACAGAAGGGAGGGCAGAGAAGCTCGGTGAAGAGGTGACATAGTTCAAGAGCAAGAATCAAACCCAACTTAAGCAAAAGCGATGGAAAACACCAACCGTTGTTTCAAGAAAAAAAATGGCAGTGTTTTCCCGGCTAAGAGGAGGTTAGTCAAAAGAATGATTTTTGATTTAATTCTCCAATCTATAGCTTCTGTGTTAGCCTCCTGCTGCAGCTGCTTCAACAAGTCCGTCTTCCCAAACCCAGGCTCACCATAGAAATACTAAGCAATACTTCTCATTTGAATGATTTTGTATGATTCTGTGTGTTTCTTTTTATATCATAGTGATTATTGCTCTGGCTTTGGTTGTTGATTTTATTGTTCATCCACTTAAAATTCTGATTCACAATAATTGAAAGATTTTAGTTTGAAGAAAGTTATTGATGAACACATAAGGCAAAAAAATAATATAGATAATTGAGTTGAGCTCCGAAAAGTAGGAGACGGAAGTACTGTTTTCTTCGTATGGTTGATTCTGACGTATTTGATTGAAAATAACACGATGAGTCAGTTCACCAGATTGACTGACGGACGTGTTCCTCACTTTTACCGGCTACTGAAACTGTTTCGAGAAAGAAACACAGAGAAGGCCAAAACTTTAGTACGTGTGTATGGTTAAATTTCTTTATCAGGTAATATGCTTCAACTGTTTTTTTTATTATTATCTTTTCAACCATTGTAAAGTGGGAAAGGTATGGGAGCTGGACACAAATCTAAGTGATTCATATTTGAAAGTCAGCTTATTTATATTTAATTTTATTCGAATTTATTTAATTTAAATTTAAATAAAAGATTCAATTTATTTTTAAAATTGAATTGAATTTAAATTAAAAAATATTTGATTCAATTTGACTTGTAAGCCAAATGGATAATTCGAATTATATTATGAAATTATTAAAATAATATTATTTTAATTTTTATAAAATAATATTATTTTGTTAATAAATTATTAATTTGAATCATAAATTTAAATCATAAATCTAAGTTATAGAATTCAAATTAATCTTAATTTTTGTTGACAGGCTAAAAATAAATTCGACCTAAACTATTTTTGATTAAAATAAAACTCAAATCAAGGTGCGTTTAGACCCGGTTAGGTCCATATCCACCCCTTCTGAACTCTTTCAATGGGAAAACAAAAAGCGATCAAAGTCTTGTTTCTTCTTTGAAAGATGGAGTTTGAACAAGACCAAAACCAAGAACCAACCCCCAACATGTGCTTGTGATGGAGCTAAAAAACAAAACCAAAAAAGTCATAGTAAATTATTATTTGACACATTAAATGATGATTGGTTTTTGTTTCAAAGGACTCAGGGAAATAGTAGTGGTTTATTTCCATCTTTATTTGCAGCCTGAAAATTCCTATCAAATTCCTTATTATTATTATTTCATTATTTATGGGGATGGTGGCTTGGAAATAATATTATATATATAAATAAATTATATAAATTTCTTTAATATTAATTGAATAATTTTAAAATAAGAAAAATAATAATTATTATTTCACTCAATCATAAATTATCAATTTAGGTGATATATAAAAGTTTGTATAATTTATTTATATGTATAATTTTATTTTTATTCATATAAAGTTGATGAATTATAGGTTTAATGAATCCTAACAAATACAAATGTTGGTTTTCATTTTCTTGTTTGGTAGCGTGGAAAATAAATGAGAAGTGAGAAAATTTCAATTTTTTTTTTGTCAAGTCAAATTGTGGGGTAGAGAATCAAGAATTTATAAATTAAATTAAAGCATGCAATAGCCGCCTTCCATGTGTTTCCAAACGTACCAATGGTCCTGCACCAATATAGTTCATATCAGCCACAAATATTGGTTCTTATTATTAAGATAATGCTTTGTCAAAAAACTATTTCCTTAATGTTCCTTTCTTTTCTCCTGAGAAAATGTCATCATAACCACTGGTGAAAATGCTGAAATGTTGGATCTTCAAATGTAATGATCATATGGGTATATGATATTTCAAAATCCAACTCTTAATTTATTTAATTTAATAATTATAAAATCGATTATTTAATTTAAAATTTTACTTATTTAGTGTGTTTAGGTCTATCTCAAAAAAATAATCTGAATCAATTAAGGTTTCTTCGAGAAAAAAAGAAAAGCAAACAGCGGGACAAGAAATGAATGGATTTGCTCTACCTTCGTTTGAAAAAAAAAAAAGTTGTTTGATGAGAATGAAAGCACAATTGAGTGTTTGACAAAGATTTTAGGTAACTTATCAAAGGATAATTAGTCCAAGAAAGACTGTTCAACAATTATTAGAAGTTAACGTAAGTGATAGGTTTTCTTTTTAGTTTAGACTTAACAACAAATTAATTGTAATCTACCCTTATTAATGTACAAATCCTTTTTCGCTTTCATAAAATCCAAAGTGTTCTAGTTGGACTTTGGTAAAATGGATGGGTTCTTTGTATAAACAAACAATCTAATTATAAATGGGTATAAGTTTTTTATTTTTAGATTCATATTTATTTAAATCTATACTCGTGAATAATAAATTTTTGATTATTAGATTCGTATTTATTTAAATCTATATTCGTGAATAATAAATTTTCATAGACGAGTTGGGTATGCTCGCGGGTCATTTGTGATTTATTTCTTACTTATCTTCTTTTTCCACTTTAACATCAAATTTATAACACATAAAACACAAATTTTACATATTTTTTATTTTCTTGATATGAAATGAATTCAAATCTAATTTAAAATTAAAGAATTTATTGTATTGAAAATAAATTTAAAAAATTTGAGCATTAAACATTTTATTATAGATATTCATTCTATGTTTAATATTAAAAATTTTCAAATTTATACCAAATATTTTTATAATTTGAGATTGATTTTTGTTTCTCTATAAAATACTTTTATACATGTGAAAAGAAAAAGATTGAAAATTACAAAATAAATTTATTAAAATAATAAAAAACAAAAGAGTTATGAAAAATTAATATTAATAGATAAATTGTCGATCAACTCATACCCACAAGGCCGAGTAGGGGTTTTAAAAATTATTACTTATATTAATAAATTTGTTTTCACTCTACATCTGTTTTCACCTAATCCATTTGTCTGTTTGTCAATTACAAGCCAAATACAAATTCACTTGGGAAAAAGATAGTAATAACACCATGTGAAGAAAGAGTCCAGCAACAAGGCAGAGCCATGGTTCAAGTCGGAGAGAGGAAGTGCGATTCCAGCCCAAAAGAAGGCCTTGTGAAAAGATTAATGTTTGATCACTTTGTCAAATTAATTGCCTCTCTTTTTAGTTATCCTTGGTGCTTTGTGCTTTGATGCCAGTTCATTGAAGATGGTTTCGGAAAATTCTCTTGTAGTTAGTAGTTGTTGTTGATTAGAGTTTTTTATTACTACTTATATATACAATTTAGAAACTTGTACAAAATAGGTTACGATGACAATAATGAGGATCGATTTTTCATCACACAACTCATGGTGTGAGCTCTACATTCTCAATTACATCATGATGTAAGTAGGCTCACACTAAAAAATGGTGCATGAGGAGAGAGAGCATGATGTATCAGAGCGAGGGATGACCCCACTTAAAAAAATTAGAAGCATGTCGTAAAGGGACATTTATACAATGTCAAGTTTAAGCCTCTTAATGGAATGAGTCATTTATAAATTGTGTCTATGTCTCTGTGTATGAGGATATGACCATTTAAAGGCTTCATTAATATTTTTCCACATAGGTTTTGAAAAAGGGTATTTTACTTAAGATTGAAATATTAGGAAATTTTTTTATCTTCTGGAAGACTTTGTGATAGTTGTATGTCAGAGTTGATTATACATCTGTTGGAGCTCTTCCTCTAGTGCCAAACTATTGATGAAATTTCTCATAACCAATTAATGTATGCAATTTAGAGTTTTGCATAAAATAAACTAAAATAACGATAATGTATATTGATTAATTAATCGTATTATCAACGACAGGAGGAGATAAATAAAATACAAAGAGATTAAGACAGAAAAAAATTTTTTTAACATGGTTTGGTTTGTTTCTCAAGAGTCTATGTCCATAGTTACTTTATCATCACTCTGGAAAAGTAATTTGATCAAGTTTGAATAAAGATTACAGAATAAATGTGATGAAAAAGACTTGATTTTGGGCAAGAGATCATAAAGAAGGTGGCTACATTTCTATGTGTAAAATATTAGTTCTTCAGAGTTACATATCTGATTTGTTAATTAATCATTCTCTTTGCTCTCTTTTTCATTAAATGATCTTTTATATTTATAAAGAGGAAGTAAGATATTATAATTTCATGAATAATATTTCAAATTTAAATTTAAAATTAACTCTTTAATTCGTTACATGTTAAAGATTGGACAATAATCATTTTTTAGAAAACGTTCTTAGTCATGTATAATTGCAAATCAAATGAATATAAAAATACGTAGCTAGTCATTTTTCTAAAAGGCACTCCATAAGTGGGATCTTGCCACATAACAATTGTGTATCCAATTCTAGAAATCTACACGCATAAAATGTGTGTATTAATAATGTAGGCTGAATTTTAAAAACATTTATCGTCAGGAGTCTAGACAAATAATTGGTCCACAGTACACCTGCGGGTGACAAGCTTCAGAATTTATGGAATCTGGTCGTTGATTGGTCACAGTGATTTAAGGATGTCTGCGTCTTTGTACAATGATTAGGCCGATGAATTTGCAACGTCTAAGTGAATGCGTGAACACATTTTAATGGTCTAAGGATGAAACCACATGTATTTATCTTGAAATCATATGATAAAATAATTCAATTAATAGACTAAATTAGGGGTGAGTGAAAATTGCATTGAACCTGAACACCTCTTGATTCGAATAAAAAATAACGTAGTTTAAGTTCAGTTTGATTTTATAATTCGAATTAATAGTTTAAATGTGTAATTTAATTCGATTCGAATTGATAACTCTGATTCATAGGTCATTAATAAAACGATATTGTTTTACCTAAATAATATTCAAAATTATTGATTCGAATCGAACTAAATCACGAATTCAAACTATGAATTTGAGTTGATTTAAGACAAATCGAGTCACAAATTCGAACCATTAATTCCAATCGAACTCTTCCTAACTTGAGTTCAACTTGGCTTTAAATTCATGTCAAATCTTCTAATTTAGATTCAATTTGAATTAAAATAAAACAAATTTAAACTGAGCTAAATCAAATCGAGTCATCTTAGAGCATATCCAGGCCTAGACTAAATGATCAACTAATAATTAAACCACACCTTGTGCAGACAAAAGTGACTGAAAGTAAATAAATTCTGATTTTTGTCTACTCTCTAATTTTTGTAGATATTAAAAAAAAATCAAATTATGTATACAAATAATATGTATAATTTTATATACAAATAATAATATATTATTATGTGATTAGATATTATTTTATTTTTAATTTAAAATTATCAAATTATATAATGATATATTATTATTTATGTATAAAATTATATAAATTATTTATATATATAACACTTTTCATTAAAATAAGACGACAGCAGACATTATTATGAACTGTCAACAAATATATTGGCCAAGATTGCTTTGCTTCTGTTTCTTGGCAAATTGAGAAAATTGAAAGGCCATAAACTAAAGCTAGAAATGTTAATGGTATGATCAAAGAGTGTGGAGGCATCCAAAAAATGAATGATAATGATACTGCCGCCTTGCCCAAATTTAGATAATATTTGATGCACTCCCGAACTGGAATGTGCAGAGAGTGTTCGTTGATTAAGTGGCGCAAGCCAATTCAAAATAAAAGTCCTTTTCGAAGAAAAAACAAAGCTATTGGCCCGTGCATTTGCCGAGAAACCTTGCTACAGAAAGTGACGTATCCTAAAATTTAACATGTTCGGGGAAATAGGTGAGAAATTATACGTATTTAAAATGAGTCAAACATTAATACACATATGTTAAGGCTGTGTTTGGGTCAGGTATTGCCTGAAAGGTAGATTGTATTAAATATAAATTATTAATATATTTGATAAAAATTAATAAATATAAATAAATATAATAAAATTATATGTATATTTGTTTATATGATTTTTATATATATATAATGTATTATTATATAATTAGATAATTTTAAATTAAAGATAAAATAATATATAATTATATAATAATATATCATTTGTGTATTTAAATTATATATAAAAAATGGGCAATACTATGTATATCTATTTTTTGTATACAATTCATATACATAACGATGTGTCATAATATAATTAGGTGATTTTAAAACATGTGTCACTATATGATAAAGAAACATCCAATTACATTATAACATCTCATATGTGTACACAAATTGTATACAAAAAATAAGTACACATAATTTTATTGATAAAAAATATATACATATATTATATTTAATTAAAAATAATAAAAAAATTTATATAGTATTTTATTTAAATACCTTTAAATATAATTATTATTTATTATTTATTATATTAATTAAAAATAAAAATATTTTTGTCTTATTTCTAAGTCTTGGACGAATATTTAACCCTTGGAATATTTTGTTTCAGGACTTTCAAGTTCCAAAGATATATTACGATTAATAAATTATAAATCATGTGGCTATCATATTATATTTTGTGTTGGCTTAGGACAGTCCCTTAGCTGATAAAATTAATTTATTAAATTTGACATTGAAATGACTAAAATATAAGTGGTCTCTGTCTCTTTTCCCTGTAAGTCCTAAATTGAAACTTTAAGGAAATATGACTGTGGAAATGAATTCTTTAGGAAATAAATATAAAAGATTAATTTTATTGAGTTATATTGAAAATTTTAGAAATTATGGGTATGAAAATGAATTTTTTAAGGATTTTTTATATATATGAAAAACTTTAGAATTAAGTTAAGTTGGGTTAACCTATTCACAGGCCCAACGGATCGAAAGCCCAATAAAAATATTGTTCAATCTTCCAATGGCCCATGCAAATCTCGAAACTGTTTGAAGTACAACCATAATATTAGGGTAAAATTTTGTTAGAATTTTTTCATGTTTTGCATCACCTTTAAATCCTAACCTTTTCTTTTTTATCTTCTCTCTCCCTTTTCATTGAATGATGTTTTATATTTATAAGAAGAAAGTTAGATGTTATAATTTTATTAATAATATTCCAAATTTAAATTTAAATTTAACATTTTAATTTGTTACATACTAGAGATAAGGCAATAATGGTGTCTTAGAAAGTTACCTTAATCATGTATAATTGCAAATCAAATCGAGGTAGAGATAAGTAATTAGTCACTTTTCTAAAAGGTACTCCGTGAGTTGAATCTTACAATATAACAATTATGAGTTTTTGGTAGAATGATTAGACATGAACACATTTTAATAGCTTAAGGATGAAATCACATGTATTTCACTTGAAAAATTTGTCATATTTATTATTCACAAACAATTTAAGTAGGAGGATTGCATTGTAGATGATTAGATTACCTTTAACCATGGTTGTATCGAGAATCTAATTTTTTATATCTTGTATTGAGTATTGTATATTGTATCATATCATATGATACAATTTTTAAAAAATAATATAATAAAATAATCTAATTAATATGTCATCATTTTAAAAAATATCATAAATATTTTTAAAAATTTAAAAATTTTCATATATATCTCTATTATATCATCATTTTATTTAAAAAGTGTATCGATTTATATTAATAATATGTATTGTATCATATAATATATATATTATATCGTATTAATTAGATACACTTCATGATATATATCGTTTTTTATCTATATTACATTATATCATAAAATACATATTATATATTATAAGATACTAATATTTATAAAGGTAATCTAAGTGGTATATCCATTTATGGTGATCTTCACACATAAAATGTGTTTATTAATGTAGGCTGAATTTTAATAACATTTATCATCAACAGTCTGGACAAAGAATTGGTCAACACTGCACGTGCGGGTGAAAAGCCATGGAATTCCTAATCGAAATTGAATTATTATATTAAAAATAAATAATTGAAAACATTATTAAATATAAATGAATATTATATTTAATAAAATTTTATATAAAAACAAACTCAAATATTATCTTAAATATATTATTTGTTTCTCAAGTATAATTAAAAAGCTTAATAATTACGCTTAATTTAATGGTTGTAAAGTCAGTTACTGAACCCCTGTTAAATTTGATATTAATAATAATCTATCACTATGTAGTTTATAAAATTATAGTAATATTATAATAATTTTAATACTTTTCTTGAATCTTCTATTGAAAATCAATATAATAATTTAAATGTAAAGTATTTAATTAATTATTAAACATAATATAATATAACACATAATCAAAAAATTTTGTACAATAAGTAATATACTAGTCTATTGGAAAAATCAAACAAATTAATCTATTTAAATTTTAAACGTCAAATCAAAGTGAATTTTTGTACAGGTCATAGGGGAGGAAAACACAAAATTACAATTGAGAATTAAGAAAAAAATGTTGTTGAGTTTTTTTTTTTTTAAATGGTTGTGGCATTTTTATAAATAATTGAAAATATAATGAATAGTTTTGTATTTTAAGTTTAGTCAAAAATTCAAAAATATGATAAACGTAAAATACATATTTAATATATTTTAAATTTAATTTTTTTTTGAATAAGTTTAATACATAAATAATATAAAAATATGAATAATATATGTATTTACTAATTAGGCTGTCAACAAATAGATTGGCCAAGATTGCTCTGCTTCTGTTTCTGGGCAAATTGAGAAAATTGAAGGGCCATAAACTAGAGCTAGAAATGTTAATGATAGGATCAAGGAGAGTGGGTGCACCGAAAATGAATGACAATGATACTGCCGTCTCACCCAAATTTACGTACCCCGAAACTGGAATATGCAGACAGTGTCTGTTGATTGAGTCCCGCAAGCCAATTCAAGATAAAAAGTCCTTCTCGAAGAATAAACAAAGCTATTGGTCCCCGCACTTTCCGAGAAACCCTGCTACAGAAACTGACGTTTTCGTCCCTCATAAACGTTCTTACTTGTTTGGTCAGTGACATTAAGAAGACGTTTAGTTTGGGTAATATTTGATTACTAAAATAGAAAGATTACTTTGAAGATAAATTATTTAAAAGATTACTGGGTATAAATGATTACTATGTTTGATAAAATTTGATAGATATAAATAATGATTGTGTTTGGTTAAAAGTAATAAAAGATTACTAATAAATTATTTTACTTAAATGTCCTTGAATATAATTATTTTTAAATATTTTTTATATTATTTGTCATATTAATTAAAAATAAATTTATTTTGATCTTAAAAAATTAATACATAATAATTTTTCTATAATAAACTCAAGATTACCCCAGTAATCTTTAAATACCTAAGGTGAAGGTGGTAATCAGATTACCACCTATATTACCTGCCACGTCAGCATTGGTAATAGAATATTACTGTAATCTTTTATTACTGACAAACCAAACAAGGGAATAAAAGATAGATTACCAAGGTAATTTTAAAAACCACCAACTAAACGCACCCTAAAAGTCTATTACAACTAGCGATTTAATCGAGATTAGTTTGGTAAGAATGTGGGGTAAATTTTATCCTTAAAAGGTAATTTTAGTGAAAAAGAAAAAAAAAATGGTTTTATATATAAAAAAAATGAGTTTAAGTTTTTTTAATAATATATTAAGATGAAATTCTTAATTTATTTAATTTAATGATTATAAAATCGTTTACTAAATTTTTATTAAATTAGGCAATAATAATAATATATTATTATGTAGTTGAATGATTTTAAATTTAAGATTAAATAACACTTAATCACATATAATCTATCATCATTGGTATTCGACTCTTTAGGCCACAAGGTGAGATCTTCTCCTATCAAAATTGTTGAAAAACAAGATTGTATCAATAAATGTTGTTAATTTTTTTTTAAATTTTTTGGTTGAATATAAAAACAGTAAAAATACTGTATATTCTTTTTATTTTATTGCAAAATTAAATATCAATAGTGTTCACTAAGATTCATAAAAAAGAAAATGAAAAGCCCCAACAGAGTTTAACATTTTGTTTCAAAACATCATTTTTTTTTTAAAGATTTGATCATAAAATAAAGGAAAAATATTTATTCCAACTCAAAGAAGTTCCAACTCAGTTGCATTGCATGGTCAAAAAATTGGAGAACAAGCAATTCATATTTTCAAAAGCACACCAAAAGGATTCTCTTCATATTGTTTTATTTCCCTATACCCTTCATCGTATGTCTTGTTTGTTAGGTATCAGCAGAGGGACTAAGTTGTAAGAAAATATACGAATTATGATTAATAAAATTTTGAAATACATATATAATAATAAAATTATGTATACACATTTTAGAGTATATAATTAGGTACACAAATAATGTATCATCATGTGAATGTGTGATTTTAAATTAAGGATAAAATAACACTAAAGACACATCATCCGTGTCTTTAATTGTGTACTCAAAAGTATATACGCATAGTATTACTCTATATACAATTACCTCATAGCACATTAGCCATTAATTTGGAAGACGTAACTACTGCAGGACTACTAAATAAGAAGTTTGAGTTGTTAGTAAATATAAGGCCAAAAGACTTATTCCCGCCTAAGGTTTAGTCCATTTCAACACCCATCTGTAGGGTTTCAAAAACCCAAATATCCATATGTTATTCAAATTCTATTAAAATTTTAATTACTTGTAAGGGTAAAATTATTATTTTTTATTAATATTTAAATAAATAAAATTATATTTAATTTTGCTCTCTTAGTTTAAAAAACTAATAATTTCCCTTCACTCAAAAGTTTGAACAATTATATTTTTCCCCCGCCAGGGTTTGCTTTTTTCCCTTTCTTCTTCGGTGACTAGACTCCGACCAAGACCATCTTCATCCTATCTTTCTCCCTCTACAGCCACCAAAGACTTCTGATGAAGCCTTGACGTGACAAAGCTCGATGAAGCATGTAGACAAAGAGTCTTTGTTAAATCGACTCTGAATGAAATGAATTGGCTTTATTTTTTCGTCAATTCAGCTTTGGACGAAAAGGAATTACACAATGAAAGTTTTGTTTGGAGCCGATTCGATAAAAAATGCCAATGGAAGATATTGATTCAGCTTCTTCAAGCTTCTCCAGATCTGTTAGCAGGCTTCATCACTTCGTTGAGCTTCATTTGCCTAGGAGGGAGGCGACTGAAGAGAGGAAAAAAAAGGAGATTTTGATCATCACTGGAGAGAAGAAAACCCTTGTAAAGTGGGGGAGGGGAAAAGTCATTTTTCAAAGTTGAGGTTGAAGTGAAATTTTTAGTTTTCAAAACCTATAAGGGAAAATGGGATAAAATCATTTTTTTTAATATGAAAGGTAAAATGATGATTTTACCCTTAGCTCTAACAGAAGTTGAATGATGGATAATTATTTGGATTTTTAAAACTCCATAGGTAATGTAACATTCCTCCCTAAAAGTACTATCCTTCAAAGGAAAAATATTACGAATTTGTATTCGGAACATCTATTTAAAAAAAAAACTTTAAAATGAACTCGTCACTAAAAGTATTCAGAAATTATTCTAAAAAAAACTAAAAATCTGGAAGCAAACAGAATATATATATATCACATATGAAAACTCATCTGAAAAACATTTGAAAACATGAAGTAATCATATACAATTGTACAACCATATGAAGAAGGCCAAAAGTCAACAATAACATACGGCTATACGCATGTAACATAAACCAGAGATAACTTGCTCTAGCAAGAATCTATCTTCGTTAACCTGACCCTGCCTTGATCACTTGTACCTGCAATCATGAAAGAAAATGAAATGAGAGATAAAAACACTCAGTAAGTAGAAAGAATTAAGTAAACTATCTTTTTTGTTGTTCTAGATCACTCTTAGGACTCAATCTCACATCATAACCTCTTCAAGGTATCAAAGGGATAATCTAATTCATCATTTACTATTTGGGTCACATTTTGTCCCATCTGGTGTTCATTTGATATTTTCTAAAAGCTGACTACAGAGATTTAGCACTTTTCTAAGCTCGACTCTCTTCCTTTCTCTTACTACACCATTTCTAAATTTGAATTGTACTCTACCACGACCATGCTTTTCTGTGAGTGAACCCTACTGTAGGTTTATGTCATACTACGAACGTGCCCTACTGTGAATGGTGTAGTGTAAAGTGCCCCTTTATAATTTGTAGCATGCATGCGTGTGTGCATTATCTCGTACTAATCTTGCTTCCATTCAAAACTATTTATAACCCACCAGACCATACTCTTAGGACAACCTCTGAATTCTGAGCCCCAAATCCCTTTTCTTGCTTTTCTTTCTTTTCTTTTTCTTTTTTTCTTTCTCTCATTTCTTTCCTTTCCTTTCTTTCTTTTCTTCCTTTCTAAAAATTGTATTTACTGTTCATTAGACTATTCATTTGGTAGGGCAATCTTTTTTTTCATACAATTTAATAGTCTAAACGATCTCTAATTTATATAAGCTATATATCATTGAAATAGCTTTCCAACAAGTTATAATAGCACTCATGATATATCAGATAAGACAATTAAAATGTGGGATGAAATCAGTGGCAAAAAACAGTATTTACTGTTTATTTGATAAGACAGTATTCTTGTTCATGCAATTTAATAGTCTAAACGGTCTCTAATTCATACAAGTTATATATCATTGAAAAGAGGATTTAACGAGCTTTCCAAAAAACTATAATAACACTCATGATTCATCAGATAAACTAGTCAAAATGTGGGATGAATTCAATGGCAAAAAACTATACTTACTGTTTATTTGGAAAAACAGTCTTCTTTTTTATGCAATTTAACAGTCCAGACAGTCTCTAATTCATACAAGTTATATATCATTGAAAAGAAGATTCAAAGAGCTTTCTAACAAGTTATAATATCAGTCATGATTCATCAGATAAAATAGTTAAAATGTGGGATGAACTCAATGACAAAAAACTATATTTACTGTTTAATTGGTAAGACAGTCTTCTTGTTCATGCCATTTAATAATACAAACGGTCTCTAATTCATACAAGTTATATATCATTGCAAAGAGAATTCAAAGAGCTTTCCAAAAAGCTATGATAGCACTCATGATTTTTCAAATAAGATAGTCAAAATATGGGATAAAATTAGTGATAAAACTGTAAATATTATCCAACTCTCTACCATGAACAAAATCATATACATATACATATATACGCCAAATGGAAAAACAATATTTTTCAACTTCAAAATCACCTTAAATCAACACCAAAACACACTAACATATTCATATAACATGCATCCAATATATATAAACATAGGTAAAGGGAAAAAAAAGAGATCTCTTGGTTACCAAGGCTTCCAAAGTGTTTTTTCTTCTTTTCTTTCTTTACTTTGTCTTCCAAAACCCCTTCAAATCCTCCTTTCTCTTCAAAAAAACAAAGCAAAAAGCATGAAGAATGCTGAGCTTCTGGAAAAGACGGGAGAAGAAGATGAAAAAGCCTTTTTCGGTTTGCCTTTTAGCCTTTTTACCTTTATATATATATATGTGTGTGTGTGTGTGTGTGTGTGTGTGTGTGTGTGTGTGTGTGTGCAGTTTTCTTCTTTTCTTCTTTTTGTTTTTGTCTTTTTTTTGTTTGTTTTTGTTTTATATATATCTGTATATATCCACATACATTTGGACATATATATTTAAGACTAGAAATGTCTTAAAGCAAGACCAAAAGATATAAATACCCCTGAAATATACTTGAGGTATTACAAGTAAGTGTTTGAAAATGAATTAAACCTTGGGTGGGAATAAGTCTTTTGGCCTATTTTCAAACTCATATCTACAAAGTTTTAAAAACTCAAATACCCACTCTTTTATTAAAATCTTCGATTAGAATTAAAAATTAAATTTTTATTTAATAAAAAATATTTAAAAATTTAAAACTTTATATATTTTCCCACTATAGTTTAAGAAACTAATAATTTTTTCTCATCCAAAAGTTTAAAAAGTTCACTTTTTCCCTTAGGGTTATGTTCTTCTTTCTCTAGTGATTGGAATCCAGCTAGCAGACTTTGTCTTCCCACCCATGCATTGGTCGGCTCTCCCTCTCTTTGTCAAAATTGACCAAAGCCAAAACCAATTGCTCTTGATTTAGACACATCATTCGACGTTTGGTTGCTCTCAATCACAGACGTCATTGGGTGTTTGTCAGCTCTTCAGTTTTGGCATTTGCTCCTAATTTAGTTTTAATCAATTTTGATGGGAGCAAATGAATGTCATCTAAATTAGGAGTGATGTGTTTACAATGGTTTCGAATGACATGTCTGAATATAGTTACAATGATTTTGGTTTTGGTCTATTTCGATGGAGAGGGGGAGAGTTGACCAACGAATGGGTGGGACGATGAAGTCGGTTGGCTGAATTTCAATCACCAAAGAAAGAGGAAAAAAACTTTAAGAGAAAAAATAAATTTTTAAATGAAGAAAAATTATTAGTTTTTTAAATTAAAAGAGACAAATAAGATAAAATTTAGTTTTTTAATATTTTTATTAAATAATAATTTTATTTTTGATCATAATATAAAATTTTAATATAAATATCAATGTTTAAAATTTTTAAATTTAATAAATAAAAATTTAGGATTAAAATAATCCTTGACGCGCATAAGTGTTTTGGCCTTATAAAATACTTGCACTGGTCCACCACGTGGATTTACTGTAACCTGTAACTTCAACTGTACAAGAAGTTACTAAAGTAAAATCTTATCAATATTAATGATGGGCACAGAATTTATCTGTGTTGGGCTGTCTATGACAGTTATGGAAGCAGTTATCTTTATTTAAAGTACTCCAAACTGCCGCAAAACAACCATCGAACACAGAACACGTAAAACCAGAAACTCTTGCTCTCGTCTTGACTCTGTCGTTCACCGAAGAAAAAACAGAACTAATACGGTGCACAGAAAAACACAAAACGTGTTGTGGAAATATCTTTGACAGGTTTCGAAATCATCAATCCGTTGGCATTATCATCAGACGCGCACAAAATTTTAATCGGATACGCATAATTTTGGTCCTGAATCCAACAATCTTCACTCTGTAGTCTTGTTTGTGGAGCCCACATCAGAATTCCTTCTACAAGAAGTTGAGGTTGACTGATTTGTCGTCAAGTTCTATTAATTTTACTTGTACAACCTCTTAATTTTTTACAGTTTCTGCCCTATTTTTTCTCCTTATCTATTTAAGTTTTTTCTTATGACTCTAAGAATGGTACAAAATAGGATTGGATTTAAATCGAATCAGTTTAAACTCAATTTGATAAAGCTTGAAACAAGTCAGCTTTAGTCGAGTTCAATCAAGTTCAAGTTCGAGCTCAAACTACTCGTCAGATTCTTTAATTAAAATTTTTGATACAAAACGATATTATTTTGATCAATATTTATTAAAACGATGTCGTTTTGATAATGAAAAAAATCAAACCGAATTCAAGATTAGCTTTCATAAGCACGAACTCAAACTTGAGCCAAACATATGTGAACCGAGCTGAGTTTAAGCTCAAACTCAGTTCGGTTCAAATCTAACCCTAATACAAAAACTTAAAGATAACACCTTTTGAGCTTACAATATAATTCTACCCAAAGATTATCAAAAATAAGACAATAAAACTGTAGAGGTAAGTTTTTAGACTCAACCATTTAAAAATGAATCATTTTACATTGTAATTAATTTACTGAGATAAGACAATAATAACTTAGATGTAAACTTTTGAATAATAAACTCAATTATATTAAAAATGATTCATTATTTATAATCAATTACAATGAATCTAATCATTGTTCAATATACATAATGATGATGCAAATCTTAGCATAAAAAATATCAAAATGTTATAAGATGTTTACATTAAAGATATTCAATGCTAAAGTTAAGTTAGTCATAAAGAAAAACATCATAATAATAAAAGAGCAAAACTATGTTCCCCTTTTTTTGAGTACCTAATGAAGAAATCAAATGATGTTATTTTATTAGGACCAAAGGATTATTTTCCACCCAACTTTTGATGAAAAGACAAATATATCCTGTGAAAGTCGAAAAACCTAAATATCTACCTAAAATTTAGTCTATTGTCATATATCCAAAAATTTTCTGTTAAGGTTAAGAGTAAAATCATCATTTTATTAGTAATATTAAAATAATTAAAATTATAGCTCATTGTCTTTCTTAGTTTGAAAAAGTAACAATTTTTTCTCGTGATTAAAGTTTGAAAACTTCACTTTTCCCCTTTAGGGTTTGATATCCCGAAATCCGACCATTTCCTCTAGTGAACGACGACCTTCCTCTCATGTGTTTCTCTCTTGACAATATTTCTCTCTCAAAAAACAAAACCTTCGTCTAGACAACGCTTCATCTCATCTAGACAACACTTTGTTATCTAGAATTGGATGATAACAGTCATCGTTCATTGCCCCTAGGAGAAGAGAGAGATGGAAGGAGATCGTGGCCAAGTCTAGGTTGAAAATCAACAATCGCTAGTGACAAGAGAGGTGAAGAAAAAAACATATAGATTTCAGGGGAAAAAGTCACTTTTCGAAGTTAAGACTTTGGGTGAAATGCAATTTTCAAAACCTAGAAAAAATTAGATAAAATTATATATTTTTTAATAATATTATTAAAATGATAGTTTTATTTTTATAATTAATGATAATTTTAATAGAAGTTTAAGGATGAGTGAATGTTTGAATTTTTAAACTATTTCATATATATTTTTGAGATTGAACTAAAACTTAGATGGAAAATAGTCTTTTGAGCTTTTACGAATTTCGAAACCAAACCCTCTTGAAACTGTTTAAGAATTCCATACCTATTTAAAAGGGCCTAGGGAAACAATAAAGCAATGTTAACTTATATTGTAAAAGTTATTGCTTGAAAATTGGATAAAAAAATTGAAACATTAGTGATTATAAAAGAGAACATGGCGTGGTTGTGAGGAGATAATTTGTATGGTATTGAACAGACGCGATGTGATTTGATTGGTCAGTTTAATCGTTCTAGAGAATGTTCTCACCCAAATAAATTCCACGGCAAAAAACCTTAGTCCACGATATGTAGGATAATTTATATTTATGTAAAACCAAAACCGTACCATATTATAACAAAATTAGTTGAATTTTAAAGGTCTGACTATAATTATTAATATTTTATTATAGATATATATGTATTTTTTAATTAATATAATATTAATAAAAAATTATAAAATTATAAAATATATCAAATTAATATAATATAAAAAATATATCATATGATGTAATACATATTAATATAAATTAATATTTATTTTAAAAAATAATAAATAGATATATAAAAAATTTTAAAAATTTAAGAAAAATTGTAATATTTTTAAATATGAATTTTTTTTAATGGATGATAATATTGGTGATAAATCAGATTAAAATCTGAAGGGATATCCAACCCAAATTGTGGGCTGAAGTTTTACAACGTGGAAATGGGCCCCGCCTTCTAACCGCGTTTTTTTTTTCATAAATTTTAACATAATATTGTTTACGTTCTGAGAAAAAAAAAAAAAGGGTCATTCCCCCTTCCTGATGAACCATCCACGAAGTTTCCCTCTTCCCACATCTTGCCCTTCCCATTTCATAAATATTCCAGTGAAGTGAGGGCAGGGAAGCTCAGTGAAGAGGTGACCTGATTCAAGAACAAGAATCAAACCGAACTTAAGCAATGGAAAACACCAACCCCTGTTTAAAGAAAAAAAATGCGAGCGTTTTTCCAGCTAAGAGGAGGTTAGTCAAAAGAATGATTTTTGATCTGATTATCCAATCTATAGCTTCTGTGTTACCTTCCTGCTCCGGCGGCTGCCTCCCCAGTACTGCCGGAGATTTGAAACCTGAAAAGGGTAGCTGCTGCTCCAACAAGTCTGTCTTCCCATACCCTCTCTCACCATAGAAATACGTAGCCATACTTCTCATTTGAATGATTTTGTTTTTTTTCTTTCTTTGAAACAACGTTCATAGATGGGTAAAGATGCTTTATTTTATATGGTTTAAAGTCAAATATCAATCTGTAACTATCGATACTCTGTTTCTGTGTATTTCTTTTTATATCATTATGAATAGTGATTTCTCTGGCTTTGGTTGATGATTTTTGTGTTCATCTACTTAAGATTCTGATTCACAATAATGGAAACTTATAATGAACTGTTCAGGCTTATAGATAATTGAGTTGAGCCCCCACAAAGTTCTAAAAATGATCAATCTACTCGAGAAAAGGACAGTGTTGTTTTCTTCGTATTATTTATTTTAGTACTTTCAGAATGATTCCCACAACTTTGATTGAAAAGGACGATGAGTCAACTCAGCGTATATCCGGAAACTCGAAAAGAAAGTGGATCCGAACAAAGTATGTTAAAATATATTTAGATATTTTTTTATATTTAAAATACTTTACTATCATTTATTTTTCTTTTTTACATAATTTATTTATTTGTAAATTTTTATGACTCTTACATAAATTTAGTCATGTATTAATGTATAAAATACACACGAATTTATTCAATTCAAACATTATTTTATAGATTTGATTCGGATTTAAAAGCCGGTTCAATTTGCCAAGATTGGCCAAGGTTGCTTTGCTTCTATTTCTGGGCCAACTGAGAAAATTAAAAGGCCATAAAGTAAAGCCAGAAATAATAATGATAGGATCCAGGAGAATGGGTTGATCCGAAAATGAATGATAATGATACTGCCGCCTAACCCAAAGTTAGATAATATTCGTTGGAATCCCAAACTGGAATAAAAAACAAAGCTATTGGCCCATGCATTTTCCTAGAAGCCAAATACGTAAGGACATTAATTTTAAAAAATATTTAGATGTTTATAATATAAAGACCAGGAAACTTATTCTTACTCAAGCCAAAACCTAAGGTTTTTTTTCTTCTCTCTAGCCACTGATAATAATATTAAGGACATTATTATCAAAATGATGATTTTACCCGTAATCTTAACTAAAAATTTTAATATAAATTGATTCATAGATAGAGTTTTAGGTTTTTGAAAGATATATTACAATTAATAAATTATAAATCATGTGGTTATCATATTATATTTTGTGTTGGCTTAGGACAGTCCCTTAGCTGATAACATTAATTTATTAAATTTGACATTGAAATGACTAAAATATAAGTGGTCTCTGTCTCTTTTCCTTGTAAGTCCTAAATTGCAACTTTAAGGAAATATGACTGTGGAAATGAATTCTTTAGGAAATTGAAACTTATGAATTCTATTCGTTTTATTAAAAAAAAAAAAAGATGAGAAATAAATATAAAAGATTTATTTTATTGAGTTATATTGAAAATTTTAGAAATTATGGCTATGAAAATGAATTTTTAAAGGATCCTTTTCTTTTGTAATAATTATATATTTTTATTTATATATATGAAAAACTTTAGAATTTAGTTAAGTTGGGTTAACCTATTTACAGGCCCAACGGATCGAAGCCCAATAAGAATGTTGTTCAATCTTTCAATGGCCCATGCAGATCTCGAAACTGTTTGAAGTACAACCATAATATTAGGGTAAAATTTTGTTAGAATTTTTTCATGTTTTGCACCACTTTTAAATCCTAACCTTTTCTCTTTTTATCTTCTCTCTCCCTTTTCATTGAATGATGTTTTCTATTTATAAGAAGAAAGTTAAATGTTACAATTTTATTAATAATATTCCAAATTTAAATTTAAATTTAACTTTTTAATTTTATTAATAATATTCCAAATGCTTTATGGTACAATTTTTAAAAAATCAATAATGTAATTAATATGTTATCATTTTAGAAAATATCATAAACACTTTTAAAAATTTTAAAATTTTCATATATATCCTTATTATATCATCATTTTATTTAAAAAATGTATCGATTTATATTAATAATATATATTGTATCATATAATATGTTTAGTGTATTGTATTAATTTGATATATACTTCATGATATATATTATTTTTTATCTATATTATATTATATCATAAAACACATATTATATATTATAAGATATTAATATTTATAATACAAATACACACTTTTCTAAAAGGTAATCTTAGAGTTGGATGTTATTGTACAACAGTGGTATATCCATTTATGGATAATGGAGATCTTCACACATAAAATGTGTTTATTGATTAATGTAGGCTGAATTTTAGTAACATTTATCATCAACAGTCTGGACAAAGAATTGATGAACACTGCACGTGGAATTCCTAATCGAAATTGAATTATTATATTAAAAATAAATAATTGAAAAAAATATTAAATATAAATTATTATTATATTTAATAAAATTCCATATAAAAACAAACGCAAATATTATCTTAAATATATTATTTGTTTCTTAAGTATAATTAAAAAGCTTAATAATTGGACTTAATTTAATAGTTGTAAAGTCGGTTACTAAACCCCTGTTAAATTAGGTATTAATAATAATATATTATTATGTAGTTTATAAAATTACAGTAATATCATAATAATTTTAATACTTTTCTGGAATTTCCTATTCAAAATCAATATAATAATTTAAATGTAAAGTATTTAATTAATTATTAAACATAATATGACATAATATATAATCAAAATTTTTTATACAATAAGTAATACACCAGTTAATTGGAAAAATCAAACAAATTAATCTATTTGGATTTTCAACGTCAAATCAAAGTAAATCTTTGTACAGGTCACAGGAGAGGAAAACACAAAATTACAATAGAGAATTAAAAAAAAAATGTTGTTGAGTTTTTTTTTTAAATGACTGTGACATTTTTATAAATAATTGAAAATAGAATGAATAATTTTGTACTTTAAATTTAGTAGAAAATTCAAAAATATGATAAACATAAAATATAACTTATAATTTATGTTTAATACAAGAATGATGTAAAATATATATTTAATATATTTTGAGTTTAAAATTTTTTTTGAATAAGTTTAATACATAAATAATATGAAATATGAATAATATATGTATTTACTAATTAGGCTGTCAACAAATAGATTGGCCGAGATTGCTCTGCTTCTGTTTCTGGGCAAATTGAGAAAATTGAAAGGCCATAAACTAGAGCTAGAAATGTTAATGATGGGATCAAGGAGCGTGGGTGCATCCGAAACCGAAAATGAATGACAATGATACTGCCGTCTCACCCAAATTTACTTACCCCGAAACTGGAATATGCAGACAGTGTCTGTTGATTGAGTGCCGCAAGCCAATTCAACATAAAAAGTCCTTTTCGAAGAATAAACAAAGCTATTGGTCCCTGCACTTTCCGAGAAACCCTGCTACAGAAACTGACGTTTTCGTACCTAATATATGTTCTTACTTGATTGGTCGGTGACATTCAAAGCCTATTACAACAAGTGATTCAATCGAGACTAGTTCGATAAGAATATAGGGTAAAATTTACCCTAAAAAGGTAATTTTGATTAAAAAAAAGTTTTATAAAAAAAAAAGAGATTAAGTTTTTTTAATAATATAATAAAATCAAAATTTTGATTTATTTAATTCAATAATTATAAAATTAGTTATTAAATTTTTGTTTAATTAGATATTAATAATAATTTATCATTATATAATTAAATAATTTTAAATTTGGGATCAAATAATCATATATAATATATATCATAGTTAGTATTCAACCCTCTGGGCCGCAGGGTGAGATCTTCTCCTATCAAAATTGTTGAAAAATAAGATTGTATCAAAAGCATTTTGTTTCATTAATCTGTCAGTTGTTAATTCTTTTTTTTTGGTTGAATATAAAAATGGTAAGAATACTGTATATTCTTTTTATTTTATTGCAAATTATATATCAATAGTGTTCACTAAGATTCATAGGTAATTAAAAAGAAAATGAAAAGCCCCAACAGAGTTTAACATTTTGTTTCAACACACCAATTAAGATTTGATCATCAAATAAAGGAAAAATAATTATCCCAATTTCAAAAGCACACCAAAAGCATTCTCTTCATATTTTTTTACTTCCCTATACCCCTCATCATATGTCTTGTTTGTTAGGTATCAGACGAGGGACTAAGTTGTATAAAAATATACAAATTATGATTAATAAAATTTTGAAGTACATAGACAATAATAAAACTATGTATACATATTTTAAAGTATATAATTAGATATACAAATAATATATCATTATGTGAATATGTGATTTTAAATTAAGGATAAAATAATACTAATGACACATCATCTGTGTCATTAATTATGTACTCAAAAGTATATACACATAACATTGCCCCATATACAATTACCCCATAGCACATCAGCCATTAATTTGGAAGACGTAGTTGCTGCAGGACTGCTAAATAAGAAGTTTGAGTTGTTAGTAAACATAAGGCCAAAAAACTTATTCCCACCTAAGGTTTAGTCTATTTCAACACCCATCTGTAGGGTTTTAAAAACCCAAATATTCATCTATCATCCAAATCCTTTTAAAATTTTCAATTACTTGTAAGGGTAAAATCGTTATTTTTTTTAATATTAAAATAAATAAAATTATATATAATTTTCCTCCATTTATTTAAAAAATTAATAATTTCTCTCCACTCAAAAGTTTGTAAAGTTATATTTTCTTCTTTTCTTTTCTTACTTTGTCTTCCAAAACCCCTTCAAACCATTCCTTTCTCTTCAAAAAACAAAGCAAAAAACATGAAAAAGGTTGAGCTTATAGAAAGGAAGGGAGAAGAAAATGAAAATGCCTTTTTTGGTTTTCCTTTTAGCCTTTAATAGCTTTACATATATATGAAAGTTGTAGTTTTCTTCTTTTTGTTTTTGTCTTTTTTTTTTTTTTATATATATTTGTATATATCCACATACATTTGGACATATATATTTAAAGAGCAATGCTATGTGTATCCATTTTTAATACATAATTCATATACATAGTGATATGTCATCATGTAATTAGGTAATTTTAAAACATGTATCATCATATGATAAAAAAAATCCAATCACATGATAACACTTCATCTGTGTACACATAATTGTGTATCAAAAATGGGTGCACATAGTTTTATTGATATTTAAAACTGAAAATATGTTAAAGTAAGACCAAAAGATATAAATACCTCTGAAACGTACATGAAGGTATCACAGGTAAGTGTTTGAAAATGAATTAAACCTTGGGTGGGAATAAGTCTTTTGGCCTATTTCCAAACTCATACCTACAAAGTTTTAAAAACTCAAACACTCACTCTTTTGTTAAAATCTTCAGTTAGAATTAAAAATAAAATTGTTATTTAATAAAAAATATTTAAAAAATTAAAACTTTATGTATTTTCCCACCATAATTTAAGAAACTGATAATTTTTTCTCATCCAAAAGTCTAAAAAGTTCACTTTTCCCCTTAGGGTTATTTTCTTCTTTCTCTAGTGATTGGAATCCGGCTAGCAGACTTTGTCTTCCTACCCATGCATTGGTCAGCTCTCCCTCTCTCCGTCAAAATTGACCAAAGCCAAAACCAATTGCTCTTGATTTAGACACGTCATTAGACGTTTGGTTGCTCCCAATCACAGATGTCATTGGGCGTTCGTTAGCTCTTCAGTTTTGGTGTTTGCTTCTAATTTAGTTTTGATTGATTGATTTTGATGGGAGTAAACGAATGTCATCTGAATTAGGAGTGATGCATTTACAACGATTTTAAATGACATGTCTAAATGCAGTTACAATGGTTTTGGCTTTGGTCTATTTCGATGGAGAGAGGGAGAGCTAACCAACAAATGGGTGGGAAGACGAAGTCAGTTGGCTGAATTGCAATCGCTAAAGAAAGAGGAAAAAAATTCTAAGAGAAAAATAAATTTTTGAATAGAGAAAAATTATTAATTTTTTAAATTAAGAAAGATAAATAAGATAAAATTTAGTTTTTTTAATATTTTTATTAAATAACAGTTTTATCTTTAATTATAATATAAAATTTTAATATAAATATAAGTATTTAAATTTTTTAAATTTAAGTAATGAAATTTTAAGGTTATAATAAACTTTGGTGCGCGTAAGTGTTTTGGCCTTATTGAATACGTGCACTGGGCCACCACGTGGATTTACTGTAACCTGTAACTTCAACTGTACAAGAAGTTACTAAAGTAAAATCATATAAATTCTAATGATGGGAACAGAATTTATCTGTGTGGGGCTGTCTATGACAGTTATGGAAGCAGTTATCTTTATTTAAAGTACTCCAAACTGCCGCAAAACAACCGTCGAACACAGAACACGTAAAACCAGAAACTCTCGCTCTCGTCTTGACTCTGTTGTTCACCGAAGAAAATACAGAATAATACGGTGCACAGAAAAACACAAAACGTGTTGTAGAAATATCTTTGACAGGTTTCGAAATCATCAATCAGTTGGCATTATCATCAGGCGTGCACAAAATTTCAATCCGATACGCATAATTTTGGTCCTGAATCCAAAATCTTCACTCTGTAGTCTTGTTTGTGGAGCCCAGTCTCTAGGACAAGTGGAGCTCACATCAGAATCCCTTCTACAAGAAGTTGAGGTTGCCTGATTTGTCGTCAAGTTCTATTAATTTTACTTTTACAATCTCTTAATTTTTTACGGTTTCTGCTTTATTTTTACTCCTTATCTTATTTAAGTTTTTTCGTTTGACTTTAGGAGGGGTACAAAACTTTAAAGGGCTATTTGGTTTTAGTTTTTAAAGATTATCTTAAAAATTTATTTTTTATTTTTTATTTAATTTATCAATAATAAAATATTATAGTAATATTTTATTATTAATATTGATGTGATAAGTAATATAAGTGATAATCTGATTATCACCTTCATCTTAAGTATTTAAAGATTACTAAACTAATTTTGATTTTATTATATTATATTATTATTTATTAATTTTTTGAGATAAAAATAAATTTATTTTTTATTAATATGATAAATAATATAAAAAATATTTAAAAATAATTAATTCAAGGGCATTTAAGTAAAATAATTTACTATTAATCTTTTATTACCTTTAACCAAACACAATAATTATTTATACCTACCAAATTTTATCAAACATAATAATCATTTATACCTAATAATATTCTAAGTACTCTATCTTCAAAATAATATTTTTATTTTAGTAATAAAATATTACTCAAATCAAACGCCTCCTAAAAATTACACATTTTGAGCTTACAATATAATTCTACCCCAAGATTATCAAAAATAAGACAATAAAAACTGTAGAGGTAGGTTTTTAGACTCAACCATTTAAAAATGAATCACTTTACATTGTAATTAATTTACTGAGATAAGACAATAATAACTTAGATGTAAACTTTTGAATAATAAACTCAATTATATTAAAAATGATTCATTATTTATAATCAATTACAATGAATCTAATCATTGTTCAATATACATAATGATGATGCAAATCTTAGCATAAAAAATATCAAAATGTTATAAGATGTTTACATTAAAGATATTCAATGCTAAAGTTAAGTTAGTCATAAAGAAAAACATCATAATAATAAAAGAGCAAAACTATGTTCCCTTTGTTTTGAGTACCTAATGAAGAAATCAAATGATGTTATTTTATTAGGACCAAAGGATTATTTTCCACCCAACTTTTGATGAAAAGACAAATATATCCTGTGAAAGTCGAAAAACCTAAATATCTACCTAAAATTTAGTCTATTGTCGTATATCCAAAAATTTTCTATTAAGGTTAAGAGTAAAATCATCATTTTATTAGTAATATTAAAATAATTAAAATTTTAGCTCATTGTCTTTCTTAGTTTGAAAAACTAACAATTTTCCCTCGTGATTAAAGTTTGAAAATTTCACTTTTCCCCTTTAGGGTTTGATATCCCGAAATCCGACCACTTCCTCCAGTGAACGACGACCTTCCTCTCATGTGTTTCTCTCTTGACAACATTTCTCTCTCAAAAAATAAAACCTTTGTCTAAACAATGCTTCATCTCGTCTAGACAACATTTTGTCGCCTAAAACTGGATGATAAACGTCATCGTTCATTGCCCCTAGGAGAAGAGAGAGATGGAAGGAGATGGTGGCCAAGTCTAGGTTGAAAACCAACAATCACTAGTGACAAGAGAGATGAAGAAAACAACATAGGGATTTCGGGGGAAAAAGTCACTTTTCGAAATTGAGACTTAGGGTGAAATGCAATTTTCAAAACCTAGGGAAAATTAGATAAAATTATATATAATTTAATAATATTATTAAAATGATAGTTTTATTCTTATAATTAATGATATTTTTAATGAAAATTTAAGGATAGATGAGTGTTTGAATTTTTGAATTATTACATATATGTTTTTGAGATTGAACTAAAACTTGGATGAAAAATAATCCTTTGAGCTTTTACGGATTTCAAAACCAAACCCTCTTGACACTGTTTAAGAATTCCATACCTATTCAAATTGGCCCTGGGAATCAATAAAGCAATGTTACTTATATTGTAGAAGTTATTGCTTGACAATTGGATAAAAAAATTGAAACATTAGTGATTATAAAAGAGAACTTGGCGTGGTTGTGAGGAGATAATTTACGTGGTATTGAAAAGACACGATGTGATTTGATTGCTTAGTTTAATCGTTCTAGAGAATGCTCTCTCTCAAATAAATTCCACGGCAAAACTTAGTCCACAATATGTAGGATATTTTATATTTATGTAAAACCAAAACCGTACCATATTATAATAAAATTAGTTGAATTTTAAAGGTCTGGCTATAATTATTAATATTTTGTTATAGATATATATGTATTTTTTAATATAATATAATATTAATAAAAATAATATATATTATAATATATATCAAATTAATATAATATAAAAGATATATTATATGATATAATACATATTAATATAAATTAATATTTATTTTAAAAAATAATTATATAATAATTGAATATATGAAAAATTTTAAAAATTTAAGATAATTTGTAATATTTTCAAATGTGAATTTTTTTTTTAATGGATGATAACATTGGTGATAAATCAGATTAAAATCTGATGGGATATCCAACACAAATTGTGAGCTGAAGTTTCACAACGTGGAAATGGGCCCTGCCTTCTAACCGCGTTATTATTATTTTTTTTTTCCATAAATTTTAACATAATACTGTTTACGCTCTGAGGAAAAAAAAAAAGGTCATTCTCCCTTTTTGATGAATCATCCACGAAGTTTCCCTCTTCCCACTTCTTGCCCTTCCCATTTCATATATATTCCAGTGAAGTAAGGGCAGGGAAGCTCAGTGAAGAGGTGACCTGATTCAAGAACAAGAATGAAACCGAACTTAAGCAATGGAAAACACCAACCCCTGTTTAAAGAAAAAAAATGCGAGCGTTTTTCCAGCTAAAAGGAGGTTAGTCAAAAGAATGATTTTTGATCTGATTATCCAATCTATAGCTTCTGTGTTACCTTCCTGCTGCGGCAGCGGCCTCCCCAGTACTGCCGGAGATTTGAAACCTGAAAAGGGTAGCTGCTGCTCCAACAAGTCTGTCTTCCCATACCCTCTCTCACCATAGAAATACATAGCCATACTTCTCATTTGAATGATTTTGCTCTTTTTCTTTCTTTGAAACAACGTTCATTGATGGGTACAGATGCTTTATTTTATATGGTTTAAAGTCAAATATCAATCTGTAACTATCGATACTCTGTTTCTGTGTATTTCTTTTTATATCATTGTAAATAGTGATTGCTCCGGCTTTGGTTGATGATTTTTGTGTTCATCTACTTAAGTTTCTGATTCACAATAATGGAAAGCTATTGATGAACTGTTCAGGCTTATAGATAATTGAGTTGAGCCCCCACAAAGTTCTAAAAATGATTAATCTACTCGAGAAAAGGAAAGCGTTGTTTTCTTCGTATTATTTATTTTAGTACTTTCAGAATGATTCCCACAACTTTGATTGAAAAAGACGATGAGTCAACTCAGTGTATATCCGGAAACTCGAAAAGAAAAAGTGGATCCGAACCAAGTTTGTCAAAATATATTATAAATATATTTAATTTTTTTATATTTAAAATATTTTACTATCATTTAATTTTATTTTTTATATAATTTATTTATTTGTAAATTTTTATGACTCTTACATAAATTTAGTCATGTATTAATGTATAAAATACACACAAATTTATTCAATTCAAACATTTTTTTATAGATTTGATTCGGATTTGAAAGCCGGTTCAATTTGCCAAGATTGCTTTGCTTCTATTTCTGGGCAAATTGAGAAAATTGAAAGGCCGTAAAGTAAAGCCAGAAATAATAATGATAGGATCGAGGAGAATGGGTTGATCCGAAAATGAATGAGAATGATGCTGCCGTCTAACCTAGAGTTAGATAACATTTGTTGGAATCCCAAACTGGAATAAAAAACAAAGCTATTGGTCCATGCATTTTCCTAGACGCCAAATAATTAGATGTTTGTAATATAAAAGCCAAGAGACTTATTCTCATCTCAGGTATAGAGTAATCTAAAACTCACACTTATCAATTTTAAAAGATTTGAACTATTATCTATGAGTTAATTTTTATTAAAATTTTTAATGAATGTTAAAGATAAAATCATTATTTTAATAATATTATTAAAAATATATATACAATTTATTATAATTTTCTTCTTATATTTAAAAAACTAATAACTTTACTTTATCTAAAATTTTCAAGTTTTAAAAAGTAATTTTCTTTTTCCAAAATCTAGAGTTTTTTTTCTCTTCTCTCTAGCCATCGATGATGACGCTTTCAATCCGAAAGCCTAGAGGAAACTCTAGTCATCTCTCCTTAAGTCTTGATGTCATTTGGATTTCAAAGGATTCTAGACGACGTAGTGGCTTAGGGAAAGACAATCGAAGTTTTCTCTATGACTTAAGATTGAAAGTGTCATCACTAGTGGCTTGAGAGGGGGAGAAACAAAACCGTAGGTTGGGGGAGAGAATGCTACTTTTCAAAGCTTAAAAATCTTTAAACATAAGTAAAGTTATTAATTTTTTTAAATTTAAGGGGAAAAATATAATAAATTATATACATTTTTAATATTATTATCAAAATGATGATTTTATCCATAATCCTAATTAAAAATTTTAACATAAATTGACTCATAGGTAGGGTTTTAAGGTTTTAAAAATTGACATATATGGCTTTGAAACTACACTATACCTTGGATAGAAATAAGCCTTTTTGCCTAATATAAAAAGATTATGTATACTTAAAATAAGTATTAAATTAGATATCAATAATGATTTATTATTATATGGTTGAATGATCTTTAATTTGAAATAAAATGATATTCATTCATGAGATGAGATCTTCTCCTATCAAAATTATTGGAATAACAAGATTGTATCAATAGGATTTTGTTTCGTTAATCTGTCAGCTATTTTTTTCTTTTTGTTGAATATAAAAATAGTAAGAATTCTATTTTTGTAGCAATATGATGGGATATTAATTAAAATAGGCAGCCGCATTCCCGCCTAAACCTTTTTCGGCAACAATTTTTACATTTTACCTTTTTAAGCAAACCGTTGTTTTCATTCCAAAAATACCCTTTGTCTAATTTCTCACTTTATCGTAGCATTTCCCCGATTATCTGCTTACCTTTCACGAAAAGCATTAAGATTAAACTACCGTAATATTTATAAATTAAAAAACAGATTAATATTTTATAAAAAAATTTATTTTTATATATAAAAAATATTACGTTTTTCTCTAAATTATCTGTAATGAATAAAATTTATAAATTAAAAAATAGATTAATATTTTATAAAATAATTGATTGTTATATATTGAAAATGTTAAGTTTTTTTTTCTAAATTATCTGTAATGAATAAAATTTATAAATTGAAAAACATATTAATTTTTATAAAATAATTGATTCTTTTATATAGAAAATAATGCATATATTAAAAACGGTATGTTTTCCCTGAAACGGTGTTTTTTCTTGTGGAAAGGGGTGTGGGTGCGGGAATTTCGAAAAGGGGTGCATGGACGGTGCGGTAGCTTCTAAAAGGATGCGACAATTGCGGAAAAGGTGCAACAGTTTTTGAAAGGGTGCAAGAATTGCTGAAAAGGTGCGACAGTTTCTGAAAGGGTGCGACAATTGCGAAAAGGGTGCAGCAGTTTCTGAAAGAGTACAGGAATTGCTGAAAGGGTGTACCAACCGTGAAAGGTGTGTGGAAATTACGGAAAGGGTGCGACAGTTTCTGAAAGAGTGCGACAATTGCGAAAAGGGTGCGACAACTTCTGAAAGGGTGCAGAAGCTTCTGAAAGGGTGTGAGATTTGCTGAAAGGGTGCGGCAAGTGTGGTGGGTGCGTGAAAGGGTGCGACAATTTCTGAAAGGGTGCGACATTTTCTGAAAAGGTGCGACAATTTCTGAAAGGGTGCAAAAATTTCTAAAAGGGTGCGACATTTTCTGAAAGGATGCGACATTTGCTGAAAGGGTGCGTGGAACTGCGTGGAATATATATTAATATATTATATATTAATACATATTATATTATTATATAATATTATATATTAATATAATATAATATAATATGTCTTAATATATAATATATTATATTAATATATAATATAATATTAATATTAATATTAAAAGGGTGCGACATTTTCTGAAAGGGTGCGGGAATTTGGTAAGGGGTGCGGGTGCGTGCGAGCGGGTGCAGGATTTTAGTAAGGGGTGCGGGGGCGCCAGCGCGCGCGCGCCCGCACCCCCATTCCCGCACCCGCATGCAGTGCCAGCGCGCGCACGCCCGCTTGCACGCACATGCACCCCTTACCAAAGTCCCGCACCCTTTCAGCAAATTTCGCACCCTTTCAGAAGCTTCTGTACACTTTTTCAGAAACTGCCGCACCCTTTTCACACCCTTTTAGAAGCTGCGACACCCTTTTCGCAATTGTCGCTCTCTTTCAGAAACTGTCGCACCCTTTCTGTACCCTTTCAGAAGCTACTGCACCCTTTCCGCAATTTTCACGCACCCTTCACGGTTGGTGCACCCTTTCAGCGATTCCCGCACTCTTTCAGCAATTCCCGCATCCTTTCAAAAACTGTCGCACCCTTTCCGTAATTGTCACACCCTTTTAGCAATTCTCGCACTCTTTCCGAAATTCCCACACCCGTTTCCATATTCTTGCACCCACACCCCTTTCCACAAGAAAACGCATCATTTCAAGGAAAACATACCGTTTTCGATATATGTATTATTTTCTATATAAAAGAATCAATTATTTTATAAAAATTAATATGTTTTTCAATTTATAAATTTTATTCATTACAGATAATTTAGAAAAAAACTTAACATTTTCGATATATAACAATCAATTATTTTATAAAATATTAATCTATTTTTTAATTTATAAATTTTATTCATTACAGATAATTTAGAGAAAAACGTAATATTTTTTATATATAAGAATAAATTATTTTATAAAATATTAATCTGTTTTTTAATTTATAAATATTACAGTAGTTTAATCTTAATGCTTTTCGTGAAAGGAAAGCAAATAATCGGAGAAATGCTACGGTAAAGTGAGAAATTAGACGAAGGGTATGTTTGGAATGAAAACAACGTTTTTCTTAAAAAGGTAAAATGTAAAAATTGTTGCTGAAAAAAGTTTAGGCGGGAATGCGGCTACTTATTCTAATTAATATCCCCAATATGATTGGTATGGAGGACGATTTAAGATAAGAAAATATGACAATGGATGCTTGCAATGGTTTAAAGTGGAATTACGAGGTCATCAATGTTAGAGATAGTGACCAGAGATAAAGAAAAAAAACCTTATATATTTTTGGAAAGAAAAAATATAATTTTTTAAAATTAAAAATTTTTAAGTAAGAGTGGATTTATTAATTTTTAAATTTCATAAAAAATATAATAAATTATATATATATTTTAATAATATTATAAAAATAATAATTTTATCTTTAATTTTAATCAATATTTTTAACATATATATATATAAAATAAATTATATATATTTTTTAATGGTATTATTAAAAATAGAAAATGAGATTTTGAAGTCTCATTATTCCTTCCGTGTGTAACAAGTCTTTGGGCCCTTTTAAAACTATTACTGTATTCTTTATTTAATGCTGTGGGACCGCAATTAAATTTATTTGAAAACGGCAACGGAGTAAATGAAAATTTTATTTTCCATTTATCAATGGTATGTTGACAAGTGTCTCAAGAATTTACATATCTAATTCGTAATTGAAAACTCTTCAGATTTGAAGATGCAAAGTGCGTCAGTCGTATTTGATTAATCTTGATAACAGATCCGATCAATGGTATAAAAATTTAATTCAAAAATCAACGGTGTGAATTAGTTTTGTTAGTGAAAATAACATAAATTCGGGATCATAGACAAATTGTCCAATTAAACCAAGTAAGAAACTGAGTTTAACTCAATTAACATAAATAGTAATTAATTTTAAAAAAATTCATTATTAATTGAACTTAAAACTTCATCAATCATTTTTAAACATATATAATATTAAATTAAGTTTATTTTAAATTATATATTTAATAATAAATTATATAAAATTATTTTATTTATTATTTTAAAATAATTAATTAATCTAATCATTAGTCAATCACCTTAACCATTGATTATATTAAATCACTCTCTTTATAAAACATGATTGATGGGTATTTGATTCTGGATTTAACATCATTCAACATCACAGTTGAAACTTCTTCATGCTTGTGGAAATAATTGGATCAGCGTTGTTTAATGATTGTGACTTCATCGAAAACGTAAAGAAGCATTTACAAAAGCGAACTTCTTAAAAAATGAGTATGGAAATTGAAGACAACTTTAAGTTTGCCTTTATTTACTGATGATTCTTCCAGCTATAGTTTTGAATAATAAGGATATCAAGACTCAATTTAGCCAATCATGGAAGCCATTTTTTGTGCTTTCTAATAATAGTATCTAATTGAAGAAATTCAAATTCAGAGATCGATTTTATAATTATTATAATAAATAAAGAAATTAATTAAAAGTTAGTTTTGTACTCAAAATTTCGTTTTGGGAGATTTCAAACTAACACCCCTCAAACTATTTTTGCGATCCAGAAGAGAAATCTAGTCCATCTTCTTCCACTGCTCAAAGTTATTGGAACCAATATCTCAACTTTCAAGTACTTGATATGACTTTCCACTCTAGAATTTGTTTTATTGGAACCAAACTGTTTCGATTCCGTTACTCGACACGTGTAACTATTAGGGCAAATTTGTAACTCAAACTGTTTCGATTCCGTGCTTTACTGCTCCATGTCTGCCACCTCATCATCCATTTATTTTTTTAATCAGTAATTGAATGGGGAATCCTTCACGATCGGACGGGTGGAAAACAAACTGGGCCCAGCTTAGTTGTGTAAAAAATGGAAACAGGCTGCTGAGGTGTATAGACGATGAAAACCCGCACCGAGGAATTCTGGAAAAGAAAAAGGGCAGCCTCAAATGGTACTACCGTGGGACCCGCAGTGAAGTTCAAACTGCACGTAATAGCGTCTGGAAGATGACAAGTGGGTTAAAAAGGCAGTGACAGGAGTACACTTGTCAAGTGACAGGCGGTTGATAATAGAGAAGATTTGATTTTAATTGGTTTACTTGTACTTTTCACGCGCTTACTGTCGATTGTAAATCACCACCAAAATTTCCCCCAAAAATACAATTTCCTGACCCATGCAGCTTCGAACCTGCGACCTTGGCATTAATAAAACTACGCTCTAACCCACCGACCTAATAGGCGACGTTGAATTTTGGGTTTAATTTTTATTATGTAAGGTCATAAAGAAAAACATAAAATATGTTTAAAAACTAATGACGTTTATTCTTATACAATCAAAAAGTATTTCTTAGATTTTTAGAATTACATTTTTTATTATTAATAAACCGTTAATTATTTAAATTTACATGTTAATAAATATTAATAAATTATGTTCAATAATGAAATTTCTGTTATTTCTAGAACATTATAAGAACTTTAGTAATTATGTCTCACCATCATCAACTCATGCATAAATTATGGATATTGTAAATTAAAAAAAAAAGGGGTTATTTGTAGAAAATCCATCTATAGTGATGTTTTATAATTTTTTTTAATTTTTTTAGTTTCGAGTTACAAAGCACGGAATCGAAACAGTTTGATATGACTCTGGCTTTTTAATTTATGGAATTCTGTATTCTGACTTCTAATTTGGCTTACTTGATTATGTTTACAGAGACAACATATCACATAGGGGTAGCGTCGTCCACACCTCATTAAAGGCCACGTGTAGATTCCAAGCTAATTTGGAAGGATTGGGCTTCTAGTAACTTTTTAAAACTTGGTTCTCAAGCTTTACTATCATTGGTGAAATTTCTTCTGGTGTTTTGACAACTACCATATCGTCTAGAAAAGGAGAACACTCTACTCAAAGAAGAAAGTAGCAGCGGAGATAGCAGTGAAGCTGAACCCAGTTGCAGAAACAGTACGGGCCAACGGAGGATCCGAAATGGCATCAAAGGTTCAGCCTTTGTTCAAGGCGAAGAAGGCAAGTGTGATTCCACCGAAGAGGAAACTTGTGAAGCGAATGATGTTTGATCTCTTAGTCCAATTTTTGGCTTCTCTTTGCTCCTCTGGTGCAGCCTACAATCCCAACAACACCGCAACGACAGATGCCCATGAATGTAATGATCCATTTTCCTGGTCTTAATATCTATATATTAGAAGGTTTTTCCTTGTTTTTGTAGCTTTTCTTTTGGGGATATCTATTGACCTGATCACTTTGTTTTTCTCTGGGTTTGCCATCATACTTGATCTCTGCATTTTTCAATCTTCTTGTCATAGTTCTTGCTTATTGATTGCTTCAGTTTGTGATTCTGGATGACTACAAAATCAAGGATGACCCTATTGATTTAATCTGATTCATTATTTGAATGAACCCAAAAACGTTTCTGCTTATTTTGATCCCAAAACTACTTTCAAAGAGGTGAAACATCAGTGGATTGATAAATGCTTCACCAAAATTAAATGAAATTTCATCTTCATATTATGAGAGAACAGAAATACTGTAAAAATGATTCACCTTTGTTCATCTCTTTTTATTTGCTATGGAAAACATGGGTAAAAAGTAAAAGTAAAAGAATTAAGATAATATTCAACACAAAATAATAATAAAAATAAAAAACCAACGTGGGTTGTTCGTACTTCCGGGCCCAAAACGGAGCAGGATCTCGGGCATGGGCAGTAGTTTGGGTCGTGTCAAGCTAACCCCAAAAAGCCATTTGAAAACGTGCTCGGCTTCAGAGGTGTAGACTTTTACCAGGTGAGGTCTTCGCCCTTCAGATCCGGAGATCGACGATGGTTTGGAAACTGCCAATCACTACAGGCATCATTAAGGAGGTGAAGGTTGATAAAATAAGCAAACTGGGCACTCGGAAGATTTTGAAAATTTTTCAAGTTTTCTGGTGAGTTTGAGGTTTTCCCATGGCTGGCTTGATTCTCGATTGTTTTAAGGTAAGTTCAACAGTATCTTTTCTTTATCCTCGTCGGTGCTGAAAAATTTGTTATGATAATATCTTTGGATGTAATTAGTGACATCAGTGGATCAAGTCAGGTCGGACCTAAGACCCATAATATGGGTTTTTGGATTGGTCTGGCCCATAAAATACATAAGACTCACAGTTCATTAATTTAAAAAAATAATTTTTTATAAAAATATAAATAAATATATATTTAATTTGTATTATTAAATAATTAAATATTATTTTATTATTAATTTAAAATTATTATTTATATCAAATATATATCGTATTTATTTATATATTTAAAAATGATATATATAACTTTATTTTTTTTAAATGGTTGATTGGTTGAAGTCAATTAGCAATTAATCATTGGCAATTAATTCATTAAATAATACAAATATCTATTTATATGGTGTGGAATTAGTCGTTTGATTAAAATTTTTACCCATATTTGTAGACTGTCATCTAAAGTTGCATTTTTTAAATCATTTTTTCATTTCTTTAGGAGCAATTGTTCCGTTCTGGCAGGAAATATTAAGTAATGAACGGGATGACAAATTCATGATTGATGAAGGGGTGGGTATAAACTCGATCGGATTTTAATATTTTTTTATTTGAATTTAATTAAAATAAAAAATAGTTTGAATCAAATTTATCGAATTAAAATTAAGTTTGATTCGAATAAAAAATAATTCAATTTGATTTGATTCAATTTTATAACTTGAATCAATGAGTTAAATTCCTTATTTGAATTGATAATTTGGATTTATAGTTTAAATTTGTAATTTATTAACAAAATAATATAATAAATTAAATGACAAATTTATTATTTACCAGAAGTAGTATTTACATATTGGCCAAAACACTATGTCTCACCCAAGGTCTAATGACATGACAAATTTCCACTACTAACTTTGAAAAAGCCAAATATACACCCATGAACTGTAACAATTTATGAAATCTGCTAAAGAAAATGGCACAATAATAAAATTGTAATCTATATTATTAAATTCAATTTTTTGGCCAATTATTTTTATCATGGAAAAGAAATCGAAAAGGGAACCTCCGAACTAAATAGCTTTGATCTTCTTTTTATATTCCATCTTTAATTTGTGAATCTCATGAACCATGGCTATTCCTGAAGCCCATCTATTGTAGGAGTAAAATCTTTTTGATTACTGAGAGAAGCTCCTATAATGGCAGATCCGTTAAAAAGCACCAATGGAGCCCATCTATATGCACCATTGACACTTGTCTTTCATCTCCATCTTCTTCTTTGTTAATCTGACTATTGAGAGAAACGCAACCCAGATGCTCTTTCAAAAGGGAAAATGACCAAACTCTGCGCCAACGACAGTCTCTTGACACTTTTAATTGGCCTTCATCTGGGTTGAGCTGTCAGAGATGTTCGATACCGTTTTCAGTGATTTCGCAGGAGTTTAGTCTCAAATGCGTCGTTTTTTTTGCTGTTCAGTTCATCTGTTTTCTTCTCCGGGACCTTTTGGATCCTTCCCTTTCACAACTTATTATCTGTGTTTGATGCAAATGATGCAATTAAACCCAGTGGTATCCAATCTCTCTCTCTCTCTCTCTCTTAATCTTCACTGTCTGAGCAAATGATCATGTTGTTTTTGCAAAATATTTATTGAATAGTGGAGTTCCATCTATAACTGAATTAAATGCTCATTGCCAACAATTCAAGAGTTACCCAGAAAAAGAATAGCAGGATGAGATTTATATTTGGATAAAAGAAGAGCAAGTAACTGCAAGTACATTGAAAAGCAAAAACAAAATCTTATCGTAATCACTGTCAGTTCATCCGCAATTAAACAATATAAAATAATATTAGAATTTGATTTAGACTAATAAAGGGTAAATCAATCATTTAGTTTTAAACAAACTGAAAACCATGTAAGAATTAATTGATAGGAGGGTACTTAACTTTTTCAAAGTTAATGAGTGAATGTCATTCACTCAACCTTGGGGGGGATTGTCTTTTGGCCTTATATATTAATGAAGTCCCACTGTAGGATTTTTTGTCTGCCACTTTATTTATTTAATTATTGAGTAGTGACACCCACATAAATTTTATATATAAACAATAATATATTATTATGTAATTAAATAATTAAGACCAAAAGACTATTTCCCATCTAAAATATGTGTATTTTTCAAGTTTTCCCTCGTTAACTTTGAAAATCTTATTTATCCACCCATATACTATTAAAATTAACTGAGTCTATTAGTTATATTATTTTCCCCTCCTAAACCCTAAAAACTAATAATTTCACCCTAACCCAAGTTTTAAAAAACAACATTTTCCCCCTAGGGTTTCCAGTTTTCAGATTCAATTTTCCAATGCCATTTCTTTCTCTCCAACGACCTCCAGGGGACGACTCTTCCTCTCTGGCACAGTCTTCTTCCGACGGCTCTCCTGGGAGCGGTTATCGACAAAGACGAGTCGTCTTCGTTTACGAAGACGAGTCATCTTCGTTTACGAAGACGAGTCATCTTCGTCTCGACCAAGTTTATTCATCTTCGTCTCGACGGAGACGACTCGTCTTCATCGACGACCACTCCCAGGAGAGTCACTTGAAGGAGACTGCATCGGAGAGAAAGAGTCGTCGCTTGGAGATCACCGGAGAGGAAGAAATGGCACCAAAAAATTGAATCTGAAAAATTGAAAACCCTAGGGGGGAAAATGTTGTTTTTTAAAATTTGGGTTGCGGGAAATTAAATCGAATTTAAGTTTATTTTTTATAATACAGACAAAATAGCGATTTTATCCTTGAAACTGTTAGTTTTAACCGTGTACGAGTGGGTAAATAGGATTTTCAAAGTTAACGAGAGGAAACTCGGGAAATGCGCATACCTTGGGTGGGAAATAGTCCTTTGGCCAATAATTAAATATTAAAGATAAAATAATATTTAATTATATAATAATACATCATTATTTATACATAAAAGTTAAGCATATAGTGTTATTATTAATTATTTCCCTTTAAATTCAATTAATTTATGAAGAAAGAATATTAACAATAGAGCTGGATCCAACTCGAACCAGTATAGTTTTGGAAGTTAGCTTGGCTTGGCTTAACTCGACTTCATTTGACTCAAATTCGAATAAAAAGATTTACTTCATTTTTGAAATTAAGTCGAACTCGAGGTAAGAAGTATTCAATTTGGTTCAACTTAAATATATAACTCGAATTGGTGGTTCGTACTTGTGCTTAATATGATTCAAATATACTCGAATTTATAGTTTGAATGGTTAGTTCGAATTTGTGGCTTGATTTGCCTCGAATTCATGACTTGAATAAGTGATTTTGTATATTATTTGGGTAAAATGATATTGTTTTGTCAATGAGTTACGAATTCGAGTCATAAATTCGAACAATCAATTTGAATTCAAACCGTTGATTTGAAACATAAATTCCAGTTGAATTCCAAACGAATTATATCAAATCATTTTTTATTTGAATTGAATTTGAGTTATTTTTAATTTTGGCTCAACGAATTTGAACTGAATCATTTTTCATTCGAGCTGAGCTTAACTTAAGGAATATGAGACTCGATTCAATTCATATCCACTTCTATTGACAAGAGTAATTTTAGAAATCTAGTTGGTTGGTTGAAGTCAATTAGCAATTAATCATTTGACAATTAATTTACAATAAAATTATGTGTATACACTTTTAATACACAATTTGAATATATAGATAATATGAATGATTTTAAAATAAAAATAAAGTAATACTAATAATATGATAACACATAATTTTTGTACACAAATTGTATATAAAAAAAATATATACACATAACATTGCTTATTAATTTATTAGATTATACAAGTATTTATTTACAATAATACTATATGTATAATTTTTGTGTACAAATAATAATATATTATTATGTGATTAAACTTTGTTTTATTTTTAATTTTTAACTATCTAATTATATGATAATATATTATTATTTATGTATAAATTTATATACAAAAATTATACATATAATACTACTCATTTATATATTTGGTGGGACCATTAGTAACCGGTCCATTGGAAGAGAAAATAGAACTTCTATGCATCTATAAGAAGAAGATGCACCTACAATCTCGAAAGCGATAATGTGAAAAGAAAGATCCCATGACATCTTTATTTAGTGACAACTTTAATGAGATAGCTGATTGCCTGCCAATGTTATTATCAGATTTGGTACCAAATTTATGCCATGTACTAGGCATATTAGAACAGACCGATATTATCCAGATCCAGATGGCAAATGTTCTGTCAAACAGATCAGTCAAAAGTTACTAAAAGAAGTTCCAAGGGCTAGCTTGAACTGCTAAGTGGGAAATTCTTAAATAGTCCTAAGAAAGTTTGGGTTTGAACCCAGCAGATGTTATATTAATATCAGATTTTTAATTTATTTAATATAATAATTATATGATCAATTATTAAATTTAAAATTTTACTTGTTTGTTATAATTAATTTGGCCTAAAAAAGATGATATTCTCTAATTAAGTATGTCTCCAAGCAATACTTAAAAGGGAAAAGTTAATGATAAAAGCCATTGGAATGTGTCCATATGTAAAAACTGCAACAAGAGTGTACTGTTCACTTTCTTTTAGATTTCCATGATTCGGCTTATCAGAAGTGAAAAAGAGCACACTAACAGGCGTCTTTTAGATAATGATTTTTGATGTCCTCCCAGACATCTAAGAAAAAATAACATTAAAGATCAAAATAGAAAAGCTATTCAACTATATAATCATGAATCTTCTTAAACTTTTGGACAACAATATAATTGGTTCATCTCTTAAGTAACTTGAAAGAATACCATAAGGCAGCTCATGATGCCATGATGCCCATATTTTTGCACTGAGAATGTGTGATATTATATCATTGCTGAATTCATATATATATATATATATATGTGTGTGTGTGTGTGTGTGTGTATTTTACCGTAGACTCCACCCGTATTTGTTGAATGGATAAATCTGAGATATAGTGATCGGACCTACAACAACTACATCGGATAAGTCAAGGTTTCACAAGCGTAATAGACGCTCAAACCTAGACTTATCTTATAAGTTCTAATGTTTAACCGGTTTTGTTAACCCTTAGGGTCTTTAAATTCAGATATTGTATAGTATTGTTTCTTGTGTCTTGCTTGGAATTAATTGAATTAACTATAATTTTGAAAAGCTGACAATATTTATTATTATTTGATAACTTTTTCTTTTTCTTCTATTAGGGTTTAAAAATTCAAATCGGATAGGTTGGTCTGATTGGTTGGAACGTCATCCGTTAGCAAAAACTATTATAATTGTTTGAAAACTATTTTTGGAGTTAGATTAGATTAAACCAGATTGAATAAGATGGCTCAAACAGTAAAATTGGGTAAAAAACTAAATTTGACCTAATGATCATAAAAAATTAATTTTTTTAAAAGAATAAACGACATATTCCTACCCAAGGTCCAGCCTAAAAACATTTCCACCCCTAATTGCATAAATAACATATTCCCGCTCAAAATTAAACCTTGTGTAAACAAAATTAACAAAGGGTAAAATAATAATTTTACTATCATTAAATTAAAATAATTAAAAAACATTTGTCTTACATAGCATACTTAAATGTTTAACATACAACCTTTAAAGAAGTTTTAAAACTCGCAAATCAATCCTTAAAATTTTTTCAAGCCTCAAGTTATATTGAAATTATAAATGACCCTAATAGTTATAATATGAGATTTACATCAATAATTTATTACATTTTATTCAATTTTTGGAGGGTGTAATTGTTATTTTCGAAACTATTAGGAGAAATTAATATTTAAAATTTTTCAAAAGACCCTCAAATATTTTGAATTTCCAATAACCCTTGCAAAAATTTCAAAATCTTAATATTTTCAAAATTTATGGTTTACCTTATAATATATAATTATATGACAAAGACACTCATTTTTATAAAAAGGGATTTTATACTATGAAAAAATAACATTATTTATATAGGTATTATATTATTATTTTATCGTAAGTGATTAGCATAATTGTGGTATGTTATTATACTTTTTCCTAATATGATTATCTTACCTTAGCTGATTAGTCTAATTTAGTATTTTTTTTATATACTATAATATGTATTAACATGCCTAAATACAGGTTACATTTATCACAATTAGAAATACGTGTCATTCCACATTATATATATAGTTTTGTTTGAATAGAATCGATGTCTCTGTCTGATTCAACACGTGTCGATATACTATAGATGCTTCACCTTCAAGCTGCCCACAGGTGGGCCATTTCAAATTAAGTGTTAGGAGAGATACCAAGTAGCACCAAAATCTGTTCCTTTGTTTCAATTGGAAATCAAACAACGCGAAGTCTAGTTACAGAGAGAGAGAGAGAGAGAGAGAGAGAGCTTCTTTACTCTTCCTAGATTGATTGGAGAAATGCGCAAACATGATGAGAAAGAGGGCAAGGCCACGGCCAAGGCCAGTGGGGAGTTGATGCGGAAGCTCAAGAATGCAAGTGTCAATCCCCCCAAGAGGAAGTTAGTGAAGACGATGATGCTTGAAGCAATAGTCCACTTTTGCTTTTCCCTTTTTTCTTCCTGTGGAGAGGATCCGGAGCCTAGCAATGCTACAAGCTGTAGAAATATGCTGAAACCGTGCAAACCGAAGAGCGCCAAGGGGAAGAACGGTGTGTTCCCAGATGATCCATAGGATGCCCAATTGCCATTTCTTCCATGTTTGTCCAAGTCTTTGTTCCTCAGTTTTTATATTTCATGTTTTCTCGGTTGTTATATATGGTCTTATGCTTTGAATCATTATGACATTCTGTTAGCTCCATGATGATCTGTATACTTGTCGAATCAGTTTTTTTTTTCTTGTTATTGTTGGTGGTGTGTTTTGCGATCGATCGATGGTGGCGGTGTTGTTATTGACTATTGTGTTGGCAGTGATATGGTAGGCTATTTTGTCCTAAAAATCAACTTCATCATCATCTTCTTCTTCTGGTTCTTTTTCTCTATCTTTCCCTCTTTCTCTCTCCTTCTCTTCCTTCAGATTCGTCTTCCTTTTCGTATCCTTCTTTCTTGTTTTTTCTTATTCTTTCATCCTTCTCTCTTTCTTTATCGACATCTTTCTTCTTTCTTTTTCATCTTTTTCTCTTTCTTCAGCACCGTCTCAATTCTCCTTCTCCTCCGTTTTCTTCTTTCTTCTTTTCTTCTATATTATGTCTTATCTCTTAATCTTCCTCTTCTCTCTTTCTTCTCTTTGACTTGTTGGAGTTGACTGTGCGGGTGGATGAAGATAATCCTTGTGGTCGGAGGCCCCTTGTTGTTAAGTCTGAATTTTACCACTATATAAAACGCCTTGTTTATATGGGTAGTGAAGATGGAATCTCTGGTGATGATGTTGATGGTCTGTGGATCATTTTACACCATTGTTATGTCTATATATTCTTGTTAAATCTTTTTGCTTTTGTTGCGCATTTGCTTCAGATGGTATTATCCAGAATTATACTACAACTTCTATGCATAAAAGTTCATGGGCTCTTCAGTATTCATAAATTTGGTTCTTGCTTCAGCTTGCCTTCAATAGTCTATCCTTTTATATCTTCATTGCTTTTAATGACTTACACTAACTTAAATGAACTCTTGGGCAAATCCCAAGTGTTTATAAAGAATCCAGCATATTATCACCGCAGATTATTGTTAATCTTAATTTAAGTTTATTTTGGGTATTGTAAAGTTTGGGAAATGCAAGTGGTTAATTGTTTATTTATCTAATTTGGTAATGATGACTATTCAAGGTTAATTATCTACCTAAAACTTGTGGCTTTCTTCCCCTATACATGAACTACCAAATCATTCTTGTTTTCACAAATTCTATTTCCTTTTTCTCCCCTTTTCTTCCTTTACTGGACCATTATTAATCTGACGCCCTGATTAGCCAACAACTTGTTACCTTTTGTGTACCACTATTTTGTTTATGGCGTCAAAATACACATAGAGGCAGCAAAAATAATAATAATTAAAAAAAAAAACATGCAATAAAGCCATAAACAACAAGAGGTAGAGGTGTCGATGGGTCGGGCTAGAAGCCCAAACAATAATGGGCTTCGGGTCGAGCTTTAAATGGATCGGCCTGACCCATTTAATCAATATTTTAAAAAATTTATTTAAAATTTTTAAACACAAATTATTTTTCAATTATTAAAGCCGATGACAATACTCAGAATATTTTATCTATAATCTCTCACTTATGACGGAGGAATACCGTAGTTACATGATGAAAAATATTATAAATTGTAACATATTATAAATAAATTAATTTACATACTGTATAAATTATAAAATATAAATAAATATATACTATGACAATATTCAAATTGATTAAATTTATTTGATACTCGATCCATTTGTAATATTTTGTAATGATAAAATAAAAATAAAAATAAAATTATAAACATAAAGAATTATTATTTGTGAATTCAGATATTTTCTGAAAGAGAATTGATGGGAGAAAATGAGATTTAAAATACAACGAAATAATTGAGATTGAGAGATTTGTAAATGAAAGTGAAAATAAAAAAAAATTGAATAGGTTTATATAAACAAAAAAAATTAATTAATTTAAAAATTAAAAAAAAATAAAGGCCAAGGCTTCTACCACAAAGGTTGAAGGATACACACAAGGCAGAAGTAAGAAAAAAATATTTTTAAACAGTATTGGGCTGGGCCGGGTCAACTCATGGGCTTAATATTAAAGCCTGAGGCCCGGCCCAATAGGCCCATAGGTCTAGCCTGACATGCTATAGTATCTGGCCAGGGTTTCTCGTGTCATGCTTTTTTTTTCGTTCTTAGTGTCGGGTCTCTATTCGACTTGACCTAATTGATGTGTCTAACAAGAGGTTATGTTTAAGGGGGTGCATTTTGCAAACATGTTATATCATCCCATAGGGTGTTTTAGCAAACTTATAGACGTTAGTAGCTCCTTCAACTTTATCGAACACGAAAATGTGCAAATTGCTCTCTTATCCAAGATGAAGTCGACACCATAGTATCCACACGAGGTATGTGGTAATTGAGGCTACAAAAAGGCTATGTGATTTGCTAGAATCTCTCTGTTGAATGGGATGAATATAGGTGAATATATATGAATTGAACAAAAAACTCATCGTTTGTTAAAAGATATATTTCATAGATACTGAGATAACTGTCTATATGTAATCCTCACCCATAATTACACCAAACTGTCAACAAATAATTTTTACATGTGAGATCTTTTATTACATTTTGATAAAATTGTTTAACACTATAATACTTTTAATCATATTGTTTGTACTATTAGTTATGATATATAATATTAAGACTATAGACATTTCTAAAATGACCACATATGTAGTTGATATAAAATTCTCATAATTAATTAATATATATTAATCTTTTTATCACAGTTTAATCATAATAAATATCATTCAAATACTTTAGGGTATCTAACTTAACATATTTTATTTTGGAAAATTAAGATCATCATTCTTGTTTATCATATAACATATATGGGATATGAAATTGATAAAAAAAACTTTTGATTAAGTTCAGATTGATTTCTCTCTTACTATAATTTACCTAACAAGAGTATGCATATTCTGATCACAATATCTAATTATGACCATGGCTCCACTCAAGAACATTGAAGAGGGACCACCTTGGCATGCATGTTGGATCAACAATTGACTTGTGGGCTAAGTACACATGTGAAACAAATCTTATGCCATTCAAAATTATTATTAGATCCGGGCCGGGGATTGCATTGGCGGCTTTAACCATCATCAGGCCCCAGAAATCAAGGGAAGGGAACCAAATCAAGTAACTTGGCAAATATTTCCTCTAGCCATAGCGTATTTGCCGTGTGAGTAAATTGTCCTTGATAATTGTCCCTCACACAGCATCTAGCTGCTAGGTGACAAATATTTATCAATGAATAGATATTTATTGGACTCGCCCAAAGTTCAATAAACCTTAGAGCCTCCGTTGAACTATCTGACCAGATAAATAAAACCTATAAAGTGTAGTGGACAATCATGGAAGATCACATTAATCCCATCCATAAATTTTATTAATCACATTTGCCGAGTTTTATAAATCTAAAACTTAATTATTGATACTTAAGTTAAGAAATCTTTGGACATCTAGTCCCCATCGTGATTGTGGTTCTGGCACTAGTGTCTTGTTAGTAAATTGCAAAAACATTTTCGTCATCCTGTTATTGAATTTTCAATGCAAAAATGTCATAAACACTACGGTTGGATTGGCTTAACTCAAGTTTAGATCAATGCAAAGTCGATTTGGTTTGAATGAAATCAAATTGGTGTTTGATTTGACTATAATTATAGTATCGAATTGAGTCAAGCTTTAAACTCAAATTAGTATTATAGTTAAGTTAAAAATAATTAAAACAATGTTATTTTGATATGTATTGATCAAACTAATATATTTTTAATCAATTCGTATTAAATTTTTCTATAATCACGAGATTGGTAAGTCGAACACCTCTCAAGGTCGAACTTAAAATATTAAAACTCTCATATTTGAACTCACATTCACTTAAGCTGAACTCGTTTTAGATTTGTTTGAGCTAAACTCATTTTCAAACTCGAATAAATTTGGTTTAAAACAAGCTCTAACCAAAGCTGCCCACTCCCTCCATATTTTTACATTCAATAAAACTATTTGTATATATTTTGAGTACACAAAATAGATATATAGATCATATGTCTTAATATAATCAGATGATTTTAAATTAAAAATAAATTAATATTTAATTATATGATAATATTTTATCTGTGTATCTATTTTATGTATTTAAAATAAGTACATATAATATTATATTTTTAAAGAACTTCACTGTGGTCACATGATTATTAGAGAGTTTAATTGGAAAGTCAGTGCTAAAACAGGACCACTGCTCGCACTTATCTCTAAAAATATGTCAAAAAAAAACTCATCGGTAAATAAATCAAATTCATTTAGGAATATACCAATATTCTGAAATTCTTTTATCCGCCGGCAGAAGATTGAAATAGATAACGATGCAGGTCCTAACGCTCTGGCTTGAGCCACATGAATTGTGACACATCCGAGATGACACAGTGCATTGGAGCAAATTTCCAATGTGGGAAGTCTTCATAATTATCTTGAGTGCACGCAATAAATTATTTAATATTTAACATACAAAATGAAATTACAAAGAAAATCTTAATTTAAAACCATTTAATTAGATAATAATATTATTATTACTAAAAAATTAATGCTCGTTAAAGCATAATTAAGCTTCCAATCGCATTGTCTGTATACTCTAAAATCTTAGGTTCTCGAGCAAGCATTGAAGCCGTTAAGAGAATATGAGCGAAGCCTGCAGCTATAGCCATGGGGAGAACAGCCGTGCCACAGCTGAGAGACCTTCAAGCACAAACAGGCCTAATCAGAGTGCGCATCATACCTGGGGGAAGCCGATGGTGCCGCCCAAACGAGGAGGAATCATAAGGAAGATTGTGGTTGACTTCATTAAACTTCTCTCCTCCGAAAAATAATTTATCAAATTAAAGGGATGTGTATATCCAAATGTACTACTCTGCACATACTTCATGTAATGCAATAATGTAATTGCTGGCCTTTATCTTTATAATTCTCCTCCCATTGCTGAAGAATCGCCTTATGTTGAAGACAAATATTTGAAGCCAAAGCATTTGGGTTCACCCATGCCCATTTTACTATTGCTATTCAGCTTTGTATAATACAGGAATAAGTTACAACTCTCTTGCCTCTTGTGCTTAATCTTTGATTTAGTCCATTCTGTATCTTGTTACGTTCATGGAACACTGGCTTGTACTCTTTTAAAATAAAACAATATATACAAACAAATCTTACAAATCTATCTATATAAACTAAAACGACAATACATGTGATTGGGTAATGCTATTTATTTATTTTTTTTAACTTCAAAATCACTCAATCAGATGCTATCATATAGAGTTATATGAATATATTTGTATAATTTATTTGCACAGTTAACATTTCCCCCTCCCCCAGTTTGGGATTAATGTCTGCAGATTTATTTGAAATTAATCTAACGAATCTAAAATGAAGCTGGAGTGGTCAAGTCATACATACCCTGATTTTCTTTCCAAAGATCAGTTGCTGCACCCAAAGGACTCTGCATTGCGATTGCCAATTTGGACACTCCTATAAAAAACCTACTGTTGGTTTAATTAATAAATCAAAACGAATCAACTTGTCTTCAATTGCTTGGGTTCTACCAAAATTGCCAACTCGTGCGGCCGATCAAACAATAAAAAATTATCTCAAGTTAAAATAACTCTATTCATAAGTGATCCATGGAAATATTTTATCCCTACTAAAAATTTCACCCTAGATCTTATTAGCATTCTCGTGATTCTATTTCTATTTATAATTAATTGCTTTCTTTTTTAAATATTTTTTTAATGATTTATAATTTTAAATATAAAAAATATAATAAAAAGTCACAATCATGTAATCAAATCGTATATTAAAAATATAATTTTTTTATCATGTATTTTGTATTATATCATATGATACACTTTTATTAAAAATAAAATAATAAAATAATAAAAAAATATAATTGACCTATATCATTTAAAAAAATATTACCAACACCCGTAACATTATAAAAATTTTCATATACAACCCTATTACATCATCATTTTCTTTAAAATAGTGTATCTATTTATATTGGTAATATGTATCGTATCATGTAATATATTTACTGTATTATATTAATTTGATATATTATATAATATATATTATTTTTTATTTATATTATATTATATCGTAAAATACATATAATATAGAATGAGATATTAATAAGTATAGTCACAGTATATAATATAATCTCTTTAATTCTAGTTGGGTTGGGCTTTTAGTTATCTAATTAATTTAATCAATGTGTGCACAGAAATTCCACCATGGGTATCTCCATAGGCGATCTATCTAGAAGCTTGTTAGCACACCCTAAAATATTGACAATGCTAGGTTAAAATTTAACTTGTGGAGTATAAAAGTCAAATGGTATTTTGTCAAAAATAGTTTTTTACAGTAAAATATATCTTTTAAATAAAATAATAAAAATTTTATATTATTATGGTATTATTTTTAAAAATATTATAAACATTTCAAAATATATTTTTACCATATTATTATTTTTAAAAAAATCAATTTATATCAATAAAATTAATAATAATGATTAATACTTATGCCTCATCATATTCGTATCATGTCATATACAGTGACTAATAATCTATTGTACGGACAAAGAAATTGTGTGTTAAAGCAAGAAAAATATGGGAGGATTAAGAACAATTTGACTTAAGATATAAGAAAAGTATGTTAAATAAATCATTTGTTCAAATTTTTATCCAGAAAGTAGTCAGAGATGTAAATAGGAAAAGGTGAATTTAGATGGTGGAGGATTACATCGGCGGCTTTAATGATCAAGACCCACACCACCGACCAACGGACCAGAGTCAAATTGCAATTTTTTTTTTTAAGCAAAGGATCAATGAAATCATAACGATTGATTACCCATCAAATAAAATAATTTTTAAATTTAATAATTAATTTAATAATTATTAAATTAAATAAATTAAAATTTTAATATAATATATTATTGAAAAAAATTTAAATTTTTAATTTTTTATATATAAATTTTTTTTTATCACTTAAATTATTTTAATGCGATTTAGAAATTGGGAATATTTTACCTACTTTTCTAATGAATATTTTGTTCCATGAATTCCCGCATGTGTACTCATGGACCGACCAGACTCAATTTCTCATGGAAAAAATCCTTCAAAAAGATTGAAACAATGCCTTCTGTACAGTGATATTCAAAAAGAAAAACATCACATCATAGACAACACCATTATCACAAATTTTAAGGGGAAGTGCTGCTTTTTGTTTCTCCATTTTTAGTCCATCTTTCTATACAAAATCATCTACCTTTTTTCGTTTTTAATTTATAACATTGCCTGCAATTGTGGCATTGTAAAGATGGTTCATTGATAGTTCAAGTGGTTGAAAAAGATGCTCAGATGCAGGCCACTCCATTTTCAGAAATGAAGGAACTTTGTCTAATTTTGTCAGATAGACAAACTTTTAGACAATGATCAAACTCATAACCATTACACCTATATTAGGCTTTCACTTTATATGGAATTTGGTCACGCTATTTGATATTAAATTAATCATTTTAAGGTTTTTATAATATGAGTAAACAAATTATTCGAATCCTGATATTTCACAAGGGATTCTTTCACTTAACCACTAAAGCTAATCCCCGATGTCTAAAAGGTTCTATTATTATATCATATTACTATTAATTTAGTGGTGGTGGTATTAATATAATCAAACTATATTTAAACAATTTTAGATATATAATTGAATACACAAATAATATATACTTATATGATTGAACAAATTTAAATTATAAATAAAATAATATCTATTTATAAAATAATATATTATATTTTCACCAAATTATATATTTAAAATTATGGCAACATAGTGCTCTTATTAATGTCTTGATTGGCGACAGTGAATACTCTGTTGGTTCTGGCCCAACGGGATGTTCATTTAGTTTGAAACAAATACTTACCATGATTTGCAGGATCTAGACGCATGCGTACCACAGAAGGCTAATCAACTACTCGATAATAACAACGACTTTAACCAAGAAAGATTTGTAATTTGTCCTCTTTTCCAACTAATTAATAAGAATGTTACACGTAATACTTGATTTGACCGGTGAGATTAAGGTCTAATTAGACTCATAATCCAGATTTTATTGGTCAAATTCGGTGTTTTGAAGATCTTTTGCACCTATGACATTAGAATAGTCATGTCCAAATTGATTAAACTTTGTCCAATCAGAATGCTGATATGGTCTTATCAATTTACAATATCTTGAATTGTCTATCTTCATCATTAATATTGTTCAAAGTTTGGCCATCTGGAAACTAGCCAAGTGTCTAAAATATTATTAAAATTAAAAAATAATATTATAAACATAAATAAATTATTATTTTAATTTATATAAACAAATTAAATAAAAATCCACAAATCTTTTATCACGCCTATCAGCCTCTGTTTTGCAGCCACCATTGGCACAGAAATTGTGACGTAGCAGAAGCAGAATCCAAGGATTGGCTGCAAATTTCTGGGTTTGATGTTATGTGTCTGCAGTTTGCCTTACAGATGGTCCTGGCGTCAGAAGATTTGAAGCAGCAATTTGAGAAAATGTAAAAGTACTCTGCAAGTTGGCATTAAAGGCATGCACAATTTTGTAAAGCAGTTGATGATGCAAACTCCATGACATCACCCGGGGCGAGTTCTTAAATTTATTTTTAAATCTTAAGATTGGAGGCACACGTAACATGTTTGATAATTTAATATTTTAATTCAAGAAGCAAGATATGGCAGGCGTTTGTGGACGCCATTGATTCCCAAATCCTTATTAAATGCAGTAGTTTTTGCCTGTTCTTATTTTATTATGCAGTGAGCGAATCGGTTTCACATAAAATTAGTATAACATAATTAAAATTTTAAAATTAATTTAGTTATGATAATATTATCCAACTACTTTTTTTTCTGTAATCTCAGTAAAGAAATATGGATCAACCAAATTAATAACCAACTTTGGGAGAATATCAAAAACTAAATAAACACTTAATTAAATATTTAAAATTAAATATATATAGTTTTATTAAAGACTATATGACTATTTTCACCTAAGGTTTGATGAAAATCTAACTTTTTATCTATTAACTTTTAAAAATCTAAATAACTTACCTATCTGTTAAATTTTACTGTTACTATTAAAGATAAAATCATTGTTTAAAAATTTTATATAAACTTTATTTTGTGCCTTTAAGTTTTAAAATTTTATTGTTGCCCTTAACCTCTTATTTTTTAAATTAAAAAAATGACCTTGTCCCCCCAAATCTATGGTTTCAACTCTCATATTTTCCCATCTATAGTCACCCCCATGCTTTTTGAAAAGTCATAGCTTCACTTCTCTTCAATTTCAGTTTTTGATCGTCGTTGGCGTCCTTCTCCTTCATTGTTGGTGTGCTTCTCCTCTGATATCAAGCCACCAACATAATTCTCCCTCCCATGGTGACTCTCATCGGCGCAAAATGGGGCTAAAATCAATCGAGATCTCTTGCTTGATTTCAACCCCATTTTGACTCGACGGGAGTCACTAGGGAGGAAGGTTGACACCGATGAAGTAAAGTACACTGGACCTGCACAATTTTGGTGGATGACAATGGCAAAAATTCGAGGAGTTGCTTGACGGTAATGTGAAGGAGAAGAAAAATTGTGTCTAGAGGTCACCGAGAAGGAGTGAACTCGTCGGAGACCAATACTAGGCTTGACAATGGCTTGACTTTTGGTAGATTGGTGGCTGAAGATGGAGGGGACGATGTCGAAAATGCAACAGCAACCAGAATAAGAGATTAGGGTGTGCACCAACAATATTTCAAAACCTTGGGGTGGCAACAAGAAGAGTAAAAAAAATCTGGGAGGTTTTAAAAATTTGCCAAGAAAACCTAAGATGGGCAAAAGGGAATAGCAGGTTTTGAAATCTAAAGATTTAAAATTTAAAGAATAATTTAAAATATGAGTTTAAATAAAATTTTTAAATAATACTTTTACCCTTAATAATAATAGTAAAATATAATAAACAGATAAATATTTAAAATTTTGATAATTAATAAATAAAAAATTGAGTTCAGGTAAAGTCTTGGGCAGAAAATAGTCATTTGCCTTTATTAAATGGAAAACAACTTACCCAGCGAATTTGCTTGCTCTTCAGGTTGCAGATGTTGTATTATCGTGAAACTCCAACGAGAGAAATTCCACAAGATGAAATGGTGTTGTTGTCGAAAATTATATCGAGTCAACAAATCCCTCTTTTTTAATCCAGATTCATTGTTTTCAATGGCTTAATTATAAGATCAGTCAAAAGTAATGAACACAGGCATTATTCAATTATTTTTTTATTGGATCTACAAGAAAATGACATATTATCTAACACATAATTTTCAGAGTGTTTTTTTTTTTCAATAATCCAAATAATAATAATAATAAAGAGAAAAAACTTTACACTCTTATGTACACCACTATAAATTGCGGGGACCCTGACATGGCAATTGCAATAGAAAAATAAAATACATTCAACACACATAAAGGAAGAGGTTGAGGGTCATTGAATTATTGAAGAAACCATGAGCACATCGGAGGAACCGAGGAAGGCGGAGAAAGAACCGATTTCCCAGCCGAAGACTAGTGCAAGCGTAATTCCGCCAAGAAGGAAGTCGGTGAAGACCATGATGGCTGAGAAAGTTCTCCACTCTTGTTCTTCTTCTGTTTGCTCTTGCTGCGAAAATACCAACAAGAGTAAGGCTGTGCACCCATCTGATCCATAGCATGCCAAACTGAAGATTACTTCCACTTTTATCTAATTTCTTACAAAAAAAAAAAAAAAAAAGCTTTTGTGTTGGTTCTTAAATTAAATCTTGTTTAGTGTTGTCCAGTCTCGAACTACCGGAGTACTAGAGACTGTTTCTTTCTGTTTTGGTGGTGTGGTGTTATGGTTAGTGTTTGTATGTATAATATAATTACTGTTTGTATGTATAATTAATCTTTAATTCAGACATTGAATTATTTGTGGTTTTAGTACGAGCATTATTATGTGTTCATATATTAAAGTACATAATTAAATATTTAGATGATATGTTATTATACGATTAGGTATCACTTTATCTTTAATTTAAAATTATTTAATTAAATAATGATATATTATCTATATATTTAATTGTGTATTTAAAATTATCAATGCATAATTTTCTTATTTTAGTATTATGCTTCTTTTGACCACTCTTATCCCATCAAAAAGAGTGGTTTAACAATTCAATCTATACTTCAAACAATCTAGACATGACCTTAATAATTTTTTTAATATATCATTAAAATATTAAAAATATTCTATCTTTAAAGCGATTCATATGTATCTATATATATGTATTTATTTATGTGTGGTTATATACACATCAACATCAAAATAAAGTGGTAAGGAAAGAGCATTTAAGCTTTTATAAATTTCATAATTACATTAATCGTGGCCATTACTTTTAAGTAACAACAATTCAACTTCCTACTTCATGTATCTCGACCATCACATTTAAATAAAGACAAATATTTCTACTTTTAAGTTTCAAGGCAAAGAAAAAACATCAAATCAAATTATTGGGATTGATAACATTAATATAACTCACAAATCAAAGGCTCAACATAATTTACTTGCATCTAAATGGAAGATAATTCCACTATAATAATGTCAATATGGATATACAAGAATACACGTGTGATGTGTTGTAATCCAATCCCTAATCCTTGTGGGTATAGCAACTTGATTTCTTGGCATGCCAAGGGGTGTCACCAATCTTGCCGGAGGATAACCTTTAAGCCACAAACTGGTCCAGTACTCAAACTGCACGTCCAGCGGCCAGGGGAGGTCCATGGCACCGCCGGAGATGATAAATCTAGAGGAAGATTGCGGCTGACCTTGCTAATCTTTTCCCTCCCCGGCCACCAAGAGCCTAGTGTATGGTGTTTACATTACTTAATGTATATGTATTATGCATGTCTTTCTAATTATTAATTTCAAGCCGAGGTGTATATGATGAGGGATTGATTTTCTTGTATTTTGAATCGTCTGTTCAGCGTTAAGATGAATGTAAATTTAATCATTACAGGCTTGACTTTTATGCAGGATGCAGATTCCCCATTTTGTATATGGAGAAAATAGAAAATACAAGATTTGAATGGGCAGGTCCAATGTATCTAAAAAAATCTAGAATGCTGTGCAGCGGTCAAGTCATATTCTTTGTTCAGCATTTTCAAGAATGCAGTCACTATCATCATCGTTTCGCCATTCATTAAATTGCTGTAAATCCACCCAGCCTAATTTTGTTTTTTAATGATGAACAATTTTCTAATGAAATAGGCGTGCTTAATTCTATTTAAATTATAGAATGTGACTGAATTGTTAAAAAATTATAGTTAATTTTAATTGTGTATATACAACGATTTAATTGGTTTGATAAATTTAAGAATAAAAATTACAATATGGGAACCTTTTAGAACCAAATGTAAATTATATATTTTTTTAAACGCATTTAATGAACTATATTTGATAAAAAAATTTAATAAATAATTATTACTTGTTTTCATATTAGTTTTGTCATTTTTTTACATATTTAATGTAAATGTATTTTGTATTTATTTTATGTTTTATATAATTATAATTTAATTATTATTTATTAAATACAATATACTTACAGTTAATAATTTTAATAAATTTTATAATTTAAAACAAATTAAATCGTATTTTTTTTAACTTGATTTAAAATCTAAAATATTTTTATTTGGTTTGAAAAAATTTTCAAACTCATCTACCTTCATAATGTAATGAAGTATTCATTAGGTCCAATTTAACTTTGTAGATCTATTATTTCATAATGAATTAACTACATCGAATAAATAAATTTTGGATTTAATGACTAACTTTATAACTATTATACTGATATTTAACAACGTTTGATCTTAATACGATATTAACAAAACTTGAGCATAGACATGACAAAATGGATGAGTTACTTATGAAGCTAACAGATAATTGACCCAAAAAACAGGTATAGATTTAAAATTTTTGAATTGGTACTCGTTTTGAACCCATACCCATAGGTAATAAATTTTTGTGGATGGCTCAAGTATGTCCATGGGTCACCTACTGTTTCACCCCTTGAAAACTCCAGGTACTTCACCCCTGAAGTTACCCTTTGACTTATCGGCCACTCTTTTGCAGCCGCCATAAGATTGGCTGTAACCTTCTGGCTTTGATGTTATGCGTCTGCAGTTTGCTTTTGATGATGCCAGCTACATGACATCACTAAGGGCGACTTCTTAAATTTATTTTGAGATCTTAAGATTGAAGGCAGATGTTTAATACTATAAAATTTTAATTCAAGAAGTAATCATGGTTTGCCTTTGTGGACACAAGTGATTGCCAAATGCTTATAAAATGCTCTAGTTTTGGCTGTTCTTGTTTTATTTTATGTCCCCAATTAGGAAAGAGAGACAATTATAAGATGAATTACTTTGACTGATAGAATAAATTGATAATATTAATATAATATAATTAAAATTTAAAAAAAAAAATTACCTATGATGATATTAACAAGACATCATATTCATGTTAATATAATGGTTGAACAAGTCAAACCTAATAGTTAAAATACAATTTGATATAATTTATCTAACTTAACTTTGAATTATTTCGATCTAATGATTAAAACAAATTTTAATTATGATTCAAATCAATTTTTTATCGATTCTTTATCAAATTAATCAAACTAATTAATCTAATCTGAGTTATGAAACTTATTTATCATCGGGATTATTTTATCCTTAATAGGGTGAGCTTTGAAACCGCTTTATCTTTCTCAATTTGCACTACATAAATGCATGTGTAATTACGTCTTATTCAGTGACTTTACTTTACTCTCTCTCTAATCTGTGTAAAGAAAAATGGATTAACAAAATCAATAACCAAAGTGGGGAGATCAGCTACTATCAAGCCACGATAGATATGGTAGTCATGTGTAATTGAATTATCGTGAAAATCCATTAAAATTCCAAAAGATGAAATGGTAACATGGTGTAGTTGTCGAAAAATATTGAGTCAAAATTCCCTCGTTTTCAATCCAGATTCGTTGTTTTCAATGGTTTATAAGATCAGTGAAAAGTAATTACCAAGTGAAAGAATCAGGCACACATCGGACATTATTTAATTATGTTAATGTTTAATAAGATTTACAATAAGATGAGTTGTAGGGGTAGGGGCGAATCGAACCGAGTCTGAACATACTTTAACTTGAGTTTAATTTGAATAAAAAATAACTCAATTTTAGTTTGATTCGAATTTATCGAGCCAACATTAAGAGTAGCTCAGGTTTAGCTCGAATGAAAATAATTCGATTTGAATTTGATTCGAATTTATGGTTTAAATTCATGGTTGAATATGTGACTTAAATTCTTGATTTGAATTTGTGACTTATTGACAAAACGACATCGTTTAACAATTATTTAACATAGTTCGAAAAGAACCACGAGTCAAATTCAAACCGAATCGAGTAATTTATCTAGCTTGTGAGCCAAATCGAGCCAAACTCTCTTTTGTTTGAGTTCGATTTGGTTTTCAAACTAGCTAAACCTCTTAACTTAAACTCTGTTTATATTTGAAATAAATAAATTCTAACCAAATCGAATCGAACCGAGACAACTTTTGAACCTGACCCAACTTAGTTCGAGTCAAGCCTTAGATGAGATAACATCATCTAATCCATAATTTTGAGAGTGGATAATTTTTCAATAATCCAAATGAAAAACTATACTCCCCTAATACTACTATAAATTGTGGAGAACCTGACATTGCAATTGCAACAAATAATAAAATACATTCAACACACACAAAGGAAGAGGCTGAGGGCCATTGAGTTATTGAAGAAACCATGAGCACATCGGAGGAACCGAGGAAGGCGGAGAAAGAACAGGTTTCCAAGCCGAAGACTAATGCAAGTGTAATTCCAGCAAGGAGGAGTTTGATGACGACGATGATGGCTGAGAAAGTTCTCCACTGTTGCTCTTCTTCTGTTTGCTGTTGCTCCGAAAATACCAAGAAGAGCAAGGCTGTCCACCCACGTGAGCTATAGCATGCCAAACTGAAAATTACTTCCACTGTTGTCTAAATTCTTCCAAAAAAACATGTTTTTATTTTTGTTCTTGGATCAAATCTTGTTTAGTGCTGTTCTGTCTCGAACTACTAGAGTAACTAGAGACTGTTACTTCTTGGTCCGTTGGTGGTGTCATGGTCAGTGTTTGTTTGAATAATTAATACTTAATTCAGACATTGAATAATTTTGGTTTTTAGTAATGCTGCTTCTTTTGACCATTCTTAATTCTTCAGTCAAAGTGAGTAGTTTAGCAAAACAATCCATACTTCAATCAATTTGGACGCGACTTTACTAATTTTTCTAATATATCATTAAATAATTGAAAAAGCTCAATCAGGAAGTCACTAGCATATGGAAAATGCTGTGGGTCCGTAGAAATTAAAAAGGCCAAAATACTTATTCCCATCTAAAGATTATTGTATTCTCAAATTAGTATTCGTTAATTATTAAAAATCTAAATTTTTAATATAAACAATTAAAATTAACGTAACCAGTTAAGTTTCAATTGCAAAATTATCAACTAATAGAACTAGTCTTTTGATAGAGATGATTCGTCTTCATCTTTGATGAAGACGTGCCACGAATCATCACTACAAAGGGAACGTTGTCAGGAGGGAGAGAAAGTGTTGAAAAAGCTATCGTTTGTCTGAAAATTACTCTAAAAATTTGAAACCCTAAAGGAAAATGTAAGTTTTCAAAGTTTAATTTTAGAAAAAATTGTTAGTTTTTTAAACTAACGAGAGAAATGAGAAAGTTTTATTATTATTTTTAATATATTATTGGTTAAATAATAATTTTATCTCTAAAACTTAACTGATTTTGTTAATTTTAACTCCCCACAAATAAAAATTTAGGTTTTTAATAATTAATAGGTACTAATTTGGAATACAACAATCTATGAGTAAGAATAAGTCCTTTGGCCAATTATTAAAAAAAAAAACATATATATTTATATATATATATTTCAGTCAGAATCAGTTCTTGTATATCCTTCCAAATGCTATTTTTTGATTTGTTAGGAGGTGTTTGGTTCAATAAGTAGAAAAATTACTTTAATAATTTATCTTTTATTACTTATATTACTTTGTTTAGTTGGTAAGTAATAAAAGTTTTGATAATTTTTTATTACCCATTATTATATAACCGGTAATATAAGAGATAATCTAATTATCCCCTTCACTTTAGGTATTAAAAGATTATCAAAATAATTTTGATTTTATTATAAATATATATATATATATTTATTTTTTAAAGATAAAAACAATTTCGTTTTCAATTAATATAACAAATAACATATAAAATATTTTAGAATAATTAAACCTAAAAGTATTTAAATAAAATAATATATTAATATTATTTAATTATCTCTAATCATACATAATAATTATTTATATCTATTTAATTTTATGAAATTTTATTAAATATAATAATAATTTATATATAATAATTTTTAAAATAATTTATCTTTAAAATAATCCTATAATTTTAGTTATAAAATATGTCTGAAACGCAACGCCCCTTAAGATTGGAATTTTTGTGTAGTTAGACAAGTTGGTTAAGTCTATACATATACCTATAAAGTTAAATGATATAAAATTTTTTACCTTGATCTTTATTGTAGTAAGAATTCACATGTGACGTGTCGTAAACCAATACCTAATCCTTGTAGGTAAAACAACTAGATTTCTTGGCATGCAACATGTGCGGTTATTTTATTCAGGTCTAAATGTGTAACTTTATTGACTAAATTTACCTCCCTGCCTCATCGATGTTTTTTCAAATAATGTATTTATGCTTGGTTGAAACCCATTCAATATAATCATTTTCTTTGGATTTCTAAACGATAACAAATTTATTCCCAAATGGTTTACGTTTATTATATTGAAATAGAATTATTTTCTTTGAATTTCTTATTTATTAATTTAAAAAAAAATCTAAAATACTCATTCATATATTAAATTTTATTAATATTATCATAAATAAAATTATTATTTTAGAATTTTATTTAAAAAATAATTTATTCTCTTTTTTTTGTTTTAGTTTTAAAAATTAATAATTTTCCTGTAACTTAATTTTAAAAAGTTATTTTTTCATCCTCATCATCTAAGATTCCTAGAGTTTTCATATTTTAGGGTTTACAACCGCCTTCATCAAAGTTAAAAACATTGCACTTATACTTTTAAAAATTCATTTTCTCTTTCTAGTAACTGTTCTTTCTGACGATTCATTTGGGGGTGTGGTTAACCACTCCAGTGGCACCTCCTCTCTTTCTTTGATAGTTTTTCAACATTAAAATCATAAAAAATCAGGTTGAAATGATCAAATTTTATCATATAAATCTTTATGAATCACATAAATCCATATAACGATGTGTGTTAATCGATGCATAAATTGATTGGATAATACTATGCAAACCTAAACGTCATTCATGTGATGTTGTCCAATCGATTAGTATGTTTGCCGACACATATATTATTATAAAGATTTGTGTAATAAAATTGGACCGTTTTCATTGAATTTTTGGTGGTTTTTGCACCACCGGAAAGGTAGGTGCACCATCATTACTGAACCATGTGTCATCATTATGTTTGCCAAAACTAAGTACTTAAATAAGCTTTCTTTTCTGTCTTGAATAAACTGAATATTTTTACGTTTTGAGCTCATTTTGTTAAGTTTACTTGGGTTGTCTTCATATGTCTAATTGATCGAGGATGCGATTCTGGATTGATACTTAAAAGGGATTTCAAACTCAGAGGTGAAAGAGACTTTATCGTCAAAAGTTGGAAACTTGAACCATTTTCAGTGGGAAGCTTAGAACCAAGTGAGACGCTTAGAGTGGCAACACCCATCCCAGCTTTCCTTATCCGATAATATCCAAGCTTTCCTATGAGGCTTAGGATACCAGGATGCATCCTGTGAAATTGTATAGAAAACCATATTCCTTCAAACTTCCATAACAACACTAATTCATAAAACAACATGTCTACACCTCTAACCTTACAATTATCTACATGGAATTTTCTTAAACAAAACCCGTCTACACCTTCCATGCAACGAAACAAAATAGAGCAAAAACCTTTTGATTGCATCTCGAAAATTATAAGGGCAATAAATGAATAAAGGAAGCTTGCGAATAAAGTGACACGATACAAATATTGGATGGATCAATAATTCAAAGTCATTATTGGTTCTAAGTCATCTCTAACGATGAATCAATAATTCAAAGTGTTTTTCTTGCGTATTCTTAATAAACTAACATTTAGATATAGATTTAAGAGGATTTGTTTGGAAAGTAAGAAGTCCCTTTGACATCTCTTCATCAGTAAAGAATTCTCAAAGTGAAAACGTAAAGACAAATAACTAATCTTTGAATAGGAAAAAGAGTGGATCTGGGGGTTCTTAAATGAATTGACTTATTCAAAAAAAGTCTTGTTCTTTGGAAGATCTATCTTGTGTTTGGTATTGCATGGTTCTACTTTGCAAGAACTTTGAATCATTCTCTTGAAGTTCATCATTTTCATCATAAATGATCCTCTTGCCTTGAAATGACCCAACCCAATAGAGAAATCCCAATTCATAATTAGTATGTTCTATCGGTAAAACTAATAAAACTTACTAATTGCCACAATTATGTTTGTCAATTATAAGAACATATAATTAACTTTTGAGTTAATCTAGAAGTATTTCATAATATAAACTTCAATTTACTTATAAATAAAAATTATCGCATAATTTTAATTTCATTTTTAACCATAAAATTTTGTGGGTAAATTAAAATAATAAAAATAAATTATAATTTAAAATTTAAAATTTATTTACATTAAAATTTAACTTCTTTTTTTATTAACAAATTATTCATAATATAAATTTTAAATTACAATAACTTTCAAATTGTTACAAATATTTATAACCTTAAAATTTATTTACATTAAGACTTGACTATTTCGATGGCTAACAAATCATTTTTAATATAAATTTCAAATTATAATAAACTTTAAATTATTACAAACATTCATAATTTTGAAATTTATTCATATTAAGATTTGGGCACTTTGATGGTTAATAAATTATCTATTATATAAGATTCAAATTATATTAAATTTATAATAATTGTTTAATATTTGTCATTGTTAATATTTTACATATTACCGTTAGATTAAACACCGTTTATACTTGATTCTATCATACTTTATAACGTATCAATTGTAAATAAAATTCATAAAGAATTTAAATGATATTGATTTTATAAGAGATAAGCAAAAGATTAACTCCTATTTATAGAGTTAATAATGATATTTTATCAAAAGTCACATCTTTACAGAGTGATATATCATTTTATTATAAAAAATCACACTTTACCATTAACAAAGAGTCACATCCATTCATTATAGAGAATTACTTATTTTCATCATGAAAACTCACATTTTTACATTATCTGATAGAAGTTAGGTATTGAAGTTTTTTTAAATATAAATTATTTTATCAAATAAATACTATTATACTTGATAAAATAAACTTTCAATGTGTTATCGGAGTCATAATTCTTACAATGTGTATATCCAAATCTATTACTCTGCACATACTTCACGTAATGCAATAATGTAATTGCTGGATTTATCTTTATCATTCTTCTACCATTGCTGGAGTATTCCCATCTGTTAAAGATATTCTTGAAGCCAAAGTTTGTAGTGGTTTTAAGTTCTCTAGCATGATAGTATACGGGTTCGTCCATGCCCATTCTATTATTGCTATTTAGCTTTGAATGTAATACTGGAATAAGTTACAAGTCTCCTGCTTCTTGTGTTTAATCTTTGATTTACCCCATTCTTTACCTTGTTATGTTTGTGAAACACTAACTTATACTCTTTTAAAATAAAATAATACGTATAAACAAATTTTATTAATTTATCTGTATAAATTAAAGTGACAATACTTGTAATTAAACAGTATTATTTACTTTTTCTTTCACGTTTTAAAATCACTTAATCAGATATTGTTACATTGAGTTATATAAATTAAGTTTGTATAATTTGTTTGTTTATGTAATATTTCTACATACATTATTAGTCTCGGATAATTTTCCGCATTTGGTTGTTTTTCGCCCTCCCCCCAGTTTGGGATTGATGTCTGCATATTTATTTGAAATTAATTTAACAAATCTAAAACGAAGCTGGAGTGGTCAAGGCATACATGCCCTGATTTTCTTTGCAAAGATCAGTTGCGGCTATCAAAGGACTCTGCATTGCTATTGCCAATTTGGACTCTCCTACTAATAAAAAAATCTCTAAAGTGATCCATGGAAATATTTTACTCCTACTAAAAGTCTTACCCTAAATCATTATAGCATTCTGCATTCCCGTGATTCTATTTCTATTCATAATTGCATTATCATTTAAATATTTTTATAATGATATATAATATTATATAAATATAAATATGAGTCACAACATCTAACGTAATCACCTCAAAATCTAGTTGGGTTGGGCTTGTACTTAATCTAATTAATTTAATCAATGTGAACACAGGGAATCCTCCACAAGTATTTCCCTGAGGCAATCTATCTAGAATCTTGTTAGCTGACCCTAAAATATTGGCAGGTTAAAATTAAATTTCTCTAGTGTTGGCATCAAATTGTGGATAATATATGTATCAAGAATAGAATTTTTTGTATTGTGTATTATATGTTGTATTGTTAAAAAAAAGGTAAAAATTTTATATTATCAAGTTATTATCATATAATATTAAAAAAATCACAAATATCTTTAAAATTTGAAAATCTTTTAAATATATTATTATCACATTATTATTTTTTAAAAAAGATGTATCAATTTATATCAATAAAATTATTAATATAAATTGATAAGTATTATACAAGTGTCAAGACCCACATAACAAGGGGACAAAAATCAATTCGATAATATTTTGCCCACTTTTGAAATAAATACTTTGTTCCATAAACACCTGCATGCGTACTTGTGGACCGACCAGACTCAATTTCCAATGAAACTTACAATAATTCCTTAAAAAGATTGAAACATTGCCGTTTCTACATTGATATGTTGTTACGCATTTGAAAGGGAAGTACCACGTTTGGTTTCTCCATTTTTAGTCCTTTTCTGAGACGAAATTCTCCGCCTTTTTTTTTTTTTTTTTTTAATATCACTGCATGCAATTATGGCATTATTAAGAGATGCTTCCTTGCTAATTCAAGGTATTTTCGGCTCCTCTCCCCACCCGGCTCAAACCATATTTTTGGAGTTAAATTAATCATACTAAAACTAATCACTATAGAGTTATTAATATAATAAAATTATGTTTATATAATTTTGAATACATAATTGCGTATATAGATAATATGTTATTATATGATTAGATAATTTTGAATTAAAAATAAAATAACACTCAATTACACAATAATACATTATCTATGTACTTAAAAGTGTCTTGTGTCTAGGCCCATAACCCACCTTGGAGAGCCAATGGGTTGGGTCCAACATGTTATAGTATTGGGTTTTACTATTCTTCTGAATACTCTAATCGAATTGATACCTCTATATATATCTAATTATACACTCAGGATATGCATATATATGAATACTCTATTAGTTCTGACTGTACCGATATTAACTTAGTTTGAAACAAGGACGTCATAGGATTTGCAAGATCTAGACGCATGCATACCACAGAAGACTAATCAACTGATCAATAATAATATTGATGGCATAAACAATGATTTTTGTAAAGATCATTTCAACTAATTATAATATGATTGCTTTACGTAATACTTGATTTGATTGGACATTAAGGTCTAGTTAGACTATCTCAACTAATAATCCATTCTTATCGATTTTTATTGGTCAAATCCGGTGCTTTGAAGATCATTTACACCTAAGAAATTAGTAAAGTCTTGTCCAAATTGATTAAACTTTAGTTCAATCAGAGATGCTAATATGGTCTTAGCAATTTACACTATCTTGAATTATCTATCTTCATCATTAATATTGTTCAAAGCATGGCCATCTTAATATTTAGTAGAGTGTCAATATATTATTAAAATAAAAAAATAATATTATTTATATAAGTAATTCGTATAATTTAAGGTAATAATATTTAATTGAATGATTAAAATAAAAAATAATATTATTTATATAAATAAATTATATAAATTTAATAAATTTATTTATATAATATTTAATTAAAAATTATTATTTCAATTTATATAAATAACCGTGCATGGAATATAAAAGTGGACGAATCTTTTGTCACACCTGTCAGTCTCTCTTTTGCAGCCACCGGTGGCATAGAAATTGTGACATGGCAAAAGAATATATAGAATCCATAGGATTGGTATCATTATTTTAAAGAAATACAAATTTACGTAATTTATTATATAATTAAATATTATTTATTATTTATTAAAAATTATTTAATTAAATAATAATATATATTAAATATTTATTTAATTATATTCTCAGAATGAATATTTATAGTTTTATTATTCCATAAAGCAGTTGATGATGTAAGCCAATGATGCAAGTCCATGACATCTTATTTTTGAAATCTTAAGATTAAATGCACATGATTGATTGGTACTTTAAATTTTTAATTGAAGAACCAAACACGTTTTCAATGCGGTAGCTTTTGCTCTTATTTTATCATGCAATAAAAGAGTCGGTCTGAGGGTCCACTCCTTTTGACTGATTGAATAAAGTAGCGAACCGGGGATGATGCTTGAACCCACTATAAAACCTCAATATTTAAAACTAATTTACAATTAAATGATAAAATTTTTTTTAAATTTTTTTTAAAATATTTAAAATTAATTATACATAATATTATTGAATTTAAAACTATTTATCAATAAAATTTGCAGTTGTTTTATTGTGAAAATCCATAAAAATTCCAAGAGATGAAAATATATTGAGTCAACAATTCCCTATCTTTCAATCTAGATTTATTTTTTCAATAGCTTATAATATTAGTCAAAAGTAGGCCGAAGGACTATTTCTCACTCAAGTTTTAATGCCTAAATAAATACATATTTATAAGGTTTGAAAAACTTGAAATTTTATCTATAAACTAACTTCTATTAAAATTTTCTTTTAGAAATAAGGATAAAATCGTTATTTTATCAATAATATTAAAAAAAATAAACTCTATTAAGTTTTACCCTTATATTTTAAAAACTAACAACTTCACCCCTGTTTAAAGTTTTCTAATTTTAAAAAATAACATTTTTTTCTTTAAAATTTAGGGTTTATTTTCTTATCCTCTCTCACCATCGACGATGATGCTTGAACCCATACATCGATCACCATCTCTTTGATGCTAGGAAGAGTGTATGGAATCGACAAAGCCTCATCACTTTGTCTGAATCGATGCATATTCGTCTCACATTGGAGAGGGTGAGAGACAGTGGCGAGTGTATTCCCAAGCAGATGTCACAGATGACGACCAAAGAGGGTAAAAAATAAACCCTAGATTTTAGGGGATGTTACTTTTCAAATTTAAAATACTTTAGGTATAAATGAAATTATTTGTTTTTAAAATCTTGAGAGAAACTTAATGAAAATTATATATTTTTAATATTATTAATAAAATAACGATTTTAATTTTATTTTTAACATAATTTAATAAAAATTAATTTATAAATAAAATTTTAAATTTTGTAAACTTTATAAAAATGTATTTATTTTAATATTAAAAGTTAGATGAAAAATAGCCCTCCGAACCCAAAAGTAATTAGTAAATACTGTGTGAAAGAATCAGCTACATATGCTGATAAGACAAAAGTAATGAACACAGACTTTATTTAATTTTTTTTTATTTTATAAGATTGATAAGAAAATGACACAGTACTGTAGTAGCATCTAATACAAAATTTTCAGAGTGGTTTTTCAATAATCCAAATAATAATTAAAAAAGAAAAAACTTTATGCTCTAATACTACTATAAATTGCGGAGAATCTGACATTCCAATTGCAACAAAAGCAAACTACATTCAACACACACAGAGGAAGAGAGATTGAGGATCATTGAGTTATTGAAGAAACCATGATGAGCACATCGAAGGAACCGAGGAAGGCGCAGAAAGAGCGGATTTCCAAGCCAAAGACTAGTGCAAGTGTAATTCCGGCAAGAAGAAGGTTGGTGATGACCATGATGGCTGAACAAGTTCTCCACTCTTGTTCTTCTTTTGTTTGCTATTGCTCCAAAAATACCAAGAAGAGTAAGGCTGTGCACCCACGTGATCCATAGCATGCCAAACTGAAAATTACTTCCACTTTTGTCTAAATTCTTCCAAAAAAAGGAAAAAAAAAAAAAGAAAAGAAAACTTTTATTTTGGTTCTTAAATCAAATATTGTTTAGAGTTGTTCTGTCTTGAACTACCAGAGTTAGTAGATACTGTTACTTCTTGTTCTGTTGATGGCGGTGTTGAATAATTTATGGTTTTAGTATACCGCTTCCTTTGACCATTCTTAATTCTTCAGTCAAAGTGAGTAGTTTAGTAAAACAATCCATAGTTCAATCAATTTGGACGCGACTTTGCTAATTTTTCTAATATATCATTAAATAATTGAAAAACCCCAATCTTAAAGGGTTAACAATTATTAGATTTATAAATTTCCTGATTACATTAACCGTGATAGTTACACTTCAAATTAGATTTGAGTTAAATCGAATTCAAACGTAATTCAATTTATATAAAATTAAGTTCAAACTCAAACTCAAGTTTATTGAGTTCTTTTCAAATAAGTATGAGCTTGGCTCGTTTCAAAAGACTTTCACTTGAATTCTATTCGAACTCAAACTTTTAATTAATTTGTTATTAAAACACCATTATTTTAATATATATTGATTAAAATAATATTTTGTATCAAAATTTTTAGCTCACGTGCTTGAGGAGCTAAACACTCCAAAACTCGAGCTCAAAATTATTGAAGTTTTAAGCTCGAAATCGAGTTCGAATGAGTTTGGTTCGAATCTAACCTTAGTTACTCTACTATAACATTTAATTAATGTCAAATTTTTAGTATAGTAGTTAAATCGTGTATCATATTATAACCTTTTTTTATGAATATATTTTTTACTTTTTACTGTATTATACCTATATAACTCTTATACCCTTTTACTGTACTAAATTTGCAATATTGAGAACATCTGAACCAATTTTTTTCTTTTGTAATTTGCGCCAGTAATTTCCAAAAATGATGCAGCATTTTTTGATCAATTAGGATGTTTGATGCAAGCTGTATTGCGTTGTATCTTATATAGAAAGAGAAAGGAAACTTTTCAAGAGTGTCCCCGTTATCTCTCACCATATTATCTTGTGTCCATCTCTTCACTTCAGTGATAAACTTGAATATAAACAATATCAGGGGAATTATACTATTTTCCATCTAAATTATGTCAAAATGACAGATTTTTATTTATGAAATTAAAAAATAACATTTTTCTATCTTCCATAAAACTTTGTTAGTAAAATTACTTAGTTGTACGATAAACACGCTAAAAGATAAAATATATTTTTTTTATAACTTTTAATATATATAAAAAATAAATAAAACTTTTCTCTTAAACTTTATTAAATATATTTTCACTCATGTTTTATAAGAAAATATAATTTAAAATTTAAAATAATTGTTGATGACAACTGAGATCTCACTAGTTTAGTGTGATTCCAATTAAATTTACACTGAAATGGTGCAATTCTAATCAGAATTGCATTAGAATAGTGTAATTAAACCAGAATTACATCGTCAATTTCAACTAGAATTGCACTAAAATTATATGATTCCAGTTAAAATCATATTGAATTATACTTTTTCAATGTGAATTTAACCTTAGTTTTAATTATAATCAATGCGATTATGAATTTGAGTTTGGTTGGAGTAGGGTTATAATTTTTATTTTTATTTTTTGATTGAAAATAGAGGTCCAAATGATTAATTTTTAAGTTAGTGGTAGAAAAATAATATATTTTTACTATAAAGCTATAAAAAATAGTAATCTTATAATATTTATATTTTATAAATAGGTGAATATGGAATTGAGACACTATTTTTAGCGGCAAGCGAAGTGACAAAAACAGTATAGATGCTGGATCTGTGGGCCGAAGATCGCTATGGATGATGTTGCAGAATCTATTGAGACTAAGAAGCTGGGACTCTGTATCTAGACATTCTGACTTGCAAGATTTGATTTTAGTGACGTCGACCTGGTGACATAATGCTTTGGGGAGGACTTCAATGCAATCTCAATTTCAAGCCCCTAATTTTTACTTTTCCCTCCTGCGAATTAGGCCTCCAATAACATGACAACAAAAAGGCTGCAAGAGGTGATGCAGTTTGGGACCATTCAGCTCACTGATTTTTTAAAATTTGGTTCAATTCCCCTTCTTTTGTTTTTTCTTAGCGCTGTTGCTTGTTTTTGTTGACTGTCTGTTGCATAGATCGAATTCTGATTGTTCATGAGCTCTAACAAATAGTAGCCGATTGTAACACCTCTGTTGTTTGAGGTGATGTAACCTCTGATCCAAATTGGTGCAATACTCAGACTTCACGCCCAGCGGCAAGGGGAGGCCCATGCCACAGATTTATGACTTCACCATCAAGAGGTAGGAGGAGTCATCAATTGGGCTTGACTTTATGCTGTATACAGATTCATCAATTTATATACAGACAAAATAGAAATATAAGATTTGAATTGGCAAGTCCAATGTATCTAGAGATTCTTGAGTAGTTTATTGGATTTATAAAATGCAGTTGAAGTGGTCAAGTCATGTACTTTGTTCAGGTTTTCAATGGTATTCACTATCATTATAGGGTTATGATTTCGTCATTCATTGAATTGTTTGCCATTCGGTCACCTACTGGCTATAAATCCACGTAAACCGTGCATCCTTCAACAGTCAACGCAGAATTCCCAGTTATTTATTTTCAGCTACATTTCCAACCGGCCGGGCTATCAATATTATTTGTTTCGTTTATGTAAAATTTCACCAAACAAATTGTTATTATTTTAGAAGAAACAGTTTTTAGCCTGAGGGTTAACCATGTTGAATCCCTTAGTTGAGGGTTCGAGCTTTAATAATACTATATTAAAATTAGAGATTTAACCTATTCAATATAATAGGTGTGAGACCAATAATTAGACTCAATTTTTTATTTTTGAGATTCGCTCGAATGAAATTTTTCATCATAAAAAAAAGTTTAAGGTAATAAAGATGTTTGATTTCATTCTATTTATAAAACAATTTAGTTTATGTTGATAAATTAAAAAATAAAAAGTTTACGTTTTGGATTACAGTTTGAGCAATTTTTAAATTGAACTAAATCGTAAATTATATTTAAATATATATATATATATATATATATTTGACATAATTTTTTTAATAAACAATTAAATGTACTACTTATTTTTCAATTAATTTTGCTATTTCCTTTATATGATTAATGCATATGTATTTAATATTTATTTTATATGTTTTAGAAAATTATAATTCAATTATTAATTGCTAAACATAATAAATATAGAGTAAATGATTTTTAATAAATTCAAACCGTATTTTTTTATTTGATTTTAAATTTTATGCTGAAAATTTTTTCAAACTGTGTCAAACTAGACAATTGACACCCATTCGATGTAATAATGCATTAGATCAGGTCCAATTTAACTTTCTAAAGCTATAATTTCCTGGCTTTCATTAAGAAAAGGTTATTGGAATCAACAGGATACTGGACTGGGCTTTCACAGGTTCAATTAGTCCAAGCCTCTATTAGTAGTGGACCTAATAGTACCCACAGGCCCCCCTTTGTGTAGCATAAAGTTTATGGGACATTAGTAAAAGGTAAAAGGCAAGGGCCATAATTCCACAAACCTAACCTAACCGTTGCACAACGGATTCTTTCCCGGCAACCAATTTCAAAAATCTGAAAAAGGAAGCAAGTTAACTAAAGCAAATCCCAATCTTTCCTTTCCCAGTTTTTTTAAAACACAAACACCAACGCTATTCTTATTTGCCTCTCCATCTCAAATTAATTTCAACAATGGGTTGTTGCTTCGGTAAATTCAGTCTTAGGAAATCAAAAATTTCCACAGAAGAATCAACCCATGTTGAAGACAAGCTTGTCATCTCACAAGCTTCCGAAATTCCAACTCCAATTCCTCTCTCAAACAAAATTTCCCCGTCACCTCCTTCACCCCCCAGTTGTGCTTCTTCTGTTTCTTCCTTTACTTGCAGCACAGGCAACACCACTGAATCATGCTCGGCAATCTCAACTGCATCTTCCGTTTTGAGCTCCAAAGATAGATCTTTCTCCAATGAGTTTCTTTGGGCTTGTGTCAAGGAGAATCCACATGTAGTTCGCATTAATTCCATCAAGGAAGCTGCTCTTTCTTTAGCAACCTCTAAAGTTGAAGCTCAGATGTTTGGCTCGCCTGCTAAGTCATTTGTGGCTCCAACACTGATCAACCACTCAATCCCACAAAGGATTAAGTGTTCTACACCACAGAAGATAGTCCGGCTATCAGAGCATAAACCAAGTACGCTTGTCCTGCGTCACCAGCCGAGATCACCAGCTACTTTAACTCGACAAAAGAGCTTTTGTATGGATAGGCAGAATTCTTCGTATTCTTTGCCAAGTAGACCCTTGAGATCACCATCTCCCAGCAGGAGATTCAGTACTGGTGATAGTAACAGGGGATTATTAACAAATACCCATATAGAAAGTTGTTCAAAGAGAATAGCCGGTGCTAAGCTAAATGGAATAAATTCAGTTTCCTCTTCGCTAAAAAGAGAAAATTTTAGGCCTGCAAGTCCAAGCAACAACAATTCAATGGGATTGCGGGTTTGTACGAGGAATAGAGAGACTTGCACTTATAGAATTGGCTCTAAAATTGATGAAGTTGCAGCCAAAGAAGCAGTCGCTGAGCAGGGGAGTGAGTGCTTTCCCACGGAGGACATTGATAATCCTCTTATCTCCCTGGATTGTTTTATTTTTCTGTAGAAATTAAGATTGTGTGTGCATGCATGTTTAATTTTGCTCATATTGTCCATAGGATTCTTGGTTTTTCAATCTTTCTGATTGTTTATTTAAACTATTCATGTATAGTTTTCAAAAGCATAGATAAATTGGGATCAAATTCTGATTGATTTGTAGTTGATTTGGCTGTATTCCTCGTGCCTTCTGTGCTAATTGAGGGCATGTTATAATGTTTGCTGGTTTGAGAAATTTTTGGTGGCAGAAGAATAAAATTCAATTCAGTAGCTGATATTATTATGTTAGATTTGGTTGATGATTCTCATAATAAGTATAATTCTCTTAGCTTCACAGGGTCATCCCATGTAAAAGGCATTTTGGACAACATCAGCAATTTTTTTAAGCTTTTAATTGAAATACAAAAATATATAATTCAACATTATATTTTAGTAATGTAATATGTGTTTATATTAACAATAATATATTACTATATGATTGAATAATTTTAAATTAAAAATAATTTTTATAATTTTATATTATAAAAATATATACACATATTTTTTATTAAAAAATTAGTTACATAATTTATATATTATTATATAATTAGATGATTTTAAATTAAACAAAAATAATACTAAATTATATCAAAATATAATATTTATATACTTTAAAAAAAGTATGTTCGTTTTATACTATTAATTTAACAACATGGTTAAATTAATACATTTTGTTTAATTGCTTTGCTGTTCCTAGGAATGCAAAACTTGGATATGTGAAACGTAAACTGCATTTCGAAACAAATACTTGTTGAGCTGGGAGAAATCAAATCTTCATAAGGTATTGAATTTTTCCTCGTAAAATTAGTTCACTTATATATTTATATTATTTTTTTATAATTTAAATATTTTTATAATTTTATGTGTTTAAATATCTAAATTATTCTTATTTTCAATCTTATAAAAATTCATATTTATAATTTTATATGAAATATAATTTATTATTGTTTAATATTATAATTTTATATTATTATATTGTTTAATATTGTTATAATGTAGTTAAAGTATTAGTGGTTAAAATTAAAAATGAATTGACAAAGATTTAAGTTTGAATTAAAAATACAAGAAGAACGGGTTGACATTTATGCTAATGTCAAGGCTTAGCATTAACATCAACCTATTATTTGTGTGTTTTTTTATCCAAATATGAATCTTCGTTAGCTCATTCTCAGTTTTAACCATTAATACTTTAATTATATTATGATAATATTAGACAATATAATAATATAAAATTACAATATTAAATAATAATAAATTATATTTCACAATTAATCATAAACATGAATTTTTATAATATTGAAGGTAAAGATAATGTAGATATTTTAATGTATAAAATAATAAAAATATTTAAATTATAAAAAATATGCTATAAATGTATTGGAGAACCATTTTTTGGCAAAAAATTCAATTAACCTATTATCGCCCAAAAAACAATCATCTTCCGTCGCGGACATTCTCAATTATATGGTTTCTCGTGCTATCATATCCACCACTCATACTCTTACTTACCCCAAAACTTACAGCATCAGACTCAGATGATTCTCTAAGCAAGTAGTCTGTTTCTTCTAAATTCGACTTGTCGTTGACCCATGGATGCTTCACCATTATTCTCAGCCCCTCTAGTTCCATAGCTACTTCCTTCATTGTGGGTCTCTCCTCCCCTTTTACTCGCACACACTGTCGTGCAAGCCTGGCTACTTCCTTAAGCCGCCCAGGATTTGCCTCCTTTGATACACCATCATCAACAACTTCTGTCAAGCTGTGTTCTTTCACAGCAGAAACGAAATACATACCTAAATTTCTCTCCTCCTCCGGCCCGTCAAAGGAAATTGCCTTCTTGCCTGTCAGTAGTTCAATGAGCACTACTCCAAAGCTGTAGACATCGCTTTTCTCAGTTAACTGGCTTGTATGCAAGTATTCAGGATCTAAGTATCCAAGTGTGCCTTGTACTATTGTACATAATCCTTCTTGATCCAGAGGAACCAACCTGGAAGCACCAAAATCGGCCACTTTTGCAGTGTAATGATCATCTAATAGAATATTTGTGGACTTGATATCTCTATGGATGATTGGTGTTGAAGCTGAAGAGTGCAAATACGACAGCACTCCAGCAGTTTCTGCTGCTATTCTCAAACGGGTTTCCCATGGAAGTGCTGAAACTTTATTTTTGGTATGGATGTGATCAAAGAGGGTTCCATTGGTGATATATTCATAAACAAGCAATGGAACCTCTGTCTCCAAGCAGCAACCTAGAAGCTTTACCACGTTCCTGTGGTTGATTTGGGAGAGCACAATTACCTCATTGATAAATTGCTCAATTTGACTTTGATCCACCACTTTAGACCTTTTTATGGCAGCAATTTTCCCATTTGATAAAATTCCTTTATAAACTGTACCATATCCCCCACGGCCAAGAATTCTGCTTTCACTATAGTTGTCAGTGGCCTTCTCAAGCTCCTCGGCTGTAAAGATTTTTGCCGTTTCTCTGGTGGACCCTTCTTTCCCTGATAATTGCTGTTGTAAAAGAAAACCTCCATTTTGGCGGAAGAACTTCTCTCTGAGTTTGATGAGCTTCCATTTATTGAATCCACAGTACAACCAAGTGCCGCCCATTAGCAATCCTGTAAGGCATACGCTGATCCCTACATGGCATATCATACAAGGAATTAAATATAACCAGTTACCTAACAAAAAAACTCAACAAAATTGCAGCTATAAACAAAGAGTACGTATAATATGCTTACCAACAGTGAGCTGAATTACAGGGGATCGATCAGCACTACAACCCTCTCCATCCTTTCTTCCATCCCCATGGTGCCACTTGGGGCACAAGCATGTGTAGCTCCCTTCTCTGTTTATACATTTTCTTTCACAGTTATGGAGACTAGAGTCCTGGCATTCATCTATATCTGCATATGAAATAAACAATCACAGGCAAATCCCCAGTAATACAGATAAAAATGAACCAAATTTGAATGCGATGAGATTAAGTACCTTGGCAACCATTAGGGAGGTATGGGTTTCCTTGATAACCCTCCAGGCACTCACAACGGTACCCAGATCCATTTTCAGAATCAACACAAGCACTTCTCCCCTGACATGCGTAACGCGTCAAGTCTTTTTTAACTTGCGGACAGGTTTCATTTCCGATTGCCCAATCAAGAACCAAAGGAAGGTCGCTCACATTTCGTAGATCTTGAAGATAAGTTGATGAAAAATTGAACTGTCTGGCTTCAACAATGAAAGCATAGCTGCAGGGATTAAAGTCCCACACTCTGGTATGATTATTGTAGCTACCCACAGTTAATTCAACATAGTCTATACCTTTAGGAATGGATGTCTGGCAACATCCAACGCCTGAGCAGGAGCCATTAGATACATAGTCAATACTATCACAAACAGAGAGGCAACCCACCTTGAAAGTTTTTTCTCCCTGGGAACCGTAAACATATGCTTCTGTATCGCAACCAACAGCGGTAAACTTGTTATCAGTGTCAGAGATGATGAATTTTGACAGACTGAGCCATGGTTTGTTATCCGCAATGGGTTCTCCAGATTTCTTGTAACAATCGCTGGCTATATATTGCAAGATGTTCAGCTTCCCTGCAAGAGTTATGTTTGTGACCTCTATATTACTCTTCCTCAGAAATACTTTTGGAGGATCAAAGGTGTCGTCGCAAGTTATGAGGAATTCTGTGTCGTAGTAACATTCATCTGTTGTACCGAATGGATATGGGATACTAACATTGCCGCAATTATCTTGGCAGCCAGGTTTGGCTATTGGATAGGCTTGTTCTGTTGCAGCAGCTACTAAGACAGCCCCGAAAAGTGTGAATTGTAAAAGCAACCCTTGAATTGCCATGGCTTCAGCTTCTTGTATCTTGGGGTTAATTAAAAATTTCCGTGGATGAAGTTAATATAGAAGACTTCGTGTATGTTGCTTAGTTTTCATAATGTTCATAGGGAATAACAATTTGTACTTTTCTGTCATTGTTTTTCCATAGTCCAGGGGGTTTGGCAGGCCAAGGGCTGCGTATTAGCTCATATGGTTTGATAATTTCTAAACTAAATCAAATATTTTATTTAAAAAAAATTATAAATCAAAAGCTAATCGTTTTAAAAATTAATTGATGTTAAACTTAGTAAAAACTACTAATTATTTTAACTATGTTAAGTTAATTAATTTTCTTTTTGTCTTTGCATTCTTTTCTTTTGGTTTATCATGAAATAAAAGTTCAATTGGTAGTTCTTGTAGACATGGCATCAGGATTATATTGTTCTTATTATAAACAAGCAAAAAATACTTTTAAATGTGCAAAGTGGAATAATAGAAAAGTCCAAGTCACTTACCAACCAAAAAAAAAGGTCCAAGTCAATGTAATGATAATAGGGATAGATCGCCATGAGATTCAACTGTAGCTCGTCAGCCTCGCACGCGTTGCATTTAAGCTACAAGATTTGGTTGTACATGTTATCAAGTCGCATTTATTTTATAGGCCAAATGGTCATTTTCCACCCAAGGTATGCTACGTTTCTAAGTTTCTCCATTTTAATTTTAATAATATTAAATACTCACATATGAGTAATTAAAATTAACAGAATCTAATATCTTAAAATTTTATCTCTTTTTTCCCCTTTAAACTTTAAAAACTAAAAGTTTCTCTTAACCTAAGTTTTAAAAAATAATAGTTTTACCCTAAAATTTTGTTTTGAAATCTCTGACACCATCTTCGGCTCCATTGTTGACGGTCTCTTCCTTTCAAAACATCCTCTCCCTCCGACGGTCTCTTTTCTCCTATTTGGAAGTTCGATTAGCATTGAAAAAGCGGTGAAATTGCCTTTTTTTAAACTTAGGTTAAGAGAAACTTTTAGTTTTTAAAGTTTAGGGAGCAAAAAGAGATTATATTTTACTTTATTTTTAATATTATAAAGAAAATAACAATTTTACTTTTACTACCGTTAATTTTAACTGTTTATAGATGAATATTTGATATTATCAAAATTAAAAGGGAAAAATTTGAAAATAAAACATACCTTAGGTGAGAAATCGTGCTTTGGCCTATTTTATAATATTTTCAGTTTTGGATTAAAAACTTTTAACTTTAATTTAACTCAAATTACAATTGTATTAAAATATTTCAATTATAACATAATTTAGACTATGTTTGGAATAATATGATAATCTAAATTCATTCGAAATTATTAATTATTTTCTTTTTTGTAAGTATTTTTAGTATTTTAACTTTTTTTTTTCAAATTACACAAGTCTATCATTATCCAAACACACAACATAATACAAATGACCCAAAATTTTACATATTAGAACAATTAAAACATGTTATTATATAAAAATAAAATAACAATTTTATATAAAAATTAAGAATAATTAGAGTAAATACAATTACACGGAGACACAATTATATACAATATATAAGGATTTTAACTACTGTTAATAATTGTCCTTTAACATTTTTTCAAATTCATCCCTAACAAATTTTATTATAGTAATATTTTTTTTAAATATTTAAATTAGTAGGGATTGATTTTATATTAATCAAAATACAATTTGATTTAGTTTTGGATTTTGTTATATTGACCCAAATTAAATAGTGTAAAAAATTAAAAAAAAAACTCAAACTAATATATGAACAGTCTTCACACCATAATTTACATTTATATTTGTAATTATCATTAAAGAGTAACTATATAATTTATACCGTCGTCATTTATGATTGTTATTAATAGTTTTTATCATAATTTATATCAACACTTGCAGTTGCCCCAAAAAATTTAAAAAATTAATCAAAAAATTATTGTGACATTTATAATAACCACAAAAAGACTTTGTTTTTGTCAATAATAGTTTTTTATATTATTTTCAATGATAATATATATATATATATATATATATATATATATATATATATATATATATATATATATATATATATATATATATATGTATGTATGTATGTATGTATGTATGTATGTATGTATGTATGTATGCATAACAATGAAGCTTTTGATTTAAACATCAACTTTCAACTTTTTATTATAAATAACAAAAATTATCCCATGTCAAAAATATACAAGATTTTAAGTTCCTCAAAAAATAAAATATCTAGTAAAAAACAAAGGCAACATTACCATTAAGGTTACTAAACTGTAACAACAGTTGAAATATAGCTCCAAATGATCAATCAATTCATACTATGTAACTTGACAAAAAATAAAAAAAGAGAAGAGAAAACTATAAGTGGATGATAAAAAAATAAAATAAATCAATTCAAATTACTTAACCCAAAATAAAACAATTCATATGAGAATATCATAAATTATGTTAGACAATATACTAAATAAAAAGACAATATTCAAAAGAGTCAAATATATCTTTCACAATGATATCACATATATTTTATAAAAAAAGTAATTATATCTTTAACCACCCATAGGAAGGGTGATGCGTCGAAAAGGAAGAGACATTGTCCGAAGATCGCTGGATAACTCTTTTCGTCATCAAAAAATTGCATCTAAAAAATTAGAAATTTTAGGAGGGAAAATGTTGTTTTTGAAAACTTGATTAGAGAAAAATTATTAGTTTTTAGAGTTTAAGGGAGAAGGGGGCGGGGGTTAATTTTAACCGTTCATAAGTGAATAAATAAAATTTTCAAAATTAACGAAGGAATACTTTAAAAAACAATATATCTTCGGGAGGTTGGGTATAAGTCCTTTGGCCTTTTTTTATATTAGAAAGACGAGTTTTTAAATCTTTTCATTGAAAAGATTAAATTTTTATTATTTCCTATAAGATCAAATTAATCATTTTACTTAGAAAACAGAATAAAATAAATAATTTTAATGGTATTTATTTAATACTTTTAAAGGAAACTATTGAAAGTTAGGCTCATTCTCCGGAATTTTTTTAGTAGAAATACGAGAATTTGATACCTTTGCCACAAATAAACTTGAGTTTCTTACATCCAATTGAAACTAAAAAAGAATTCGTAAGTAAACAATCAATTAATTTCATCACTTATCAGTCAAAAAACAAAAGAATTACAACAATCAAACGTAGAGGAGTAAATTGTCCATTATGGGAATAAGCCAACGGCTCCTCTTTCTTTCGGCGTAGTCATACAACCTCTTCCTTCGTCTCTGGCAATTATCCATCCAAGATTGAGCCGCTCTTCTTCTCATTTCTTTGCCTGTGTCAGACTGTCCCTTTGTTGTATTTTGTTGCGTCCATTCTTTGCTCAAATTGCAACATTGCGTAATCACGAAATTGCACGTTTCCCTTGCTGCGCTTTCTCTGACGACCACCACATTGACTTCAGACTGTTGGATAGATCAAACTCTGATTGTTCATAAGCTCTAACAAACAGTAGCCAAGGGTAACACTTATGCCGTTGGAGGCGATGTGACCTCTGACCCAAACTGGTGCAGTACTTAGACTACACGTCCAACAGCAAGGGGAGGCCCATGCCACAGATTTATGACTTAACTGTTGAGAAGTAGGAGAAGTCATCAATTGGGCTTGACTTTGTGCTGCATGCAGATTCATCAATTTATATATGGACAAAATAGAAATACAAGATTTGAATTGGCAAGTCCAATGTATCCAGAGATTCTTGAGTAGTTACTTAGATACATAAAATGCAGCTGAAGTGGTCAAGTCATATTCTTTGTTAAGTTTTTCAATGGTACAGTCACTGTCATTATAGGGTTATGATTTCGTCATTCATTGAATTGTCGGCCATATGGTGACCCACTGGCTACTATTGCCGCTGCTATAAATCCACATAAGTCGTGCATTATTCAACCGTCAAGGCAGAATGCCCAACTATTTCTCTTCAGCTATGTTTCCGCCCAGCCGGGCTATCAATATTATTTGTTTCGTTCATGTAAAATTTCAACAAGCAAAGTATTTCCTATTGTTGTTATTATTTTAAAAGAAACATGCTTTTTGCCTCCAGGGTTAAGCATGTTGAATCCCTAAGTTAAGGGTTTGAGTTGGAGGTTTGATAATATTATATTAAAATTAAAGTTTTGACTTATTTGATATAATAGATATAAAATCAATTATTAAATTTAATATTTTATTTTCAGGATTCGTTAGAATGAGATTTCTCGTCATAAAATAAAAAAAGTCTAATGTAATAGGGTGTTTGGTTTGATTTTGTTTATAAAACGGTTTAATTTATGTTGATAAATTAAAAAATAAAAAGTTTACATTTTGGGTTACACTTTGAGCAATTTTCAAATTAAATCAAATTTTAAATGTATTTATTTATATATATATCTATATAAAATTATATTTGACATACTTTTTCAATAAACAATTAAATGTACTACTTATTTTTTAATGAATTTTGTCATTTTCTTTATATGATTAATATAGACGTATTTCATATTTATTTTACATATTTATAAAACTATAATTCAATTATTAATGGTTAAACATAATAAATTTAGAGTAATTAATTTTTAATAAGTTTAAACCATATTTTTTTTTTGTTTGATTTAAAATATAAAATGTTTTGATTTTAAGTTTAATTTGAAGATATTTTTAAACGGTATCAAACTAGATAATTCACACCCATATGATGTAATGATGCATTAGATCAGGTCCAATTTAAATTTCTAAATTTATAATTGGCCAAAGGACTATTTCCCACTCAAACTATATTGAATTCTCAAAGTTTCCCCTATTAACTATGAAAATACCGTTTACCTACCCATGACCTGTTAAATTTAACGGAATCCTAACCCCTGAAAATTTTATTTTATTTTCCCCCCTAAAAGTTTAAATACTAATATTTTTTCCCTAAGCTAAGTTTGAAAAGATCGCATTTCCCCCCCTAGGGTTTAGTTTCCGAACCCCTTTACTTTCTCCGATGCTATCGTCGGTCGTCTCTCCCTCCCGATGGTTTCTCTTCCACCGACGACCCCCCTCAACTCCACCCCAACCCATCTGTTGTCGAGAGATGGCGTTTGGGAAGAGGAATCGTCTTCCCAGAGGACGACGATTCCTAGATGTCGTCTCTCGGTGTCGGATGGATTGAGGTGGAGTTGAGGGGAGTCGTCGGTAGAAGAGAAACCATCAGGAGGGAGAGACGACCAGCAATGGCACTGGAGAAAGTGAAGGGGTTTGGAAACTAAACCCTGGCGGGGGAAATGCGATATTTTCAAACTTAGCTTAAGGAAAAAAATATTAGTTTTTAAACTTCCGGGTGGGAAAATGAAATCATATTTAAGTTTATTTTTAAAATTAAATATAAAATAACGATTTTACCTTACTACTGTTAATTTTAACTACTCATGAGTGGGTAAACGGTATTTCTATAGTTAATGAGGTGAATTTTGAGAATTCAGCATAGTTTGAGTGGAAAATACTCGTTTGGCCTTTATAATTTCCCGGCTTTCATTTTGAAAAGGATGTTGGAATCAATAGGATACTGGAACAGGCTTTCACAGGTTCAATTAGTCCAAGCCCCTATTAGTAGTGGACCTAATAGTACCCACAAGCCCCGCTTTGTCTAGCATAAACCTAACCTAACCATTACACAACGGATTCTTTCCCGGCAGCCAATTTCAAAAATCTGAAAAAGGAAGCAAATAACTAAAGCAAATCCCAATCTTTCCTTTCGAGGTTTTTTTTAAAACACCAACACCAACGCAATTCTTATTTGCCTCTTCATCTCAAATTAATTTCAACAATGGGTTGTTGCTTCGGTAAATTCAGTCTTGGGAAATCAAAATTTTCCATAGAAGAATCAACCCACGTTGAAGACAACCTTGTCATCTCACAAGCTTCCGAAATTCCAGCTCCAATTCCTCTCTCAAACAAAATTTCCCCGTCCCCTCATTCACCCCCAGTTGTGCCTCTTCGGTTTCTTCCTTTACTTGCAGCACAGGCAACACCACTGAATCATGCTCGTCAATCTCAACTGCATCTTCCGTTTTGAGCTCCAAAGATAGATCTTTCTCCAATGAGTTTCTTTGGGCTTGTGTCAAGGAGAATCCACATGTAGTTAGCATTAATTCCATCAAGGAAGCTGCTCTTTCTTTAGCAACCTATAAAGTTGAAGCTCAGATGTTTGGCTCGCCTGCTAAGTCATTTGTGGCTCCAACACTGATCAGCCACTCAATCCCACAAAGGATTAAGGGTTCTACACCACAGAAGATAGTCCGGCTATCAGAGCATAAACCATGTACGCTTGTCCTGCGTCACCAGCCGAGATCACCAGCTACTTTAACTCGACGAAAGAGCTTTTGTATGGAGCCTGAGAGGCAGAATTCTTCGTATTTGAGATCACCATCTCTCAGCAGGAGATTCAGTACTTGTGATAGTAACAGGGGATTATTAACAAATACCCATATAGAAAGTTGTTCAAAGAGAATAGTTAGTGCTAAGCTAAATGGAATAAATTCAGTTTCCTCTTCGCTAAAAAGAGAAAATTTTAGGCCTGCAAGTCCAAGCAACAACAATTCAATGGGATTGCGGGTTTGTATGAGTAATAGAGAGACTTGCACTTATAGAATTGGTTCTAAGATTGATGAAGTTGCAGCCAAAGAAGCAGTTGCTGAGCAGGGGAGTGAGTGCTTTCCCATGGAGGACATTGATAATCCTCTTATCTCCCTGGATTGTTTTATTTTTCTGTAGGAATTAAGATTTGTGTGTGCATGCATGTTTAATTTTGCTCATATTGTGCATAGGATTCTTGGTTTTTCAATCTTTCTGATTGTTTATTTAAACCATTCATGTATAGTTTTCAAAAGCATAGATAAATTGGGATCAAATTCTGATTGATTTGTAGTTGATTTGGTTGTGTTCCTCGTGCCTTCTGTACTAATTGAGGGCATGTTATAATGTTTGCTGGTTTGAGAAATTTTTGGTGGCAGAAGAATAAATTCAATTCAGTAACTGATATTATTATGTTATATTTGGTTGATGATTCTAGCCATATTCATTTAAATTTTACTGTGGAACAAACAAACGCATTTCACAAACCATGCATCTCAATTCATTGGGCCTTTCCATACTATCAAATAGAAAGCCGCAGGAACGCCATATTCTAGGAGCCTTGCTAGACGATGTAATTGAACAAATCCTCCTCTATTTGATGCAGGTCGAGGACTCCTTCTTTCTCTTCTTCAAACTTTGATTTGTATTTTTCATTGAGAAATCTCTTATTAAAGATAACACAAGGTTAATTTTGCATCTTATCTAAAGAATTCTTTTTTTTTTGGTAGAAGAGACAATTTCACTCTTTCATTAATACATCGATTACAATTTCTGTTTGTAAGGATATAATTAGAATGTCTTCTGCGACTAAAAATTTTCAACAAAGTCTAGAATAAGTGATTCTCTGTGTGTGTGTAGAATAAGTGATCCTATGCTGCCTCAATTGCAAGTTCAAATTGGTATTAATTCTATCGGATTTACAACTTCTATCATACAAACAACCACAAAATTGAAGTTATAATCTAAACTAATAAAATTATATATACTTATTTCGATTATATAAATAAATACATATTTGATATATATAATAATAAAATTAGATGATTTTAAATTAAAAATAAAATAATAATAAATTACGTAATAATATACATAAATTTATATCTATTTATATACTTAAAATAAACACACATAATATTGCCTAATTTAGATTGAAAGTTTTTGAATATATATGGGAAAAGATATTCTCATAAGTATAATTCTCTTAGCTTCACAGGGTCATCCCATGTGAAAGGCATTTTGGACAACATTGCAATTTTTTTAAGTTACTAATTGAAATACAAAAATACATAATTCAACATTATATTTTAGTAATGTTATATATATTTATATTAACGGTGATATATTACCATATAACTGAATAATTTTAAATTAAAAATAATTTTTATAATTTTATACTATAAAAATATATACACATATTTTTTATTAAAAAATTAGTTACATAATTTATATATTATTATATGAAATTATTAAATAATTAGATGAATTTAAATTAAATAAAAATAACATTAAATTATATCGAAATACAATATTTATATATTTAAAAAAAATGTGTTTGTTTTATACTATTAATTTAACAATATGGTTAAATATTCTCGATCATGAACCAGGATCAAGCTAAGTACATTTTATTTAATTGCTTTGCTGATCCTAAGAATGCAAAACTTGGATATGTGAACACCACAATATCAATATTATCAAAAAAAAAAAAAAAATTCATTAAAAAACATAAACTGCAATTCGAAACAAATACTCGTTGGGCTGGTGGAAATCAAATCTTCACAAGATATTGAATTTTTTCTCGTAAAATTAGTTCACCTATATATTTATATTATTTTTTTTATAATTTAAATATTTTTATAATTTTATGTGCTTAAATACTAAAATTATTCTTATTTTTAACCTTATAAAAATTCATATTTATAATTTTATATGAAATACAATTTATTATTATTTAATATTATAATTTCATATTATTATATTGTTAAATATTGTTATAATGTAGTTAAAGTATTAATGGTTAAAACTGAAAATGAGTTGACGAAGATTCAAGTTTGGATTAAAAAATACACAAAGAACGGGTTGACGTTTATGTTAATGTCAAGACTTAGCATTAACGCAAACCCATTCTTTGTGTATTTTTTGATCTAGATATGAATCTTCGTTAGTTCATTCTCAATTTTAATCATTAATATTTCAATTACATTATAATAATACTAGACAATATAACAATATTAAATAATAATAAGTTATATTTCACATGAAATTATAAACATAAATTTTTATAATGTTGAAGATAAGGATAGTTTAAATATTTTAGCACATTAAGTAATAAAAATATTGTATAAATGTATTGGTGAACCATTTTTTGGCAAAAAATTCAATTACCCTATCGTCACCCACAAAACAATCATCTTCCGTCACGGACATTCTCAATTACATGGTTCCTCATGCTACCATATCCACCACTCATACTACTACTTACCCCAAAACTTACAGCATCAGACTCAGATGATTCTCCAAGCAAGTAGTCTGTTTCTTCTAAATTCGACTTGTCGTTAACCCATGGATGCTTCACCATTATTCTCAGCCCCTCTAGTTCCATAGCTACTTCCTTCATTGTGGGTCTCTCCTCCCCTTTTACTCTCACACACCGTCGTGCAAGGCTGGCTATTTCCTTAAGCTGCTCAGGATTTGCCTCCTTTGATACACCATCATCAACAACTTCTGTCAAGCGGTGTTCTTTCAGAGCAGAAACGAAATACATACCTAAATTTCTCTCCTCCTCCGGCCCGTCAAAGGAAATTGCCTTCTTGCCTGTCAGTAGTTCAATAAGCACTACTCCAAAGCTGTAGACATCGCTTTTCTCAGTTAACTGGCTTGTATGCAAGTATTCAGGATCTAAGTATCCAATTGTGCCTTGCACTATTGTACATAATCCTTCTTGATCCAGCGGAACCAAACTGGAAGCACCAAAATCGGCCACTTTTGCAGTGTAATGATCGTCTAATAGAATATTTGTGGACTTGATATCTCTATGGATGATTGGTGTTGAAGCTGAAGAGTGCAAGTACGACAGCACTCCAGCAGTTTCTGCTGCTATTCTCAAACGGGTTTCCCATGGAAGTACTGAAACTTTACTTTTGGTATGGATGTGATCAAAGAGGGTTCCATTAGTGATATATTCATAAACAAGCAATGGAACCTCTGTCTCCAAGCAGCAACCTAGAAGCTTCACCACGTTCCTGTGGTTGATTTGGGAGAGCACAATTACCTCATTGATGAATTGCTCAATTTGACTTTGATCCACCACTTTAGACCTTTTTATGGCAGCAATTTTTCCATTTGATAAAATTCCTTTATAAACTGTACCATATCCCCCACGGCCAAGAATTCTGCTTTCGCTATAGTTGTCAGTGGCCTTCTCAAGCTCCTCAGTTGTAAAGATTTTTGCCGTTTCTCTGGTGGACCCTTCTCGCCCTGATAATTGCTGTTGTAAAAGAAAACCTCCATTTTGGCGGAAGAACTTCTCTCTGAGTTTGATGAGCTTCCATTTATTGAATCCACAGTACAACCAAGTGCCGCCCATTAGCAATCCTGTAAGGCATACGCTGATCCCTACATGGCATATCATACAAGGAATTAAATATAACCAGTTACTTAACAAAAGACTCAACAAAATTGCAGCTATAAGCAAAGAGTACGTATAATATGCTTACCAACAGTGAGCTGAATTACAAGGGATCGATCAGCACTACAACCCTCTCCATCCTTTCTTCCATCCCCATGGTGCCCCTTGGGGCACAAGCATGTGTAGCTCCCTTCTCTGTTTATACATATTCTTTCACAGTTATGGAGACTAGAGTCCTGGCATTCATCTATATCTGCATATGAAATAAACAATCACAGGCAAATCCCCAGTAATACACTTAAAAATGAACCAAATTTGAATGCGATGAAATTAAGTACCTTGGCAACCATTAGGGAGGTATGGGTTTCCTTGGTAACCCTCCAGGCACTTGCAACGATATCCAGATCCATTTTCAGAATCAACACAATCACTGTTCCCCTGGCATGCATAACGCCTCATGTCTCTTTTAACTTGTTGACAGGTTTTATTTCCGATTGACCAATCAAGAACCAGAGGAAGAAAGGTCACATTTCTTAGATCCTTAAGATAAGTTGATGAAAAATTGAACTGACTGGCTTCAACAATGAAAGCATAGCTGCAGGGATTAAAGTCCCACACTCTGGTATGATTATTGTAGCTACGCACAGTTAATTTAACATAGTCCATACCTTTAGGAATGGACGTTTGACAACATCCAACGCCAGAGCAGGAGCCATTAGATACATAGTCAATACTATCACAAACCGATAGGCAACCCACCTTGAAAGTTTTTTCTCCCTGGGAACCGTTAACATATGCTTCTGTATCGCAACCAACAGCAGTAAACTTGTTATCAGTATCAGAGATGATGAATTTTGACAGACGGAGCCATGGTTTGTTATCTGCAATGGGTTCTCCAGATTTCTTGTAACAATCGCTGGCTATATATTGCCAGATATGCAGCTTCCCTCCGAGAGTTATGTTGGTGACCTCTATATTACTATCCGTCATAAATGCTTTTGGAGGATCAAAGGTGTCGTTGCAAGTTACGAGGAATTCTGGGTCGTAGTAACATTTATCTGTTGTACCGAATGGATGTGGGATGCTGACATTGCCGCACTTATCTTGGCAGCCACGTTTGGCTATTGGATGGGCTTGTTCTGCCGCAGCAACTGCTAACACAACCCAGAACAGTGTGAGTTGCAAAAGCAACCCTTGAGTTGCCATGGCTTCAGCTTCTTCTATCTTGGGGTTAATTTATAATTTCCATGGATAAATTTAATGGAGAAGACTTCGTGTATGTTACCTTGTTTTCATAATGTTCAGAGGGAATAACAATTTGTACTTTCCTGTCTATCGTTTTTCCATAGTCTAGGGGGTTTGGTAGGCTAAGGCGTCCGTATTTTCTCAACTGGTTGATAATTTCTACACTAAATCAAATATTTTATTTAAAAAGAATTATAATACAAAATCTAATCGTTTTAAAAATTAATTTGATTTTAAATTTAATCAAAAATACTAATTATCTTACTTGTGTTAAGTTAATTAATTTTCTTTTTTTCTTTGTATCCTTTTCTTTTGGTTTATCATGAAATAAAAGTTCAATTCCTAATTTTTGTAGACATGGCATTAGGATTATATTGTTCTTATTATAAACAAGCAAAAAATACTTTTAAATATGCAAAGTGGAATAATAGAAAAGTCCAAGTCACTTACCAACCAAAAAAAAAAAAAGTCCAAGTCACTTACCAACCAAAACAAAAAAAGTCCAAATCGATGTAATGTTAATAGGGATACATCGCCATGAGATTCAGCTTTAGCTCGTCAGCCTCGCTTACATTGGGACCCTTTATGGGCATTTAAGGTACAAGATTTGGTTGATCGTGTTGCCGAGTCATATTTACATTATATTATTTTCAATTTCGGATTAAAAACTCTTAACTTTAATTTAACTCAAATTAAAATCGTATTAAAATATTTTAACTTTAACATAATTTGGATTATATTTAGGATAATCTGATAATCTAAATTCATTTAAAATTATCAATTGTTTTCACTCTTTTAAATATTTTTAATGTTTCAACTTTTCTTTTTTCAAATTACACAAATCTATTATTATCCAAACACAAAACATGAGACAAATGACTAAAAATTGTACATATTAGAACAATTAAAACATCTCACTATATAAAAAGAAAATAACAATTTTAAATAAAAATAAAAAATATTTAGAGTAAATACAACTACATGGAGACACAATTATATACAATATATAAGGATTTTAACTATCGTTAATAATTGTCCTTTAATATTTCTTCAATCCACTTCTAACAAATTTTATTGTAGCAATATTTATTTAAATATTTAAATTAGTAGGGATTGATTTTATATCAATCAGAATATAATCTGATTTAGTTTTGAATTGTGTTATATTAACCAAAATTAAATAGTGTAAAAAATTTAAAAAAAAAACCTCAATCTTAGCCCAAAATTTTTTTTGTAACTTGTTGGGTTAACATGTCATATTAAAAATTTTTGCTAATAGAATTCATTTTGCCTCTCCTTTTCCTATGTGAATGATTAAAAAAAAAAAAAAAATTTCTTGTTGATTGAGATTTGGACATATTATATATGAGTAATGTTATGTGTATTTAGTTTTAAATATTTAATTAGATATTTAGATAATGTATCATAATTTAATTGAATATTATTTTATTTTTAATTTATTATTATCTAATTAAATAATAACATATTATCTGGATAATGACTTAGATACTCAAAAGTGTGTGTACTAGTTTTATTTTATATATATAATAAAACTATGTGTACCTATTTTTAGTATATAAATTATGTGTCATCATGTGATTAAATATTTTAAATTAAAAATAAAATAATATTCAATCACATAATGATACATTATCTGTATACATAAATTATATACCAAAAATAGATACCTATGACATTGCTCTCTCTCTCTCTCTATATATATATATATATTATAGATTTTATATTTATTAGAGGGGATATATATAATCATAAAAAAGTCATTATTTATATATATATTTTTAATTATTAAGGATTTATTATGTAACATAAAATATTAAATAATGTAAGATTTTATGTTTTAATATTTAATAATAAAATTATATATAAAAATAATAATATATTATTATATAATTAAATATTATTTTATTTATAATTTAAAATTATATAACCACACAATCATACTTTATTTTTTTTATATACAAAATTAACACTCCTCAATATTTAAAAATTCGATTATAACATGTTATCCTTTTGGAGTTAATGACCGGAAACAAGACACTTTTGTTTGACAAGACAGATGACCAGAAAGTTTGGTTGTGTATTTTTTTACTCAATTGACCGGTTCCTTTATTTTCTTACTGCAGAAAGTTTGGTTGTTTATTTTCTTACTCCATTGACATGAATTATATATAAAAAATAGGTACCTATGACATTGCTCTCTCTCTCTCTATATATATATATATATATTATAAATTTTATATTTATTAGAGGGTATATATATAATAGTAAAAAAGTCATTATTTATATATATATTTTTAAATTATTAAGGATTTATTATATAACATAAAATATTGAATAATATTAAATAATGTAAGATTTTATGTTTTATATTTAATAATAAAATTATATATATATAAATAATAATATATTATTATATAATTAAATATTATTTTATTTCTAATTTAAAATTATATACCTATATAATCATATTTTATTTGTTTAGGTACAAAATTAACACTCAATATTTAAAAATTTAATTATAACATGTTATCCTTTTGGAGCTACTGACCGGAAACAAGACACTTCTGATTGACAAGACAGATGGCTAGAAAGTTTGGTTGTGTATTTTCTTACTCCATTGACCGGTTCCCTCATTTGAAATTCTACAAATCATGTCATGAAGGATGGGAATGAAGAGTAGCTCAATGAAAGCGGCAGAGCAACCAAAAAATCTTAAAATTGAAAGGGGAAGAGAAGCCTACCAATTCAACTAAGATAATGAGTTATTTTCCACCCTATTAACTCATCCCAGATTATAAGCAACCCAGCATGCAAGCTCAGGAAAAATGAATTGTAATCACAAGTATTCATTGACCATACAAAATTTCATTTGCCCAATTAGACAGAAGAATCCTTGTAGTTTTACAATTTATCAATCTTTAGCCCCATTATTACTTGATACTGTTATCAGAAATAGCACATAATTTTTCAAAGTGTTAGTGTGTTACAGATAATGAACTGTTATCCAAATGAGAAGTTGCCTAGCAATTTGAACAGTGCCTTGCCGACAGCTAAATGAGAATTGGTCTATCTTTCCTACTCTTTACTTCACGAGGAGTTGAAAGGAAGGAGTAGACTATCAAGTCTTTAAGCCTTTAAGATTCTCTGTATTTGTCCAATCAATAAATCTGTGCTCATCCTATGAATGAAATGTCCGATTCATATGCCTGTAGGATTCATGGAATATCCGTTCCATATGCCGCATAGTTTATGAAATGCTCATTTTATGAATGAAATGTTTGATGTATATGTTTGTAGAGTTGATGGAATGCTCGTTTTGAATTTAATTATGTTGGTTTCTTTAATTTGGAACACCTATTCTTAGTTTAATTATTAACTGTTAAACTTTAAATATTAATTATTTTCATAGTTATTTTGCCTTTTATTCCAACTTAAACATAAGATCGGACTAATATTAGGATTTCAAGCTAATATTAAATTCAACATTTTATATTTAAAATGAAAATATTTTAATTCTTAACTTGGAATCATGGGTACCATTAATAACAGTCAAAATTATTTAGTTCTTATTGATACAACAAACAAAATGACTAAGAAAAGTGATGTGTACAGTTTTGAAGTTATCCTAGCTAGCTTTTGGAGCTAGTGTAATGTCGGGAAACAAGAAACATTTGTTTGACAAGTCAGAGGAGCAGAGAAGTTTGGCTATGTATTTTCTTACACCATTGACAGGTTCCTTATTTGAAATTCTGCAGAATCATGCTGTGAAGGATAGGAATGAAGAGCAGCTAAAGGAAGGGGGTAGAGCTAGCAAAAATATGCTTAAAATTGAAAGGGGAAGAGAGGCCAACCAATACAACTTGCAAAAGAGAAGTTGTTTTGCCTGTTAGCAAACCTGCAAGCTCAAGAAAATTGAATTGTAAGCGTAGCCAGCCACAAAACGAACAGTACTCAATGACCCTACATTTCAAAAGTAATTTCAAAAGTGAAGGCGGCCTTGATAATTTCATAAGTACTCCTTGACGGTACTTTTCTTTAATTCCAAAAGTGAAGATTCTCTTCACCCTTATTACTTGATAATTAGCTCACCAGTTTATTGATACGAATGATTCGATCAATTTAATTGAAAAATTGATCGATTCAATTTATTATTAAATTAAAATTTAAAATTTGATTAAATCTAATTTTTGATTGATTTATCCGGTCTAACCTAGATTTGATCGAATTTAAACAAACCAATTATCAAACAGTGTTTTATATTAATCAGACTGGATTTAAAATTAATTTTTGATTGAACTGATTTAACCTATCAATCTGGTCCAATTTTTAAAACCCTTGGTGTATTTTTCATTGAAAGATACTAACCAACCAAGGCACCCATGACATCTTACCTGCTCTTTACATCACGGGGAGTGGTAAGAAAGACGTAGACAACTACGACAAAAAGTGTTTTTAACTTTTTTTTTTTTTAAATTTTATGTCACATTTATAAATGTCACTAATATTTTTATCAATATTAAGACAAATGATGCAAAATTTAGTGTCATTATAAGTTTTAACAATAATTATTTATAATATCGATATAAATACAAAATAAATATCGATAACATTTCAACAATATTGTGACATTTAGAATAACTATTGAATTTAATTTTCTTTTTTTGGAAAGTTAATTAACATACAATTTAGCAACATTTACAATTGTTGTTAAATGGTAAATACAATAATTTATATCGACATTTACAATTGCTGTCAAGCTCACTAAATTCTAACAATTGCTGAAATGTAGCTCCAAAAGATCAATCAATTCATATTATGTAACTTGAAAAAAAATATAAAAAAGAAAAGAGAAAACTATAAGTGAATGATAAAAAAACTAAGACAAATCAATTCAAATTACTTAACCCAAAATAAAACAATTCATATGAGAATATTATAAATTAAGCAAAAAAATATACTAAATAAAAAGACAATGTTCAATAGAGTCAAATATATCTTTCACAATGATATCACATACACTTTATAAAAAAAATAATTATACCGAAGTCATTATCTTATTTTTCAATTCAGTAATTTTATTAAATTATTTAACAATCTGACTACTTTCAACCACAACCATTGTCTCTTTTTGTTGTGCATTAGACAATATAAAATTGAATAATCTGTTTACAAATCAAACAAAAAAAAAAAAACCATCAAATTAATGAAAAATAAGAATGATTAGGTTCCAAAGCAGGTTTACAAAACAAGTAATAAATGTAGAGGAGTAAATTGTCCATTATGGGAAGAAGCAACATTCCTCCATCATACAAAAACAACAAAGAGCAGCCAAACTGCAATGCAAACCAAATTAGACAATAGTTGATTAGAGACATCAAAACACAAAAACAGTCTATAGTTGGTGACAGAGGATAGGAATTCAGCCTATCAAGATGTACAAGATCCCTGTCCATGAAGGCAACCGAGTGTGAGAATTAGCATGCCCTTCATATGATGGTACGAGCCCTCCCTCAGTAAGGCGATGATCATAAAGCATAACCTGCGAAAAGAACAATTAAAGTCCGCAGATGAAGGATACTTCACATAATTTATCCTATCCTATCAGTCTTGCTTAATTACAGAGGTTAATAAAGCAAGATTCCTCAAGTACTTCACTTGCAGGGTTATACCTACAAGCATCTAATAAACAAAACTTAGATGCATGAGATATACGTACAAGTATTACACTTACAGAGAGGATGCAACCTTTAGTTCTATCAACGCTATAATTTTAATAGAAAACAAACAAATGCATCAAGACTATCAAATATACAATCAATTCAATACCATACAAAAAGAATGCCTACCTTATTCTTGCGCTTGAAATCAAGAAACTTGTGAAACAGAGTTCCCATTTGCTCGTCTATCATGCTTCCAGGTTGTGGTTTAGAACTTGTGCTTGAACCTTCCTCACTCATCCTTTATATGCATTGCTGTGTGGAAGAAATCAGAATCAGCAGAAGTGAAAATTTAGTTATCAAAGTTAAAACAGAAGAACTTGGAATCAAAGGACAAAACAAAATCTATTTGGGGAAACGATTTAAATAAAAACCTTAACAAGATTAAAACAAATGAGCATTTAGGGTTTCACGATTTAACAGTGAATTGGGAAACGAAACTTAGAGACTGTGAGAGAGAATGACGACCATTGGAACTGAAATCCATTTGAAAAGAGAGCAAGATTTTCTTCCTTCCAATCTTTTTTCTTTTTGGCCGAATTATTGGATGCACAATGGGGACTTGAAGAAATCGAAAGACCAAAAATTAAGAAGATTAAAACAAATAAGCATCCATAGAGTAAGTTTCAATTGGAAAAGGCAGGGCCAAACCTCTGACGAGGGTGGTGCTGCAACAGATGCCAGACGGAGACGTAAGAGAAGCGTAGGAGAGGCGGGAATGTTGTTAGGGATTATTAGTTTTTTAAATTTATAAAGAAAATAAATAATATTAATTTTTTCTGTTAATTACAATCAACTATGAACGAGTATTTAAGTTTTTATTATTTAATGTGTATTGATTTAAGAATGTAATAAACTTTCCACAGGAACAAGTCCTTTGGGCTTAGACGTAAAAGAACAATTGCAATAGCTAAGAAATAAACATGTAGGCAAATAATCACAACCTCTAGATTAAACATATACATCACATTTGGCAAATCATTGTTACCACCTTTAACTTTTTTTAAAATGGTTTTAAATTCATATGAATTATTAAAGCAGATGATTAGTAATTGAAATATAATTGATTGTGTTATAAAATACTAAATATATGATATATTTTCTTGAACTTTGGCAATTTTTTGTTGGATACATTAAATGTCTATTTCGTATGCCTGTAGGATTATTGGAACGTCTGTTCCATATACTTACGTAGTTTATGAAAGGCTCATTGTATGAATGAAATGCTTGTTCTATATGCTCGTAGAGTTTATGAAATACTCGTTCTGAATTTTAATTATGCTTAGTTCTATAACTTGGAACACTTATTCCTACTTTAATTATTAAGTGTCAAACTTTAAACATTATTTTCGTCGTTCTTGTACCCTTTATTCCAACTTCAACTTAAGATATGATTTATATTAAGATTGCAAGCTATTATTAAATTCAACATTTTATATTTGAAAAGAAAATATTTTAATTCTTAACTTATTGACTCTGGTTGACTTCAGAAGCTCAATGTGCTTGAATCAGTGCAGCAGGTAGATAGAGCAGTTATTACTATAAAAGCATTAGCTAGCTGCATAATGTTCTGTATGAAAGAAATATAATTCATTACCTTGATAGATATATATAAGAGAATATAAATTTAAATTTTTTTTAGTGATATATTAAGATTAAGTTTTTGATTTATTTAATTTAATAATTTTAAGATTAATTACTAAACCTGATTTCTTTTTAATGTGATTAGTTTAATTCTATAAAAATGATAATTCGGAAAATAAATTTTTTTATTATAAAAAAAAATATAACTCATTGTCAGAGTTAAAGGTGTTAATGAATCGGACTGGACTGACTCTCATGCAGCCCATCAAACCTATAAACCAAGTCAGACTTTAGTTTTGTACAGCGATAGATTTTCAGACAGAGTTGACTTATGAATTTTAATATAAAAATAAAATTTTATAATATAATTATTAATTAATTATTTTATTAATTATGTAAACACTAATAGCCTATATCGAATCCATCAACCGGCTTTATGTTTAGACCCAAAATCTAATCCAAAAAGCTAATAAGCAGGATATGATGTGCTACAGTGACAGACTGGGGCTTCTGCTCTGAGCTCTTTTCCTGTGCCTTGACGCCTCTAAGAGCAGCTATGGCTTTGCACACGCCTCCTTGGTTACTGTAGCAATGTAACCTCTGACCCAAACTGATGCAGTACTCAGACTACACGTCCAGCAGCAAGGGGAGGCCCATGCCACGAAATTATGACTTTGACTATCGAGAGGTAGGAAATGTCATCAATTGGGCTTGATTTTATGTTGTATGCAGATTTATCAATTTATATATGGACAAAATAGAAATGCATGGTTTGAATAGGCAAGTCCAATGTATCCGGAGATTCCTGAGTAGTTTATTAGATATATAAAAGGGAAATTGGAATTTTTAGCTTTTTTTTTTTTCAGTATATACATATATGTCATTCATTCTAAAGCTTAAACAAATATATCGCAACAGTAATCTACTTTTTCAAAATACCTCTATTTAATCTTCCATACAGAGATTCTCTCTTTCTTTGTAATTTTCTTTCTCAACTGAAGAAAGAATCTCTGCAACATGAAAAGGATAAAATAAAATATTAATAGAAGAAAACATATGATTGAACAATAAAACCTATAAGAAATCTATTATAAAATATTCAATTTGAACAGAAAGGAGAGAGAGATAAAACTTACTAAATTTATTAGGAGAATTAACAGTTACTTCAGTTGTATGGTATATTCATGTTTAATTGAAAAAAAAAAACTTCAATTTTTTTTTATTTAACTGAAAAAAAAAAAAAAAAACTTCAGTTGGCAAGGGTTGGGGGACGCCAACCTTTCAATTAAAGCCAACCTTTAAAAAAAATAAAAAGAAGGGTTGGCGTTCAAATAAATAAAGGGTTGGCCTTTTAAAAAAAAAGGGGTTGGCGTGAATTTTCCCCAATCATTTATTTTTACCGCCAACTCTTTATTTTTACGCCAATCCCCCTTTCCAAATCTTTCCAGCCAAAATTAGTTTTCTGACAATTTTTTCATTTTTAAAATTATTGCACTAATAATTCCTTGCAAGCCAATTTATTCCCTGCAAGATTCTGCAATTCATTTTTGTTTTGATTCTTCAGATATATATATATATATATATATATAGATGTATTCTTTGCATATTCAACACTAAGTACACATAAATATAAATTTTATTTCAAATATTGATACTAAATATTTATATATTTTCTCTCTCTACAATGTATTAAAAATAAGTAATACTGAAAACTTAGTTTTGGTTTCTCAAAGTTGAAGACAAGGGTAATTTAGGTATCCTATCCTATAAAGTGGTAAAAATATTTAGAGTATAAAAAGTGTGGTATAAATGTACACATGACCCAAATGAGAGTAAAAATTTCAATTTTCTTATATAAAATGCACTTGAAATGGTCAAGTCATACTCTTTGTTCAGTTTTTCAATGGTACAGTCAATCATTATAGGGTTATGATTTCGCCATTCATTGAATTGTTTGCCATATGGTGACCTACTGACTACTACTACAGCCGCTATAAATCCACACACGTCGTGCATCATTCAATAGTCAAGGCAGAATGCCCAGTTATTTTTTTTCGCCTATATTTCCACCCTGCCGAGCTATCAATATTATATGTTTCGTTCATGTAAAATTTCACCAAGCAAAGTATTTCCTATAGTTGTTATTATTTTAAAAGAAGGCCAACGGACTGTTTTCCACCCAAGTTTAGGTGCTATTTCAAAGTCATATTAATAAGGTTTTAAAAACTCAAAATTCCACCTATTGAATAATTGGAGTTAAAATTTTTAGTTAAATACAAGGGTAAAATCATTATTTTATTAATAATATTAAAAAAAATATAAAATTTATTATATTTTTCTCTTCTAAGTTTTAAAAACTAACATTTCACCCCTTCAAAAGTTTTTAAACTTCAAAAAATCACATTCCCCCCCCCCCCCCGCCCGCCCGCCCGACCGAAAACCTTTGAATTTTTTTCTTTCCCTTTGGCCACTTTCTCTGGCAATCTGGAAAGGACGACGACAAAAAGAACAAAGAGATCTGGGGGAAAAGATTCCAGATCTCTTCGTTGACTTCGCCCAAATCTCGTTGATTTATTCGTCTCTGACAAAGAGATCCATTTCAGATTTTTCTACGTGCATCGACCAATGGTTTAGGGTGGAGAGTGGAAGTCGTCGGCGCTGGAGATGGTGGCCAAAGAGGTGAAGAAAACATTTGGGGGGAAAATGTGACTTTTAGAAAACTTTAGTTAGAGGTGAAGTTGTTAGTTTTTAAAACTTAGGAGGGAAGAGATAATAAATTTTATATTTTTTAATATTATTAATAAAATGACAATTTTAACCCTCTTTTTAATTGAGAATTTTAACGACAATAACGTCATAAGTGAGATTTTGAGTTTTTCAAACTCTATTAGTGTGATTTTGAGAACATACTTAAACTTGGGTGGGAAATAGTCCTTTGGCCTTTAAAAGAAACATGTTTTTTGCCCCAAGGGTTAAGCATGTTGAATCCCTAAGTTATGGGTTTAAGTTTGAAGTTTGATAATACTATATTAAAATTAGAGTTTTGATTTATTTGATATAATAGGTGTAAAACCAATTATTAAACTCAATATTTTACTTTTGGCATTCGCTCGAATGAGATTTGTCGTCATAAAAAAAAAATTCTAATGTAATAGGAGTGTTTGGTTTTGTTTTGTTTATAAAACGATTTAGTTTATGTTGATAAATTTAAAAATAAAAAGTTTATATTTTGGATTTTAGTTTGAGCAATTTTTAAATTGAATCAAACTATAAATCATATTAATATATATATATATATATATATATATATATATATATATATATATATATATATATATTTGACATAATTTTTCAATGAACAATTGGATGTGCTACTTATTTTTCAATTAATTTTGTTATTTTCTTTATATGATTAATGTATATATATTTTATGTTTATTTTACATGTTTTATAAAACTATAATTCATTTATTAACAGGTAAACATAATAAATTTGGAGTAAATAACTTTTAATAAGTTTAAACAGTATTTTTTTTGGGTTTGATTTAAAATATAAAATGTTTTGATTTTAAATTTAATTTGAAGATATTCTTGAACCATATCAAACTAAGATAATTCACACCCATATGATGCAATAATGTATTAGATCAGGTCCAATTTAAAATTTAAAATTTATAATTTCCTGGCTTTCATTTTGAAAAGGATGTTGGAATCAATAGGATACTGGAATGGGCTTTCACAGGTTCAATTAGTCCAAGCCTCTATTAGTAGTGGACCTAATAGTACCCACAAGCCCCACTTTGTTTAGCATAAAGTTTATGGGCCATAATTCCACAAACCTAGCCTAACCATTGCACAACGGATTCTTTCCCGGCACCCAATTTCAAAAATCTGAAAAAGGAAGCAAATAACTAAAGCAAATCCCAATTTTTCCTTTCCAAGTTTTTTTAAAACACAAACACCAACAATATTCTTATTTGCCTCTCCATCTCAAATTAATTTCAACGATGGGTTGTTGCTTCGGTAAATTCAGTCTTGGGAAATCAAAATTTTCCATAGAAGAATCAACCCACGTTTTAGACAAGCTTGTCATCTCACAAGCTTCCGAAATTCCAGCTCCAATTCCTCTCTCAAACAAAATTTCCCCGTCCCCTCATTCACCCCCAGTTGTGCCTCATCTGTTTCTTCCTTTACTTGCAGCACAGGCAACACCACTGAATCATGCTCGTCAATCTCAACTGCATCTTCCGTTTTGAGCTCCAAAGATAGATCTTTCTCCAATGAGTTTCTTTGGGCTTGTGTCAAGGAGAATCCACATGTAGTTCGCATTAATTCCATCAAGGAAGCTGCTCTTTCTTTAGCAACCTCTAAAGTTGAAGCTCAGATGTTTGGCTCGCCTGCCAAGTCATTTGTGGCTCCAACACTGATCAACCACTCAATCCCACAAAGGATTAATGGTTCTACATCACAGAAGATAGTTCGGCTATCGGAGCATAACCAAGTACGCTTGTCCTGCGTCACCAGCCGAGATCACCAGCTACTTTAACTCGAAAAAAGAGCTTTTGTATGGAGCCTGAGAGGCAGAACTCTTCTTATTCTTTGCCAAGTAGACCCTTGAGATCACCATCTCCCAGTAGGAGATCTAGCACTGGTGATAGTAACAGGAGATTATTAACAAATACCCATATAGAAAGTTGTTCAAAGAGAATAGTTGGTGCTGAGCTAAATGGAATCAATTCAGTTTCTTCTTTGCTAAGAAGAGAAAATTTTAGGCCTGCAAGTCCAAGCAATGACAATTCAATGGGATTGCGTTTGTATGAGGAATAGAGAGACTTGCACTTACAGAATTGGTTCTAAAATTGATGAAGTTCCAGCCAAAGAAGCAGTTGCTGAGCACGAGAGTGAGTGCTTTCCCATGGAGGACATTGATAATCCTCTTATTTCCCTGGATTGTTTTATTTTTCTGTAGAAATTAAGATTGTGTGCATGCATGCTCAATTTTGCTCATGTTGTCCATAGGATTCTTCGTTTTTCAATCTTTCTGATTGTTTGCTTAAACTATTCATGCATAGTTTTCAAAAGCATAGATAAATTGGGATCAGATTCTGATTGATTTGTAGTTGATATTGGTTATATTCCTCGTGCCTTCTGTACTAATTGAGGGCATGTTATAATGTTTGCTGGTTTGAGAAATTTTTAGCGGCAGAAGAATAAATTCAATTCGGTAACTGATATTATTATGTTAGATTTGGTTGATGATTCTAGTCATATTCATTTCAATTTTACTATGGGACAAGCAAACGCGTTTCACCACCAACTATGCATCTCAATTCATTGGGCCTTTCCATACAATCAAATAAAAAGCTGCAGGGACACCATATTCAAGGAGCATAGCTAGACTATGTAATTGAATAAATCCTCCTCTATCTGATGTGGGTTGAGGACTCTTTCTTTCCCTTTTTCAAACTTTGATTTGTATTTTTCATAGAGAAATCTCTCATCATTTTACATCTTATGTAAGGGATTATTTCTTTTTGATCGAAAAAACAATTTTATCTTTCATTATTATATTGATTACAATTTCTATTTGTGAGGATTTCACTAGAACATCTTCTGTCACTAAAAATTTTTAACAAAGTTTAGAACAAGTAATCCCGTGTGTGTGTGTGTGTGTATATATATATATATATATATATATATATATGTCTCTTCTTCCGGCAATATTACTCCAATATGTTCTGATATTAATTAACCAAGTGGAATAAAGAATGGCTAAACTAAAAGGATAAAGACAAGATTCAAACGTTAAATGTAATAAATATCAGTGTCAACGTATACATAAAAGGACAATTTTTCATGCACAAGGCACTTCAATATTACAAAAAAAAAAAATTCATAAAAAAGTGTAAACTGCAATTCAAAACACTGAAACAAATACTTGTCGAGCAGGTAAAAATTAGATCTTTATATGATATTGAATTTTTACTCCTAAAATTAGTTCACTTATATATTAATTTAAACATTTTTATCATTTCATGTGGTTAAATATTTAAATTATTCTTGTCTTTGATCTTATAAAAATTCATATTTACAATTTTATATGAAATATAATTTATTATTATTTAAGGTTAAGATTTTATATTATTATATTATTTAATATTGTTATAATATAGTTAAAATATTGATGGATAAAATTGAAAATGAGTTGATAAAGATTCAAGTTTAAATAAAAAAATACACGAAGAACGGGTTGGTATTCCACTCAACCTGTTATTCATGGGCTTTTCATCCAGAAACACATGAAGAACAGGTTGGCGTTTATGCCAATGTTAACACTTAATATTAATGTTAACCTATTCTTTATGTGTTTTTTTATCTATATATGAATTTTCGTTAATTTATTCTTAGTTTTAATTATTAATATTCTAACTATATTATAATAATATTAGATAATATAATAATATGAAATTATAATATTAAACAATAATAAATTATATTTTACATGAAATAATAAATATGAATTTTTATAAAATTGAAAATAAAAATAGTTTAAAATTTATAATATATAAGATGATAAAAATATTTAGGTCGTAAAAATAGTGATGTAAGTATAAAAGTGAACCAATTGAGGGCAAAAAATTTAATACCCCGATCATCGCCCACAAGACAATCTGCCGTCACGGACACTCATAATTACATGGTTTCTCATGCTATCATATCCACCACTCGTACTTACCCCAAAACTTACAGCATCAGACTCAGATAATTCTCCGAGCAAGTAGTCTGTTTCTTCTGAATTCGACTTGTCGTTAATGCATCGACGCTTCACCATTATTCTCAGCCCCTCTAGTTCCATAGCTACTTCCTTCATTGTGGGTCTCTCCTCCCCTTTTACTCTCACACACCGTCGTGCAAGCCTGGCTACTTCGTTAAGCTGCTCAGGATTTGCCTCCTTTGATACACCATCATCAACAACTTCTGCCAAGCGGTGTTCTTTCAGAGCAGAAACGAAATACATACCTAAATTTCTCTCCTCCTCCGGCCCGTCAAAGGAAACTGCCTTCTTGCCTGTCAGTAGTTCAATAAGCACTACTCCAAAGCTGTAGACATCGCTTTTCTCAGTTAACTGGCTTGTATGCAAGTATTCTGGATCTAAGTACCCAAGTGTGCCTTGTACTACTGTACATAATCCTTCTTGATCCAGCGGAACCAACCTGGAAACACCAAAATCGGCCACTTTTGCAGTGTAATGATCGTCTAATAGAATATTTGTGGACTTGATATCTCTATGGATGATTGGTGTTGAAGCTGAAGAGTGCAAATACGACAGCACTCCAGCAGTTTCTGCTGCTATTCTCAAACGGGTTTCCCATGGAAGTGCTGAAACTTTACTTTTGGTATGGATGTGATCAAAGAGGGTTCCATTGGTGATATATTCATAAACAAGCAATGGAACCTCTGTCTCCAAGCAGCAACCTAGAAGCTTTACCACGTTCCTGTGGTTGATTTGGGAGAGCACAATTACCTCATTGATGAATTGCTCAATTTGACTTTGATCCACCACTTTAGACCTTTTTATGGCAGCAATTTTCCCATTTGAGAAAATTCCTTTATAAACTGTACCATATCCCCCACGGCCAAGAATTCTGCTTTCGCTATAGTTGTCAGTGGCCTTCTCAAGCTCCTCAGTTGTAAAGATTTTTGCTGTTTCTCTGGTGGACCCTTCTCGCCCTGATAATTGCTGTTGCAAAAGAAAACCTCCATTTTGGCGGAAGAACTTCTCTCTGAGTTTGATGAGCTTCCATTTATTGAATCCACAGTACAACCAAGTGCCGCCCATTAGCAATCCTGTAAGGCATACGCTGATCCCTGCATGGCATATCATACAAGGAATTAAATGTAACCAGTTACTGAACAAACAACTCAACAAAATTGCAGCTATAAACAAAGAGTATGTATAATATGCTTACCAACAGTGAGCTGAATTACGAGGGATCGATCAGCAATACAACCCTCTCCATCTTTTCTTCCATCCCCATGGTGCCCCTTGGGGCACAAGCATGTGTAGCTCCCTTCTCTGTTTATACATATTCTTTCACAGTTATGGAGACTAGAGTCCTGGCATTCATCTATATCTGCATTTGAAATAAACAATCACAGGCAAATCCCCGGTAATACACATAAAAATGAACCAAATTTGAATGCGATGACATTAAGTACCTTTGCAACCATTAGGGAGGTATGGGTTTCCTTGGTAACCCTCCAGGCACTTGCAACGATATCCAGATCCATTGTCAGAATCAACACAATCACTGTTCCCCTGGCATGCATAACGCTTCATGTCTCTTTTAACTTGTTGACAGGTTTTATTTCCGATTGACCAATCAAGAACCAGAGGAAGAAAGGTCACATTAGTTAGATTTTTCAGATAAGCTGGTGAAAAATTGAACTGATTGGCTTCAACAATGAAAGCATAGCTGCAGGGATTAAAGTCCCACACTCTGGTATGATTCTTGTAGCTACGCACAGTTAATTCAACATAGTCTATACCTTTAGGAATGGATGTTTGGCAACATCCAACGCCAGAGCAGGAGCCATTAGATACATAGTCAATACTATCACAAACAGATAGGCAACCCACCGTGAAACTTTTGTTTCCCTGGAAACCGTAAACATATGCTTCTGTATCGCAACCAACAGCAGTAAACTTGTTATCAGCATCAGAGATGGTGAAATTTGGCAGATTGAGCCATGGTTGGTTATCTGCAATGAGGGCGCCAAGTTCGTCGTAACAATTGTGGGCTATGTATTGCAAGATGTGCAGCTTCCCTCCGAGAGTTATGTCGGTGACCTCTACATTACCATGCATCAGAAATGCTTTTGGGGGATCAAAGGTGTCGTTGCAAGTTATGAGGAATTCTGGGTCGTAGTAACATTTATCTGTTGTACCGAACGGATATGGGATGCTGACATTGCCGCATTTATCTTGGCAGCCCTGTTTGGCTATTGGATGGGCTTGTTCTGCTGCAGCAGCTGCTAACACAACCCAGAAAAGTGTGAGTTGTAAAAGCGACCCTTGAATTGCCATGGCTTCAGCTTCTTCTATCTTGGGGTTAATTTATAATTTCCATGAATGAATTTAATGCAGAAGACTTCCTGCATGTAACTTAGTTTTCATAACGTTCATAGAAAATAACAATTTGTACTTTTCTGTCTATTGTTTTTCCGTAGTCTAGGGGAAATGATAGGCTAAGGGCTCGGTATTATCCATAGAAGGGTGTTACAAGTTATCTTGATTCAAGAATTTTTTTAAACTAAATCAAATATTTTGTTTGAAAAAATTATAAATTAAAATCAAACTGATTTAAATATTAAATAATTAAAATTTAATCAAAAATATTAATTATATTAATTATGTTAAGTTAATTAATTTTCTTTTTATTTTAATATCCTTTTCTTTTTGTTTATCATGAAATAAAAGTTCAATTCCTAATTTTTGTAAACATGGCATCAGGATTATATTGTTCTTATTTCTTATTGTAAACAAGCAAGAAATACTTTCAAATATGCAAAGTGGAATAATAGAAAAGTCCAACTCACTTACCAACCATAAAATAAAAGTCCAAGTCAATGTAATGTCAATAGGGATACATCGCCATGAGATTCACGCGTTGCTCGTAGTGCTGGACTCGAGTCGAGCCAGCTCGAGCTCAAGCTCAAGCTCAGCTTGGTTGAGCCAGCTTGAGCTCAAGCTTGAGTTCGGCTTGGTCGAGCCCGAAATGAGTCGAGCTTGACCGGGCTCGAGCTGGCTCGGTAGATTTTTTTTAAAACTTTTTTATATAAAATGATATCGTTTTGATCAATATATATTAAAAACGATGTCATTTTGATAACGAAAAATGAGTCAAGTTGAACTCGAGCCCGAAACGAGCTGACCTTAGCAGAGCTCGAGCCGAACTCGAGCCGCCCATATATGAACCGAGCTGAGCTCGAGCTGGCTGTGAGCCGAGCTTGGCTCGGCTTGAATCCAGCCCTAGTTGCTCGTGAGCCTCGCATACATTAGGACCCTTGAGTACGGACATTTAAGTTGTAAGAATTGGTTATTTCTGTTATCAGATCGGATTTATATTATATTATTTTCAGTTTTGAATTAAAAACTATTAATTTTAATTTAACTCAAATTAAAATATATTGATGTTTCAACCCTAACATAATTTGGACTATATTTGGGGTAATTTGATAATTTGAATTCACCTAAAAATTATCAATTATTTTCACTTTTCTAAGTATCTTTAGTATTTTAATTTTTTTTTTTAAATTACACTTATCTATTGTTGTCGAAACACACAACATAATACAAATGACACAAAATTTTACATATTAGGACAATTAAAACATGTCACTATATAAAAATAAAATAATAATTTTAAATAAAAATAAGAAATAATTAGAGTAAATACACTACATAGCGACATAATTATATATAATATATAAAGATTTTAACTGCTATTAATAATTGTTCTTAAACATTTTTTCAATCCATTTCTAACAAATTTTATTACAGTAGTATTTCTTTAAATATTTAAATTAATAGAGATTGATTTTATATTAATTCGAATACAATCCAATTTAGTTTTAAATTATGTTATATTAACCCAAATTAAATAGTGTAAAATATTTTTTAAAAAAACTCAATCTTAGCCCAAATTTTTTTTCTTAACTATTGGGTTAACATGTCATATTAAAAATTTTCATTAATAGAATTCATTTTGCCTCTCATTTCCTATTTGAATGATTAAAAAAAATAAATAAATTTTCTTGTTGATTGAGATTGGACAAATATTACATATGAGTAATGCTATGTGTATCTAATTTTGAATACTTAATTGAGTACTTAGATGATATATTATAATTTGATTAAATATTATTTTATCTTTAATTTAATATCATCAATTAAATAATAACATATTATCTGAATACTGAATTAAGTAGTCAAAAGTGTGTGTACTAGTGTTATTATATATATACAATAAAATTATAGATATCCACTTTTGGTACACAAATAATATGTTATCACGTGATTAAATAATATTAAATTAAAGATAAAACAACACTCAATCATATAATAGTACATTATCTGTATACACAAATTATATACCAAAAATAAATATACAAAACATTACTATATAAAGATATTATATTTATTAGAGGGGATATATAATCTTAAAATCATGTGAGTCATTATTTATATTTTTTAAAAGTTATTAAGGATTTATTATGTATCATAAAATATTAAATTATATTAAATAATGTTAGATCTTATGCTCTAATATTTAATAATAAAACTATATACATAATTAATATGTATAAATAATAATATATTATTATATGATTAAATATTATTTTATTTTTAATTTAAAATTATATAATAATATATTATTTTTTATGCATAAAATTGACACCGGGTTGTTAAAAATTTGATTAAAATATGTTATCCTTTTGGAGCTAATGACAGGAAACAAGGCACTTCTGTTTGACAAGACTGAAGGCCAAAAACTATGGTTATGTATTTTCTTACTCCATTGACGGGGTTGCTTATTTGAAATTCTACAGAATCATGTCATGAAGGATGGGAATGAAGAGCAGCTCAATGAAGAGGGCAGAACAACCAAAAAATGCTTAAAATTGAAAGGGGGAGAGAAGCCTACCAATACAACTAAGATGACGATTTATTTTCCACGCTATCAACTCATCCCAGATAACAAGCAACCCGGCATGCAAGCTCAAGAAAAATGAATGGTAATCAGAAGTATTCATTGACCATACAATATTTCATTTGCCCAATTAGACAGGAGAATCCTTAGGAGACGTTTGATTTGGGAAATATATTTATTACCAAAATTAAAAGATTATCTTAAAAATAGATTATTTTAAGGATTATTTATTTTGAGGATTATTAGGTATAAATTATTATTATGTTTGATAAAATTTGATAAAACTGCATAAGTATAAATAATTATTGTGTTTAATTAAGAGTAATAAAAAAAAAAAAATTATTTTATTTAAATACCTTTAAGTATAATTATTCTAAATTTTTTTATATTATTTGTTATATTAATTAAAAATAAGATTATTTTTATCTTAAAAATTTAATAAATAAAAATATAATTATAATAAAATAAAAATTACCTTGATAATTTTTTAATACAATAATCAGATTATGTATTAATCAGATTATTTTTTATATTATCTGTTATATTAACATTGATAATAAAATATTATTAAAATATTTTATTATTTATAAATTAAATAAAATAATATAAAATAAATTACTAAAATAATCTTAATACATTCTAACCAAATGCCCATTATAGTTTTACAATTGACCAATCTTCAGCCTCATTACTACTTGATACTGTTATCAGAAGTAGTACAAAATTTTTCGAATATGTGTTAGTGCGTTACAGATAATGCATTGTTATCCAAATGAGAAGTTGCCTAGCAAATTAAACACTGCCTTGCCGATGGCAAAATAAGAATTGGTCCATCTTTCATTAAATGGAAGGGCCCAGACCAACCCGGTCTCCAAGGAGAGGTCCCGCGACATCTTTCCAACTATTTTCTTCACGCGGAGTGGAAGAAAGGAGTAGACTATCAAGTCTTTGAGCCTTCAAGATTCCCCGTAATTGTTCCATCAATAAATTTATACTCACTCTATGAATGGAATGTCCGTTATCCAAATGAGAAGTTGCCTAGCAAATTAAACACTGCCCTGCCGACGGCAAAATAAGAATTGGTCCATCTTTCATTAAATGGAAGGGCCCAGATCAACCTGGTCTCCAAGGAGAGGTCCCGCGATATCTTTCCAACTATTTACTTCACGCAGAGTGGAAAGAAAGGAGTAGACTATCAAGTCTTTGAGCCTTCAAGATTCTCCGTAATTGTCCCATCAATAAATTTATACTCACTCTATGAATGGAATGTCTGTTTCATATGCCTGTAGAGCCTGTAGGATTCCCGGAATATCATACACCGCATAGTTTATGGAATGCTCATTCTACGAATGAAATGTTTGATGTGTATGTTTGCAGAGTTGATGAAATGCTCGTTTTGAATTTCATTAAGCTTGTTTCTTTAATTTGGAACACCTATTCTTAGTTTAATTATTAACTGTGAAACTTTAAATATTAATTATTTTCGTAGTTCTTTTGTCTTCTATTCCAACTTAAACATAAGATCGGACTAATATTAGGCTTTCAAGCTAATATTAAATTCAACATTTTATATTTGAAATGAAAATATTTGAATTCTTAACTTGGAACCATGAGTACCATTAATAACAATCAGGATTATTTAGTTTTTTTGATACAGCAAACAAAATGGTGTACAGTTTTGGAGTTATCATAGCGTTTGGAGCTAATGACAGGTAACAAGGAACTTTTGTTTGACAAGACATAGGAGCAGAGAAGTTTGGTTATGTATTTTCTTATCCCATTGACAGGTTCTTCATTTGAAATTCTGCAGAATCATGTCGTGAAGGATGGGAATGAAGAGCAGCTCAAGGAAGGGGGCAGAGCTAGCAAAAATATGCTTAAAATTGAAAGGGGGAGAGAGGCCTACCAATACAACTTGCGAATGAGAAGTTGTTTTGCCTGTTAGCAACCCTGCAAGCTCAAGAAAATTGAATTCTAAGCGTAGCCAACCACAAAATCGAAAGTACTTAATGACCATACATTTCAAAAGTAATTTCAAAAGTGGAGGCGGCCTTAATAATTTCAAAAGTACTCCTTGACCATACTTTTCTTTAATTTCATAAGTGAAGATTCTCTTTAGCTTTATTACTTGATAATGCTATAAAAAATTAGTACAAAATTATTTCGAACAAGTGACAAAAGTTACAAATAATGATACGTTTTCTTTATGAGAAGTTGCCTAGAAAATTGAACAATGCTTTGCCAACCACAAAAATATGAATGGTGCATCTTTTGTTGAAAGACACTAACCAACCCGGTCTCCAAGCAAAGGTCCCATGACATCTTTCCCACTCTAAACATTACGCGGAAAGAAACGCAAAGACTACCAAGTCTTTGGGCGTTTACTATTATCAGTATTTGTCCCCTAAATAAATTCATGCTATGTATATCAAAATTATATAAAAAGAAAATTACTCTCCCTTTATATATATAGACGTAGAGAAAGATAGAGTAATTTTGACAAAAGCCCTATTATACTAAACACTGCAAAAAAAAGAAAAAGATTTTAGCGATAGGAAAATTAGTCATTAAAAGTTTATTTCCTATAATTAAAGAATTTTAACAACGAAAAAAAAAACCGTCATTATAATTTTAACCGTTAAAAGTATTAACAACGGAAATAAAAATCTTATCGTTAATATAAATAATGAAAAGTGTAAATCTCATCCTAAAAAATAATAATATCAACGATAAATATTCCAGTTGTTAAACAATATTTACCCATCACTATATATAATATTAATGATGAATATCTTCGTCATTGTAACAATATTATCAATTACTAAACATAATATCAACGATGAATATCCTTCTCGTTATAACAATATTTATCGATCACTAAACATAATATAAACGACGAATATCTTCATTGTTATAACAATATTTATCCATTGCTAAATATAATATCAATGATGAATATCCTTATCGTTATAACAATATTGATAATAGAAGTTGATTCTCAAAAAATAATAATTGACATTAAGTATGTTTTAATCACAATTATCTCAGAGCCGTCATATGATCCGCAATTATAAAAAATAAGAAAAAAAGTTACATTGCTTCAAAATATATATATATATATATATATATATATATTTTAAATCAAAGGCTCATCAATGGAACATGTATACCTCTAACACGCTTCAAACATATATTTTTTTTCACAAACTAATTATTAGACAAAGTAAAGAAAACCAAAATAGATCAAACCAACCATAATGTCAATCCTACCAAGTTAATAATCATGAAAAAAATCCTAACAAACAACCAAATATTTTCGTAAAATGTCACAAGTCCTTAAGCTCAATGGTATTTGACAAAATCCTTCTGAATTCACTAAGTCATAATGTCAATCTATAGACATAACCTACATCAATTTGGGTAGAATCCTTCTGAATTAAAAATAAAGTATTTTTACCTGTCTATAACCTACATCAACTCCATAAACAAACAATGCACCATACCGAAGTAGGCAGTCAGTAAATCCTCCAGTGGGTAGTCTGATGACCGAAAAATTGTTTGTTGTCTCTATCAAAAACATCAGCTTGTTAATGTTACCAGGGTCAGCGCCATAGCAAACCTCATCAGTGATACTTGTTTTAGATTTAAACTATGCCCAAATTATATCCAAGGAAAATAGTTAAGAGCAAAACCAAGTTTTAAATATGCCTTTGTACACTCTGTTCTCATATGATGACATCAACTACCAAGCTAAGTGAAATACTAAATTACATTAGATGCAATTCAAGAATTGAGTTTACCTTGTAAAATCCAAGACTGTGCTCAACAATATTGCTGAAACCTTTCAAGACAAACCTCATCCAGCCTCCTTTTCCTAAAGAGTATCAATAAAACAGTATCGACATAAGCAATTCAACAAAAAATGTCAAAATTGGAAATTATGATAGAAATTCTTCACCTGTTACCTAGAATAACTACTTGAAAGAAATTTTGAGGAACATGGCATTTGAGAAAAACTGACGGAAAAATTCATTCCAGATTTAAGCATGACTTGTAGTGTATCTAAGGTCCTGAACTTCAAACATTTTGTGATATGAAATCCCATTATCCGTGAAAATTTCACTTCTAGGAGATTATAAGATCATATCAGCAAACTTAGACAATTTTCAGCTTCCAGAAAATGTAACTGTAGACAGGAGGATGTGTATTCTTACCTCTGCCAAGCAGTATCATATTCTATCTTGCAAAATGTTTAAAAAAAGTTTAAAATAAGAAGCGCATCAAACGATGAGCCCTCTTTATAAAGTGATGCAACTCATAAGAAGCATGTCAGAGGTATATATGTTCCATTGATGTCAGTAGCAATCAATCTATGAAAGAAATTTTTTCCAGTCTTCTTATATATAACTCTTATACATAAAAAAATCAGTATCATTAATTCTATTCGTGTACAACTACCTGACAGCAAAACTCTAGGATTTCACCACCCAAGCGACCATAACACAGTATGAACAATAATGACAACAAATAATGGAAATATTCTACAAAACTTTATTTCTACAGTGACCATAGATTGAAAGTATATGCTGTATGTAATATATTTTTTGTAGGTGCATCTGATAAACCATACAACACCAAAGTTACTCACACAAGAAATAAAAGAATTTAACAATAGAAATTAAACCACACCTTAGCTGCCAAAAGCCCACTTATATGAGACATACCACAAATAAGAACAGTGTCAGACTTCTGCAATCGGCCTAAACCTCCCATAGTCCCAAGCTCTAGGATATGAACTCCCACCACAAATCAAAATCTTGGGCTCATAACCATGGCCTTCTCCTTCAGTTTATCATGATAAACCAAACAAGTTTGTGGATTCACTTTATATGGAAAACTCCCACAAAATATAGAAGCAGCCGAAACCTTTTTCCCGCCCGGAGCATAAAAACCATGACTAATGGCCTCCCGATCGTGAATCTAGACCCATAATTTTTCTACTGGTAAAAGGAGACCAGCATAATCGGCAAAATTAGCAGCGATACATGAATATGGCTGAACATTGATCCCCATTTTTCACGATAAAGATTAAACGCTTTTAAAGCGTGTTCAATACAAAGACTTTCTATATGTTACATACTCCTGTATTTATCAACAGAAACCCGTCATTTATTAAAAATTCATAAAAAGTTAAATTAAAAGTCTAAAACTCAACAATCGGAGAAATTTGTAGCTAAATAATTGAAATTTATAAAAAAGCCTAAAATCTTAATATTCACAAAACACGTCCGATTCCGCTAATCCGATGCCCTCAAATTCAAATCCATCAAGTTCTAGTTTAGAATATTAATAAACAACAAATCAAACGAAAAAATCAATATTTCAGAAATCAATCGAGATCATAAGAAAAACCTTGAAAGCCAAAAAAATCATTGAAATTTACCTGAATCAAGCGATTCTCAACGAATTTGAAGAGAGAAACGCGGGGCAGATCGAAATTGAGACCTCGATGAAACGAAACATTAACATAGAAGAAGGTGGCTTCAATGGAATTCTTAGCGGTCTGCGAAGGCTTTGCGTTAAAATCACTCCCACCATGAGGCCGTGTTTGCCAAAGTGATTTAGTTTTTAATCCTTTTGCAAACTTTCGATAAATATTTTGTGAACTTTTGAAAGTCTATGAGTAAATTATTTTCTCACCTAAGGTTTGGCTTAAAAAGCTTATCCCCTTATAAATTTGGTTCACTTTTGGAAACCACTTAAATTTTTTTTTTTTTAAATTTTTAACCAAAATCAAATTATTTTATAACTTAAACTAAACGAAGTCATATTTTTTAAATGATTTAGTTTAATTTTATAATCTAAACCAAATTATGCACATGCTTACTTGAAATAATTCAAATAAAATCCATCCTAAATTTGAAAATTTTTTCATAAATTTTTATTAAATAGTTTAATTAATTTTTAAAATAAATCAAGAAATGTTTATATTGGCTGAAAAATATATATAAATGTCTGCAAATAAAGTAAAAGGGTGTTTGGGTGTTCAATTTGTGTTTATCTCTAATTTTTTATATCTCTATAAGACTAATAACGGCGAATTTGTAAGTTTTTTTAATAAAAAAATTAAAAACTGTGGTTACAATTAATAAATTTATTTAATTATAAAAATAATAATTATAATGATTAGACATTAAAAAAAACAAAAAACAATTGCAATAGTTAAAACATGAACATGTAGGTACCTTTACCTTAAACATACACATCACATTTGGCATTTTCCTGTTACAACCCATAACTTTTTTTAAACGGTTTTAAATTCATATGAATTATTAAAGCAAATGATTAGTAATTGAAATATAATTGATTGTGTTATAAAATACTAAATAGGCCAAATGACAATTTTCTACCCAAAGTTTGGTGTAAACCTAATTTTTTACCTATTAACTATTAAAAATCCAAATACATATTTATTTGTTAAATTTCATTATTACTATCAAAGATAAAATAGTCATTTAAAAATTTTATTTAAAAAAAAATCTTTTTCTCACTTTAGTTTTAAAAACTAATAATTTTCCCTTTAATCTCAAATTTTCTAGGTTTGAAAACTAACTCCCCCCCACCAAATCAAGTCTAAGATTTGCACAATCTCTATATTTTTTTTAATGACAACCACTCCCTAGCCTTCTAAAAAATTTGAGTTTCACCTCTACTTCACCTTCAGTTTTCAGATCATCATCAACGACCTTCTCCCTTTGTCTCATACATGTCTATTACCTAGCACGAACTGTTGATGTCCATCTCTCTATAATATCTTTGTCATCCGATGCAAAAGTTAATCGCAATTGAGTGGAGATCTCACTTGATTTCGACCTCCTTGGTGCCTTGCACCGATGAGAGGCACCAAGGAGGTTGACAACGAGAACAAAATAGACTGATTTGTTCTATTCTTGTCGTTGGTAGGAGGCACCAAAGAGGCCAAAATTGAACGAGATCTCTCACTCGATTTTAGTTGACTTTTGCATCGGATTGCAGAGATATGGTAGGGAGATGAATGTAGGTAGCTCATGCTTGGTAGCAGTGATGTCGGAGATAGAGGGAGAAGGTCACTGAAGATAATCTGAAAACTGAATGTAAAGTGAGGGTGAAATAAATTCTTTAGAAGATTGGGGGTTAATAAATAAAAAATATAAAAGTTGTACGAACTTTAGACTTGGGGAAAAAAATCAGCTTTTAACTTCAAAAAATCGTTAATTTTTAAAATTGGGGTAGAAAAATAATTATCACTATGAGAAATCATCACTTTTGTCAGAGATATCTATCTCAGTCTAATTCAACAGTATTTTGCCAGCTCCGCCTTTGTACCAGAGTCAGCTTTAATTTGTATGATTAGTTTGCACATGCAATCCTTAATTTTGGGTGTCTTTTCTGTGTCCTTTGTTTTTCTTCACCCACGTGAAGATGTTTTTATAAAAAATGTAATGACGTCCTAAACTTGTAATATATGATAAGGCCATCGAGGGGGTGTGTAGTTTGAGTAATATTTTATTATCAAAATAATTTTTTTTTTAAAAATAAATTATTTAAAAGATTATTAGGTATAAATGATTACTATATTTGATAAAATTTGATAGGTATAAATAATTATTGTGTTTGATTAAAGGTAATAAAAAATTACTAATAAATTATTTTACTTAAATGCTCTTGAATATAATTATTTTTAAATATTTTTTATATTATTTATCATATTAATTAAAAATAAATTTATTTTTGTATAAAAAAAATAAATACTAATATAATTATAATAAAATCAAGATTATCTTGATAATCTTTAAATACCTAAAGTAAAAGTGTTAATCAGATTATCACCTATATTATTTGTTATATCAACATAAATAATAAAAGATCATTATAATATATTATTATTGATAAATTAAATAAAATAATAAAAAATAAAATATCAAGTGATATTTAAAAAACATAACCAATCGGTTTATAAGCATTGGAATTATTTAGTTTTTATTGATACAGCAAACAAATTGACTGACCGAAAACAAAATGATTGAGAAACGTGATATGGACAGTTTTGGAGTTATTATTTTGAAGCTAATGATAGAAAACAAAGACACTTTTTGTTTTTGACAAGACAAAGGAGCAGAGAAGTTGACAGGTTCCTTTCAATTCTGCAGAATCATGTCTTGAAGGAAGGGATTGAAGCGCAACTTAAGGAGGAGGGCAGAGGTGGCCAACAGTTTTTGAGTTATTATTTTGAAGCTAATGATAGAAAACAAAGGCACTTTTTTTTTTTTACAAGACAGAGGAGCAGAGAAGTTGACAGGTTCCTTTCAATTCTGCAGAATCATGTCTTCAAGGATGGGAATGAAGAGCAACTTAAGGAGGAGGGCAGAGGTAGCAAAAAAAAAAAAAAACGCTTAAAATTGGAAGGGAAACAGAAACCTACCAATACAACTTAGATACTTTCTAAAACTAATTAACTAGAACAAAATTGATGACCTCTTTTCTCTTTCTGATAAAGTGAGGGACTTTGTAAAAATAATGAGTTAAATGCATTGACAGTACAAAATTTCATTTTCCCAATTAGGCAAAAGAATCCTTATAGTGTTACAATTTAGCAATCTTTAATCTCATTACTTGATGCTTTTATTAGAAATTAGAACAAAATTATTTCCAAAGAGAAGTGTTACATGTTAAATAAAATATATTTTTTCATTTGATTTGATTATGATTTGATATATATTATTTTTCATATTTCATAGGATTATGATTTTTTTTAAGATTGTATTATAATATTATAAATTGTATAATATTTAGTTAATAACATTAATTCAATTGATAATCTAATTCATATTTCTTCATGGTATCAGAGCGGTTAATATCCATAGATACCTTTTAGTTTTGAAAACTGATATTTTTTCCTTTTTACCTCATATTTTTCAAAGTTTTGAAAAGTGACTTCACCCCCTTGCTCTAGGGTTTCAAACTTTTCATATTGGTTTTTTGCAATTGCTCCCCCAAACTTTTGCAACTTTTCCTTTCACCCCTATGTTTGCATCTCTTACCAACGTCTTTCCGATGAGCCTATTCCTCTTTCTTTGACAAATATTCCAGCTTGAGACCGAGTCAACGCTCATTCCTCCTTGTTTTTCCAATGACTCCTCTTCCTTAGTCTCCGACAAGTATCCATTTGAGATTGAGTTGCTCTTTTTCTCCTTTTTTCCTCCATGTTAAACTCTCCCTCTGTCGTATCTTGTTGTGTCTATTCTTTGCCCAAATTGCGACATTGCATGATTACTAAATCTCAAGCTTCCTTTGTTGCGTTCTCTTTGACGTTCACCATATTGACTCCAAACGTTTGATCGTTGATCTTTGTGGTTGAGTTGAAGCTGATCGCCATTCCAATGACTCTCAACAGTCCACCTACTGGTTATCCATCATCAGTAGTCTCTGTTCGTCCCCCTAATTTTGGTTTTCCAAGGACAATAGGCACTTCTTTGCTGTTGCCATATTTTCTACTAGGGTTGGATTCGAAGTGAGCTTGTTCGGGCTTGAAACGAGCTTTGCTTGAACGAGCCCAAGTCAAGCTTGCCTTGAACGAGCTCGAGTACGAATGCGAGTTTGAATTTTAAGTAAAAAATGAACACGAGCTTGAATCCGAACACCGATTAAGCGAGTCGAGCTTGGCTCGTGAGCCGCTTACTCAAAGAAAAAAAAATTAACTTGGAACAAACAATACCGTTTGTTCCTTGAAATAAAAGCCTACAACTGAGCTACCGAGCCTAAAATGCGAGCCCAAAGTGAACCCAACCTAAACACACGAACCTGAGCTAAGTGCGAGCTGAGCCTAAACATTAAAATTATGAAACGAGCTGAATAAGAACATTTGTTTAGCGAGCTTGGCAAGCTTGAGCTCGAGCTTGGGCTCACTGAAAACGAGTCGAAAATGAGCCAGACCCTATTCAGGCTTGGCTTGGATCCGACCCTATTTTTCACTTATCATTGCTTGTTTAGGTGTTATAAGTTGTCTTTCTCTGCTACCCCCATTCCCTACAACTGTGAACATTGGCAATTTTTTTCTTTACTCATGGTCTGTGATACGTATCACCCATGAAAATCTCAATTTCTTGATAATCTTGTCATTCACATTCTACAAAATTTAATTAACGATGATGTGCAACCTCCACTATCTTTTCTTCAAGATAGGATACCTAATCTTGCTCATTCTCGTTGGTTGTGAGTGATAGAGTAGTTTTGACTTGGATTAAGTTTATAGTACCACCTATAATTGTTTAGTCTATGTTGTTGTCTCGTGTTACTACTATTAAAGCATGGTCTTTGTAAAAATAATGAGTTAAATGCATTGACAGTACAAAATTTCATTTTCCCAATTAGGCAAAAGGATCCTTATAGTGTTACAATTTAGCAATCTTTAGTCTCATTACTTGATGCTGTTATTAGAAATTAGAACAAAATTATTTCCAAAGAGAAGTGTTACATGTTAAATAAAATATATTTTTTCATTTGATTTGATTATGATTTGGTATATATTATTTTTCATATTTCATAGGATTATGATTTTTTTTAAGATTGTATTATAATATTATAAATTGTATAATATTTAGTTAATAACATTAATTCAATTGATAATCTAATTCATATTTCTTCATGGTATCAGAGCGGTTAATATCCATAGATACCTTTTAGTTTTGAAAACTGATATTTTTTCCTTTTTACCTCATATTTTTCAAAGTTTTGAAAAGTGACTTCACCCCCTTGCTCTAGGGTTTCAAACTTTTCAGATTGGTTTTTTGCAATTGCTCCCCCAAACTTTTGTAACTTTTCCTTTCACCCCTATGTTTGCAACTCTCTTACCAACGTCTTTCCGATGAGCCTATTCCTCTATCTTTGACAGATATTCCAGCTTGAGACCGAGTCAACGCTCATTCCTCCTTGTTTTTCCAATGACTCCTCTTCCTTAGTCTCCGACAAGTATCCATTTGAGATTGAGTTGCTCTTTTTCTCCTTTTTTCCTCCATGTTAAACTCTCCCTCTGTCGTATCTTGTTGTGTCTATTCTTTGCCCAAATTGCGACATTGCATGATTACTAAATCTCAAGCTTCCTTTGTTGCGTTCTCTTTGACGTTCACCATATTGACTCCAAACGTTTGATCGTTGATCTTTGTGGTTGAGTTGAAGCTGATCGCCATTCCAATGACTCTCAACAGTCCACCTACTGGTTATCCATCATCAGTAGTCTCTGTTCGTCCCCCTAATTTTGGTTTTCCAAGGACAATAGGCACTTCTTTGCTGTTGCCATATTTTCTACTAGGGTTGGATTCGAAGTGAGCTTGTTCGGGCTCGAAACGAGCTTTGCTTGAACGAGCCCAAGTCAAGCTTGCCTTGAACGAGCTCGAGTACGAATGCGAGTTTGAATTTTAAGTAAAAAATGAACACGAGCTTGAATCCGAACACCGATTAAGCGAGTCGAGCTTGGCTCGTGAGCCGCTTACTCAAAGAAAAAAAAATTAACTTGGAACAAACAATACCGTTTGTTCCTTGAAATAAAAGCCTACAACTGAGCTACCGAGCCTAAAATGCGAGCCCAAAGTGAACCCAACCTAAACACACGAACCTGAGCTAAGTGCGAGCTGAGCCTAAACATTAAAATTATGAAACGAGCTGAATAAGAACATTTGTTTAGCGAGCTTGGCAAGCTTGAGCTCGAGCTTGGGCTCACTGAAAATGAGTCGAAAATGAGCCAGACCCTATTCAGGCTTGGCTTGGATCCGACCCTATTTTTCACTTATCACTGCTTGTTTAGGTGTTATAAGTTGTCTTTCTCTGCTACCCCCATTCCCTACAACTGTGAACATTGGCAATTTTTTTCTTTACTCATGGTCTGTGATACGTATCACCCATGAAAATCTCAATTTCTTGATAATCTTGTCATTCACATTCTACAAAATTTAATTAACGATGATGTGCAACCTCCACTATCTTTTCTTCAAGATAGGATACCTAATCTTGCTCATTCTCGTTGGTTGTGAGTGATAGAGTAGTTTTGACTTGGATTAAGTTTATAGTACCACCTATAATTGTTTAGTCTATGTTGTTGTCTCGTGTTACTACTATTAAAGCATGGTCTTTGTAAAAATAATGAGTTAAATGCATTGACAGTACAAAATTTCATTTTCCCAATTAGGCAAAAGGATCCTTATAGTGTTACAATTTAGCAATCTTTAGTCTCATTACTTGATGCTGTTATTAGAAATTAGAACAAAATTATTTCCAAAGAGAAGTGTTACATGTTAAATAAAATATATTTTTTCATTTGATTTGATTATGATTTGGTATATATTATTTTTCATATTTCATAGGATTATGATTTTTTTTAAGATTGTATTATAATATTATAAATTGTATAATATTTAGTTAATAACATTAATTCAATTGATAATCTAATTCATATTTCTTCATGGTATCAGAGCGGTTAATATCCATAGATACCTTTTAGTTTTGAAAACTGATATTTTTTCCTTTTTACCTCATATTTTTCAAAGTTTTGAAAAGTGACTTCACCCCCTTGCTCTAGGGTTTCAAACTTTTCAGATTGGTTTTTTGCAATTGCTCCCCCAAACTTTTGTAACTTTTCCTTTCACCCCTATGTTTGCAACTCTCTTACCAACGTCTTTCCGATGAGCCTATTCCTCTATCTTTGACAGATATTCCAGCTTGAGACCGAGTCAACGCTCATTCCTCCTTGTTTTTCCAATGACTCCTCTTCCTTAGTCTCCGACAAGTATCCATTTGAGATTGAGTTGCTCTTTTTCTCCTTTTTTCCTCCATGTTAAACTCTCCCTCTGTCGTATCTTGTTGTGTCTATTCTTTGCCCAAATTGCGACATTGCATGATTACTAAATCTCAAGCTTCCTTTGTTGCGTTCTCTTTGACGTTCACCATATTGACTCCAAACGTTTGATCGTTGATCTTTGTGGTTGAGTTGAAGCTGATCGCCATTCCAATGACTCTCAACAGTCCACCTACTGGTTATCCATCATCAGTAGTCTCTGTTCGTCCCCCTAATTTTGGTTTTCCAAGGACAATAGGCACTTCTTTGCTGTTGCCATATTTTCTACTAGGGTTGGATTCGAAGTGAGCTTGTTCGGGCTCGAAACGAGCTTTGCTTGAACGAGCCCAAGTCAAGCTTGCCTTGAACGAGCTCGAGTACGAATGCGAGTTTGAATTTTAAGTAAAAAATGAACACGAGCTTGAATCCGAACACCGATTAAGCGAGTCGAGCTTGGCTCGTGAGCCGCTTACTCAAAGAAAAAAAAATTAACTTGGAACAAACAATACCGTTTGTTCCTTGAAATAAAAGCCTACAACTGAGCTACCGAGCCTAAAATGCGAGCCCAAAGTGAACCCAACCTAAACACACGAACCTGAGCTAAGTGCGAGCTGAGCCTAAACATTAAAATTATGAAACGAGCTGAATAAGAACATTTGTTTAGCGAGCTTGGCAAGCTTGAGCTCGAGCTTGGGCTCACTGAAAATGAGTCGAAAATGAGCCAGACCCTATTCAGGCTTGGCTTGGATCCGACCCTATTTTTCACTTATCACTGCTTGTTTAGGTGTTATAAGTTGTCTTTCTCTGCTACCCCCATTCCCTACAACTGTGAACATTGGCAATTTTTTTCTTTACTCATGGTCTGTGATACGTATCACCCATGAAAATCTCAATTTCTTGATAATCTTGTCATTCACATTCTACAAAATTTAATTAACGATGATGTGCAACCTCCACTATCTTTTCTTCAAGATAGGATACCTAATCTTGCTCATTCTCGTTGGTTGTGAGTGATAGAGTAGTTTTGACTTGGATTAAGTTTATAGTACCACCTATAATTGTTTAGTCTATGTTGTTGTCTCGTGTTACTACTATTAAAGCATGGTCTTTGTAAAAATAATGAGTTAAATGCATTGACAGTACAAAATTTCATTTTCCCAATTAGGCAAAAGGATCCTTATAGTGTTACAATTTAGCAATCTTTAGTCTCATTACTTGATGCTGTTATTAGAAATTAGAACAAAATTATTTCCAAAGAGAAGTGTTACATGTTAAATAAAATATATTTTTTCATTTGATTTGATTATGATTTGGTATATATTATTTTTCATATTTCATAGGATTATGATTTTTTTTAAGATTGTATTATAATATTATAAATTGTATAATATTTAGTTAATAACATTAATTCAATTGATAATCTAATTCATATTTCTTCATGGTATCAGAGCGGTTAATATCCATAGATACCTTTTAGTTTTGAAAACTGATATTTTTTCCTTTTTACCTCATATTTTTCAAAGTTTTGAAAAGTGACTTCACCCCCTTGCTCTAGGGTTTCAAACTTTTCAGATTGGTTTTTTGCAATTGCTCCCCCAAACTTTTGTAACTTTTCCTTTCACCCCTATGTTTGCAACTCTCTTACCAACGTCTTTCCGATGAGCCTATTCCTCTATCTTTGACAGATATTCCAGCTTGAGACCGAGTCAACGCTCATTCCTCCTTGTTTTTCCAATGACTCCTCTTCCTTAGTCTCCGACAAGTATCCATTTGAGATTGAGTTGCTCTTTTTCTCCTTTTTTCCTCCATGTTAAACTCTCCCTCTGTCGTATCTTGTTGTGTCTATTCTTTGCCCAAATTGCGACATTGCATGATTACTAAATCTCAAGCTTCCTTTGTTGCGTTCTCTTTGACGTTCACCATATTGACTCCAAACGTTTGATCGTTGATCTTTATGGTTGAGTTGAAGCTGATCGCCATTCCAATGACTCTCAACAGTCCACCTACTGGTTATCCATCATCAGTAGTCTCTGTTCGTCCCCCTAATTTTGGTTTTCCAAGGACAATAGGCACTTCTTTGTTGTTGCCATATTTTCTACTAGGGTTGGATTCGAAGTGAGCTTGTTCGGGCTCGAAACGAGCTTTGCTTGAATGAGCCCAAGTCAAGCTTGCCTTGAACGAGCTCGAGTACGAATGAGAGTCTGAATTTTAAGTAAAAAATGAACATGAGCTTGAATCCGAACACCGATTAAGCGAGTCGAGCTTGGCTCGTGAGCCGCTTACTCAAAGGAAAAAAAATTAACTTGGAACAAACAATACCGTTTGTTCCTTGAAATAAGAGCCTACAACTGAGCTACTGAGCCTAAAATGCGAGCCCAAAGTGAACCCAACCTAAACACACGAACCTGAGCTAAGTGCGAGCTGAGCCTAAACATTAAAATTATGAAACGAGCTGAATAAGAACATTTGTTTAGCGAGCTTGGCAAGCTTAGGCCCGAGCTTGGGCTCACTGAAAACGAGTCAAAAATTCGCCAGACCCTATTCAGGCTTGGCTCGGATCCGACCCTATTTTCCACTTATCACTGCTTGTTTAGGTGTTATAAGCTATCTTTCTCTGCTACCCCCACTCCCTACAACTGTGAACATTGGCAATTTCTTTCTTTACTCATGGTCTGTAATACGTATCACACATGAAAATCTCAATTTCTTGATAATCTTGTCATTCACATTCTACAAAATTTAATTAACGATGATGTGCAACCTCCACTGCCTTTTCTTCAAGATAGGATACCTAATCTTGCTCATTCTCGTTGGTTGTGAGTGATAGAGTAGTTTTGACTTGGATTAAGTTTATAGTACCACCTATAATTGTTTAGTCTATGTTGTTGTCTCGTGTTACTACTATTAAAGCATGGTCTTTGTTGGATCGACAATTAAATCCAATTTCTGGGATTCATCTTCAATTTATCCATGACAAGATGTGCATTCTCTGTAAAGCTTCTGATAAGAGAATGACTAATTATCTTATTAATGCCAAGTCTATCTTTGACTCACTTGTTTCAATCAAGTTTCCTATTCCATATATCATTTTCATGGAGTATGTTGTTGATGAATTTACTTAGTATAGATGGTTATATCTTGTGTTTAGGAAATCAAACACTATTGTTGACTTTACTAAATTTAAGTTAATGATAGAAAATCTTCTTTCATGTTCTAATTAGATTATCCTATCTATGGTGGTGGTAAATTTGATAATAAATTATCCTTCTTGCTTTGTACTGATATACTCCTGCCTAAAACGTTGTTGTTGAGAGAAAAACCATGACGTAGTGGAGTAAGAACATTGTCATTTATTGCAGGCTAAACTACCTCCTCCTTTTTGGGTGGAGACATTTTCTAGTGTTATATTTTTATTAACAGGTTGCCTACATCATTGTTCAATATTAGGACTCCCTCTAAAATTCTACTTCAATGTCCCCAAATTATGGATTTTTGCAAACTTTTGGTTATACTTGCTATCTACTGCTTACCTTGACTGCTCCACATAAACTGATGCCTCGGTCTATTCTCTGTTTATTCTTGGGATATGATGCTTCACATTGTGAGTATTGTTGTCTTCATGTGCCCACTAGTCGTGTTTACATTTCTTACTATGTGTTGTTTCATGAAACTATCTTTTTTGGATATATTGTTGCTCCTCCCTCCTCGGAGCCTTCTTTAAAGTTTCGTTTGTTGTCAGTTTCTTCTATGACTGTATAGATCTCCAATATGATTATAATTTGGTGTATATTATTTTTCCTAACTCGTGAGTGCTCTCTCTCTTTGCACCTTCAATTATACTATAAATTGTATAATATTTAGTCAATAATATTATTTTTCTTATTTCATGGAATTATGATATCTAATGTTTATTCATTTGACCATAGCTTGTATAGAAAATAAAAATGCACCCTTTGATTTTGGTTTGTCATTAGGCATCGAGAACAATTGCAATGGTTAAGAAAGATACATGTAAGAAGGTAATCACAACCATATACTTATGAATTATCACAATCTTTAGCTTAAACATGTACATAACATTTGGTTTATAATTGTTACAACCTTTAACTTTGTAAAATGGTTTTAAATTCAAATGAATTACTAAAACAAATGTTTAGTAATTGAAATATATATAATTAATTGTATCACAAAATACGCCAAAATGTTAAAGGCATGATATGTTTTCTTAAACATTGAAAAAATTCTATATAATTCATTGAACGCCCCTTCTATAAATATTATACCCATTTCATATGCTAGTAGGATTCATAAAATGCCCATTTTATATGCCTGTCTAGTTTATGGAATACTCATTCTAAATTTTATTTTGCTCGTTTCTTTAGTTCTTGAACGTCCATTCCTGGTTTAATAATAAGTATTACACTGAATATATTATTTTTGTAGCTCTTATACCTTTTATTCCACCTCAATATAAGATTTGACTTGTAGTAAGATTTTTTTTAAAGTAAATATTTACATTGCACACAAAAAACAAGCCCAAAAGCAAACAACATAAGCTCATATTCAGAAAGGAGGACAGCAAAACACCAAGTATTAGCGATACAAGTCTAAATAAATGTCGAACTAGTTAACAATCCAAGATTAGCCAACAAATCATAGCCTATAGTCCCTACTGCACGTGTAACGACAAGTAGTAAACATCTAAATTATGAAGCACAAAGGCCCCAAGAGCGACCAACAGCCAAACTGTAACACAGAAGAGGAAAAAAGCCATTCCAATTATTGGAGCACCAAGCAGCACGCTAGAGACCCAGAAGCAGAGAACCATGCCAAAGCCAGAGAGCAAACCATTCGGACCAGGGAGGAACAAGTTGACAGAAGAATGAAAGAAGTTAACACAAAACCACGCAGAGAACAGCAGATCACATTTGACATCCTCAGCAGCCCCCAGGAGAACAACATCCACTTAAGATCCACTCCACCAACAAGCTGCTGAAGAAGCCAGGGATGAGCCAGCTATAATCTGCAAACCCAGAAACCAGGAAGGAGAATCGGACTTGCAGAAGCCAGCATGAGGCAGACGGCAACCCAGCGCCAGGGCATTTGTCACACCCTGGTAGCTAGCTACATAGTGATATGCACAAGAGAAATATAATTCAGTACAGGAGCAGCTATGGCTTTGCACACAGCTCTTTCCCAACTCATGTCGCTGGTGGAGATACTACTAATAGTTGCTATTGCAGCAACAGCAGTATCGCCTAGAGCCAAACCTGGCTGTAACGATACCTGTGGAGACCTCAAAATTCCATATCCATTTGGTACAACATCTGATTGTTACTTCAATAAAGATTTCTTCATCAACTGCAGCTATCTTTACAATCCTCCCAAACCATTCTTGCGGAGATCAGATGTCCAAGTTACAAGAATAGGCTTTAATGGTAGTTTGGTGGTTCTGTTGCAAGTAACAAGAGACTGCTACGATGTCAATGGCTATACCGACAATGTCGATAGCTGTTCCAGCTGGTCCAGATCTTTATCCAGATTCAGTGTCTCCAACACTGAAAACAAGTTTACAGTCATTGGCTGTGACAGTTATGGTTACGTTGAAGGTTCTATAGGTGAAAAAATTTACAGAACAGGGTGCTTAACCATTTGTGAGAACAAAAACTCTGTGTACAACGGATCCTGCACTGGAAATGGATGTTGCCAGATAGATATTCCTAAAGGCCTAACACAAATCAATGTGTCAGCATATAGCTTTAAGAATCACAGTTTAGTATCGGGGTTCAATCCATGCACCTATGCCTTTGTTGCTGAGAAAAGCCGTTTCAATTTCTCCACAGATTACCTTTCCAAATTAACACAAGATCAGTTTCCTCTGGTGCTAGATTGGACAATACCTGTCAATGAAACCTGTGAAGAAGCGAACAGCACATCATGTTACGCTTGTAAGGAAAACTCAGAGCGTTATGTACGTGAGGATTACGGAGGGTATCTTTGCAGATGCAAGAACGGTTACGAAGGGAACCCGTACCTCTCCAATGGTTGCCAAGGTATTTTTTTGTTATCTCAATTGTATTCCTGTGTAATTATATTATAATAAAAACGCGATTTATTTTCTTTTAATTGATTCAAAGATGTCGATGAATGCTCGGGCCCACACAACTGTACGCATATATGCAACAATGAAGAAGGGAGTTATTCATGCAAGTGCCGCGAGGGCTTCCACGGTGATGGCCGAAAAGACGGAGAAGGTTGCATCCCTGATGTTCATTTACTCGTCAAAGTCGCTTTGGGTAAGTTTGTTTATCGTGCTCAATGAACTAGTGTAGTCCGTTAGTACTAGAACTGTAAAACTCATTTGGTAAAATTCCCAAATGAAATGACCGTTTTGTTATGTTCTCAAAAGGTACTAATTCCTTCCAATATTTGGAGCAAATAAGAAGAAAACGAAACCATTATTAAGTCAAGTACAGATTGAAGAAATTATAGCGACTTCAATCCTAGCCATTTCTCGTTTATCATCTCAACTATATGTTAATAGTTTCAAGTTCTTTGAATGTAGGTGTTGGCATATCCCTTGCGGTTCTGCTTGTGAGTAGCACCTGGCTCTACTTGGTTTTGAAGAAGAGAAAGCTCATGAAACTTAAAGAGAAGTTCTTTAAGCAAAACGGTGGTCTCCTTTTACAACAGGAACTCTCAAAACGAAGTAGATCTTCTGAAAAAGCAAAAATTTTTACAGCAGAGGAACTCCAAAAGGCTACTGATAACTATGATGATAGTAGAATCATTGGCCAGGGAGGTTTTGGCACAGTATATAAAGGATTTCTAACTGACAGTAGCTCAGTTGCCATAAAGAAGTCCAAAATAATAGATAAAAACCAAACTGAGCAATTCGTTAATGAAGTAGTTGTGCTCTCACAAATTAACCATAGAAATGTGGTCAGGCTCTTGGGTTGTTGTTTAGAGACTGAAGTTCCTCTACTAGTTTACGAATTTGTCAACAATGGTACACTCTTTGAGCACATCCACAATAAAGACAAAGCACCCAACATTTCTTGGGAAACTCGTCTAAGAATAGCTGCCGAAACTGCGGGAGTCCTATTCTATTTGCACTCCGCTGCCGCTACTCCGATAATACATAGAGATGTCAAGTCCGCCAATATACTCTTAGACCACAACTTCACAGCCAAAGTGTCCGATTTTGGAACTTCAAAGTTGGTTGCAATTGACGAAACACAATTGTCCACAGTGGTTCAGGGCACACTCGGGTATTTAGACCCTGAATATTTGCATACTAGCCAATTGACTGAGAAAAGTGATGTGTACAGCTTTGGAGTTGTCCTTGTGGAATTATTGACGGGAAAGAAGGCACTTTGGTTTGAAAAGCCTGAGGGGCAAAGAAGCCTTGTTATGTATTTTCTTACTTCTTTGAAACAAGGTTGTTTGTTTGAAATTCTTGAGAATCATATCTTAAAGGATGGGAATGAAGGGCAGCTCAAGGAAGTGGCTCAGTTAGCAAAAATATGCTTAAATGTGAAAGGAGAAGAGAGGCCTACAATGAGGGAAGTAGCAATGGAATTAGACAGATTAAGAATGATGGACAAACTTTCATGGGTTAATGTCGAACTGAATCCAGAAGAGATGGAGTGCTCAGCACAAGAAGGTACGACAACTTCAAAGACCATGTATTAGTGGTGCTCGATGACGGGTGATGATTATTGCTGCATGATCTTACCATTATATTTTTTCCTATGGACATTGTTATGCAATAAGGCATTGTCATTGTTAGAGCTTGAGCATTTTAAAAAATGATTTAGTTGTTGCTTCATGTATAAGTAATTTTAATTTTGTTATTGATTTTTGTCTAAACTTTTCATTTCCAGTTTGCAGTATTACAAATGAACTTGTTCTTGTGAAAGTTATTTACTTTTCCTATCTACAAGTTATGTTTTTCTCGAAAAGCAAGAATTCGTTAGTGTGGAAGTATGCACCAATGAGAATGCATTGAATACAAACTTACTACGTGCAAGAATATGAACACGCACACTAACATAGATGGAAGACAAACATTATCTTACATGGTTTGTCCAGAATGATTAATAGCCTACGTATACAACTTTGTAAAATCTTGATGATAATGCATTATAAGATAAGAAGAAAAGAATACGAGAATTCTATATTGAGTTGTGATTGTATAGTGTACTGCTAAGTGTGTTGGTGTGTCTCACTCCTCTCCCTTTTCATTGTTTCATATTTGTAGTAGTGAGAGTTAGGATTACACAATTTTAGGATAATATAGTAGTTAATAACATGTGTGGATGTTGTAATGGTTTTGATATGGTAAAAGAGTAACTGCATCTCAATTGTGATTGCTGAATTTGAGGAGGATGATTCATTGCAATAGAAATGCTTATTTAGTGCCAAACGGTTGGCTTGATTATGTAGAAATTGGTATTGTCTCTAGTTTCGAAGCTTTAAAAAAAAAAAAAAAACAGACATCGTGCCCAAGGCTTTGCTTTACAAATTGTAAGTTTGGTGTGTTGTCGTAGACAACCAAAATTAAAACCTATACTTTTAAAAATATATAATGTGATAGTGTAAGTAAAGGATCGTCTCACGAAGAGTGTTTAATCTAATTAATATGCTAATGTGAATAAGATTAAGGAGAGGAGGTTTGTTTATAACGAAATAAAAGTAAAGAAACAACTAAGAAAAAAATTAAATTAATTATAAAAATTAATGAAAAAACACGCCTTGGTCTAAGTCAACATCCGCCATCAAAACCTCAACAACTGATCATTGATACACAAATAAATTTATTCATACTTTAAATATTTACTGTTAGAATTACTTTCATATCTCTCTTTAGTCATAATTAATTAGAAACAAGCGATCTAATTAACCCTAACTATCAAACAACCTAAGTCAAACACTTTAGATTTAATTTGAGAGCAACATTAAAAATTAGAGAGATCAATGAAGCTAAACAACACAAGCACAAACGATTGTATTTAATTTAGTTGAACGTTCTTCTTAAGATTTAATAATCGCTAACGCAGTAAATCATTAACCCTTAGTTGCTTTATAGATTATAAAGATCAAACAATTACGGATTTGATATCTAGTCTAACAGTAGGTTATAATGAATAATTAACTAGTAGGCCTCCCAACAATCAAACAAAATAACCATTAAAATAAATCAAACACAGAAGAACAATCGATACTCAAAGTATAAATTAAACAATAAAACTAATTGGATCTCACAGTTTATGAATTCTAAGGTTTCAGTTTCCTTTGACCAAACCAAATAAACAGCCACGCAGGGCCATGGAAGAGCACGCAGAGAAGAGAAGAGAAAAAGGAAAAAAATATAGCTACTGTTCTGTTCTCCCCTGTCTCTTCACGTTTTTCTTTTTAATATGCAGATTTTCAGAGCTCTCCAAGCTCTCCTAAAGGTAATTGGAGTCTTCTAATAATAGGATATTCCCATTAATTATGAGAAATATTAAAAATAAAATAAAAGTCCTAATTTAAACAGGAAAGAACAATATAACAGCTGTGAAAGTCGTCCACAACCTGGAGGCTTCTAAAAAATATCATGCATCTGATCTGCCACAAAAATCACAGGGCTGGAAATGTTCTAGTGCAGATGCAGCAAATTCAAGCCCGATTTCGACCCTGATTAGATCAGTTCTAGAAAAGCCTAAAACATAAAAGTTGTAGAGCTCTTTCTTGGCTTTCCATAGCATCTTGAATCGTCTCATTTGGAGCTTGGATGAGAAAATTATGCCCAAAATACAGAGACACGTCAAGACTGTCCAGAAATCGTGAAATTAATTCCGTTTTGGCTCCAAATGCTACCTAAATCAATCATCTAGAGGTCGACCACCTCTGGACGACAATCATCATCCAAGAAGGACAATCGTCGTCCAGATCTGGAGGACGCTCTGTCATCTAGTGAAGGTTAACAAACGTCGTCCAAATCTAGACGACACTAGTTACTCTCCCTCCAGCCACGTCATCGTTGGTGGCCGAAGGGAAAGTGAAAAAAAAATTAGGGATTTAGGGGGGGTGAAAGTCACTTCAAAGTTCAGGGATGGGGGTAAAAGTTAATTTTTAAAATCGAAGGGGGGAATGCGATAAAATTATATAATTTGAATGTTAATAGTAAAATAACGATTTTACCCCTATATTTAATGGAAAACTTAACGGTAATTTAAAGATGAGTGGATGTTTGAGTTTTTCATCAGACGTACATATACTTTTGAGATAAGGCTAAAACTTAGGTGGGAAATAGTTATTTTCCTCCGTTAGAAAGTGACTATCAAAATTTATATTGATATTTGCAATTATCATTAAAGAACAATAATTATAATTTATACAATTAATTATAATTGCCATTAAAAACTTTTATCATAATTTATACTAGCGTTTAATAACCACAAAGACTGTTTTTTGGTCAATAATAGTTTTTTATATTATTTTTAATGATTATATATATATATATATATATATATATATATATATATATATATAACAATGAAGCTTTTGATTTAAACTTCAACTTTTTAATATAAATAACAAAAATTACACCATGACAAAATATACAAGATTTTGAGTTCCTCAAAAAATAAATTGTCTAATAAAAAATAGAAACAACACTACTGTCAAGCTTACTAAACTCTAACAATTGCTGAAATGTAGCTCCAAAAGATCAATCAATTCATGCTATGTAACTTGAAAAAAAAAAATAAAAAAGAGAAGAGAAAACTATAAGTGGATGATAAAAAAACTAAAACAAATCAATTCAAATTACTTAACCTAAAATGTAACAATTCATATGAGAATATTATAAATTAAGCAAGAAAATATACTAAATAAAAAGACAATGTTCAATATATCAAATATATTCAGCTGCAATTAAGCAACAAAAGGAGCAGGTTTACTAAACAAGTAATAAATGTAGAGGAGTAAATTGTCCGTTATGGGAAGAAGCAACATTCCTCCATCATACAAAAACAACAAAGAGCAGCCAAACGGCAATGCAAACCAAATTAGACAGTAGTTGATTAGAGACATCAAAACACCAAAACAGTCTATAGTTGGTGACAGAGGATAGGAATTCAGCTTATCAAGATGTACAAGATCCCTGTCCATGAAGGCAACCGAGTGTGAGAATTAGCATGCCCTTCATATGATGGTACGAGCCCTCCCTCAGTAAGGCGATGATCATAAAGCATAACCTGCGAAAAGAACAATTAAATTCCGCAGATGAAGGATACTTCACATAATTTATCCTATCCTATCAGTCTTGCTTAATTACACAGGTTAATAAAGCAAGATTCCTCAAGTATTTCACTTGCAGAACAAGCATTTAATAAACAAAACTCTGATGCATGAGATATACGTACAAATATTACACTTACAGAGAGGATGTAACCTTTAGTTCTATCAACGCTATAATTTTAATACAAAACAAACAAATCCATGACAAAGATAATATTTAACGATTCAAAGTTCAACAGACTATGAAGCTAATTGATAGGCCTTGTTCTTTTATGCTACAGCAGGAATCAATTTCAAGATTTTGCAAGACATTCGATAGCACTATCCGATGATTCTAATTAAATATTAATATGGATACATGCATTATTTTTCTTTTAAAAAAACAAAATTAGCAAGAAGAAGAAAACCTGATTGCATCAACAGTCAAGACTATCAAATATACTATCAATTGAATAACATACAAAAAGAATGCCTACCTTATTCTTGCGCTTGAAATCAAGAAACTTGTGAAAAAGAGTTCCCATTTGTTCGTCTATCATGCTCCCAGGTTGTGGTTTAGAACTTGTGCTTGAATCGTCCTCACTCATCCTTTATATGCATTGCTGTGTGGAAGAAATCAGAATCAGCAGAAGTAAAAATTTAGTAATCAAAGTTAGAACAGAAGAACTTGGAATCAAAGGACAAAACAAAATCTATTTGGGGAAACGATTTAAATAAAAACCTTAACAAGATTAAAACAAATGAGCATTTAGGGTTTCACCATTTAACAGTGAATCGGCAAACGAAACTTAGAGACTGTGAGAGAGAATGACGACCATTGGAACTGAAATCCATTTGAAAAGAGAGCACGATTTTCTTCCTTTCAATCTTTTTTTCTTTTGGCCGAATTATTGGATGCACAATGGGGACTTGAAGAAATCGAAAGACCAAAAATTAAGAAGATTAAAACAAATAAGCATCACTAGAGTAAGTTTCAATTGGAAAAGGCAGGGCCAAACCTCTGACGAGGGTGGTGCTGCTAGAGATGCCAGACGGAGATGTAAGAGAAGTGTAGGAGAGGCGAAAATGTTGCCAGAGATTATTAATTTTCTAAATTTGTAAGAGAAATAAATAATATTAATTGATTCTATTAATTACAATGGTCTACAAACCAAACAAGTATTTAAATTTTCATTATTTAATGTATATTGATTTAAGAATGTAATAAACTTTTGGTGGGAATAAACATGTAGGTAAATAATCATAACCTTGAGCTTAAACATATACATCACGTCTGGCATATAATTGTTAGAACCTTAACTTTTTAAAATGGTTTTAAATTCATATGAATTATTAAAGCAGATGATTAGTAATTGAAATACAATTGATTGTGTTATAAAATACTAAATATATGATATATTTTCTTGAACTTTGGCAATTTTTTGTACGATACATTAAATGTCTATTTAGTATTCCTGTAGGATTATTGGAATGTTTGTTCCATATACTTAACATACTTGTTTTATATGCTCGTAGAGTTTATGAAATATTCGTTCTGAATTTAATTATGCTTAGTTCTATAACTTGGACCAGGTCAGACCTTAGTTTTATACTGTAATAGACTTTCAAACCAAGTTGATTTATTAATTTTAATTAAAAAATAAAAATTTATAATATAATTATTAATTAAAATTTTATTAATTATGTAAACAGTAATAGACTATATTGAATCCATCAACCGACTCTGTGTCTAGACCCAAAATCTAATCCAAAAAGCTCATAAGCCGGATATGGTATGCTACAGTAACAGACTGGGGCTTCTGGTCTGAGCCAACTTCCCGTGCCTTGACGCCTCTAAGAGCAGCTATGGCTTTGCACACGCCTCCTTCCCAACTCATTTCGCTGGCGGAGATACTACTAATAGTTGCTACATCAGCAACCGCATACGCCTGTCCAAACGGTCATCACTTTTGTCACAGATATCTATCTCATTCTAGTCCAACAGTATTTTGCCAGCTCCGCCATTGTAACAGAGTCAGCTTTAATTTGTATAATTAGTTTGCTTTTGTACTGGTGCACATGCATCCGTAATTTTGGGTGTCTTTTCTGTGTCCTATGTTTTTTTTTTATCCTACGTGAAGATGTTTGTATAAAGTATGTAATGACGTCCTAAACTTGTAATATATGATATGACCATTAATAACAATCAGGATTATTTAGCTCTTATTGATACAGCAAACAAATTGACTAATCAAAAACAAAATGACTGAGAAAAGTGGTGTACAGTTTTGAAGTTATCCTTCTGAAGTTAAGGACAGGAAACACGACACTTTTTTTTTTTTTTTTGACAAGCCAGAGGAAGAGAGATGTTTGGTTATGTATTTTCTTAATTCATTAACAGGTTCCTTCGAAATTCTGCAGAATCATGTCGTGAAGGATGGGAATGAAGAGCAACTCAAGGAGGGGCAGAGGTAGCGAAAAAAGGCTTAAAATTGAAAGGGGAAGATACTTTTTAAAACTAATTAACTAGCGCAAAATTGTTGACCTCTTATTCTTTTTCTGATAAAGTGAGGGACTTTGTAAAAATAATGAGTTAAATGCATTGACCTTACAAAATTTCATTTTCCCAATTAGGCAGAAGAATCCTTGTAGAATTTCAATTTAGCAATCTTTAGTCTAATTACTTGAAACTGTTATCAAAAATTAGAACAAAATTATTTCCAAAGAGAAGTATTACATGTTAAATAAAATATATTTTTTCATTTGACCTGATTCTGATTTAATATAATTACAATTTAGTTTATATTATTTTTTTTATTTTGTAGTATTATGATTTCTTTTAATATTATATTGTAATACTATAAATTGTACAACTTTTAATTAAGAATATTAATTCATTTGATAACCGAATTCATAATTCTTTATGGTATTGGAGTGGTTAATATTCACATATACTTTTCAGTTTTAAAAATTGACTTTTTCCCCCTTAATCTCATATTTTTCAAAGTTTTGAAAATTGATTTTCCCTCCCCTACTCTAAAGGTTCAAACTTTTTAGGTCGGTTTTTTATAACTGCTCCCCCAAACTTTTGCAACATTTCCTTTCACCCCGACATTTGCAAATCTCTTTCCAACATCTTTCCGACGAGTTTATTCCTTCGTCTTTGACAGATCTTCCAGTTTGAGACCAAGCCAACATCCATTCCCCCTTGTTTTTCCAACGGCTCCTCTTTCTTTAGACGTAATCACACAACCTCTTCCTTCGTCTCTGACAATTATCCATCCAAGATTGAGCCGCCCTTCTTCTCATTTCTTTGCCTGTGTCAGACTCTCCCTTTGTTGTATTTTGTTGCGTCCATTCTTTGCCCAAATTGCAACATTGCGTGATCACAGAATTGCACATTTCCCTTGCTGCGCTTTCTTCAACGACCACCATATTAACTCCAGATTGTTGGATAGATCAAACTCTGATTGTTCATAAGCTCTAACAAACAGTAGCCAAGGGTAACACCTACGTCGTTGGAGGCGATGTGACCTCTAACCCAAACTGGTGCAGTACTCAGACTACACATCCAGCAGCAAGGGGAGGCCCATGCCACAGATTTATGACTCGACTATTGAGAAGTAGGAGAAGTCATCAATTGGGCTTGACTTTGTGCTGCATGCAGATTCATCAATTTATATATGGACAAAATAGAAATACAAGATTTGAATTGGCAAGTCCAATGTATCTAGAGATTCTTGAGTAGTTTATTAGATACATAAAATGCAGCTGAAGTGGTCAAGTCATATTCTTTGTTCAGTTTTTCAATGGTACAGTCACTCTCATTATAGGGTTATGATTTCGCCATTCATTGAATTGTCGGCCATACGGTGACCTACTGGCCACTACTATCGCCACTATAAATCCACATAAGCTATGCATCATTCAACAGTCAAGGCAGAATGCCTAGCCATTTCTTTTCAGCTATATTTCTGCCCAGTCGGGCTATCAATATTATTTGTTTCGTTCATGTAAAATTTCAACAGGCAAAGTATTTTCTGTTGTTGTTATTATTTTAAAAGAAACATGTTTTTTGCCCCCAGGGTTAAGCATGTTGAATCCCTAAGTTAAGGGTTTGATTTCAAGGATTGATAATACTATATTAAGATTAAAGTTTTAATTTATTTAATATAATAGGTGTGAAACCAATCATTAAACTTAATATTTTATTTTCAGGATTCGCTTGAATGAGATTTCTTGTCATAAAAAAAAAAGTCTAATGTAATAGGGGTGTTTGGATTGGTTTTGTTTATAAAATGGTTTAATTTATGTTGATAAATTAAAAAATAAAAAATTTACATTTTGGATTGCAGTTTGAACAATTTTTAAATTGAATCAAACTGTAAACCGTATTTAAATATATATATATATATATATATATATATATAAAATTATATTTGACATAATTTTTCAATAAACAATTAAATGTACTATTTATTTTTTAATTAATTTTGTCATTTTCTTTATATGATTAATGTATACGTATTTCATATTTATTTTACATATTTTATAAAACTATAATTCAATTATTAATGGGTAAACATAATATATTTAGAGTAAATAATTTTTAATAAGTTTAAACTGTATTTTTTTTGTTTAATTTAAAATATAAAATATTTTGATTTTAAGTTTAATTTGAAGATACTTTTAAACTGTATCAAACCAAATAATTCACACCCATATGATGTAATGATGCATTAGACCAGGTCCAATTTAAATTTCTAAATTTATAATTTCCTGGCTTTAATTTTTAAAAGGATGTTGGAATCAATAGGATGCTGGAATGGGCTTTAACAGGTTCAATTAGTCCAAGCCTCTATTAGTAGTGGACCTAATAGTACCCACAAGCCCCACTTTGTATAGCATAAAGTTTATGGGACATCAGTAAAAGGTGAAAAGCAAGGGCCGTAATTCCACAAACCTAACCTAACCATTGCACAACGGATTCTTTCCCAGCACCCCATTTCAAAAATCTGATAAAGGAAGCAAATCCCAATCTTTCCTTTCCAGGTTTTTTTAAAACACAAGCACCAACGCTATTCTTATTTGCCTCTCCATCTCAAATTAATTTCAACAATGGGTTGTTGCTTCGGTAAATTCAGTCTTGGGAAATCAAAATTTTCCATAGAAGAATCAACCCATGTTGAAGACAAGCTTGTCATGTCACAAGCTTCCGAAATTCCAGCTCCAATTCCTCTCTCAAACAAAATTTTCCCGTCCCCTCCTTCAACCCCAGTTGTGCCTCTTCTGTTTCTTCCTTTACTTGCAGCACAGGCAACACCACTGAATCATGCTCGTCAATCTCAACTGCATCTTCCGTTTTGAGCTCCAAAGATAGATCTTTCTCCATTGAGTTTCTTTGGGCTTGTGTCAAGGAGAATCCACATGTAGATCGCATTAATTCCATCAAGGAAGCTGCTCTTTCTTTAGCAACCTCTAAAGTTGAAGCTCAGATGTTTGGCTCGCCTGCTAAGTCATTTGTGGCTCCAACACTGATCAACCACTCAATCCCACAAAGGATTAATGGTTCTAAACCACAGAAGATAGTCCCGCTATCAGAGCGTAAACCAATTACGCTTGTCCTGCGTCACCAGCTACTTTAACTCGACAAAAGGGCTTTTGTATGGAGCCTGAGAGGCAGAACTCTTCGTATTCTTTGCTAAGTAGACCCTTGAGATCACCATCTCCCGGTAGGAGATTTAGTACTGGTGATAGTAACAAGGGATTATTAACAAATACCCATATAGAAAGTTGTTCAAAGAGAATAGTTGGTGCTAAGCTAAATGGAATAAATTCAGTTTCTTCTTCGCTAAGAAGAGAAAATTTTAGGCCTGCAAGTCCAAGCAACAACAATTCAATGGGATTGCGGGTTTGTATGAGGAATAGAGAAACATGCACTTATAGAATTGGTTCTAAACTTGATGAAGTTGCAACCAAAGAAGCAGTTGCTGAGCCGGGGAGTGAGTGCTTTCCCACGGAGGACATTAATAATCCTCTTATCTCCCTGGATTGTTTTATTTTTCTGTAGAAATTAAGATTGTGTGTGCATGCATGTTTAATTTTGCTCATATTGTCCATAGGATTCTTGGTTTTTCAATCTTTCTATTCATGTATATTTTTCAAAAGCATAGATAAATTGAGATCAAATTCTGATTGATTTGTAGTTGATTTGGTTATATTCCTCGTGCCTTCTGTATTGAGGGCATGTTATAATGTTTGCTGGTTTGAGAAACTTTTCGTGGCAGAAGACTAAATTCAATTCAGTAACTGATGTTATTATGTTAGATTTGGTTGATGATTCTAGTCATATTCATTTCAATTTTACTATCAGACACGCATTTCACAAACCATGCATCTCAATTCATTGGGCCTTTCCATACAATCAAATAGAAAGCCGTAGGGACGTCATATTCTAGGAGCCTAGCTAGACGATGCAATTGAACAAATACTCCTCTATCTGATGCAGGTCGAGGGCTCCTTCTCTCCCTTCTTCAAACTCTGATTTGTATTTTTCATAGAGAAATCTCTTATTAAGGATAACACAAGATCAATTTTGTATCTTATCTAAAGGATTTTTTTTCCTCTTTGTGGAAGAAACAATTTCACTCTTTCATTAGTATATCGATTACAATTTTTGTTTGTGACAATCCAATTAAAACGTCTTTTACTACTAAAAATTTTCAACAAAGTCTAGAATAAGTGATCCCGTGTGTGTGTGTATATATATATATATATATATATATATATATATATATATATATATATATATATATATATATATATATATTTCTCTTCTTCCGGCAATATTACTCCAATATGTTCTGAAATTAATTAACCAAGTGGAATAAAGAATGGCTAAACTAAAAGGATAAAAGACAAGCCTCAAACGTTAAATGCAATAAATATCAGTGTCAACACATACATAAAAGGACAAATTTTCTTGCCCAAGGCACTTTGGCCCAACCTCTTCAATTGTCCAAAATAAAGAACATATTGGGCCAAAGAAAAACTTCCTAAAATGACTGAATTCATAAAATACCATACGTATTGAAACTAAGTTTAAAAATTTGCATGCAGAATTCTTTGACATATTGCTTGACTTTAGACATGGTCTACAAAGAAACAGCAAATCAAAATGCAATCGTTTTCTAGTGGATAAAAGAACTCCTTCGTTAGTTTTTTAAGAATTACGTATTGTATCATGTACGAAAAACATAATTTTTTATATTTTATATTAAATATTATATAATATAATTTTTAAAAATAAAATAATAAAAAAATTATTTTTAAATAAGATATCATCATTTTATAAAATATTACAAATATTTTTAAAAATAAAATCTAAATTAAATAATTTTAAATTAAATAACAATAATACTAAATTATATTATAATACAATATTTATAAACTTAAAAAAAAAAAATGTGTTCGTTCTATACTATTAATTTAACAACATGGTTAAATATTCTTGACCATGAACCAGGATCAAGCTAAGTACATTTTATTTAATTGCTTCGCTGATCCTAAGAATGCAAAACTTGGATATGTGAAACACCATAATATCAATATTATCAAAAAAAAAAAAGTTCATTAAAAACGTACACTGCAATTCAAAGCACTGAAACAAGTACTCGTCGAGCTAGTAGAAATCAAATCTTCATAAGATATTGAATTTTTTCTCCTAAAATTAGTTCACTTATATATTTATATATATATATTTTTTATAATTTAAATATTTTTATCATTTTATGTATTTAAATATTTAAATTATTCTTATTTTCAATTTTATAAATATTCATATTTATAATTTTAGATGAAATATAATTTATTATTGATTAATATTATAATTTCATATTATTATATTATTTAATATTGTTATAATTTAGTTGAAAAATTGATGGGTAAAATTGAAAACGAGTTAACAAAGATTCAAGTTTGGATTAAAAAATACATGAAGAATGGGTTGACGTTTATGCTAATGTCAAGACTAAACATTAATGTCAATCCATTTTTTGTGTATTTTTTGATCCAGATATGAATCTTCGTTAACTCATTCTCAATTTTAACCATCAATACCTCAATTATATTATAACAATATTAGACAATATAACAATATAAAATTACAATATTAAATAATAACGAATTATATTTCATATGAAATCATAAACATGAATTTTTATAATATTGAATATAAGAACAATTTAAATATTTTAGCACATAAAATAATAAAAATATTTAAATTATAAAAAATATGGTATAACTGTATTGGTGAACCAGTTTTTGGCAAAAAATCCAATTACCCAATCATCAGTCACAAAACAACCATCTTCCGTCACGGACATTCTAAATCACATGGTTCCTCATGCTATCATATCCACCACTCATACTTTTACTTACCCCAAAACTTACAGCATCAGGCTCAGATGATTCTGCAAGCAAGTAGTCTGTTTCTTCTGAATTCGACTTGTCGTTAACCCATGGATGCTTCACCATTATTCTCAGCCCCTCAAGTTCCATAGCTACTTCCTTCATTGTGGGTCTCTCCTCCCCTTTTACTCTCACACACCGTCGTGCAAGGGTGGCTACTTCCTTAAGCTGCTCAGGATTTGCCTCCTTTGATACACCATCATCAACAACTTCTGCCAAGCGGTGTTCTTTCAGAGCAGAAACGAAATACATACCTAAATTTCTCTCCTCCTCCGGCCTGTCAAAGGAAACTGCCTTCTTGCCTGTCAGTAGTTCAATAAGCACTACTCCAAAGCTGTAGACATCGCTTTTCTCAGTTAACTGGCTCGTATGCAAGTATTCAGGATCTAAGTATCCAAGTGTGCCTTGTACTATTGTACATAATCCATCTTGACCCAGCGGAACCAACCTGGAAGCACCAAAATCGGCCACTTTTGCAGTGTAATGATCGTCTAATAGAATATTTGTGGACTTGATATCTCTATGGATGATTGGTGTTGAAGCTGAAGAGTGCAAATACGACAGCACTCCAGCAGATTCTGCTGCTATTCTCAAACGGGTTTCCCATGGAAGTGCTGAAACTTTACTTTTGGTATGGATGTGATCAAAGAGGGTTCCATTGGTGATATATTCATAAACAAGCAATGGAACCTCTGTCTCCAAGCAGCAACCTTGAAGCTTTACCACGTTCCTGTGGTTGATTTGGGAGAGCACAATTACCTCGTTGATAAATTGCTCAATTTGGCTTTGATCCACCACTTTAGACCTTTTTATGGCAGCAATTTTCCCATTTGATAAAATTCCTTTATAAACTGTACCATATCCCCCACGGCCAAGAATTCTGCTTTCACTATAGTTGTCAGTGGCCTTCTCAAGCTCCTCAGCTGTAAAGATTTTTGCCGTTTCTCTGGTGGACCCTTCTCGCCCTGATAATTGTTGTTGTAAAAGAAAACCTCCATTTTGGCGGAAGAACTTCTCTCTGAGTTTGATGAGCTTCCATTTATTGAATCCACAGTACAACCAAGTGCCGCCCATTAGCAATCCTGTAAGGCATACGCTGATCCCTACATGGCATATTATACAAGGAATTCAATATAACCAGTTACTTAACAAAAAAACTCAACAAAATTGCATCTATAAACAAAGAGTACGTATAATATGCTTACCAACAGTGAGCTGAATTACAAGGGATCGATCAGCACTACAACCCTCTCCATCTTTTCTTCCATCCCCATGGTGCCCCTTGGGGCACAAGCATGTGTAGCTTCCTTCTCTGTTTTTACATTTTCTTTCACAGTTATGGAGACTAGAGTCCTGGCATTCATCTATATCTGCATATGAAATAAACAATCACAGGCAAATCCCCAGTAATACACTTAAAAATGAACCAAATTTGAATGCGATGAAATTAAGTACCTTGGCAACCATTAGAGAGGTATGGGTTTCCTTGGTAACCCTCCAGGCACTTGCAACGATATCCAGATCCATTTTCAGAATCAACACAATCACTGTTTTCCTGGCATGCATAACGGCTCATGTCTCTTTTAACTTGTTGACAGGTTTTATTTCCGATTGACCAATCAAGAACCAGAGGAAGAAAGATCACATTACTTAGATCCTTAAGATAAGTTGATGAAAAATTGAACTGATTGGCTTCAACAATGAAAGCATAGCTGCAGGGATTAAAGTCCCACACTCTGATATGATTATAGTAGCTACCCACAGTTAATAGAACATAGTCCATACCTTTAGGAATGGACGTTTGGCAACATCCAACGCCAGAGCAGGAGCCATTAGATACATAGTCAATACTATCACAAACCGATAGGCAACCCACCATGAAAGTTTTGTTTCCCTGGGAACCGTTAACATATGCTTCTGTATCGCAACCAACAGCAGTAAACTTGTTATCAGTATCAGAGATGGTGAAATTTGGCAGCCTGAGCGATGGTCGGTTATCTGCAATGGGGGCGCCACGTTCGTCGTAACAACTGTGGGCTATATATTGCAAGATGTGCAGCTTCCCTCCGAGAGTTATGTCGGTGACCTCTACATTACCATGCATCAGAAATGCTTTTGGAGGATCTAAGGTGTCGTTGCAAGTTATGAGGAATTCTGGGTCGTAGTAACATTTATCTGTTGTACCGAACGGATATGGGATGCTGACATTGCCGCATTTATCTTGGCAGCCAGGTTTGGCTATTGGATGGGCTTGTTCTGCTGCAGCAGCTGCTAACACAACCCAGAAAAGTGTGAGTTGTAAAAGCAACCCTTGAATTGCCATGGCTTAAGCTTCTCCTATCGTGGGGTTAATTTATAATTTCGATGGATGAATTTAACGGAGAAGACTTCCTGGATGTTAGTTTTCATAATGCTCATAGAAAATAACAATTTGTACTTTTCTGTCAATTGATTTTCCATAGTCTAGGGGGAATGGTAGGCTAAGGGCTCGGTATTTTTCATAGAAGGGTATTACTCACAAGTTATCTTGATTTGATAATTTTTTAAATTAAACCAAATATTTTGTTTTGAAAGAATTATAAATTAAAATCGAACCACTTTAAATATTAAATGATTTAAACTTAATAAAAAATACTAATTATATTAATTGTGTTAAGTTAATTAATTTTTTTTTTTTTTTTTTACATATCCTTTTCTTTTGGTTTATCATGGAATAAAAGTTCAATTCTTAATTTTTGTGAACATGGCATCAGGATTATATTGTAAGAAATACTTTTAAATATGCACAGTGGAATAATAGAAAAGTCCAAGTCATTTACCGACCATTAAAAAAAGGAGCAATGCTATATATACTATTTTTGATATATAATTTATGTATATAGTGATGTATCATCATGTAATTAAGTGATTTTAAAATATATATTATCATATGATAAAGAAATATCTAATCATATGATAATATTTTATCTGTATATATAAATTATATATCAAAAAATAGATATACATAGTATTATTGTAAAAAAAGTCCAAGCCAATGTAACGTTAATAGGGATACATCGCCATGAGATTTCACGTGTAGCTCCTGAGCCGCGCATACATTGGGACCCATTTGTACGGACATTTAAGCTACAAAATTTGGTTGTTGGTGTTATCAAATTGTATTTATTGTTATAAAATTTAATTGAAATAATTTAGGGCTACAATTGAGAGATGTAAAATTTGTGTAACTGGAATTCTATGATAATATAAAAAGAAATGGAAGTTGAAATTGAGAGGCTGAAAATGCTTTTATTAACTTAGAGGAAATTGAGAGGTAAATGTTCAAAGTGAAGGGTTACAATTAGGGATGGTAATTTCAGTCCAATTTTAGGGATTTCAATCTTAACGGAGAGGAGATTCCCTAATAGAAATGGAGAAAGAGACGAAGACGGAGATGAAAAAAATCTTCGCAATCGGGGATGGGCTAGGGATGGGGATACATGTGTCCGCTCCCGCCTTGCCCCTTTCCCTCCCCGCCCCCATCTCTATCCATTTATATTAATATATTTATTTAAAATACTAATATATTTTTTATAGTTTTAAAATATTTATATTTTTTAAATTTATTTAGGTTTTTGTTGTACATATTAAAATAGTTAATATATTATATTTGTGATATTTGAAATAGTAGATTAATTTTAATTTTATTTAATTATATTATTTAATATATTTATATTATGTTTAGAAGGTAAAAAAAAGAATTTTTTTTTTTGTGAGTACAGAGAGAGAATTTTTCTCTGTAAGGATGAAGAGAAAATGGGGAGAAGATTTTTTTTTGTGAAAAGAGGATGAAAAGTCATTTTCATCTTTGTAATAGAGATAGGCCAAGAGATAGAGATTGATATCTCCTATAAAAATAAGAATAAAGATTGAGAGCCTCTCTCCATCCCTTCCCATTGTTATCCCTGGTTACAACCAAATGAAAGGGGAGAATAGTCTTTATATAGAAAATTCTTCTGCCAAACAATTAATATTGCCTCCCAAAGTCCACGTGTCTCCTGCCAGCCTCCATGTTCATTGAATGCTTTCCCACCAATTTTTCCAAATTGTCTCTCACGTGGTGGAAAAATCCATCATAGGTACAACATTAGTGATATATATTTTCAGTTTTAAATTAGAGTCATAACTTTAATTTAACTTAAATTAGAATTATATTAAAATATTTTAATTTTAATATAATTTAGATAATATTCAGATTAATCTAACCATTTAAATTCAATTAAAATTATCAATTATTTTCATTTTTCTAAATATTTTTAGTATTTCAATTTTTTTTTTTAAATTACACAAGTCTATTATCATTGAAACACACAACATAATACAAATGACCCAAAATTTTACATATTACGATAATTAAAACATGTCACTTTATAAAAATAAAATACTAATTTTAAATAAAAATCAAGAATAATTAGAGTAAATATAACTATATGGAGACACAACTATATAAAATATATAAAAATTTTAACTATTGTTGATACTTATTCTTTAAAATTTTTTTAATCCGCTCCTAACAAATTTTATTATAGTAATATTTTTCTAAATATTTAAATTAGTAGGGATTGGGTTCGTATCAATTCAAATACAATCTAATTTAGTTTCGAATTGTGTTATATTGACCCAAATTAAATTATGTAAAAAATTAAAAAAAAATATCTTAGCCCAAAAATCTACCATGTCATATTGAAAACTTTAGCTAGTAGAATTCATTTTGCCTCTCCTTTCTAGGGCTAGATTTGAGCCAAGCTTGGCTCGGTTCAAATATAATTGGCTCGAGTTCGAGTTCAAGTTCAGCTAAGACCGGCTCGAATTCGGTTTGAATTTAATTCAACTATTTTTTCGTTATCAAAATGATATCGTTTTACGTTATCAAAACGATATCGTTAATACATATTGATCAAAACGACGTCGTTTTGTATCAAAAATTTTAATTAGAAAATTTGAAGAGTAGCTCGAGCTAGGGTAAGACCAGCTCGTTTCAAGCTGGCTTGACTCGAATCCAACCATACTTCTTTCCTATGTGGACGATAAAAAAAAAAATGAAATTTTCTTGTTGATTGAGATTTGAACATATTATATACAAGTAATACTACATGCATTCAGTTTTGAATATTTAGATCATATGTCATAATTTGATTGAGTATTATTTTATCTTTAATTCAATATTGTCTAATTAAATAATAATATATTAATTAGATTCTGAATTAGATACTCAAAAGTGTATGCTAGTTTATTATCCAATTTAGTTTTGAATTGTCTTATATTGACCGAAATTAAATTTTGTAAAAAATTAAAAAAAAAATCTTAGCCCAAAAATTTGACATGTCATATTAAAAATTTTAGCTAATAGAATTCATTTTGCCCCTCCCTTTCCTTTGTGAACGATAAAAAAAAATGAAATTTTCTTGTTGATTGAGATTTGTACATATTATATATGAGTACTACTATGTGTATTTAATTTTGAATATTTAGATGATATATCATAATTTGATTTAGTATTATTTTATTTTTAATTCAATAACATTTAATTAAATAATAATATATTATCTGGATATTGAATTAGGTACTCAAAAGTGTGTACTAGTTTTATTATATATATAAAATAAAACTATATGTACCTATTTTTAATATACAAATAATATGTATTATGTGATTAGATAATTTTAAATTAAAGATAAAATAACACTCAATTATATGATGACATATTATCTATATATATAAAATATATACAAAAAAATAAATACATATAACATTATTATATAAAATTATCTTATAGATATTATATTTATTAGAGGGGATTTATGTAACCTTGAAATTATGTAAGTCATTATTTATGTTATTTTTTTAAAATTATTGAGGATTTATTATATAACATAAAATACTAAATTATATTAAACAATGTTTGATTTAATGTTGTAATATTTTACAGTGAAATTATATATATAATTAATATGTATAAATAATATATTATTATGTGATTAAATATTATTTTATTTTTAATATAAAATTATATAATTATATACTAATGTCTTATTTTTTATGCCCAAAGTTGACTTTCCATAATTAAAAATTTGATAAAACATGTTACAGGGTTATGTATTTTCTTACTCCGTTGACGGGGTTGCCTATTTGAAATTCTACAGAATCGTGTTATGAAGGATGCGAATGAAGAGCAGCTCTATGAAGGGGGCAGAGCAACCATAAAATGCTTAAAATTGAAAGGGGAAGAGAAGCCTACCAATACAACGAAGAGAATGATTTATTTTCCACGCTATTAAGTCATCCCGGATAATGAGCAACCCCGCATGCACGCTCAAGAAAAATGAATGGTAATCACAAGTATTCATTGACCATACAAAATTTCATTTGCCCAATCAAACAGGAGAATCTTTATTTGGTTTGATAAATATTTTATTATCAAAATTAAAAAATTATCTTAAAAATAGATTATTTTAAAGATTACTTTATATAAATTATTATAATATTTAATAAAATTTAATAAAACTACGTATGTATAAATAATTATTGTATTTAGTTAATGGTAATAAAAAAATATTAGTATATTATTTTATTTAAACACCTTTAATTATAATTATTTTAAAATATTATTTTATATTATTTGTTATATTAATTAAAAATAAGATTATTTTTATGTTAAAAAATTAATAAATAAGAATATAATTATAATAAAATAAAAATTACTTTAATAGTCTTTTAATACCTAAAATAAAAATGATAATCAGATTATCTTTTATATTTTTTATTATATTATTGTTAATAATAAAATATTATTAAAATTTTTTATTATTTATAGATTAAATAAAATAATATAAATGGTACATCTTTAGCCTTTCATAGTTTAATGTCTTCTAAGCAAACGCCCGTCATGGTTTTACAATTTATCAATCTTTAGCCTCATTATTACTAGATACTGTCATCAGTAGTATAAATTTTTTGAAATAAGCGTTACAGAAAATGAATTGTTATCCAAATGAGAAGTTGCCTAGCAATTTAAACAGTGCCTCGCCGACGGCAAAATAAGAAATGGTCCATCTTTCATTAAATGGAAGGGCACAGATCAACCCGGTCTCCAAGTAGAGGTCCCGCAACATCTTTCCAACTATTTACTTCACGCGGAGTGGAAAGAAAGGAGTACAGTCAAGTCTTTGATCTTTAAGATTCTCCGTAATTGTCCCATCAATAAATTTATACTCATTCTATGAATGGAATGTCCGTTTCATATGCTGTAGAGCCTGTAGGATTCCTGGAATATCCGTTCCATATACCGCATAGTTTATGGAATGCTCATTCTATGAATGAAATGTTTGATGCATATGTTTGTAGAGTTGATGGAATGCTTGTCTTGAATTTAATTATGCCGGTTTCTTTAATTTGGAACACCTATTCTTAGTTTAATTATTAACTGTGAAGCTTTAAATATTAATTATTTTCGTAGTTCTTTTGCCTTTTATTCCAACTTAAACATAAGATCGGACTAATTTTAGGATTTCAAGCTAATATTAAATTCAACATTTTATATTTGAAAAGAAAATATTTTAATTCTTAACTTGGAATCATGAGTACCATTAACAACATTCAGGATTATTTAGTTTTTATTTATACAACAAACAAAATGACTAAGAAAAGTAATGCATACAGTTTTGGAGTTATCCTAGCTAGCTTTTGGAGCTAGTGTAATGACAGGAAACAAGGAACTTTTGTTTGATAAGACAGAGGAGCAGAGAAGCTTGGTTATGCATTTTATTACTCCATTGTGCAGAGAAGGGTGGTTATGTATTTTCTTACTCCATGGACAGGTTCCTTATTTGAAATTCTGCAGAATCATGTCGTGAAGGATGGAAATGAAGAGCAGCTCAAGGAAGGGGGCTGAACTACCAAAAATGTGCTTAAAATTGAAAGGGGAAGAGAGGCCTACCAATACAGCTTGCAAATGAGAAGTCGTTTTGCCTGTTGGCAACCCCGCAAGCTCAAGAAAATTGAATTGTAAGCGTAGCCGACCACAAAATCAAAAGTGCTCAATGACCATACATTTCAAAAGTGAAGGCGGCCTTAATAATTTCAGAAGTACTCCTTGGCCATACTTTTCTTTAGTTTCAGAAGTGAAGATTCTCTTTAGCTTTATTACTTGATAATGCTATAAAATATTAGGACAAAATTAGTTACAATAAGAGACAAAAGTTACAAATAATGATATGTTTTCTTACGAGAAGTTGCCTAGAAAATTGAACAATGCTTTGCCAACCACAAAAATATGAATGGTGCATCTTCTGTTGAAGCACACCAACCAACCCGGTCTCCAAGCAGAGGTCCCATGACATCTTTCCCACTCTTTACGTCACGCGGAGTGGAAAGAAAGGCATAGACTACCAAGTCTTTGGGCGTTTACTATTATCAATATTTGTTCCCTAAATAAATTCATGCTATGTATATCAAAATTATATAAAAAGAAAATCACTCTCCCTCTATATATATAGACGTAGAGAAAGAGTAATTTTGACAAAAGCCGTATTATACTAAACACTACAAAAAAAAAAAAAGACTTTAGCAATAGGAAAATTAGTTGTTAAAGTTTATTTTCTGTTATTAAAGACTTTTAACAACAAAAAAAATCTCCTCACTATAATTTTAACTGTTAAAAGTATTAACAATGAAAATAAAAATTTTATTGTTAGTATAAATAATGAAAGGTATAAATCTCATCCTAAAAAATAGTAACATCAACGATAAATATTCCAGTTATTAAACAATATTTACGTATCACTATACATAATATTAATGATGAATATCCTTATCATTGTAACAATATTATCGATTACTAATCATAATATCAACGATGAATATCCTCATCGCTATAACAATATTTATTGATCACTAAACATAATATAAACGATGAATATCTTCATCGTTATAACAATATTTACTCATTACTAAACATAATATCAATGATGAATATCTTCCGACATGCTTCAAACATATATTTTTTTTCACAAACTAATTATCAGACAAAGTAAAGAAAACCAAAATAGATCAAATCAACCATAATATCAATCCTACCAAATTAATAATCATGAAAAAAATCCTACCAAACAACCAAATATTTTCGTAAAATGTCATAAGTCCTTAGCTCAATAGTATTTGACAAAATCCTTCTGAATTCACTGAGTCATAATGTCAATCTATTGACATAACTTACATCAATTTGGGTAGAATCCTTCTGAATTAAAAATAAAGTATTTTTACCTGTCCATAACCTACATCAACTCCATAAACAAACAATGCACCGTACCGAAGTAGGCAGTCAGTAAATCCTCCAGTGGGTAGTCCGATGACTGAAAAATTGTTTGTTGTCACTATCAAAAACATCAGCTTGTTAATGTTACCAGGGTCAGCACCATAGCAAACCTCATCAGTGATACTTGAATTAGATTTAAACTATGCCCGAATTATATCCAAGGAAAATAGTTAAGAGCAAAACCAAGTTTTAAATATGTCTTTGTACACTCTGTTCTCATATGATGACATCAACTGCCAAGCTAAGTGAAATACTAAATTACATTAGATGCAATTCAAGAATTGAGTTTACCTTGTAAAATCCAAGACTGTGCACAACAATATTGTTGAAACCTTTCAAGACAAACCTCATCCAACCTCCTTTTCCTAAAGAGTATCAATAAAAGAGTATCGACATAAGCAATTCAACAAAAAATGTCAAAATTGGAAATTATGATAGAAATTCTTCACCTGTTACCTACAATAACTACTTGAAAGAAATTTTGAGGAACATGGCATTTGAGAAAAACTGATGGAAAAATTCATTCCAGATTTAAGCATGACTTGTAGTGTATCTAACGTCCTGAACTTCAAACATTTTGTGATATGAAATCCCATTATCCGTGAAAATTTCACTTCTAGGAGATTATAAGATCATATCAGCAAACTTTAACAATTTTCAGCCTCCAAAAAATGTAACTGTAGACAGGAGGATGTGTATTCTTACCTCTGCCAAGCAGTATCATATTCTACCTTGCAAAATGTTTAAAAAAAGTTTAAAATAAGAAGTGCATCAAACGATGAGCCCTCTTTAGAAAGTGATGCGACTCATAAGAAGCATGTCAGAGGTATATATGTTCCATTGATGTCAGTAGCAATCAATCTATGAAAGAAATTTTTTCCGATCTTCTTATATATAACTCTTATACATAAAAAAATCAGTATCATTAATTCTATGCGTGTACAACTACCTGACAGCAAAACTCTAGGATTTCACCACCCCAAGTGACCATAACGCAGTATGAACAATAATGACAACAAATAATGGAAATATTCTACAAATCTTTATTTCTACAGTGACCATAGATTGAAAGTATATGCCGTATGTAATATATTTTTTGTAGGTGCATCTAATAAACCATACAACACCAAAGTTACTCACACAAGAAATAAAAGAATTTAACAATAGAAATTAAACCACACCTTAGCTGCCAAAAGCCCACTTATATGAGACATACCACAAATAAGAACAGTGCCAGACTTCTGCAATCTGCCTATACCTCCCATAGTCCCAAGCTCTAGGATATGAACTCCCACCACAAATCAAAATCTTGGGCTTATAACCATGGCCTTCTCCTCCAGTTTATCATAATAAACCAAACAAGTTTGTGGATTCACTTTATATGGAAAACTCTCACAAAATATAGAAGCAGCCGAAACCTTTTTCCCTCCCGGAGTATAAAAACCATGACTAATGGCCTCCCGATGGTGAATCTAGACCAATAATTTTTCTACTGGTAAAAGGAGACCAGCATAATTGGCAAAATTAGCAGCGATACATGAATATGGCTGAACATTGATCCCCATTTTTCACTATAAAGATTAAACGCTTTTAAAGCGTGTTCAATACAAAGACTTTATATATGTTACATACTCCTGTATTTATCAACAGAAACCCGTCATTTATTAAAAAATCATAAAAAGTTAAATTAAACGTCTAAAACTCAACAATCGGAGAAATTTTTAGCTAAATAATTGAAATTTATAAAAAGCCTAAAATCTTAATATTCACAAAACACGTCCGATTCCGCTAATCCGATGCCCTCAAATTCAAATCCATCAAGTTCGAGTTTAGAATATTAATAAACAACAAATCAAACGAAAAAATCAATATTTCAGAAATCAATCGACATCATAAGAAAAACCTTGAAAGCCAAAAGAATCATTGAAATTTACCTGAATCAAGCGATTCTCAACGAATTTGAAGAGAGAAACGCGGGGCAGATCGAAATTGAGACCTCGATGAAACGAAACATTAACATAGAAGAAGGTGGCTTCAATGGAATTCTTAGCGGTCTGCGAAGGCTTTGCGTTAAAATCACTCCTATGAGGCCGTGTTTGCCCAAGTGAGCAGGTTTTTAATCTTTTTGTATACTTTCAATAAATATTTTGTAAACTTTTGAGAGTATTGAGTAAACTATTTTCTCACCTAAGGTTTGGCTTAAAAAGGCTGATTCCCTTATAAATTTGGTTCAGTTTGGAAACCACTCAAAAGTTTTTTTTTTAAAAATTTTTTAATCAAAATCAAACCATTTTATAATTTAAACTAAATGAAATCATATTTTTTAAATGATTCAATTCAATTTTATGATCTAAACTAAATTATTCATATCCTTACTTGAAATAATTCAAATAAAATCCATCTTTGATTCCAAAATTTTTATTAAATAGTTTAATTAATATTTAAAATAAATCAAGAAATGTTTATATTGGCTGAAAAATATATATAAATGTTGGAAAATAAAGTAAAAGGGTGTTTGGGTGTTCGGTTTGTGTTTATCTCTAATTTTTTATACACTTATAAAACTAATAACGAAGGATTTATAAATTTTTTAATAAAAAAATTAAAAACTATTGCTAAAATTAATAAATTTATTTAATTTTAATTAAAGTAATAGATTTTTAATTAATAGATTTTTTATCTACATCTTAGTATAATTTATCTAATTTAATTTTGTATCAATTTGATCAAATGACTAAAAAGTGTTTAAATATTAAACCAAACTTGATTGATCATTTATTCCTAATCAGACTAATTCATTTGGTTAGTCTTATATTGATTTTAAAACATTCAATCAAGGACTCACCCTTTTAGTAGTACGTAAAGTTCTAAGACTTAATAAAAGGAATATCTCCAAATCTTGGAGCATTCACTAGGGAAAACTTGGTTTTGTAGGGTTTTAATGAGATGAGTGTCGTTGAAAGAGATAATCTAAAGAATAATAAATTATATTATTACTCATAAATGTAAATTTCTTGTATAATTGCATATTAATTGTACATGTCAAATGTAGGGATGTAAATCATAAGGCATTGATATATACTCTCTTATTAATTGTTTACAAGAGTGTAGTGCATTGGGCAATGGTCAACACAAGAGAGAGTAACATTGGCGTTCTTTGTTAACCTAAGAGATGACAAGGTGGTTAGGCCCCCATCGGATCTTCCGGCCACCCAAGGAACGAGGCTGTACCCCGACTTCACATGGTTAGATCTGCATCGGCTAATGCAATTACACTACAGAGTTGATGATGACACCCTTGAAAACTTTACCAAATGATTTTTATATTCCAAATCACTCAAACCTTTAGTTAATTAATTTCGCCTTTTATTCTGCTTCGAATGTGCATTTTTGTGCCTAAAGAGTGTGATAAATAAAGTTTAGTTCATCATCTATGAGCTAAAATTGTCTTTCACAATGTTTTTATGTCTTAGTTTAAGGTTCCTCTTTGAAAACTGCCTAGTGAGTTAGGAACTCGGGCATATTTGGATGCATTTTATGCTATATTTCTGTCATTTATGTAGAAATGATCAATAAAAATAAAATATATATTGCTCTTCAGGTTTTGTTCCATTGTTCTTCGCACTAGGGCTGTCTTGTGTAGAATACAAAGGGACAAAATCCGATGAAACTAGAGAGGAGTTAAACAAAATTACATCTTCTCTTGGAGGGAAAAACCTAATTAGAACAGTTGTTTATACTATTTGTGAATTTTTTTTCTCTCCTGAATCTTTAAATTAGTTATTCTTGATAGTTATTAAATTTAGTATAATAACTGCTTAGTATACATGCATTATTTTGTATAATTACACCAACAATTTCCCATAATAGGTCAAATGACTATTTCCCAACTCAACAACAATAATTTTTTATTATTTAAATTCAAAAATCTTATTTTTCAACTCATCGTGGCTTTTATTAATAAAATCATTTAGTTTCATTATAAATTACTAATTAAGTGTATTATATCATTATTTTGTAATATTACACAAACGACATCCTATGATAAATCGAGTGACTATTTTCTTGGTTCAATTTTTATAAAACAATAATTTTTTATTATTTAAGTTTAAAGAATTTATTTTTCAATCCGTCCTAACTTTTATAAATGGAATCCCTTAGTTTAGTTTTATTATAAATTTCTAATTAAGTGGAATGTATGTTTTTAAGAAAAGTAGCCCTAAATTTAGTCCATTGTGTCGGTAAATTCAAGGTGCCCAAGTCACGTTATAAAACCCAATGACAACAACTTTAGAAGTTGATGATTTGCTTGTTATAACTTATATACTGAACCTTAATTAAAAAGCATTCTTCTTAGTTTTCTGATCAGAAACAGCCAACCAAAATTATTGAATATCAATTTGTCTTTTGAGTATGAGCAAATGTAGCTTAAAGCAAGGGTTTAATTAACACGAGGACTCAGTTTTATCGAACATCATATCGTTACAATAATATATCATCAATCAATTCAATACACTGCTATATATCAATCAATGTAAATTTCCAAACTAGAATAGCAGATAAAAATTTTGAACATAATCCAAGAACAAAACATCCAAAAAGCTATTATTTCTGGAACTATGTATGGAACTTAAAACTTGGAATATTAATTAGATGATAAAATTGTAACATATTTTGGCAATTTAACGCAATATTTAAACTTGTTGCATTAAAGATGGAGATATTTTATCCAGCTTCTAACATTTTATTCCCACAAGCCAGTCTCAAAACGAAAGAATTCAAGGTGTCCCAATTTCAACTCGTCTCTTGTGAATTGATATCTGTAGATGTAGCGTTGAGAGCACACAAAATCATCTTTATGTTTCCGGAGCCAACTAGCAGTTTCGTTAACAAACTCATGAACAGTGTTGAGAATGGAGAAAAAGATTTTTCGGTGGGCTGAACCTCGGTGCTAACAGTGTGATTAATGGACGAAAAACGGTGCGTCTCCGTTGAGTTATTTGTGAACAAATTCGACGATTGTGATTTAAGATTTTGTATTTCTTTACAACAGAATCAATGGTGCACACTGCCTCTCACCAGGATTCCCACATCAGCTTTTAGAATAATATATTAATTGAAATACAATGTAAATTCATTGGGTAACTTTTCTCCATTTTATTCAAAAAAACACAGAAGTTATACAAGATAGATTTCTCTCTCTCTCTCTCGATAGCTTTGCTAGGGTTTTCCTTTGATTTTCGATTCAATTCTTCAATAAATCTACTCATTTTCGCGATTACTATTGTCATTACATGCTATTAGAGCTCTACTAACTAGCATCTAATAGGAGTTTTTTCTTCTACGCAAAATTTTGAAGAAGCACAATAGAAAATGACATTCTCGACACCTGCTATGATGAGCTCGTCGACAACTAGAGTCTTCTTTCAAATCACGACTCTTCATACAATAAATCCAAAGCTGATTGACAATAACTATCGCTACTAGAAAGTACAAATACTGTATTTCGTGGGAGCTCACAGGCTGGAGGAGCACTTAATAAGGTTAAATCTATGCCCTTCCCTTTTTATATATGTTAAAGTTGATGGAACTAATGATGTTCTTAAGAAACAGATCTTTAGTTTCTGATTTGGAAAAAAATATAATAAAATGTTGTTGTCATGGTTATTAGCTTCAATTTCAGAGGAAATGTTCAATAATGTTGCTAAATGTACCACTGCTAGTGATGTTTGGATTACACTACAAACTTACTTTGCCTCTGAGTCTAAGATTAGAATATCTCAATTAAGTTATATTTTACATACCTTAAAGAAATTATCACAAGGAATAAATAAGTATGTTAAAAGAATGAAAGAAATTTTCGATGCGCTGATAGCTAGCGGTCTAATAAAAACTGAAGAGGAGCTCATTAAGTTTCATTATAGATGGTTTAGGACATGAAGATGATCCGGTAGTTGTTCATATTATGTCTAAAATGATTCTTCTATTGAGCAAATTAATTTGACGAAGACTAAGATTTTGCTCAATAAATATAAGCAAAGATTGAGTCGTAGTTTACGTAAGTTATGTGATCTAGATAGTGGTTGTTAATATGGCTAATGAAGTAAACAGTTGATACGTAGAATAGTTGAGAATTTGTGGTGATACTTAGTATCCTAGAGATAATTGTTTGCAAGATTTTAGGAAAATTTCATCTAATGGTTTAAAATTAGATGTTGGTGGAGAAGAGGCAACTTTTTTTTTTTTAACCAAACACAATCATTTGTCAATTATATAGGAAATCAGGGCATATAGTTTTTCATTGCTACCATAGGTTTGATATCAGTTACAATGGCAATCCACAAAATCAAACATTTCATGAAATGAATAAGTCTAGTCACATTGGGCAAGAACCATTTTCCATTGGTCTCAATTAGTCAAACTAATAGCTCCATGCAACAACACTTTTATCCCTATACTACAAACATCCCTACACACATCTCACCATCCTAATATATAGATGAGTCACAAAACATACAATAATCAATAGGTTTATTGAAGTTGGACAAGTGTTGATCAGGTTGTGATATCGTTCACAAAGACGTTTAAGGTTAATATCATTCAACAAATGCAAAGGGATAAATAATAATTCAATGTAATTGATTGACTACAAAGACTTAAACCCTTTATATATGCTAGTGACTCTCCTAATTAAAATGAAAATCTTAATTCTATTAGAATAAAAATATTGTTAAAATAGAATAATAATTTAACTAGAATTAAAAATATTAATTAATTTTAATTCCTAGGAAACTATAATTATAAAAAATAATATTAATTGACTCCTAACTAAAATTAAGTTTTTTCTAAATAAATAATCTTAAAAGCACTTTATTTTTTAAATCAAAATATGACTCTTTTAAGACTTAATAATTAACCATATAATAATAGGAAAATGACTTTAAATAAATTACTCAAAAACAATAGGAAACTGGAATTAAAATACTTCTAAAATTGGCTTGCACAATTTAGGAATTCTGCATGCACATATCACCACATCATCACACCATATCACTTTGCCAAATCATGTTATGTCTCGCCATGCCACATAAGCTCTACCGTTCTTGTCATCCACCGTCTCCCTCTTGCCATGTGTATATGTTACATGTAGGAGAAGAAAGGACCAGCTTGGCAAGAAACAATTGGCACATGTGGCAGTCAACTTAGAGCAAAATGTATCAAGAGAAAAGTTGACATGTGGCATGGAGTTGGTAGGAATGAGAGGAGGAGAGTAGGAAAAAAAGAGGGCACAAAAAGTACTCAGAAAAAAAGGAAAGGAGAGCATCGGCCTCTCGGAAGCTGTGAAAGATGGTTTTGCTATGTTTTGATGAACTTATACTCATTCTACATGAAATCTGGAATTATTTTGTATTGTGATGGAGATCAAATTGTAATCAAATCTTTTGTATACATTGATCTTGATAAATGAATACAAAGTTCTTTTAGTAGCAACTGTGATACATGTACTGTTACATTGTCTCTATTATTTACAGCATGATAACAATATTGGTGGTGGCTCTAAAAGAATCCTGAACTACTGAATGTTGGGAGAGTTTGATACTGAAATGTTGTTACCGAGGAAGGGACGAGTTGGCTTCTGGAATCTGTAATCTGTAGAACTAAAAAGTGCAGGGTAAGACACTTATCAATTGGTATCAGAGCAGGAAGGGAAATAACTAGGATGGAGGCGATGGAAAGAGAAATAATGACTACTAAGGAAAGAGTAAAGGAATTAGGGATCAAAATGGGAGAGATAAATCAGAGGATGAAGGGATTAGAGACTAGTATGGAAACGATTAAAGGCCATTTGAGGGACCTTCGAAGTTCAACTGTGGGACGAGAGACTGACGACAAGGGTAAAACCCCAATGAGTCAAAAACCATCGCTATCTTACTCTCTCCCCATAAAGAGAAATGACGGTAACCACTCTTGGTATCGAGAGAAGGTTGAGAGAGGAAGAAGTAACCTCAAGTGAAAGAGGAAGGGAAACAAAACAAGAGAGAGGGATGTAGGGACAAACCTTATCGACAATTTGATCTTCTATTGTTTGATGGTGAGGATGCCATTAATTGGATGTTTAAAGCATAAAGGTATTTTGAGGTTAACAAGTTGTCGAAAAGTGAGAAGCTGATGGTTGTTGGTGTTTACATGGAGGGTGAGGCATTGAGCTGGTTCAAATGGAGAAAAAAACGACAGGAGTTTATAAGTTGGGCTGAGTTTCAGAGTAAGGTCCTAACATGATTTTCGTCGGACTAGGACAGAACCTCATATGATGAATTACTGTCTCTTTGACAAACAGATACAGTTCAAAAATATAGGCTGTGTTTGAGGAGACTCTGACTGTTCTCTTCATGAACGGGCTAGCAATGAAGTATGTACAAAGGTCAAGATGTTCACACCTCATTGCATAGAGGAGATAATGGTGAGAGCTTTGCAGGTTAAAGACAAAAACTGGGTTATTGATGCAAAGATTAGGCTTCGACCCAAAACCTGCGTCACCCATTCCATAAGCCTAACACCCGCAGCCCAATCTGCTCATCCAAGCCTGAGAAGCCCACAACCATCACTCGCCCACTCTTATACCCGACCCAACTTATCGCCCTAACCCAGTAATTATACCCTCTCGACCCAGCCACAACATAACCCAGCTTTTTCCTTTGCCCCTAAAAAAATTTGTTGACAAATAGTGAAACCTTTTGCCTGAACAGAGGAGCACCAAGCTTTGTAGCTTTTGTGAAGCAAACGTCATGCAAACGCTCTTTCTGGTGCCTTTTCGACAATGAGTTTAGAATGAAGTTGGAGAAGGGGCTTTGTTTTAGATGTTACATGAAGTACCACCCTCGACATTGGTGCAAAAATCTATAATTTAGGGTTATGATTGCATTGGAGGGAGAGGAAGATGAAAATACTGAGTTGAGGGGTGACTGTGAAAAAATGGTTCTCGAAGAAAAGGAGTTGGAGCTCATTCTGTAGTCCAATTCATGCATGGTTTTCATAATCTGAAAACCATGAAATTTTTTGGGAAAACTGGAAATAGAAGGGTGCTAATTCTATTGGACAGTGGGGCTACGTATAGCTTTATTTCCCATAAATTAGTGACTAAGCTAGGCCTACCAACGACACCAGCGAGGTTCACTGTAACCTTAAGAGATGATAGAAGGGCTAAAAGAGTAGGGAGGTATGAGCAAATTGAATTGGAATTTCAAGGACTTTCAATAATTGAATATGATCTTAGGGGTAGATTGGTTGTGTAAATTGGGAGAGGTAAGGGTAAATTAGAAGTTACAAACCATGAAGTTCAATTAGGTAGGGGAAACGCGCCAAGCTTAGTGGCGATGTGTAGGAAGGAGTCTATGTTTTATGGTGGAAAAAAGGTGATGGATTTTGATAGAATACAAGGGTGTTTCACTGAACATGGATGCGAGAGGGCCAATAGTTAATCCAAGACTTAATTCCTTGCTCTAGGAATACGAGAACCTATTCAGGGAACCAATAAGGCTACCCTTGAAGAGGGGACGAGACCACGCCATCAAACTTATATCAGATGCTCAACCTCCACATGTTAGGTTGTATAGGTACCCCTATTTTCATAAAATGAGATCGAGTTGATAGTATAAGAAATGTTGGTCACCGGAATGATAGAACCTTGCATTAGTCCTTATTCAAGCTCAGTGGTCCTTGTAAGAAAAAAAGATGGAGGGTGGCGATTTTGTGTTGACTACTGCATACTTAATAAAGTCATAGTTTTAGATAAATTTCTCATTCCCATCATTGACGAACTCCTAGAGGAGCTCTCGAGCATCACCATATTCACCAAGCTTGATTTGAAGTCAGGCTACCACCAAATTTGAGTTAAGAAAGAAGACACCGAGAAGACAACTTTCTGAACCCACGACAAACATTACAAATCTCTTGTAATGCCCTTCAGGCTCTCAAATGCACTAGTAACATTTCAAAGGGTGCTAAATGAATTATTTCAACCTTATTTGCATTGATATATGTTTTTTTTATGATATTCTTGTTTACAGGCATAGATTTGAAGATCATGAGAGGCATTTGCAAGCAGTTTTGGAGCTACTCCAAGACCATCAGTTCACGATAAACTGGAAAAAATGTACTTTTGGTCAAAAATTAATTATTTGGGGCACATATGTTTTAGCGAAGTGAGTAACAACTAATCCTCAAAAGGTGCAAGGATTGCGTGATTGGCCTTCTTCTAGAAACCTATATGATTTGAGGGGATTTTTAGGATTGATCGAATATTGTCAGAGATTCATATATGGATATGGGAAGACAGTCGAGCCCCTTACAAGACTTTTGAAAATTGATGTTTTCTTGTGGATAGAAGAATTTACTGTGGCACTTGAAAAATTGAAAGAGGCCATGAGCACGGTACCTATACTTACTCTTCCTGATTACTCTAAAAAATTCTTAATAGAGATGGATGCCTTCAGATTGGGATTGGGAGTGGTATTAATGCAAGAGGGTAGACTGCTGGCATTTATCAACAAAGCTTTATCTATTCAGACCCATGAGAAATCAATATACGAAAGGAAACTGATGACGATAGTCATGGCTTTCCAGAATTGGCAATATTACCTATTGGGGCACCATTTTAAGGTTTGAACGGACCAGCGTAACTTAAGATTTCTTACTAATCAAAGAGTCCTAAGAAGTGAGCAACAGAAATGGGTTATGAAGATGGTGAGTTTTGATTTTGAAATTCAATATAAGTCAGGATGCAAAAACAAGGTTGCAGACACCTTATCATGAAATCCAAAATTTAAGAGTGAGCTGCAAGTGGTCTCGGCATTGCAAGTTATGGGATCAGAGGGAGTGGAGCAGGAAGTGGCCAATGATAAAAAGCTATAGAAAATTATTCATGATTTATTACAAAGTGTGGAGACCCACAAAAGTTACAACCTGAAGAATAAGAGACTTCTTTACCGTGGAAGGTTAGTTCTCCCTAAAGGTTCCTCATTCATCCCTAAATTTCTTAAAGAATTCCATTTATCATTTTATAGAGGGCACTCCGGTTTCTTTTGAACATACAAAAGAATTGTCGTGATGTTTTTTTGGGAGGGAATGAAGGCTGATATTCTTAAATTTGTGTCAAAATGTGACATTTGCCACCATATGAAATATGAGTCTGCTTCTCTAGCTGGCCTACTCCAACCCTTGCCAATTCCTAACCATATATGGGAGGATATTTCGATGGATTTCATAGAGGGTCTTCCAAATACTCTCAATGTGGACATGGTTTTGGTGGTGGTCGATCGTATGACCAAATATGCCTATTTTTTGACATGGAAGCACCCTTTCACAACAATTGAAATGGCACAAAAATTTATTTGGGAGGTAGTGTGACTACATGGATTCCTTTAAACCATAATAACTGATAAAGATTGCCTATTTTTGAGTCATTTTTTAGTAGAATTATTCAGAGTTATGAGAACCTCCCTTAAATTCAGCTCATTATATCAGTTCTAAGCGAATAGGCAAACGAAAGTAGTGAATCACAACCTAGAAACTTACTTGAGGAGTTTCTGTTTCAGGCAACCAAGACAACGACCTAAATGGATTTCTTGGGTAGAATATTGGTTTAATATCACCTACAATTCTTCTTCATGTATGATGTTTTTCAAGATGGGTAGAAGAAACCTCAAGGGTGGAAGTGGTTAATCAAATGATAAAAGAAAGGAATAATATTTTGGATGAGTTCAAAGAGAATTTGACGAAAGCCCAAGAGAGAACGAGGAAATATGCTGATAAAAAGAGAAGAGAATTACAATTTCAGGTTGGAGATCTGGTGCATTTAAAAATGCAGCCTTATAGGTTTTGTTTGTTAGCTTCAGGATCCATAAAAAATTTAAGTCCTCGTTGCTATGCGCCCTATAAAGTTATAAAGAGAATAGGGCCAGTAGCCTACAGATTATCCCTTCATTCCACTACTAAGATCCACTTCGTTTTCCATGTTTTGTAGCTCAAGAAACATGTTGGGTCGACAAGTACCATTCAACAATTGTCAGAATGCATGGTTGAAGATGGGGAATTAGAAGTTCAGCCCCTTAATATACTACAGCACTGATACTCTTCTAAGGGAGAGTTGGAGCTTTTGATCTAATAGAGAGGATTGCCAGAGTGTGAGAATTCATGGGAAACATTCACCTCTTTCCACAACCTATTTCTGCACTTCCACCTTGAGAATAAGGTGTCTCTCGATAAGAGGGGAAATGTTAGAACTAATGTATAGTTACACATAGGAGAAGAAAGGGCTAGCTTGGCAAGAAACAATTGACATATATGGCAGTCAACTTAAAGCAGAATGTATCAAGAAAAAAGTTGATACGTGGCATGAAATTGGTAGGAATAAGAGGAGGAGAAGAAAAAAAGGAGAGCAGGAAAGAAAGAGGGCAAAAAAAGTACTCAGAAGAGAAGGAAGGGAGAACATCAACCTCTTGGAAGTCGTAAAGGATAGTTTTGCTATGTTTTGATGAACCTTGATAAGACTGTATAATGTTATATTTTTACTCCTAATATTTAGTCTTTTATGTTTATTTTATGCCCAATTATACTTATTAAGTTTATATTTTGATTTAGGTAGCATTTGGAGCAAAACGAAATTAATTTTATGATTTCTGGACAGTCTTGACATGTCTCCATTTTTTAGGCATAATTTTCTCATCTGAGCTCCAAATGAGACGATTTAAATGCTATGGATAGTTAAGAAAGAGCTCTACAACTTTCATGTTTAAGCTTTGTCTAGAACTGATCGAATCCGGTCGAAATCAGGCTTAAAGTTCCTACATTTGTACTAGAATGTTTCTTGGTTTGTGATTTTATGGGCAGATCTGATGCATGATATTTTTAGAAGTCTCTAGGTTGTGGATGACTTTCACAGCTGTTACATTGTTCTTTCCTATTTACATTAGGACTTTTATTTTATTTTTAATATTTCCCATAAGTAGTAGGAATATCCTATTATGAGAAGACTCTAATTACCTTTAGGAGAGTTAGGAGAGGGCTAAAAATTTGGATATAAAAAAAAAGTGATATTTGTGTGCTCTTCCTTGGCCTTGTGTAGTTGATTTATTTGGCTTGGTCAAAGGAAATTGAAATCTCGAAATTAATAAACTGTGAAATCTAATTAGTTTTATTGTTTAATTTATGTTTTGAGTATTGATTGTTATTATGTGTTTGATTTTTAATGGTTATTTTGTTTGATTGTTAGAAGGTCTACTAGTTAATTATTCATTATACTCTACTGCTAGATTAAATATCAAATCTGTAATTGTTTGATCTTTTTAATTTATGAAGCAACTAAGGGTTAATGATTTGCTGCGTTAGTGATTATTAAATCTCAAGAAGAATGCTTGACTAAATTAAATATAATCGCTTGTGCTTGTGTTGTTTAGCTTCATTGATCTCTCTAATTTTTAATGTTGCTCTCAAATTAAATCTATAGTGCTTGATTTAGGTTGTTTGATAATTAGGGTTAATTATATTGTTTATTTCAAATTAATTACGACTAAGGAGAGATAGGAAAATAATTCCAACAATGAATATTTGAAGTATGAATACATTTATTCATGTATCGATGATCAATTGTTAAGATTCTGATGGTGGATGTTGAATTAGACCAAGGTGTATTTTCTCATTAATTTCGATAATTAATTTAATTTGTTTCTTAATTGTGCCTTTAGTTTTATTTTGTTACAAACAAACCCCCCCTCTTTAATCTTATTCACGTTAGCATAAAAATTATATTAGACACTCTTCGTGGGACACTCTTCGTGGGGCACTCTTTTACTTGCATTGTCACATTATATATTTTTAGAAGTATAGGTTTTAATTTTGGTTGCCTACGACAACACACCAAACCTGTATTCATTCTACATGAAATCTGGCATTATTGTATATTGTGACAGAGATCAAATTGTAATCGAATCTTTTGTATACATTGATCTTGATAAATGAATACAAAGTTCTTTTAGTAGCAACTATGATACATGTACTGTTACATTATCTCTATTATTTACAACATGATAACAATACTAGTGGTGGCTCTGAAAGAATCCTGAACTGCTGAATGTTAAGATAGTCTGGCATTAAAATGTTGTTGCAAAGGAGAGGAGGAGTTGGCTTATGGAATCTGTAATCTACAAAACTGAAAAGTGCAGGGTAAGGCATTCATCAGTATTTAATGTCAATAATATCTTCCACCCTTTTGCCATAGTCCTCTATTACTTACCCTACCAAACATCAATAGTCATCCATCTTTAAACATTCTTAATCAATATACTTATACCAATAGTCATTCACTTTCTCACCAAACAAATCAAAATAATGTTACCAATGAAAATGGGTAGTCGGGGTTATGAGGAGATTGAAATTTTGTTTGTTGCCATTTGGGTCTTGCTCTGTTCATCTAATCAAAGACTGAAACAAAGCCATGTTGCCAAAAATGTTGTATTTGGAGGAGAAAGATAAAAACAAATAAATGCAAATAAATAGAGTATACGACACAATACAATAAAATCAATGAAATGACATGGTGTTTATAGGCTTACACAAGTAGCCAATTTTCCTAGGTTTTATAAATCACATTACCTATTGTTCACATGCCCTTCATAATAATAAGTTAACCTAAAATTTGGAACATATATAAACAACTGAGATTTGAACTCTTTTAACCCAAACAAAAAGATTTATTTGTCCTTATTTAATAAATAATTTTGAATCACTCTTTAATAGTTTTATTATAGGCATTTTGAGGAAAAAGAAAAAAAAGAAAACAATCTAGACCATCTAAAGCATTATTGAGGCACATGTCAAACATCCAATTATGAACAAGAGAAAAACAAATGTTGGAATTGAGGCATATTTCAAGATGCTTTGTGATCCTCCTCAACCTAGTATCATGGTTTGCATGCAAGTCAAGAAAGATGACATGATACTGATATGACAATTGCCTTATATTTTTACGATACATGTATTCTTATAACTGAAATAAATTCTCCTTTTTACCAAACAATAATAAGTAAGATAAGATAGCAAAATAGGTCATGGATATATATATATATATATATATATATATATATATATATATATATATATATATATATATATATATATATATTTATATGGTAGATCGAATTAGGTTTGTTAAAAATGTTTATACAAGATTATTAAGATTAGCAAGCAATCAAACAAGATAATACAGTATACGAAATCAACAAGAGAAAACAATAAAGAACACAAGAAATATTTGGTTCGGGTTTCGATTTGAAACCCTACATCCAAGGCAGAGACAAGTCTCTTAGTCGAATCCACTATAGAAACACAAGCGATTACAACTTACAAAATACCCTCGATTTACACCTCACACGACTCTAATCAACCGTGAAACAATGCCTCCTATCAAGCTTTCTACAAGACTCAAGACACTTACACAATCGAAGAAAACCAGGAGATTTCTCCTCGACTCAACTAAAATCAAAGAACAAGAACAGAAACCCTAATTGCAAAATGGAGCAGAGCAAAGCAAAAAAGGGAGCCGACTCACTCTATCAAAAACGAACGCTCAACCTTAATATACTTAGGGTTACATTTTAGTGAAAAGACTAAACTGCCCTTCAGCTACTAAATGACATTACAGACCATAACAAGTTCTATAATGACCAAATTCTCCTTAACACCTTTAAGCCACATTCTTCACAGCTCCACCTTGGCTTAAACTGGAGATGAAGTACATTCCACTAAGAGACCTTCTCTGCAATTTATTTCTGTCACAGCTTTTGACAGATTTTCAGGAAGTTTAAGGCTTCCTTGAACTTGCTCACAGGAACAACTTTAGTTAGTATATCTGCTGGATTCATACTAGTTATGATCTTCTCAATCAATATTTGCTTGCTGGATAACACATCTCTGATGAAGTGAAGTCTCACATCAATATGCTTAGTCCTCTCATGATATGCACTGTTTTTAGAAAGATGAATGACACTATGTGAATCACTGTAAATCACAGGAATATCTAAACTCAGACCTAGCTCAGATATAATTCTCTTCAGCCATATAGCCTCCTTCATAGCTTCTGTCAAGGCAATATACTCTGCTTCAGTGGTGGATAATGCCACAATAGACTGCAAGTTGCATTTCCAGCTCACAATATTCCCATCATAGGTAAAAATATAACCAGTTAGAGATCTTCTTTTATCCAGATCAGCTGCAAAGTTTGAATCACAAAATCCTTTGACAAGTAAACTATTAGTAGGATCAGATGTGAACAATAACCCAAGGTCTACAATACCTTTGAGATATCTCATTAACCATTTTACAACATACCAATGTTCTTTACCAGGATTGCTCATAAATTTACTTACTAAACTAATAGCATAAGCAATATCAGGTCTTGAACCAATCATTGCATACATCAAACTACCTACTGTATTTGAATAGGGTATTTTATTCATAAATTCAGATTCAACAGCAGACAGATTGATAGTAGATTTTAATCTAAAATGAGCACCCATAGGAACACTAACAAATTTAGATTCAGACATATTATATATGCTCAATACCTTTTTAATGTATCCTACTCGTGATAAAAACAAAGATCTCTTACTTCTATCTCTGTCAATATCCATACCCTAAATCTTTCATAACAAATTCAGTTTCCAGCATTTGTTCTAAATTTATCAAAACAGACATATCTTTGGAAGCTCGAAGCATATCATCAACATATAATAGTAAGTAAACATAACATCCAACATCAGATTTTAAATAATACACACAATGATCATAATTGCATCTCAAGAAACCAATAGACAGAACAAACTCATCAAACTTTTTGTACCATTGTCTAGGAGACTGCTTTAGCCCATACAGAGATTTGTGAAGCAAACAGACTTTGTTTTCAACTTCAGGTTCTACAAAGCTTTCAGGTTGCTCCATTAGAATCTGTTCTTCCAGATTTCCATGCAAGAATGTTGTTGTGACATCCATCTATTCCAGTTCCATATCAAAAAACACAACAGCTGATAATATGAGTTTCATTGAGGTATGTTTCACAACAGGGGAAAAAACTTCATGGTAATTTATCCCTTCTCTTTGTGAGAATCCTTTTGCCACCACCCTTGCTTTAAATCTTGGCTGTTCTACTCCTGGAATACCTGGTTTCCTCTTAAAAACCCACTTGCATCCAATTACTTTTTTCTTCAATGGTCTATCAACAAGTGTCCAGATGTTATTCATTTTCAGAGATTCTATTTTAGTTTCCATTGCTCTTAACCAATCTGAGCTATATTTACTTTCACAGGCTTGGGTGAAGTTCAGGGGTTCACTCATCTCAATCAAGTCTCCTATTTGGAAAGCATAAGAGATAAGATCAGCATGAGCATATCTTGAAGGTAGTCTTATTTCTCTTCTTGGTCTATCTCTAGCTAATTGATAGTTAGATAAGTTCTATTTTTCTAGGCTATGAGGACACTGAACTTGACCTGAGGTGAGAGTGATTCAAGTCTATGATTTCGTACTTTGAAGTATGAATTGAATCCAAACCCAAATCAGGTCCCTCACCAGACTCTATAGACTGAGATGCAGACTCAATACTACTATGGTGTCTAGACACAGGTGTCTCCACCTTAAACTGAACCTGCCCAAATTTTCCTTCTGAAGAGAAAAGATCTTTGTAGAATTTTAATTCATTAAAAGTAACATTCCTACTAACAACACACTTATGCTCTTCTAACAGTCATAGTTTATAGCCCTTAGTGCCTATGGGATAACCTAGAAAAACAACCTTTAAAGCTCTTGGGTTCAGCTTACCTTGACTAACATACACATAGGCAAGGCATCCAAAAGGTTTCAAGTGATGTAAAGAAGGTGGTCTGTTTGACCACATTTCAATTGAGGTCTTAAAACCTACAGCTGATGATGGTGACCTATTTATCAAATAGCAGGCAGTTGCAACAGCTTCAGCCCAAAACTTCTTGCCTAAGCCAGAATCAGCTAGAATACATCTAACCTTATTCAAGATGGTCCTATTCATTCTCTCAGCCAAACCATTTTGCTGTGGTGTTTCACTACATGTTCTATGCCTAAGTATGTCATGTTTCTTACAAAAATCAGAAAAATGTTTGTTGCAATATTCAAGGCCATTATTAGTTCTGAGCACTTTAATTTTCTTATTAGTTTGATTCTCAACTAGATTTTTCCAGTCTTTAAAGCACTCAAAAGCCTCATCTTTTTGTTTTAGAAAATAAACTCATACTCTTCTAGAGTAGTCATCAATGAGTGTTATAAAATAGTGTGAATGAGATAATGAATCAGGAACATGAGGGGAACCCCACAAGTCAGAATGCACATACTCAAGTATACCATTGGATCTACATGTGGTAGTAGAAAACTTTAATTTATGAGATTTACCAAGCACACAGTTTTCACAGAACTTTAAATCAGAAAGTTTGTTTTGATCAATAAGTTTTTGTTTACACAATTCATTCAAGCCTGCCATACTAATATGTCCAAGTCTTTTATGCCACAAGATTGTTTCATCAAAATTATCATGAGCAGAATGCATATTATCAGACACCACACTACCTTCTAATATATATAACCCATTTGATAGTTTTCTTTTCATTACAACTAAAACACTTTTCATGATTTTTAAAACACCTTTTTCATATTTATATGAAAAACCATTTAAATCAAGTGAACCAAGAGAAATCAGATTTTTTCTTAATTTAGGCACTAACCTAACATTTTCAAGAGTTTTTATAGAACCATCAAACATTTTGAATTTGACATTACCAATAGCAATCACATCACAGGAGTCATCATTGCCCATCAAGACTTTCCCTCTATTTATATATTTTAAAATCAGTAAGCCATTCTTTCCTAAGAGTCATATGAAAAGTACAACCAGAGTCCATTATCCACTCTTCATCTAACCCTACTTCAGAAAGAACTAATACTTCTGCACTTTCATACCCCTCAAGAAAATTTGTTAGTTCTAAGTTTTTAGTTTTATTAGAAAGAACCTTCTTTTTCTCTGGACAATTTCTTTTAAAGTGGCCCTCTTTATGACATAACCAGCAAGTTTTCTTAATTCCAGATTTTGATCTAGATAACTTCTTATTAGTTGTATTATTCTTTTTTTCTTGTCTGCCCCTAATCTGAAGACCCTCCCCAATAGATTTCTTCTCAAATTTTATTTTTAAATCTTTAGACCTTAGGGCTCCTAAAACTTCATCCAGTGACAAAGAATCTCTCCCATATTTTATAGCAGTTTTAACATCCTTAAAAGATTCAGGTAAAACATTCAAAATTATTATTGCCTGATTTTCATCCGATATTTTTTCATCAATACTATTCAGATCAATAACAATTCTGTGAAAATCATCAAGATTATCATCTAAAGACTTAGTATGGTCCATTTTAAATCCAAACACAACTGTTCTTTCAAATATATTTTATTTATCAATGATTTAGTCATATATAGGGATTCTAATTTTAACCATATTTTTGCAGCAGTATCAGCATCATCAATTTTCCGCAACACATTATCAGACAGATGCAAAATTAATAAACTATAAGTTATTTCCATTACCTCAGCTATTTCAGCATCAGTCATACCTTCTGGGAATTCAGATGGTTTTCCCAATGCCTTTGCACATTTTTGATGCACCAGTACCGCATACATCTTCTTTTTCCACATGTTGAAATCGCCCTTGCCATCAAATTTCTCAATATCGATTCTGGTTAGACCCATGTTTCTTTGCTAGCAATTTTCTTTATAATCTTTTGGCAAGAAGCAAGATTAGTAATATCAGAGAATATATATAAAGGCAAAGATTTAATGCCTTTATATAATGCCTACCATATAATGCCTCATAAGGTGTCATCTGAATAGTCGTCTAGTAGCTATTATTGTAAGCAAACTCCACTAAGGGTAACATTTCTACCCACGTAGCTTTATGATCCAAACAACAAGCTCTCAACATGTCTTCCAAAATCTGATTAACCCTCTCCGTTTGACCATCTGTTTGAAGATGATAGGCTGTACTAAATACCAAATTAGTACCTAAGGATCTTTGGAGACTCTTCCAGAAAGTTGATACAAATCTCGTATGACGATCAGATACTATAGTCTTGGGTACCCCATGTAATCTAATCATCTCCTAAATATATAATCTCCCTAGTTGATTTGTGGTAGTAGTATCTTTAATGGACAAGAAATAAGCTGACTTAGTCAATCTATCAACAATCACCCAGATAGCATTACATCCATTCTGAACTTTAAGGAGTCCACTAATGAAGTTCATAGAGATATGCTCCTATTTCCATTCTGGAATAGGCAGAGGCTGAAGTAACCCTGTAGGTCTCTGGTGTTCGGCCTTAATTTGCTGACAGGTGAGACATCTAGTAACAAACTCACCTATATCTTTTTTCATGCCTGACCACCAAAAATGTCATTTTAAGTCCTGATACATCTTTACACCCCCAGGGTGGGTAGTGTAAAGAGAACTATGAGCTTCTGTAAGAATTCTCTGTCTCAATTCAGTTATCTGGGGAACATATGCTCCATCTCTGAATTTGAGAATTCTATTTGATACCTGAAAATTTTCCTCAAGACCCTCTTGAACCTTATGAATTTTCTGTTGACACCACTTATCTCTTGTCTGAGCCTCTCGAATCTCATTTATGAGAGTAGGCTGAATCTCTAATCTGACAAAGGCTCCAATCACAAGCTCAATTTGCTCTCGGTCCATCTCTCTGAATTTCTCTCTGGATCGTCAATTGTGATATCATCACGTTTTTACTGAGGGCGTCTGCAACCACATTAGCCTTGCCTGGATGGTATTTAATATCACAGTCATAGTCTTTTACTAGCTCGAGCCATCGCCTCTGCCTCATATTTAATTCCTTCTGAGTGAAGAAATATTTGAGGCTCTTATGATCAGTATAAATATTACATTTTACCTCATATAAATAGTGTCTCCAAATTTTCAAAGCAAAAACCACCGCTGCTAACTCCAAATCATGAGTGGGGTATCGAGTTTCAAATTCTTTCAATTATCTTGAGGCATATGCTATCACCTTGCCTCGCTGCATCAACACTGCTTCTAAACCACCGTGTGAGGCATCCGTGTATAAATCATACTCAACTCCCTCCTCTGGAAGTGCTAACACAGGAGCAGTAGTCAATCTTCTTTTCAATTCTTGGAAACTTGTCTCACAGGCATCTGACCATTGAAATGGCATTGCTTTCTTTGTGAGGGTTGTAAGAGGTCTAGCTAATCTGGCAAATCCTTCCACAAACCTCCGATAATACCCTACCAAACCCAAGAAACTATGAACCTTTTTGACTGTCTTTGGTCTTTGCCATTCAACTATTGCCTCAATCTTACTGGGATCCATTGATATACCTTCTGTTGAAATCACATGCCCCAAAAAGGTAACTCTATCTAGCCAAAATTTATATTTTGAGAATTTGACATACAGTTGTTTCTCTCTCAATCTCTGGAGGGTAAACCTCAAGTGTTGTTCATGCTCATCTCGACTGCAAGAATATACTAAGATATCATTAATAAATACCACAATAAATTTATCCAAGCAGCCGTGAAATACCCTGTTCATCAAATCCATAAATACTGCAGGGGTATTTGTCAATCTGAATGACATCACTATAAACTCAAAATGGTTATACCTCGTTCGAAAAGCTGTCTTGGGTATATCCTTCTCTGTCACTCTCACCTGGAGATAACCAGATCTCAAATCTATCTTGGAGAAGACCACGGATCCCTTCAACTAATCAAATAAATCATCAATCCTAGGTAACGGGTACTTGTTCTTAACTGTGGCTTTATTTAGCTCTTTGTAATCAATGTACATTCTCATAGACCCGTCTTTCTTTTTCACAAATAGGATGGGAGCTCCCTAAGGGGAATGGCTCGGTCTGATAAAACCATGATCTAATAACTCTTGAAGCTGTTTTTTCAATTCTTGTAACTTGGTAGGGGCCATTCGATAGGGTGCTCTTGAAATAGAGGTTGTGCCAGGTGCCAACTCTATACTAAATCAATCTCTCTCTTGGGAGCTAATCTCGGTAGCTCACTTGGAAACACATCTGGAAACTCACGTACCACTAGTGTTTCCTCAATAGTTGGGCTTGACTCAACCTTGTTTACTATATAAGCCAAATATCTTGTACACCCCTTTTTCAATATTTTACTAGCTTTTAACATACTGATCATCAAACTCCGGATATGACCCTCACCGAACTCGAATTGATCTCCAGAGTTTAGGTTAAATCTCACTTTCTTCTTTTTACAATCAATCTCAGCTTCATATCTCCCCAAAAAGTCTATCTCTAAAATCATGTCAAAATTTGGCATTTTGAACACAATCAGGTCCACTAGTAACTGTCGACCTGAATCATAATACTCTATCCTAGTAGCATCATCTCACTAATGACTGACCCCCCATCAGGCAACTCAATCATAATCCTCTGGTCTATTCTAACAGGTTGCAACTTTAACCTCTCAAGCAAACTCTTGGCTATAAAACAATGAGTAGCCCCACAATCAATTAAAACATAAATAAGAGTATCAAGATAGAGAATCTGACCCATGACTGTTGATGGGTTAGCCTCTGCTGGGCCCTGGGTGATCGTATAAACTCTGGCTATGGCCCCTCCTATAGGCTGTTATTGCTCTACTCTCACTGGGGCAGCTGTACAGAAATGAGCTATATGTCCAGGCTGACGACATCTGAAACAAACTGTCTGACCTGTCAAACACTCTCCTCTATGATGCTTCCCACATTTCTAGCAAGTTGGTATCTCAGGTACTCTTTGTTTCTTTCCACTCTTCCAGTTCTTTTTCATGCCTCTGAACTGGAGAGGTCGTTTACCTTTTCTGTCTCGCTCTGGAGGAGGGCCTCTCTGTACTTAAGCTAAACCACTACTTACGGGGGGAGCTGGTATGGTAGAAAGAGGTGTAACCTTTTGCCCTGTGGTCTGACCAAACCTCCTCCTAACAAAAACCTCTGCCCTCAAAGCTCTATCAAGGGCCTCTGCATAAGTCCTGGGTGGTTGTGCCCCTGTCATAACATCTCGGGCTATCTCTGGATCTAACCCGTATACGAACTTTTGCATACGCCCCATTTCTATGCTAGCTATCTCGGGGGCATACTGGGACGATTAAACTTTGTAGAATATTCTTTCACTGAATATGTCCCCTACACTAGATTGATAAACTCTTGAGCCCTGATACAAGTAAAATCAGCGCCCTTGTACTCTGCATCAAATCGACGTCTGAACTCGGACCATGTCATCTCTGAGACATTGACCGTCTCTCTGACTATGTTCCACCAGATTCTTGCCCCTGACTTGAAAAGGTAGGTGGCATATCTCACTCTCTCCTGATCTGTTATATCAAACAGGGTCATTGCACTCTCTACTGATTCCAACCACTCTTCAGCTGCTATTGGGTCCTTTGCACCATTAAATTTTTGAGGTTGGTGCATACTAGGGAGGTTGAAAATAGGATGCAACTGAGTCCTCACTGGGGCTACGGTAGATGCTGAAGTAACCTCCCTCATATCATGTCCTTGAGTTAGTGGCGTATGCGTTGTCTTACTTCTTTGTGTAGGAGCACCTTTGTGCTCCCTCATCATCTCTCTGAAAATCTCTCGCATAATATGTGCACTGAGTGCCCCCTGGGATACCTGAGGGGCTGCTCTTTCACTCTGGCTCCTCTGAGAGGGATCTACTGGTGTTTGACTCATAGGTCTTGAAAATGAACACATTAGTTTCATAAAACTCAGCAGGTAGAAGTGAAAACTTAACTTACAGTGATCGGCTGCGAGGGTGGTCAGCGTGGCTGGAGGGTATTTCATCTCTGTGTTACTTTGATTACTCTATTTTGTTTTAGAAAACATCTTTTGGGTTCCAAAATCATGCTCTAATACCAACTTGTAACATCACTCCCTAGAAGTACTACCTATCGAAGGAGAAATGTTACGAATTAATATTTGGAGCATCTATTTTTTTTCTTTTTAAAAATACTTTAAAATAAACGCATCATTAAAAGTGTTTAGGAAGTATTCTAAAAAAACTGAAAATCTGGAAGCAAACAAAAGATGTATATACTCATATGAAAACTCATTTGAAAGTATCTGAAAACAGGAAGTAATCATATACAACTGTACCATAATCTCAAAAAGTCAAAAGTCGACAAGAACATACCACTGTATGCATATAATATAAACTAGAGATAACCTGCTCCAGCCGGATCTACTTACGCTGACCTGACCCTGCCTCACAGCTATCTCGATCACCTGTACCTACAATAAGGAAAGAAAAGGGAGTGAATGACAAGAACACTCAGTAAAGGGAAAGAATCAAGTAAACTATATTTTTTTTTCCAGTTCTAACTCACTTTTGAGACTCAACCTCACATCCTAACCTCTATAAGAGATTGAAAGGGTAATTTAGTTCACTCTTTACTATTTGGGTCATACTTTGTCCCATCTGGTGTCTATTTGATACTTTCAGGAAGCTAAATATAGGGATTTGGCACTTTTCTAAGCATGAGCTCTCTTTCTTTCTTTCACTACACCATTTCTGAATCTGAATTGAGCTCTACTGCGAGCGGACCCTACTGGGGGTCTATGTCCTACTACAGACGTGTCCTACTGCAGACGTACCCTACTGCGGGCGGTGTAGTGTAAAGTGCCCCTTCATAGTTTATAGCATGCATGCGAGTCTTATATCTTACTAATTTTACTTCCATCTAAATTTATTCATAACTCACCAGACATTACTCTTGGGACGACCCTTGAATCTTGAGTCCCAACCTTTTCTTGCTTTTCTTTCTTTTCTTTTTCTCTTTTTTTTCTTTCCTTTCATTTCCTTTCCTTTCCAAACGGTGAAATACTGTTCACAACCCTGTTTATTTGACAGGGTAGCCTTATTTTTCATACAATTTCACAATCCAAACGGTTCTTAATTCATACAAGCTATATATCGTTGAAAAGAGGATTCAAAAAGCTTTCTAACAAGCTATAATAGCACTCATAATTCATTCAATCAGGCAGTCAAAACAGCAGATAAAGTCAGTGGCAAAAATTGCCTCCTCTGTTATTTGATAAAACAGTCCTTGTGATTCATGCAATATTTAACAATCCAAATGATCCCCAATTCATACAACTTATATATCACTGAAAAGTTAATTCAAAGATCTTTCCAACAAGATATAATAGCACTCATAAATCCTTATATAAGACAGTCAAAACATGAGATGAAAGCAGTGGCAAAACTGTCTCCTTTGTTTATTTGGTAAGACAGTCCTTTTGGTTTATACAATATTTAACAGTCCAAATGATCTCTAATTCATACAAGCTATATATTGTTGGAAAAAGGATTCAAAGAGTTTTCCAACAAGATATAATAGCACTCATAATTTATCAAATAAGGCAGCCAAAACATGAGACGAACTCAGTGGCAAAAACTATAATTATTATGTAACTTTCTGTCATAAACAAAATCACATACATAGACATCCCAAATAACAAAACAATATTCCTCAACATCAAAATCATCATTTATAACATAGATCCAAGGAACCAAAAACCTAAAACATGTCACCTATCAAGGATGATATCCCTTCCTTGTTTCAAGTCAAATCTTTGCAAGTTGGTTTCCTCCTCTTTGTTTTGCTTCCTTTATCACCAAGATCACTTTAAATCAATACCAAAACACACTAACATATTCACATAGCATGCATATAAACATAGATAAAAGGAGAAAGAAGGAGATCTTTGGTTACCAAAGCTTCCAAGGTGCTTCTTTTTTTTTTTTTTTTTTTTTTTATCTTCCAATATCTCTTCAATTTCTTCCTTTGGCTTCAAGAAAGCAAAGAAAAGGCATGAAGTGGCTGCTGGAATATGGACGGAAAATGATGGAAAAGTATTCTCTTTCTCTTTATATATAAAGTCTTATCTCTTTCTCTTTTTCTCTGTCTTTTTCTTTTTTTTTTCTTTTTCTTTAGGTATATATATATATATATATAAACACATATATACATGTAAAACAAATATATGTACTTAAAATGAGAAATATCTCTAAATAGAGTCAAAAGACATAAATACCCCTAGAACATACCTGAGGGTATTACATTATAAGTCAATTGATAAAACTAAATTTTGGATTGCAAAAGAAGAGGGAGAATTTGGTTATGATGAATTAGAAAATATACTTAAAGAAGAATATCCAAAAGATAGTGAAAGTCATGCCCTCGTATTTCTAAAGGTTTGTTTGAATTAAAAAAGTCTATTAAATTAGTATGTATTTTAAATATATGTTAAATTATAACATTATTATATTTTATTAGGTGAGGAAAATGATGACATGATGGCACTTGAACACTGAGTTAATACTATTAATGACCATGATAATGATGATAATGAAAAGTCGTTGAATCTTAATTGAATTAATAATAAAATTTGTAATTAATTTTTATCCTTATCTATGTAATGGACTGCGAATTGTTTGATTAACATATATGATTGTTTTTTTGTTTTAATTAGTTTTTTATTTTATTAAACTAAAATTTATGTTTCAAAGAACAAATATATTTGATTGTTATTGATAATCATACATAGTTGCTTCTAATAATTTTTATATAATTTATGTTAAAAAATGTATTAAATATTTGATACTATTAAGAAAATATAATAATTTGAGAACTGATTGAACCGATAGGTTGAACCAATGAGGTAATTGGTTTGATCACCAATTTGATTTTAGAGACCTTGATTAAAATCATTACAACATCCATCATGACATTAACTATTGTATTATCCTAAAACTGTAAAACTCTTCTCAGTACTACAAATGTGAAAAAATGACTATAGAGGGGGGTAAGATACACTTAAACACTTAGCAATATGCCATACTTTCACAACTCAATATACAATTTTGGTATTCTTTTTTGCTTATCTTATGATTCGATATTATCAAGATAAATACAATGTTGTGGATGTAGTCTATTAATCATTCTCGACAAATCACATAAAAATTGTTTGTCTTATATCTATATTAGTATGTCTATTTATGTTTTTTCACCAAAGAAGTCTAGATTTGATGTATTTCTAGTTAGTGCACACTTCCACGCCAACACATTCATGCTTTTCTGGACGAAGGTAATGTAAGGTTTCTACATAACTTATAGATTTGACAAGTAAATAACTTTCACAAATATAAGTTTATTTGTAATACTACGATCTGAAAATGAGAATTTCAAATAAAATTAAAATAACTAATGCATGAAGCAACAACTAAATCATTTTTTAAAATGTTCAAGCTTTGAAAGTGATAATGCCTTATTACATAGGAAAAGAGAAATGGTATAATCATGCAGCAATAATCATCTCCCGTCGTCGAGCACCACTAGTGCGTGGTCTTTGAGGCTGTCATAACCCATAGTTATGCTACTGCCATCACCACAATTATGAACATTAGAGTTATCATGGAGCAAGTGCTCTGTCTCTTCTTGATTCAATTGGGCATTAACCCACGAATGTTTATGCATCTTTCTTAATCCGTCTAATTCCATTGCTACTTCTCTCATTGTAGGCCTCTCCTCCCCTTTCACGTTTAAGCATGTCTTTGCTAGTTGAGCCACTTCCTTGAGCTGCTCTTCATTCCCATCCTTCAAGATACGATTCTCAAAAATTTCAAACAAATAACCTTGTTTCAATGAAGTTAGAAAATACGTAACAAGGCTTTTCTGCCCCTCAAGCTTTTCAAACCAAAGTGCCTTTTTCCCTGTCAATAACTCCACAAGGACGACTCCAAAACTGTACACATCACTTTTCTCAGTCAATTGGCTAGTATGCAAGTATTCAGGGTCTAAGTATCCGAGTGTGCCCTGAACCACTGTGGACAATTGTGTTTCATCAGTTGGAACCAACTTTGAAGTTCCAAAATCAGACACTTTGGTTGTGAAATTGTGGTCTAAGAGTATATTGGTGGACTTGACATCTCTATGTATTATTGGGGTAGCGGTGGCTGAGTGCAAATAGGATAGGACCCCCGCAGTTTCTGTAGCTATTCTTAGACGAGTTTCCCAAGAAATGGTGGGCGTCTTGTCTTTATTGTGGATGTGCTCAAAGAGTGTACCATTGTTGACAAATTCGTAAACTAGTAGAGGGACTTCAGTCTCTAGACAACAACCCAAAAGCCTGACCACATTTCTGTGGTTAATTTGTGAGAGCACAAGTACCTCATTAACAAATTGCTCAGTTTGGTTTTTATCTATTATTTTGGACTTCTTTATGGCAACTGGACTACCATCAGATAGAAATCCTTTATATACTGTGCCAAAACCTCCCTGACCAATGATTCTACTCTCTTCATAGTTGTCGGAAGCCTTTTGAAGTTCCTCTGCTGTAAAGATTTTTGCTGTTTGATAAGATCCACCTCGTTTTGAAAGTTCCACTTCTAAAAGGATACCACCGTTTTGCCGAAAGAACTTCTCTTTAAGTTTCATGAGCTTTCTCTTCTTCAAAACCAAGTAGAGCCAAGCGCTACTCAAAAGCAGAACCACAAGGGATATGCCAACACCTACATTCAAAGCACTTGAAACTGTTAACATATATAGTTGAGATGATAGACGGGAAACAACTAGGATTGAAGTGGCTATAATTTTTCAACATATACTTGGCTTAATAATAGTTTCGTTTTCTTCTCACTTGTTCCAAATATTGGAAGGAATTAGTATTTTCTGAGAACATAACAGCGGTCAAGTTCATTTAGAAATTTTACCAAATGAGTTTTACTGTTCTAGTACTAAGGGACTACACTAGTTCATTGAGTACGGTAAATAAACTTACCCAGAGCAACCTTGATGAGTGGAAATTGATTGGTATCAGGGATGCAGCCATCTCCGTCTTTTCTTCCATCGCCGTGGAAGCCCTCGTCGCACTTGCATGTATAACTCCCTTCTGTGTTGATGCATGTATGTGTACAGTTGTTTGAATTCAAGCATTCATCGATATCTTCAAATCAATTGAAAGAAAGTGAGTCGCCTTTTTATTATATTATAAATACGCTGGAATACAATTGAAATAACAGAAAAGTACCTTGGCAACCATTGGAGAGGTACGGGTTCCCTTCGTAACCGTTGTTGCATCTGCAAAGATACCCTGTGTAATCCTCACGTTCATAATGCTCTGAGTTTTCCTTACAAGCGTAACATGATGTGTTGTTCGCTTCTTCACAGGTTTCATTGATAGGTATTGTCCAATCTAGCACCAGAGGAAATTGATTTTGTGTTAAATTGCGAAGGTTACCTCTGGAGAAAGTGAATTGGTTTTTCTTAGCAGCAAAGGCATACGTGCATGGATTAAACTCCCATACTGAAAGGTGATTGTTGAAGCTATATGCTGACACATTGATTTGTGTTAGGCCTTTAGGAATATCTATCTGGCAACATCCATTTCCAGTGCAGGATCCGCTGTACACAGAGGTTTCATTCTCACAAAAGGACATGCACCCAGTTATGTAAATTTGGTCACCAATAGAACCTTTGATGTAACCATAACTGTCGCAGCCAATGACTGTGAACTTGTTTTCGGTGTTGGAGACATTGAATTTGGAGATATATAAATACGACCAGGTAATGCTTTTCACGTAGTCGGGTTTGCCTTTTACATCGTAGCAGTCACTTGTTACATCAAACAGAACCTCCAAACTGCCGTTCGTGCCTATGCTTGAAACATCGATATTTGAGTGCCACAAGAATGGCTTGGGAGGATTGAAAAGGTAGCTGCAGTTGATGAAAAAATCTTCATTGAAGTAACAATCAGACGTTGTCCCAAATGGATATGGGATTTTGACGTCTCCACAGGTATCGTTACAGCCAGGTTTGGCTATAGCCGATACTGCTGTTGCTGCAGTAGCAACTATCAGTAGTATCTCCACCAGGGATATGAGTTGGGAAGGAGTTGAGTGCAAAGCCATAGCTGCTGTAATGAATTATATTTCTCTTGTGCAGATCAATATGCAGCTGGCTACTGCTTTTGTAATAATAACTACTCTACCCACCAACTGGACTAACTCAAGCATGGCGCTTCCGAAGTTAACCAGAATCAACAAATTAAGCATTAAAATATTTTTTTTTTTCAAATATAAAATATTGATAAGTCCAATCTTAGATTGAAGGTGGAATAAAACGGATAAAAGCTATGACAAGTTCAAGCCGGCCTTTGCCATGTCTAAAATTGAAGCTGGGACCATTCATGTAATTGGAATGTACATCTGGAGAAGATTCCATGTAATTGATAAGTTGGACTTTGAATGATATAGTAAAACAAGAGAAATTTCCTTCACATGAGAAATTATCTCACGAATTGAAATTCTCCAAGTCTTGCAGATTTATTCAAAGAAAATAAAAAATTTACAAAATTACGTGAGATGATTTAATCTTCCCTTTAAAATAAAGTTAAAATACACACTATGATCAGTATATTTTAATCAGATTATTAAATATTAGACCATAAGATCTGACATCATTTATATAATTCAATATTATATATTCCATAATAAGATTTGATTAGTAAGATTTTTTACGTGTTTTAAATTGTTTTGATATATAATTATTTAAAGCCATTTATAATATGTTATATGTTTTGATAATAACAAACAGGGGTAATTTGAGAAAAAAAAATTGATTACACTAAAAATAATAAAGGAAGTAAAAATAATAAACGATTTCAAATTAATTTAGACTGTTAAATTAACCTGAACATGGCTTAAATTAAGTTAGAATCGAGAAATTTTGATATAATTCTAATTTATATCAAATTAAAATTTTTAATTTAAAATTAGAACTGATATAATACAAGTCCCATCCAATAATACATATTCCAGATCTTCTAGCTTAAATATCCAAACTCAAGGGTCCCATTGTAGTGTGTGCATAAATTACTTTAAGACACGGCATCCAAATTCCCACCATATGTGAATCTCACGACAATATATCACTGTTAAACATAAAATCAAAATGGTGAAAAGGAAACGGTTCATTAATATGGGCATGGACTTTACTATTAGGCCGAATGACTATGTCTTATTCAAGGTTTGGTAAAATCAGAAATCCCTACTTGCAAAGTTTGAAAAGGTTAATTTTTCATCTTTTTATTAAATTGTTTTTATTAATAATTTTTTATAAAATAATATTGGCACTCTATAATACACCACAATTATAATATTTGAAAAATGATATAAATATCTTTCATTGTTAAAATCAATTATTGACTTTGATATATTAATGAATTTTTTTTAATTCAAATTTAACATATAGAAATCTTTCATTTCATCAAGTGTTAGGTGGGAAATGGTCATTTGGCCTTACTATAATTCCACTCGCATGTTGAAAAGTATTTCTTACTTGTTTTAGGTTAGTCAACTTGTTTATTGTATATCAATAAGTATTAAATAATCTGGGTGGCATAGTTACAAAAAATACAAATAATAAAATTTTGAATAAATATTAAAATAATATATAATTAAATATTAATATTTTTATAAATATTTATTTATATAATAAAAAATATATACACATAATATTATCTCATGTTAAGCCAACAGAGAAGGATAAAACAATATACGGATCAAGAAAGTTATGATGCTGATCCCAAAATCAATACGTACGCTAGAATTTGCAAAAACGTGAAAAGGGTGTATGGCAAATTGAAATTCCAAGAAATTTGCGTCGATGTTATTACTGTTTGTAATTTGTAACAAATGAAATTCATGGAATCTGTTCAAATAGATCAAGAGGTCTAAATCAATCCCATCACATTGACTTTGAATGGAGGGATATTTATAAGTTTAATATTGATGGGTTTGTGTTGCAATCACAGCCTATATCATGTTTATGTCAAATTTCGTACCAATTTTATTTGATAATATTAATATAAAATTTTTATTGGAATAAAATGTATGATTTACTAATAAAATTGATAAAATTTTAAAAATTTTAAAATAAAAATTTAAATTTAAATTTAAATCTCCATCATATTTATAAAATTTTAGCTTTATAAAAAAATAATAAAATTTACTTTCCTTTCCTCTAAGAAGGAGCTTTTTTAATCCTACAAACACTTTTAAAATTCTTTTAGGATATTTGATTGAATTCCAAAAGTGTTTATAAAGTTGTGAAAATAACTATTTTATGGACAGGAGAAAGCTCAAAATTTCAGCTTTTTCCATTAGTTCTTTTTGGATAAAGCTATGTGCTGACACATTGATTTCTGTTAGGCCTTTAGGATTATCTATCTGGCAACATCCATTTCCAGTGCACTGTCCGCTGTACACTGAGTTTTCGTCATCACAGAAGGATATGCACACAGTTGTGTAAATTTGGTCACCCATAGAACCATTAATGTAACCATAACTGTCACAGCCAGTGACTGTGAACTTGTTTCCAGTGTTCGAGACAATGAATCCGGATAAAGATATATGGGAAATTAAAATTTTTACTTTTATTTTAATTTGTGTAAGTATAAAAATCATTTATTTTAAAGTTTAAATAAATATATCATAACAGTAATTAATTTTTTCAAAATACCCCTCTTTAATCTTTCATACAGAGATTCTCTCTTTTTTCTCTCTTTTTCTTTGTAACTTTTTCTCTTTTTTTCTTCATCTTTTAAGTGATAAAATCATATAGAGAGATCCTCTTTCTTCTTTCTCATCTTAAAAAACAAAAGAAGAAAGAAAAAAACTGAATTTTTCAGATTAAGAATTCTTTAAAGTAAGGATAAAAAAAAGTAAAACAAAAACTCAATCACATCCACTTTATAACTTGAAAAAAATGACGATCGAAGAAGACTATTTAGTAGAATTTAACTAAAAAAAATAAAAAATTGATATTTAAAGATTTAACTGAAAAAAAATTAACGTAAGTTAACCGACGCCAACCCTTGCTTCATATTATTATATATTATAATATATAATATTATATTATATATCATATATTATAATATTATAATATATTATAATTAAAATAAAAAACTGCAGTCTTTTTTACACGCATGACCCTCATCCCTTTATAAAATAAAAATGCAAGGATTGACATAGCCCACCACCCCTTTATAAAATAAAATAAAATAAAGGGTTGGCCTTGCGAAAAGGGTTGGCCAGACATCAACCCTTTATAAAATTAAAAAGGGTTGGTATCAACGTCATCCCTTTAATTTTAATTTTTAAAGGTTACAGTATTATGTAGAATTTTTTTAAAAAGTATTTTCAGATGAAATAATATCCTAGCATAATTATATTTTAATATAATATATAATATATTATAATATTATAATATATAATAATATGGAACAAGGCGCCCAGAGTTGGTGTTGACGTCAACCCTTATTCCCCAATTAACTTACGCCAACACTTTTTTTTTTTAGTTAAATCCTTAAATGCTAATTTTTTATTTTTTTCAATTAAATCCTACTAAATGGGCTTCTTCAATCATTATTTCCTCCAGGTTATAAAATAGATGTGGTTGAGTTTTTGTAGGTTGCTCTTTTTTTTTTATATCCTTATTTTGAAGAATTTTTAATATGAAGAATTTTTAATATGAAGAATTCAGTTTTTTCATTCCTTCTTTTGTTTTTTAAGACGAGGAAGAAGAGAGAAGATCTTTCTACATGATTTCATCACTTGAAAGATGAGGAAGAAGAGAGAAAAAATTACAGAGAAAAAGAGAGGAAAGAGAGAGAATTTCTGCATGAAAGATTAAAGAGGGGTATTTTAGAAAAGTTGATTACTGTTGTGGTATATTTGTTTAAGTTTTAGAATGAGTGGTATTTATATATATACGGATTAAAATAAGGGTAAAAATTTCAATTTCCTAAGATATAAACGACCTGATATTGCTATTCACGTTGTCGAGATTGCCATTTACATATTTTCATTTTAACATTAAATTTATAATACATTCAATACAAATTTGATATATTTTCTCTTTTTTGACATAAAATGAACTTAAATTTATCTTAAAATTAACAAATTTATTATGTTAAAAATAAATTTGAAAAATATGAGCATTAAACATATTATTATAAATATTCATTATATGTTTAATGATAAAATTCTTCAAATTTATAAAAAAAATATTTGTATAATTTGAGATAAATTTTTGTTTCTCCATAAAATACCTATACATTTGAAATGAAAAATATTAAAAATTAAAAAAATATATATTAAAATAATAAAAACAAAAAAAATAATGAAAAATTAATATTACTGGATAACCTATGGGTCAATTTATATCTGTTGGATCGGATGTAAATTTAAAACTCATCACCCATATGACTCAATTAGTGTTTTAGCTATATTTTATCTATACTCAGTCTGACGTATCCTTTTGTCAGCTTTGCCTGTCTATCCCAACATAGAGCACATTAGTTTATGTAGGATTCAAGCCAGAATTTAAAATCTGAAGACAAACACTTAAAATAAAGATACCATTAAGTCTAGTATAATGGGCCTTTGTCAAAATTTCTCTCTCTCTCTCTATATATATATATATGTGTGTGTGTGTGATGCCAATTTTCTTTCTGTATAATTTTAGTATATATACTATAAAGCATAAATTTATTGATGCGACAAACACTGAGAATAGTAAAGGCTCAAAGGTTTGGTAGTCTACGCCTTTTTTTTCCACCCCGCGTGATGTAAACAGTAGGAAAGGTGTCGTGGAACCTTTGCTTGGAGACCGGGTTGGCCTGCGCCCTTCAATGAAAGGCCAATTCTCGTTTTGCAGAGGGTATTCGAAATAATTTTGAACTAATTTCTGATAACAGTATCAAGTAATGAGGCTAAAGAATGATAAATTGTAATACTACAAGGATTCTTCTGCCTAGTTGGGAAACTGAAATTTTGTACGGTCATAAATACTTCTGATTTTGTATGGTTATATATATATATCCTCTAATAAAAGCTTTTGCTGTTTTAAAAATTAAAATCTGAATAAGATAATTATATGTGTCCAAATCTCAACCAAGCTTAATGTCCATGCTCAAGGGTCCCATTAATGTACGTGGGGCTTACGCGTATGACGTCCAATTCCCTCTGTACATGAATCTCTCGGCAATGTATCCATTTTAGGCATACAACCAAATGGAAAAAGGCAAAATTAGATTGACATGGACTTTATTATTACTATTTCCCTCTCAAACTAAATAACACTTTATTTTTAAAAATTGGTTAAATAATTTTATATCCTAATTAATATTAATTTAAATTAAAAATGATAAAAAATTATTAATATAAATACAGATAGGGGTTATCAATTATGTATAATTTTATGTTTGGAGGTAAATATAAAATTTGAAAATATTAATGGTGTTAAAAAGTTATTTAGGAGGGTTTTGAAATTTGAAAAAAGTTTGAAGTATTTTTAAAATTTGTAATATGTTATTCAATAGTTTCAAAATTAATAGTGACACTCCAAAAATATACAATAAATAATAAATGTAAATGTCATATTATAAATTATTAAGGTTATATTATATTTTTAAGATATATAATATGAATATGATAATTTTTTAATCAAAGTAAAGAAAATATACATTTTTTAATTAATTTTTTATAAAATAATATTAACACTTCACAATACATATTTATTATAATATTTGAAAATGACATAAATAAAATTTGATTTTTTCAAATTTAATAGATAAGAATTTGTCATTTCATCAAATCTTAGATGGAAAATAATTATTAGGTTGTACCGTTATTTCACTTGCATATTGGAAGGGTTTCTTGCTTGTTGGAGGTCAATCGTTTTGTTCTTGTATCAATAACAACTAAATAATTTCGATGCCACATTTACAAAAATTATGAATAATAAAATGTAATATGTTCTGATATAATTAACTTTTTTTAAAAGAATGTTAAAATTACACATAATTAAATAATCATATATTTAAAAATATACACATATAAAATTTCTCAATTAAGAATTAAACTTTCATTTCATTTTAAGTCAATAGAGACGGATGAAACAATCGACGGTACTTTTTTGATCCGTCGATTGTTTCACAAATTGGAATTCTAATAAATTTGTTTTGATAACAAAAGGTCTAAATCAATCCCATCACACATTGACCGCAAGATTGCTACCCCCAAACTACCGTATTTGGAGGGAATCAACTTGACTTATTATTTGGGATATTTATAAGCTTAATATTGATGGGTTTGTGTTGCAATTACGGTCTATATCATGTTTATGTCAATTTTTATTTTGAATTTAATTTGATAATATCAAAATAAAATTTTCTTTGATGTAGAAGATCAAATTTACTTTCTTTTTCTATAAAAAAGAGTTTTTTAATCCTATAAACACTTTTAATATTCTTTTTGGTTCAGAGTTTATGAAGTTGTGAAAATAACTATTTTATAAATAGAAGAAAGCTCGAAGTTTATTCTTTTTGAACTTTTCAAAAACTTATCTTAAGTCAAATATATCTTCTCATTAATTTTATATTTCCATTATTTTTTTTTTTTTGTCAATTGACTCTCACCATCTCGAAAATAAATAAGTGGCTAAATATATTCACCACTCTCTTGTAGGAATGAAATTCAATAAATCAATTTCATAGTTATTTAAAATCTGAAAAATACTTTTAAATTAATTATGCGTTTGTGTAGCACAACTTGTGATTATTGCGTTATAAGAATAATTGATAATGTGAAAATTAATTATTGCATATTTGATATTATTTATGATTATTGAATTATAATTACTCATAATACAATTGTGACTGTTTAACAAATAATCTAAAAGTTTTGTTATTTGTCTAAAAATGTCTAATATTTATAATAATTTAACTGAATTTACTAGTACACCACTAATTTAAATTTCTAAACTAAATTCAAAATCTATGTTATTTCTTGAATATTGCAAATAAAATTTTTAATAAATTATCATATGAAGAAGGTAATATTGGATACACGTAAATTACATAAAAAAAATTAATTAAAAATTCATTGATTTTAAAAACTCAAAAAAAATTATTATAATATAACAAATTTTATGATATACTAACATTTATATGTTAAAATGTCAAATACTAACTTCATAGAATTAAAGTGATAAATTTTAGAGTGTATCAAATTTGTAGGTGTAAATTGAGCTGAGACACTTGCAAGCAAATCATGGCTTGGCTAGTATCAAGCTGCTTGAATTCGACCCTAGAATTAACCTGATCGGACCCAAAAATATTTCAATCTGAGTTTGTGAACTGGAGTGATGATAAAGTAGAATAAGCAGTCCAAGCTGAAATAAGAACATTAATGGTTATGTATTTAAGGGCTCCGTTTCCTGTTCATATGTTAAATCAGTGTGTAAAATGGGTTCACAAATGAGGATGTTAACGGGCTCATAACTTGATAACTAATTGCTCCCGTCTTTATTCTCCGATGAAAAACATTGGCTACTCATAATCAACCCAAAAATTTGAAATGATATGGTCAGTTTTACTTTCATTCTTTTTAAAAATTAGATATTTTATTATTCATTCCATCCAGCCATGAATTTGTTTCATTTGATTGTGGGCAGGATGTATTTATCAAAATTCAAACTTGTAGGGGATTATGGGAGTACTTTTGTAAAGTTCTAAAATTGTTGAGCGTACCAAATAAGCCCAAAATAAGCCTAAAGCCCAAAAAACATTAATTAACCAAGCCTGAATGAAAAAAAAAAAAAACTTGAGGCTTGAAAGGACTACAAAAAGTTTGGGCACAAGCTTGAACATGTCAAACTCGGTTTAATGGGCTCAATTGACTAGGTTATCATGCAACAAAAAATAATGTTCTTTTTTCAGTATACCACATTGTTTTCTCTCAACGACAGCATTTTGGATAGTAGTGTAAAGACAAAACAATGTAATACCTTATGACTCAAGAAGATTATGAAATAATTTAATATCAAATTCACCACCATCATTAGAATTTACAATTTGAATATCACATGAAAGAAATTTTCTAGCATTAATTTAAACTTATTTAAAAAAACAGTAATATCAAATTTCTTAAATATAGAGAAAAAAACCATATATATCGACATCAAGGTGAAATCAAGTGACTGACTATTCTGACCAACAACTAAAAATATACTAGAATGAGATTAAAAGTGTATAAGACAAAGGCATTGGTTGTCATGTGGTGTGTTGTATTAGAGTCAAGAACCTAATCATAGTTAGATGGATCACATACATACATAGCAATAAAGGGCATGGTCACTCTATCCACTTTATATCCAAAGTTACCGCATTGTGGACACATGTGAGTGGAATGTCCATGTTTGTCACAAATTTGACAAATGTTTTAACGAGGAATACCAACTAGAGTAGGAAGTATAGAAGGTTGGTGTAAGGGTTATGTCAATTGTTAAGGTGTAGGTTGATTGCCACGACCATGTTTATGGTTATGAAAACCATGGGAACATGAGTTGCACTTGCCAAAGAGTTAGATGAACTAGATGATGTGGCAAGAAACAAATTACAACCAGAATGAAAATTGGATTAGGCAAATGAAAGTGTTTTTTCTAGAGCTGCTCCTCTAGAATGACAAGATTAAACAACTCATTGAAGGTTGTAAAAGTGAAAAGATGCAAGGAGGCGATGAATCACTGGTACTTAGGGCCCAAATTCAACGACATAATCTACAAAGTTTGAATTTAAAATATGAAATCCAACTGTAGCAAGTGAGTCAAATACAAACTTGGTGTAGATAAGATAGTTTGACATAATTTGATTGGAGGCTTTCTAAAGATTGTGCAACTTACAATAATGGATCGAAGATAATTCTTATGGATCAGATTTAGACATCGGTCAACGAAAGACCACATTTCAACAATGTTGTTGTAAAGTGGTAGCAAAGACTAAACAATGGTAGGTGAAACCATATATTTGATCCAAGTCAATACTAATTTGTTGACTCAAAATCGACGAGAGTGAGCAAGATTAGAAGTATCATAAAAAAGGAACAACATTGGAGGATGTGCATCATTGACAACCAGATGTTGTAAATCATTAATGGTGAGGATGTTAAGAAATTAAGATTTCCATGCATGACACACATCTTACACCATGAAAAAAAGAAAATGACTTCCAATATTTGTTATTGTAGGAAGTGATCACAACAATATGGTGGAATATAAAATCAACGTTGGTTACTAGAAAAATGAACCAACAACGATAAAAATAGTAGTGACATTAGGATAGGAGGATGGTGGAGTCAAAAGGGAGAAAGATTTTGTTGTTGTTGAAAATCTTAGAGGAAGAAACAATAAACAATTGGTAGATGAGAAAAGGGTTGCTGGCAAAGAAAAACAAGTGAGAGTAGTGACCTTATCACTCATTTGTGGCAAGAAAGAGAGAGAACAATATGTCTCCAAAGAAATAGAGAGAGCAACAACATGTTGTGACTTTGCTAATAAAGGAAAAAGACAACTGAGGATGGGATAGAGTCATAAACGAAGATAAACAAGAAAGAGTAAAGGCTTTATCACAAGTTCATGGCCAAAAATGATAGAGGACAACATTGGAAAGAGAGAGAGGACAGTGTCAGAGAGAGGGTCAGAAAGATAGTGTGCCGAAAAAATGGTTGCTTTGTCATGAGGTGAAATTGTAAATTTTCAAAAGCGCGCGGAGGCAACAATAATGAGAAAAACATGGGAACCCTAGTTTAACGGGTGAAAAAGTCAAATCTAAAATTGTGGGGTAAAATAGATATTTGCCACTCAGAAATTTACCACAGATCCCTTGGGAGTTTTCTTTCTTTTACTGTTTTAATCTTGTTTATTTAGGATGATAGTAATGTAATATTAATATCAACCGCATACATATTAATATTGATATAGGCTTCCAATGCATTTCCTTTATGCAGTTATATTATATCAAAGTTTCATGTTCTAATTTGTCAAACTATGCAGTTAATAGTATATATATATTCATTTAATCCATAATTAAGTAGTAGTTCAAAAAATTTGGCCAGTGATGTTTTGACAAGCTTTACAAAATTTGATCGCTATTCTAGTCATATAGGGGCAGCTATAAAAAGAAAATGCAGACTATATAACATATTGAGTTTCATAAGTTATTGAAAGGGGAAATACAAATTAGCTATAGAAGAGATTCTACATGAAGAATTTACTATGATTATCACCGGAAAAGGTTATTAATCTGCTAATTACATGTGCTTGGAGGTCACTTGTCAATCTTTGCCTCTGGAATATACCGTCCGCCTCGAGATTAGCCTCCAATCAACTCAACTGGGTAAGCGATAAATATATATCTACCTCTGACTGGTGCAATCTCAGGAATATTCCATATTCTACAGTTAAATAATATTCCGATCAGCTAGCTAGACTTTGTCGTCCGACGAAGGGAGAGTTGTATCAGCTTTTACGGCCATAGAAGAAGATGTTGAAACAGAATTTGTGCCTTTAGAAGGAGCTGAGGAAGGAGTAGGAAGCTTTTTGGGAAGCATTTGTTCCCAACTGCCTTTAGATAACCTCGATGCTTCCGAAAGAAGAATGAGAGTTAGGAGACTGAAGAGCAAGCATTTGTGCCTCCAAACGCCGAACATTTTGATCAATAATGAACAGAATACGATGCACAGAACCCTTCTTTAAGTTTGAAAGATAGGTGCTTCATCATTGGAGAATTTGTTGCAGGAGACATGTTGAGTAATGTATGGACACTGCCAACTTGTTTGTTTGAGGAAAGATGTGTCACTGGCAGACAATGGGGTATTTGATAATTCTAAACTTGTTGAGTAGCTCATGTTGTTTCTTTCATTCGTTAATAGAAATAGAATCTCAGCGTGAGGGTTTGAGGAATTTGAGGACATGTTTTATTCTAGTTGGACCACCCTTTAGTCTTGTTTATCCTTGTGCTAATATAATATTTATACTTGTTTAATCTTAACACTCTTGGTAATAAATCTTTCCTGTCAGACATGTTTAAGGCTTCAGAGTGATATAATTAGTAATGCTACTTCTTAATTACTTTTAAATTACTGCTATTAACATATATCAAATAGGCATCACTATGGATGTTAATATTGGTTAACATTTCAGAGACTCTTGATGACAGAAATTTGATCAAGTCAGATGATGGTAATCATTATAACTAGGCCAAATGACTATTTCCCACCCAAAGTCTGATGAAACGATAAATTCTGATTTTTTTAATTTGAAAAATCTGTTTACACCATCGTCAACTATATTTATTAGTAAATTTCATTATATAAAATGGTACAAGGATAATTTTGCTGATTAATTCAAAGATGTTGGGTAAAAGGGTCATCGAAAATCACTATAAGAAATGACCTTGCATGGTATTCTCGCTTCTTTATCTTTTATATGCAAGCAACAAAATCAATCTAAATATCACAACAAAGAAATGACTGAGACTCCACATAAATCCCAACAAGCACTACCACCACAACAAATCTGCTTTTCTCCAAGCGCTTTCGGTCACTTCTTTGGGATGCCTTTAATGTTTTTCTTTAGTAAACCCCTCTCCATGCCCCTTTTTTCTTCCATTTACGGGAACCACCATCCGTCCATCGAAGAATGTAAAAGATGACACAATAAAATTCTCATTCAAACACAACCCACAACTACAAGAAAATAAGGGTTTGCAAAACGATCTCATCATTCGTTGGAGAATATTGAACCACCAATACACGACTGAAAATAGACATTCATCATTTTGTTTTTGTGTAGAGAATACTGAGTTTTAACCTCTTCTGACTACTTTGAGAGGCGCCTTGTGTCCTCATTTACATCACCAAAGTGTTGATCATCGATGTTTTTGTTCATGAATATGTTTGGTAGAATTTTCAGTGTACGTTGCACTGCAAGCGAAAGTGTGACCGGTGGCTGACTTGTGATTAACCAATCTCAATGCATTCCTTTCTTTTCGAATGCTCCAGTTATGTGAATAAATAATGTATACAACTTTATATATAAACAATAATATGTCAACAAGTGATTAGATAATTTTAAATTAGAAATTAAAAAATACTAAATCATATAATAACATGTTATTATCTGTATATATCGTTTTATTCCAAATTCCACTACCTCTCCCCTACAAGATAGAGATGTTTTTAGCAATTTTTTATAAGGCATGATTCTTTCAAACTTGGTTTTTGAACCCTGGGTTTGGGACTAAGCCCCAATCAAACACTACAATCTTTTGGAATGGCGAAATAATGGTCCTTAAATTCTTTGATTCAATAAGTCCTAAATTTTGGGAAATTTCTACAAATTTTGATTCTAGGAAAACAATCAATGACAAGATTAAGTTTAAAAACATTGTTGGAGATCTAGTGGTTGTTGCTAGTACGTAGTGAGAATGTGTTGGTGGGAAAGACAAGAGAAGGGAAAGGGGCGACTGCCAATAGGGCATTACAATTTTTACAACTGAATATATACTAAAACAGTAGTTGATGTGGCAATCCGTGTGATAATCAATCACCACCTTTCAACTTCAAGAAACACAAAAACAATAAACGTTGACGGTCGGATCTTCTCCATTTATTAAAACAAACCTTTTAACCTACTCTTATTAATTTAACAATAAAACTATGTGCACCCACTTTGGGTATACAAATATATACACATTTATATGTGTTATCATGTGATTGAATGATTTTGAATTAAGAATAAAACAATAACCAATCATATGATGACACATATGAGTGTGTATATATTTGTGTATCTAAAGTGGGTACACATAGTATTGCTCTTAATTTAACCATAAACATAAGTACCCCTTGGTTTTCTTCTTCAACTACACAACACTTGTACATCCAACCTAACACCATTTGCATTGTTGCACAACTGCCCACACCATGTCAGTCATATTTCATTCTCAACAAATATCCATCTGTTCATATGAACTCCTAATACCTAAAGCACCTCATGTCTTGAAAGTCGTAATCCTCAAGATTCAATCGAAGAAAATTACTGAAACTGATATTTACCCCTCTAAAATTTCTTTTTCATGTTGAGTTCTGCCAAACCCTACAATCTTCGAAAAATTGGGAAAAAATGACTTACACTTTTCGGAACAAACCACAAACATGGCTATTCAGTTAAGGGAGCCAACCACAAACATGACTATTCAATTAAAGGCTACGAAATGATTTTTCCTGAGAAATTCATCAAGTATTATAAGATTTTTCTTTGAGATCCTTTGATTTACTTTTAGCATGAAAATGTTGTATTTTAACCGGAACTAACTTGAAATGGTGGAGCCTATATTCTTGGTTAATTTGTCAAGGCCATTGATAGGCAAGCAAGTGGTGATTACATTAGAAGATAGGATCCCTTAAAGAAATTTAAAAAAAAAAATGTTTAAGTTGAAAGAATGTGATGAAACATGAATCTTATGTTTGTTCAGGTTTATATGAAACAAGAGGTGGTGGAAGAATGTGGACATTCCGCCACTCCCTTTTAAGTGGTAGGGTCATTCTGTTCTTACTTTTACTCATTGTGGTATGTGTCTCTGTCTTATTGACATTTTGTTTAATCAAATGCTTTTTTTCTATGAAAATTATACATTTCAATATGGGTTGAGTAACTTTGCATATCTAGCCTGTCATATTAGATACTTTTTCAAACCTGTCATATCCAGACTTTCATGGACAGCTTCCTGAAAACATTCCTTCAGAAGTTAAACTGTTTATTAGATGAAAGCATCATCTCTCAAAAGATGAGTTTAGACAAGCCTATTGATTCTCTCAACCAAATATATGTATTTCAGATGAAAAACGCTTATGTGTTGTTCATAAAGGTGAACAATGTAAAATGAAAAATTTTTAAAATAAAGGACTTGAATCTGCCATTGGATATTCCTGAATCCAGGATTTGGAGTTTCAGTAGCAATTCCAAGTGCTGGGGACATGCGGCTGATTTGTGTTAGAGTTGTGCTTCAGGACAATTTCAAAAGATATTTCTCTTCCCAAAAATAAGATTGCATGAATCTTCCTTGGAGGTTTTAAATGTTGACTGCTTTTCAAGCAGGTTCATACATCATAATCATGCAATGGGATTGAGTTGATTACTTTATCTATTCTAATGGGTCGCACTATAGTATGGGCAAGTCTCCTGGAGAAGCTTTCTCATTAAACTGAAAGTTTTTAAGTTATATTTCTGACAAAATAGAACTTGGGATTAAAAAGAAATAGACGGTGTTATCGGGTGGATTGAAATTCCTTTTTCTGAGAGCATGCATTGAGAAGATCAGAATAAGATCTAACGAACTCAGGAAGACATTACAAGTTTATCAATATTGTTGAAGTGCATGCAGATCCAGGGATGATAAAAGCTTGTAACAAAATTGGATTTAATAACTGTGAGAAAACCACATTAAAATAGAGCAATCATCAGACCTTACCTTCTAGGTGAGAATTATGACTCTGAGATTTGCTCATTTTAAGATTGAAGTAATAAATGTAACAAGAAATGCCTCTTTTTGATAATTGAGAAGAGATGTTCTAACCTAGGTATTGAATAATTCACAACAATCATGATATAATCTAAACAAACCATTTTCAAAGATCATTGGTCAAAGATCGATGGTGAGAATTGTATCTCAAACAGTATCTAGTTATTGTGTGATAGATATCGATATTACATCTAAAACCTTCATGATTTGACATGTTATTAGAGGTGTATAGATAATTCATATTTATATTATTCATTATATTCCAATGATTTCATTTTAAATGATTTTTGATTTGTTAGAATCTTATTATTATTCTAAATTCGGTTATGTATGTATTCATAGAAATAGTGTAAAATTGAGACAAAAACAAGAATTTCACCCAGAAATTAGATTGATAATAACAAAAGTTGATTAAAGACAAAAACTCTCTAAAGGAACACGTTTTCCTATAGTTATCTTTCCAAATATTGAAGATTAACTCAATAATGAGGGAGGTTGTTCAAGAATGCAACAAGCATGAAACTAAAAGAATGGGCACTCACAAAGGAAGAACAAGCATTCAAAACTCTACAACGCAAGTTTGATCAATTGTATATATTGAACGGTTGCAATTTTTTTTATTTGAATAGCTCCTTCTTAGGTGTAGGACATAAATTTTGTATTAACGTTTTTGTAAATCTTGTCCTTGGATACGATTATTCTTATCCTTGAAAAGATTGTTTCATCATGTTTGGAGCAATAAAATTGATTGATTTCATCGGATTCCTCAATAACAACCATAACAATTTATCATTAAGTAGTTCTAACATTTTTCTAAGCCAAGGCAAATACATCTAATTCATCAAAATAAATTAATACAATATCTTATCAAATATAGCATTTCAAATAAAAACCTAACATGATCTCTAATTATATTCAATATTATCCCCCCAATTCACATATGTTATGATAAAAATCACATATATTATGATTATATCTCCTACTTATTTTTTTGCTTTGTCGTTGAGTTTGATGTCGAAATTCTCTTTTTTTTGGGTCAAAAGTTGTCTTTTAAACATCATAAATGTGAAGAACAATGGATAAAAATAGTTTGAGATATGTAAAATGTGATAGTCATGTAGTACATGTCTCTATTGGAACAGGTGTTGGCCTTAGTAAATTGTTGTTTGTAGACCTGGATTTGAGTTGAGTTTGTTCGAGCTTGAGTTCGGCTCGAACGAGCTCGAAACTTACCACCGATGAACGAGCTCAAGCTCGAATTCGAGCTGCTCGGTGACAAATAAATGAGCTCGAGCCCAAAACCAAGCAGCTCGGAGAAGCTCACGAGCCGAAATAGTTTAGGGACTTCTGGAGGCGTGTCTGAGAAGGAGTTGGCCATCATGCACAAAAACGGTGACGTTTCTTGGCTTTGTTAAAACATTCTATCAAATTATTTGCTGAGGAAGAAATGAAACTGCTTTTAATAATTTTTTATCAATAAATTTAGTCAAAGTTAGTAGGCAGCCAGCAGTAAAAATATCTCAAAACTTTGTTAGTCTCTTTCAACTTCAATCAAGCACCCGTCTTCTTCTTCTTCTAGAGCTTCTGGAATTTTGTCTTCTTTGAGCTTCACAAAGCCTCATCAATCTACATCTCCATCAAACCGTCGACTTCACAATCCAATCGACTCTATCTAGCTTGCAAGGTCAAACACTTCATTAGTTCTCCAGTCACGAATCATCTCTACTTTCAGCTTTCAAATTTGACGACGATAACTTCAATCGTTCTTGGATAACAACACGGACATAATAATTAACAGGTTTGTTCCTTTGTTTGTTATTCTGTTTACTTGAATTTGTTTATTAATTGGTAGAATTGAGTAAATCTTAATTTTATTATAAGGCATTCATGTTCAAGTTTGGAGATCATTTTTATTAGAGAATACTATGGAAATGTTTACATTTTATAAGTTCACTCAAGTAAAATAATTTCTTTTTATTGCTCATATACCTCCTGCAAGTTAAATGTGAATAAATGAATAAGTAACCAGTGTTGTAACTACACATGAAACTAAGTGGAAAGAAAACCAAGAAATCAAACTAATATAAAAACAAAGGTAACAAGGAGATGATTTACCAACGGTACAGCTGTTGGTCATAAAAAAGTGGATTCTCAGCAAGAATATGCAATCACGAGGAAGATTATATAATTCTGAAAAAATGAAACATATGTCCACGAAGTTCTTGAGACATATTTCCACGAAGGTCTTAAGACTCTCCAAAGAAATCATAGGTTTATGAAACTTTTTTAGATATAAGGGGAGAATTCCAGTCTAGATTGTAGGCTTTCTTTTGTAGGGTCTTTTTATTTAGATTGTTTTCATTTAGATGAAGTCAAAATATGGTATTGATTAAAGTAATTTTTGCACTAACTAGGGAAAATGTAAAACAATGGTAATTTGCTGGATCCTTGGGTTAGGTTGTCTTGTTGCTTGGACCAGTATGCTCACAATAGGAGAATATTACAGCAAATTGTTCACAGTATGTATCTCATGTATAATTATATCACATTTTGGCAGCTAATATTCTCCTAGTTATATATTTTTTTTAGTTATTTTGATGAATTTTGATTGAAATAATTATATTTATTTATTTTTAGTTTATTAGATGAGTTATCATAACTCAATTTTATTCCAGATTATTGAAAAAAAGGAAAAAACTCACAAGAGCTTTGAACAGTATGCTTGAAGCTTATTAAGCTCGGTTCGGTTAGAGCTCGTTAAGGTTATCCAAGCTAAGCTCACGAGTAGCTCGATAGCTCGCAAGCTTGAGTTTGAGCCATTATTAGTTCGCCTCGCCGAGCTTAGGCTTGTGCTTGAGCTCGTTTAATCATTTATCGAGCTGAGCTCAAGCTCAGTGAAATTTGAGCTCGGCTCGGCTCAAATCCAGTTCTAGTTGTTTGTCACTTAAATTTTATCTGACGTGATATGTACTCTGATTCTCCCATTGACACGTTATATACGGGCATTTTCATTCATACAAGATCATTCGTAAGCTTTTTTTTCATATTCTTTACAACTTACCCTTGTTACACGTCAACTTATAACATTATTAATTCAAAATTAAAAAAGAAATAACTAACCTTGTTGCAAACCTAAGGTTATTACACATATTATAATATATCATTATTGATATATAAATTAATATTTATTATAAGTATACATGATTTTATTTTATTTATATTGATCCCTTAAAATATGATTTAATTTAATCAGTTTTCTTTGATATTATTTGTGTTGATACATACATACATACATACATATATATATATATATATATATATTCTTTAATACAAACGCCCTAAAATTTTCAATACATCAATCAACTTTTTATTATAGGCTTGTGAGGAGTCCAAAGGCTCACTTTTGATTCCTACATATGAATTTCATAGTAAAATTGTTGGGCCGGGAACATCAAATCTACTGAACTCGGCCTACCCAGGCCAATTTTACACAAATACGTATTGAACTCTTCCTCATTTCGGGTTATAAAATGGGGCACAGCTTTATCTACACTCAATTTTCAAGAGAAGACACGTCATCGCATTATCAACAACTATATATGACGTGTCACAACTTTGAACTCAACAGCCAATCAGGACTACTCAAAACAATACAAAATTCTCTAAATAAATATTTAAAAAAACCGAACAAATGAACGTGTGGAGGCAAAGGCCTCACAGAGATTTTGACATTTTGTCGTAGTGGGGACGGTGAAGTTAGCGTATCACAGTCCAGATGACCACAGCTATGGACTCCAATTCTCCGCATGTTCAATCCCTCTTTCTCTCTCCAAAGTGAAAGACAATGGTGGGTTTTGAACGATGAAGAAGAAGAGAAAGACTACGGGGGGTTATATGTTTCTTCTATGGCCTGTCATTCTGCTTACTATTCTGCCTTTTCATCGTCACCAATGAGGGATTTTTCTGCCTACTTCAATTCTTCAAGAAGATATATTTGTAAACCTATTCAGCTCTCTTCCATTACCAGCCGTAGAACTTCTTATAATACTCTTGTTTCAGAGGTTTTGCTTTCTCTTGCCTCCATACTTGATGAGTTTATGTTGTTTATATAATGGCATTGGTATGCATTGTTATGTTTTTTCATTGTAGAGTATGGGTTGTGTAGATAACTTATTTTAGTTGGATTCTTAGAAAAAATATGATTTCAGTGAGCAATTACTGAATTTGATCAATCATTGTAAGACCAAATTGAGAAATACATTGTGTGCCTCACTTTTTCATTCAATGTCTTTCTACTTTTGCTGAGGATTGTTGGTTGCATGTTGAACTGGTTTTCACTTTGTGCATTGTTTGAATGAGTAATAAAATGTTGACAATGAGATTGTGGGTTTGTTGAATTTGGATGTAATGTTTGAAAATTTTGGTACAAATATGCCTCTGTCATTGCTAGCCATTTTGGGTATTAGTATATATTTCAGAGCTCTATTCAATTTTTGTTTAGCCCCCAAACATTACAGGAAGGATTCAATTCAAATGTTAAATTTGAATTTCAACTTTTAATCACGGCTACCCTTTACTGACACAACAAACAAGTCTCCGTATGGTTTGTTACCCTGAAATCTTATTGCGAAAATGTTGGTCTGTCTGTTTTAGCCGATTTCTAATTTTACATCAACTAAATGTAATATTGGAAACTTTCAATTTCCCCTATGTTTTCATCAAGCAACTAAATGGTGCATCTTTGTGTAGCCCATATTTCATACTATATTTTGGTACAAAAACTGTACGTAATTTAATTGAACTACATATAATTTCCCTTTTCACTTGAGTGTTTTAGCTAGTTTAAAGGGACAACTTGTTTTGTAGTTTCTCACTTTTTTAGGTGTAATCATAATCCTGAATCCATGATTACTTGTTGCAGAAGTTATGAGTCTACCAGAAAGAAAGAAAAGATGTTCTGATGCTTATATGCTTGTTGCTTTATTTTTAACTCTGTTCAATTGTTATCTAAATGGATAGCTTATTAACATATTTTAATTTCTAGGCCGTTAGGCTCTTGGGACCTCCATCAAGTTTTGAAGTTTCAAAGCTGAAAGTTGTTTTCATGGGAGAAAGCATGAATGACTACTCTAGAATCCTTCCAAGGACATACATCCTATCACATTGTGACTTTACAGCTAACCTAACCTTGAGTATCTCCAATGTTATCAACCTCGAACAGGTATGCAGAGTTTATATTTAATAATTTTTCATTTGAACTTCTTAAGTGCACTTGGAACTGATGATCTGTTCACGTTAAGATCATCATAAAAGTTCTATGTTTATAGTTGGGTATATATATCATATACGTATCAAAATCTTTTATTAATGTTGTCCTTTTCTTATATGTTTATGATAGTTGAGAGGGTGGTACATCAAGGATGATGTGGTAGCCGAGTGGAAGAAAGTGGAAGGTGATCTGTGTCTGCATGTTCACTGCTATGTGAATGGCCCCAGTCTTTTGCAAGAACTGGCAGCTGAGTTTCGTTACCACATATTCTCCAAGGAAATGCCTTTGGTAAAGTTTCTTTACTATAGTGATCAATTACATTCTCTCAGTTTTGATAAAGTCCTCGGAATAATTAGGACCGGTCTATCAATTGTTTGTCCTGGCATTGTGCATCATGATCAAAGAGCCATGTTGATGCTATGGGGCTATCGGCCACTGCGTAAACGTTACATAATTCATATAATCATCAAATCTTTGTGATTCTAGATCCCATTGTCCACAAAGACTGTAATGCAGGTTTCTGCTTCCTGTTTCAGGACAGCGAACAAGTGCATCGGTACTCCTCTTCAATTGCTATAGACATTTCTTGAATGAATGTCCTTTCTCATCATAGTCTTTCCCTGACAGGAATTTTATAATGGCATAATAAATACCAAATGACTAGAATATTCGGTAAATATTACACAGGTACTTAAAGCTGTACTACAAGGAGATTCAATGCTTTTCAGGGAACATCCTGAGCTGATGGATGCTTTAGTCCGGGTTTACTTCCATTCAAGCTCAAAAAATTATAATCGAATAGAATATTGGGGGCCACTCAAGGATGCTGCAGAGGTATGATCAACTGCATAAATATGAATTACATTATTTACTTCCCAAATAATTCTTCTGCTTTCTTCAATTGTTTTATCAAGAAAGTTAGCTATTAAACCCTATATTTACAACAGGTCAAATGTTTTCTTTATCTATTTATCAGGGAATATTAGAAGGACGTATCCAAGGCTTGTTGACTACAAACGAAGGTTCTCATTCTGTCAAAAAGCAGCGAAGGCCAAAATCCATTTTCCAAGCTCTGTTTGCCTTTCTTCTGTGAATAAACTGCGTAGACAACACAATTTCAGGGGCTGACTACATGCTTCAAGTGCAATAGCTCAGACTAGCACCAACTTCAGACTCAGTTTTTTCACAACAAAGCTCATTCTGGAATTCCAAACTCAAGGCCCAAATTGCATCAAAGTTGAGATTAATTGCTTTAATTCTTTCGCAACTAATGAATTTGTTCAATTGTAAAACATTGTTTGCCATTGTTTTGCGACTGAGCCCATTTGCTCATTCTTCAATCAATGTCTTGTGTCTTCTGTTGCTTTGTAACTCAAACTTGCAATGCTAAAGTTTTATTGATCAAACGACATTCCTTTTAAAATGTCAAATGAGTATTTTTCACCCAAGTTATGATCAAACGGCAGGTTTTCACTTTTTTAGTTTGAAAAATCTATTTATTCACCTATCATTTACTTTTGTTAATAAATTAAGTTTGAATTCATTATAAATTATTGTTTTATCCATTATTATACAGTGACAGAGATGTTTTCACCGTTTAAGGCATATATCAATCATAAATATGTCCTTACTTTGATTGAAATTATAAAAATATTCTTATAAAAAATAAAGATTTAGTTTCTTAATAATATTTAATTTATCAATTTGTCCTCCAACCATCAATGACGATTGAAAGTTTATATTTTTTCCATTTAGTAAAATTATTTGTTGATGGTTGAACAAATTTATTACTATCCAAATTACAAAATTAGGTGTCGATACAATGAGGTGCCACAATATATATCCTTCAAAATAATATATATTTTCATTTGGTTGTTAGATTGACATTACAATTGGTTTGGTCTATTGCAGTTTGCTTTTCTTTAGTGGTTAATTTAAAAAAATAAAACAGACATGTTTGAATGTATATTGTCATTGGCTCAGGTTAGGAGTTATGACAAAGTTTTAGACAACTACGAGTGATGGGGTGTTTAAGAGTGAGGATGCATAGTCATCAAGTTTGTAAATGCAATATTTGTAGTTAGAGGTGTTCTAGCTACATAACATACGTAATGTTGTTATGGTGGCGCATTGAAAAGGAGACTAAGCTAACCTTGCACAAACTAGTCAAAAGTTGAAGCCGCTCTTTTGATGAGTCCAAAATAAGGCAAAATTAATGACCTTGAGCTAAAATGTAGATGTATGCAAGACTGATCCTCGAAACAACACATTGAGGATGCCACATAGACAGGTTGAGAAAATTCAGTCTGTGACAATATAAATGTGATGCACATTTTAATATGATCATCTTTCTTCACAATTTATAGGTCATTGAAAATATAAGTAAAGAATACTCAGATATTGGTTGTCACAAATACATGGATTCTTGTTATATTTGTAACAATTTTTTTAATTATAATCATAAGGAGAGATTAGGATACTATGAAATCTATAATATTTTCTTCATTTTCTAGGGGTGTGGATCATATGAATGCCCATGACTATAATTAGTACATAATCAATGTCAATACTTATATTTTTCATATATCTTGTTTTTACTATTTTAATTGAGAATAAAATTTTTATTATTAATTTCTATCTTACTATATCGATGAAACTTCTAATTTTATTTTAATAACAAGAAAATATAACTATAATAGCGATAATATTTATCATTGATATTATGTTTATTGACCAATAAATGAATTCTAAAGATGAGATATTCAGTAATTAATAAATATTGTTATAACAATAAAAATATTCAATATTGCTAATTTTTTTATGTTTGGTAAATATAATTATAATAATAATAATGTTTATTCTTAATATTATATTTAGGAAGTAGTAAATATTGTTATGACAATCGGAATATTCATTATTGTAATTATTTTCATCAACCATAAACATTTGTATAATGATAAAAATATTTGTTATTATTACCATTTTTTAATTACAGAATTTATATCTCTCATTATTTATATTAACAATGAAATTTTTTTTTATCGTTAATATTTTTAAAAGTAAAAGCGTTAAGGATAAGTCACGATATGAATTTTCCATCATCAAAACTTTTTAACAATATAAAATTTATTTTTATCAATAATTTTTTTCCTTGTTAAATTTTTTTTTTTAGTGCAACATTATATCTATACTCCTTTAAGACATGTCGCTTCGAATAATTGTCACTGTTACTTTGCCCGAATCTGATTGTACCATAAATTGGTGTGCTTCATTACATCTATATTTGCCTTCTTTGAAATTAATTGGATATCTTCAAAAAAAATTAAATTAGTTAATAAGTTGAGAAACCAAAAAAATAAACAAAAATAAAAAATACAATTTATAAAATATTAAAATTTATAAAAATACAATTTAAATTTAAATTTTTATCACTTTTATAAAGTTATAAAACCCTAGCTCATCTTATCTGATGTTATGTCCAGCACCCAACGGTTAGCTCCTTCATTTTATTAAACAATGGACAGTAGTTGGGCCACATGGGGTGGAAAATGTTCCCCTTCCCCAAGTTAAGCGACAAACCTAGCATGTAGGCTCATTGAACAATGAACAGTAATTGAGTATGTTGGCAAATATCAGTGTTTTTTTTTTCCCTGCCTATCGGCCCCCCATTTTTCCATAAACAGTGACTGAAGCAGTGAATAGTCGGTAGTAGGGCTGGATTCGAGCCGAGCCAGCTCGAGCTCGAGCTCGACTCGGCTCGGTTCGGTTCGAGCCCGAAACGAGCCGGGCTCAGCTCGGCTCGGCTCGGTTCGAGCCCGAAACGAGCCGGGCTTAGCTCGGCTCGATCGAGCTCGAATCGAGCCCGAGTTGGCTCGGTATATTTTTTTAAAAATTTTTTTATACAAAATGGCGTCGTTTTGATCCATATATATATACAAAACGGTGTCATTTTGATATAAAAAACTAGTCGAGCTGAAAACAAGCTGAATTCGAGCCGAGCCGAATTCGACTCCAATCGAGCTCGAGCCGAACTCGAGCCGGCCATTAAAAAGCCGAGCCGAGCCCGAGCTCGGCTCGGCTCGAATCCAGCCCTAGTCGGTAGGCACAGTCAGTTAAATTGATTGATCTAATCCGATTTTCAAATCATTGGTTTCACTCAACATATCGATAAATAGATTAATAAAAAAACAACCTTTTAATATTCCGAGCAGGATTAGCATGGTAAAAGTGATAGGCGCTGTGAAATAAGTCAACAAAGGTCAAACCAATATATGTACGTGGGGTATTTGGCAAAACATATTTTCTTGATTGTATCTATATAATTTTTATAGAGTTGGTGAATATCGTTTAGCCCCGTTAAAAAATAGGTTAAGTATTTTCTGATTAATTGAAAAACTTAGATTAATTTCTCAAATCTTATTGACAAATCATAGCAAGATTAACTATTCACTTAATTTATATGTCAACCAAAAGTGCTCCTGCTGCTCTGTGTACCATATAGAAAGTGTATAAACCACTCTTGAAACTAAAATATAAAAACCCAACAATGATCTTCCAATCATGTGTGTATGTGTGTGTATATATATATATAGAATCATACGAAATTTTGGTTGGAGTCTTGAGCAGACAAAAAAAGAAAAAAACCCTAGTTTCTCTAAGTTCAATACTACAAGTTATGTTGTGTTTGTGCGTATTATTTGCCTTTATATTGAAGTTACATGAAGTTACATGAAGTACATGAAAGTGGCACGAAGGTTCCTGCAGGCACTCTGTACAAACTTACAAAATTCAAACATTTATATAAACTCATCAAAGCCTTTTTCTCTTTCTCATGCAACATATATGTATATATTATATATACATATAATAATTATTCTATCTCAAATGGATAAGAATAAGATGGGTGAGGGAAAGAATGGCAGGAGGAGGAACAAGAGGCGTCCTGTGAGGGGACACATCAAGCGCAGGATTTTCATCCTTGTTTATAGAAAAGTGAAGCTGGCTACCCAACATGTCGTTCGTTATTATATTCTATATTAAAGAGGAGTGCCACAGTTTATATACAAAATAAAGACTGCTTTGGGATCTTTGAAACTGAGTTCAAGCCTTCTCAAATCTCAAAGCAGTTCTGTTAATATGTTTCTGGCTAATTTACTGTATGTAATCTTTATCTCTCTTCACAGCATGCAGTTCTACTGCAATATGTGTAAAATGTTGTTGGAAAATGCTTAAAATGTTACGTTGTTATCGTTTCCATCTAATCAGTTCTTTCATGACGCCGCCATGCATGCATCTTCTGTTACCAAGTTAGATGATGAGGTTGCTACATATATATATATATATATATATATATATATATATATATATATATATGGAATTGCTGTATTTAACTTATTACGACATCTTTTTGCAATATAAAAAAGAATAAAACATAATTCAAAGAGTCGTTTAATTTAGTTTGGATAATATTTTATTATCAATATCGAAAAATTATCTAGAAAATAAATTATTTAAAAAATTATTTGATATAAATTATTATTATGTTTGATAAAATTTGATAAAAATAAATAGATAAAAATAATTATTATGTTTAATTAAAGATAATAAAATAATACTAATAAATTAATTTATTTAAATGTCTTTGATATAATTATTCTAAAATATTTTTTATATTACTTATTATATTAATTAAAAATGAAATTATTTATCATTTATATTTTATGTCATATCATTATTTATAAAAAAATATTAAATATATTTTATTATTAATAAAAATATATATATAATTAATAAAAAATAAATTACTAAAATAATCTTTATTAACTTAAATCAAACAGCCATTTTCTTCCATAAGAAGGGTTTAATGTTATAGACTCAGTTAAGTTTGTTCTTGTTTATTAACTGAAAGCTTGCATTAACCGAGCATTCCTTGAAGCAAGAGCCTACACCGAAATTTGCGATTTTTTCCCAATTTTTATGTAATATAATATACCTAAATTTCAATTTATGACACTAAAAAAACAATTTTATACCTTCCAATGCTTCTGGTTTCGTAATATTTTATTAAAAAATTATCATAAAAATAAATTAATTAAAAAATTATCATATATAAATTATTATTATATATTTAATAAAAATTAATAAATATAAATAATTATTATATTTAATAAAAATTAATAAAAAAATATTAAATTATGATTTATTTAAATATCATTAGATATAATTATTTTAAAATATTTTTATATTATTTTATATTAATAAAAATTAAAATATTTTTATCTTAAAAAATAAATTAACATCCAACAATAAAAGATAAATCATTATTTATATTCAAAATTATATACAGAAATTTATTAATATAGAACATCTATCTTCCTGACAATTAACCAAGAGGCTGTGCTGGTGTCATTTAATATTCAACATACACCCTTGTTTAAACCATATCATATTCAGGTGTCATATAATATCATCAGATGGATCCAATGTCAAAATAATAATTATAATAATAAAAGAATAATAATTTATTTAAGAGAAAACAGTAGAGAAACAAATAGAATCATTTAATACATTGATATACACCAAAGTAATAACCCATACAATAAAACTATATATATATTCATTTTAAATATACAAATAAATACACACTTATATATATCATCACGTGATTTAATAATTTTATATTAAAAATAAAATAACATCCAATCACGTGATAATATATATAAATATATATTTATTTATATATTTAAAAAGGATAAACGTAATATTACTCTCTCGATAAGGCGTCGATCGATTAAAAGGATAAACAGCATGTCAAAACAGAAGCCCAAGACATAAACCCATGTTTATTTATCTGGTGCAAAGCCTAATCAACTAATAATATACTCCAAACCTGTACCACAATCACAAATACCAAAACTCAAAGTGATCTATTATTGGGTTTCTGTGAACTGGATGACTTGGATTTGGCAAAATCAACAAGATCCTTGAAGAGAGCATCTTCAGGTTTTTCTTCTTTCTTAGGGGTAGATGAATTCAGAGAGAGAGACTGAGTTTGTCCCACCAAACTGTTGTAAGAGTAACCAGACCCACTGCCTGAATGAGCAGGATAACCATGTTGCTGCTCGAAGAATTGCTGTCTTTGATTGTACTTCGAGGGAGGCGGTGGGAGGTTTCCACCTGGCTGAATGTCCCAAGGGGCAGAGGGTAGCTTCTCAGGAGATTTGCTTGAGGGAGTTGGTTCATCATACATGGGCTGTGAAGAATAAAGGGGTGATGAGTTTGAGTTGCCGGCATTGGAAGGGGGTGACAAGGACCGTACTGGGGTCAATGGTGCGGAGGGATTAGTATACGGATGAGTTGGAGCTGCAAAAGGTGTACGTTCAGGTGTTTCGTTATATGCTTCAGACTTGTACACATCGCCACTGAGATAATCAATTTTGCCAACATCCGTAAAGACTGGCTTTTTTGATGATGGTGGAGGAGGGAGAAGTGGGCTGACTCGTGTTGGTTCACTCCTAGTACTGGCTGGTCTCCTACGGTGAAATAAAATGCAAACTTGTGACAATGAAAATTTATATGTACATATAATTGTAAAATCATATGCATATATTTATCTTACAAGATGTAATTTTAAAATTTTAAAGATCAGTGTATTCCGTCCACAACTGAAACGTAGATGAAATTTTCATTCGGTAACCAATCCTATCATGAGACACAGATTGCCAAATAAATATCTACATTTTCATTTATAAACCCTGCAATGTTGGGGAAATGGAAAATAACAGCCTTAGGTCATGCAAATGCCCATGAGGGGCTCGAACCCAAGCCCTATGGGAGCAAACCACAGGCCTGACCATCCGGCAAAACCCTCATGGGTTCTAGCGCAATTTCACAGCTACCGTTCCCCACGTATTCTCTCAAAGAAAAAGGTAAAAAAGTAAGATAACTTGCATGCTGTTAGCCAGCTACCAATATTGAATTGCATTGCACTTCAAGCAAAGAACAAGCACACAATAAGCAGAGGTCATTCATACCTCACAGGCTAATGAGCTATATGAATGGAAATGACAGAAAATGAATAAAAAAAGAAAAAAGAAAAAAAGAACACCTACTAAAGTATATCCGGTTAAAAAAGTCACCTGTGAGACAACTGGGCAAAATCGTCCTCTGGCTCATCATCGTCGTGGGTGACATTAACAAGTGGCACAACCGGAGTCTCTGTTACTCCTGCAGGAGTTCCTTTCTCAATATCATCATGCCGACGAAGTACACGCTGCAAGGTATCATTCAATGCCAATCCCTGACATAAAAGTTCCTCATCCCTGAAAGAAAAACAACTGTAATTATTAGCACCACAAATGATAAATGAAGGAAAAGATGACAATATAGATCAAATTCTTACGCTGTATTATTCACAAGAACCAAGACACGTTTTTGGTATGAATGACACTGATCAACAAGGTCAACAATTACTTCCTGCTTCACACCCTATCAAAATACCCAGAATCAGAGGAATCCGATGATGATTGGTTAATAGGCAGGACTTTTAATGGCCATAATATCAAGAGAGAAGCTTATGTTATATAGAAGCTATTTGACATCAAAGCAAATCGCTCTCCCTCTCTCCCACGTATGCAACAAAAAAAATGAAATAGAATAAAATAGAGCTGGAAAGAAAAATTCTACCCCAGGTTTCTTTGGATCCAAGGCACTTAGCATTTCCATTAGTACATCTGCTATTCCCTGGGCACTTTGAATCTCTGCCAAGCTGAAAATGGAAAAAACATATTATTGGGAGAAGAAAAACATGGTCTGAAAATCTCTGAATATTTCAAATCACAACACATCTGATGCATTAAAAATCACGATGTATAAGACTTGTCAAATAATGATATAAATGAACTGCTTTATTCAACTTTCTTCCAAAGAGTTAACTACCCCAAGATTTTGATGAAATCAGACAGCTGCTTGATCTTACAATGAAAAACCAACAGATGGCAAGTTATAATGACGAAGGCTTTTAGAAGAACACTTCAGAGCAGAAAGGACCAGGTAAGTGAGAGTACAAAGTAAATAGCAAGTTCATGGAACTGTAACACACATTTTCGGATGCAGCCACATGTTTGATCTTATAATGAAAAACCAACCAATGGCAAATCATAATGATTAAGGCTTTTAGATGAACACTTCAGAGCAGCTCAAGGACTAGGTAAATAAGAGTACAAAGTAAATAGAAAGTTCATGGAACTGTAACACACATTTTTGGATGCACACATATTTTAATATCTAAAGTGAAAAAAATGATTTGTCTAAACACATACAAGCAAGAGAATAGATCATTAAACAAAACCAAAAAAGATAAAAGCAAATTTCTTGAGGCAAATGCAGAACAAGAAACTCAATGATGCCCATACACTCATAAATCAAGAACACATACGCATAGAGGACAAAACCAAAAATTAAACATATCCAGGTAGCAAATACAGTGCAAGAAACTCCATCATGCTCAAATACTTGCATTTAAATTAATGATATCCTGAAATAAATTAGGCTTCTAGAGAATTTACTAGTATTTCATACATACTTAAATTATGCAAGGGATTTTCCCAGCAATTCCTGTCATTTGATGAACTTATTGGTTCACACACAAACTTTGAAGAAATTGGACACAAAATATTTTTCAAGTGATACCTGAGGCCAGAAGCATCTGACTGTAAAGAGGCTTGTATAGCAGCATCATCATATGAAAGAGAGTTAACAACTGGCTGGGTTTGTGGTGGAGTGAAAAATGGTACGCTATTCTCAGCCCGGGGAGGGAATTCAACTCCAGCAGACTGTCAGTTATCAAATAAGATCCATTTTTAATGACATATGAAGACTACTGGCACAAATAACAGCCACAATTATTCCCCTTCTTGTGTCACCATTACAACAACCATGATATGAGCACAATTTTAATAGCTGAAGTTCTAATTTAAAAAAAAAAGATTTGATGACTGAAATACAGTTGTGTCGGTGTGGATATAAATATACAATATCTAAATATATATAGTCGGTATCACATTATTATTAGTTAGGAGAGAGAGTATACAATCATTTTGGCCTCTATATCCACATACTAAAACTAAATTAGAAACAGGCTCTTGCATGCGTTGATCTATGCAGAAAGAATGAAGCTCTAGACGTAAGGCATAAACTTACTCTGTAACTGTTAATCCATATATGTCTAAGGAATTGATGTTTGCAAAGAAAAGATAAATATGTACAACAAAGTGCAATTGAAAGTCAAACTAAGTAATTACCCTCAGTTCATTATATGCAGCATGATATTGGGGATACCTTCCCCTCGATCCCCCAAAAGCTTCTTGCCACGTATCAATTAAAATAAGTATCTTTTCCCTCACATTCAAATCTGGCTGAAGAATCAAATCAGAAAGATACAATATACAATGAATCAGAACCAATTCGAACCAAAGAAGAAAAATTTTTGATAGATCAAAAGGGAATGCAAGTACCTTCTTTTTCACTATTTTAACCATTTCATGTAAGATATCACGCTCAACAATCTGCTGAAATACACTATCGCCACAATTCTTGCTGAGAGTCTCAAGAACCTAGGTAAAAAATTACAATAATAAAAATCTAAATTGTCAAGTCATTGTTTCTATTTCATCGTGCATGTAGCAAGACATGCATATCACCTTACTGACTACATGGAAACCAATTAACACCCACTTTTTAGACTTTTGGTGAAAAGCAAATGAGAAGAGATTTCAAAAGAAAGTATTTCATAATTTACATGATGAAGAAAACAAAATTATGACTTCAAATTAAACAAATAAAGATGCCATGTCTAGGAAGTTTGGAAATTTGATAAACATTACTTACAAAAAGAGCCAGAAGTTGCATTTTAGGATTTTTACTGCCCAGCCGCTTCTTCAGTACCTTCAATGCATCTTTAGCTTGCCTGCAACACAATCAAGGATGACAACAAACTCAAGAATAAATTATGCAACCAAATTTTGGGGAAGTCATCAATCCACCTCAGATTACAGTATGCAAACTGGTGTTCAAAGTTATTGAAAGGTCAGAATGCAATCAAACACTGGGCAGTGGCAGAAAATTTCCAGCTAACAGAGCAGAACTTTAACAACGCGGTTGTGATTTTCCTAAGTGGTAAAGGTACAGACCTCTTCACATTCTGACTACAATAATCAATCATACTTGAAACAGTTAGACAGGTGTGAAAGAGTTCTGCCCATGTTTCCAATTAATTTAATTTAAACTTTTCAGATTTTTGGTTTTCTCCACAACATAAGCAGATGCAACCAAATACTTATTAGTTCCAAGATACACTAGAGCTTCTCTTCACAACCAACATAAGATTACCTAAAACGCTCAACCAACCAATTTTTCACCTCAACTAGCCTTTTGATATCAATAATGTACCAGGATTCAAAAGTTTTCTCACATAGACACTGTCTACAGCTTCATTCAAGAAGATTAAGTAGACCAAACAGAACCATATTCCAAAACTAACTATGTTTTTAAACCCAAAGCCCATTTCAGGAAAGGAATTAGAGAACGTCCATAAAACTAAGAAGCATGAGCAGATAAAAAAAATCATTCAGCTAAATTTATTCTCCTTATCACATAAACATGCACAAAGTGAACAAATGAAAGAGAAAAAGGAGATGGAAAATCTCTACATGGAACTGGCTTCAGAATCATTAGCATCAACAAATGCAAAATTCAATTTAAGCTATCACTCAATTGAACTCTTAACTTTCACAATTTCATTAGATCCCCACGTCGCAATATTCAGAATTGACAGCGTATATAAACATATGGACAAAAGATGTAAAAAAACAAATCAAAAGAATCATACCCAGGATCCATGTTGATGATATCGCAAAGCTCGATGTTTAACGCCCAGTCGGGAGCAATTAACATGTCACTAGTTGCCCTCTCAGCACACGCCGCCGCATTATTAGCCATTGTTTAAAATTCCCCAATCACTTACAATCCTAAAACACAATTCGTCACACAATAATCAATCTCAAAACTAAATCCAAAACAAAAAATTGTAATGAAACTATCATCTTTCCTCCTACAAAAAAAAAAAAAAAGATTAGAACAAACTAAGCACCCAGTTGCCACTAGCTTAGCTCTAAACTTATCTTCATAAACCCAATACAAAATTCAATCAAAAACCAATAAACAATCCACCATAACTTAGACCCATAAACGGAAATTTGAAATTTTGCAATGAAAATGATCTTATTAGTAGACAAAATTAAAACCACAGTTGATGAAAAGGATAAGAGACGTCAAAGTCGGTTAGGATATTCAGAGGAGCTTACCGGTTTGAAAAACCCAGAAACAAGTAGAAAATGAGAAAACGAAATTGAATAATAATTTATGACAAAAAATGTGATCAAAGAAGAAAGAATTTATAGGTTGCTTAAAACGGTTCCACGGACTCCACGTAACTGTCTGTGATAGATGTTTAATAACAGACGACCAATACTCTTCTTCGATAATAAATTTATTTATAATCGTTTATAATATATCATTTTAAATAGGTCAACAGAGTCTTTTTCATCTAAGTTTTAATTTATTTTCAAAAATATATTTACAGTATTTTAAAAATTCAAATATTTATTTATAAACTAATTTTTGTTAGAATTTTTAATTATAAATAAAGATAAAATCGTTATTTTATCATTAAATTTTAAAAATTAATATTATTTTTCTCCTCAGACTTTAAAAAATAACACTTTATCCTCATTTTCAAAGTTTGAAAAATTAATATTTCGTTCTTAAAATTTGTTTCCCTTCTTCAATCACCACTATTCTAATTAACAGTTAACATTTTTCATATATTTTCTAGATCCAATTATAGAGAATGACTACTCATCACCATGAAAGATAATGTCATCATTTGAACAATGAAAGAGGTTGTCAATGAGGGAGAGAAATGTCGTTGAGAGAGAAACGTCGGAGAGGAAGGTTGTCATCCATCGGATAGTTGGTCAAAGTTGTTTTCCAAATCTTAGGAGGAAAAATAATTTTTTAAAACTTAATCATTAGTAAAAATTATTAGTTTTTAACCTAAAATAATAAAATATAATATAATTTTATTTATTTTAATATTGTTGATAAAATAATAATTATATTTTTTGAACTTATAATTTTAAATAAATCTAATAATTTATAAATAAATATTTAAAATTTTAAAATATTATAAATATATTTTAAAAAATAAGCTAAAACTTGGGTTAAAAATGGACATTCACCCTTTTAAATAACTTATCATACTCGGTATATAAAAAATGTATAATAAAGTTAAGCACGTGAATAGGTTTTTATTGGTTGGTGACGAGGAACAAGTGACCGACATCATGGCCTCACATTTATTTTCCCTAGGCCATATAACTTGTCCTACCGAAGGTTTAGTTAAATCACAAATTCGCATATTAAAATTTGAAAAGTCTGATTTTTTACCCATCATCCACGTGTGTCATTAAATCTTATCATATGAAAGGGTAAAAAAATCCTAGTAACGCAAACTGAAAACAATACTTAAAGAAAAATTAAAATATAATTTTGTTTTTTTTACTCACAATATCTACATATATATCATTCTTCATTTTCTCATCTGATATTATTATTTTTCTATTTTCTTTTCTCACTGGTTTATGTCAAACTTTTTCTTCCTCTTCATTAGTCCACTCATTTTCCCATTATTGTCCCTTCCCCCTTTTTCACTCTATGAGTAATCCTCAATTCATCCTTTTATCTTATGTTTCTCACTTTTTTCTTTTAGTATATATTAATCTATTTCCTTTTTTTCTTTCACTTGTTTTTTTTTTTGATAAGTAGTAGTTTATATCTGTCTTTTCTTTTTTTCACCGATTTCTTTTCAATTCAAATAAATATAAATTTAAGGTTACTGGGAGATTTTTCTAAAAAATTAAAAAATAAAATAATTGTAGTAAAGATGACAAGAGAAGAATGATGATCGATGTTAAAGATGATGAAAGGATAAAAAATAGTCAATAATGATGTTACTAATAAAAATGAAGAGAGGATAAATAGATATTGGTGGTGAAGAATTGAAGATAATGGGAGGAAAAAGAATAAAAACCAAAAAAATGAAAAAAAAACTTATTTTTTATATAAAGAATGTTAATAAATTATAATTATAATTATTAGAAAATAAATTGGTAAATTAAATATTAAATTTTATTTGTTAAAGGACTATTTTTTTAATTTTAATAAAATTAAAAACATTGACAATTGAAATTCGTATTAAATGATGAAAGCATTTGTGTTATTATGTCACTAAAAAATAAATCAATAATTTATATTGAAACTAAACGAAATTACTAAAGGGTGAGAAATTGAACTTTTCAAATTTGAAATAGAAAATTGTTGTTTTATCAAACTTTGGGTGGAATTTTGTATTTAGCCATATACTTAAACAATTCCTTGTATTTATTTATATAAAGTTATATATATATATATATATATATATATATATATATATATATATATATATATATATATATATATATATATATATATATATATATATATCAGGATGTTTCTAATTTTGACTTTTCATAGAAAGGAAAACTGATCTCAGCCGTTAACGCGTTTTGTTGTAGAGCCAACCGACCCACTGATGTGTGTGAACGGCTAGAGTTTGTCTGATTTCTGAAATTCTAAAAAGTCAATGAGTTTATGTGGGACCACAAACTCCACTTTGGTTGACTCAGTCCAAGCTGGAAAATTGGCTGCCGGTCCAAGTACACGGTCATCACTTGGGGAAATTTCCATCTAACGACAATTTATTTTACGATTGAATGCAATTTCTTTCTATTTTTTAATTAACCCCTAGAGAATTTAAAATTGTAATTTATTCCTTTATTAGGCTTTTCGAATTTAATTTAAGGAATTAAAAAATTTACACTTTATTAAAAAAAAATCTGTTATTCAGCATGATAATTTGTGAGGAGATTTGCAATTCAGTGGAAGTCATAGTTCAATTTTCTTTGTATGAATAGAATTGGACGAGGAGTTGACGCGTGGTATATAATTTTATGATTGTAAGAATTATATGATTCATTTTGTTAATGGTTTGACTTTGACTGGTGTTCAAAGTGTTCACGCCACCTTTTACACAAGAAAGTGGGAGTGAAATGGCTCTACTTAGATGAATGAGGGTGAAGTTCTAACGAAAGAGATATGTTGATGCGATTTTTTGTTTACCAACGTAAATAATGTTAGGTTGGGATTTATATTAATGTTTTTAAAACTAGATTAATAGTTTAATATAAACATATTAATTGAGTTACGTTAAACAAAAGTTTAATCTAAACATTAAATTTTAAAATCAATCCAAAAGAGTTCAATTCAGCATTATAGTGTGTCAGACTCAACCCTTGGGCCTTTCAAACTAGGTTGTGAATTTTAATATTAGATCTATGGATTGATCGACGTAACCAATACTGTTTAAAAATTAAAAAAGAAAATAACAAAAGCAAGGCTTTTGTGCTGAAACCTTCGGTTGCTTTTATCACAAGCAAAAACTTTCTTTTGATTTATTTTATTTTTTTAATTTTTAATTTTCTCTATCTAAACTAATTTAATTTTTTTATTTCTAATTTTATTTACAAATCTTTCAATTTTAATTCTTTTATTATATTCTCAATCTCATTTTCTCTCATCAATTTTTTTCAAAAACTATTTAAATTTACATATAACAATTTTTTTTGTTTATAATTTCATTTTTATTTCAATTTTATCATTGTAAAATATTATAAATGGATTCAATATCAAATGAATTTAGAAATTTAGACGTTGAAGACGAGTAGATAAATTGTATGGTATATATATTTTATTTATACTTGTAGTTATACAATATGTAAATTAATTTATTTGTATTATATTATAATTTATAATATTTTTTATTAGGTAACCACGATATTTTTCGGCTACAAGTGAGAAATTATAAATAAAATGTTTAAGGTACTGTTCTTGGTTTTAATAATTGAAAATTCATTTGTGTTTAAAAATTTTAATTAAAATTTAAAAAAAAATTGTTTAAATGGGCCAACCGGTGGGTTGCCCCGATTAAGGTTCGACTTGACCTGATCCTATAGATAGGGTTGGGCCTTCAAAAAATCCGTGGTCGACCCAGCCCGAAGACCTATTACTATGCTAGCTAGGGCTCGGCCTAACCCATGAGCGTTATGGGTCGAGCCAAGCAATTTGACCTAGCCCATTAACATATCTAGTTGAATCGATCATCTCCCTGATTCATAGTTCGACTGATTCAATTAGTCAATTTCAATCTAAGTTTCTATAATTGAATAAACAATTATGAAAGGTTGAATTTACACTTTATAATAATATACAATTATTCAATTGATTAATGTGAGTGTCCTTTCTCTAACATTTCTAAATTTACCACTATAAAGAACGAGTACAACTTTGAATCTATTTATTTATACTAATAACACAATACACAGTATTAAAGTACAAATAATTCACATATGATTCATCATTAGTTCTTGGCTCCAAATTTTATTTGCACAAACCTTTTTATATTTAGAGTCAAATATGTACAAAAATTCTTATAAATTGAAGTTTTCATATCGATTTTAATTAGATTTGATTGATTTTTCAATTGGTCAACAATTACATGAAAATTGAATAAGATTACATACTGGTTTTAGGGTGGACAAATTGAACCAATTCATTTGGTTCAATTTTCAAAACACTATTTTGTTCATAAACAAGACAATGAAGATTGTAATTAGTGAAATAATTTCACATTCACTAAGGTAATAAGTAGCGGTGATGATAGTTAGTGTATAATTGTGTATGAAAGAGTTGAACACAATTATATTTATAACATGGTTTCACTCACAAATCATAAATCTATATTCATCGTTATGTTAGTTATGTCTTTAGAAAGAGTTGGACAAAGTATCGTTGTTATTATGTAAGAGTGATTCTAAGTTCATTACCTTCACTAAATCTTTTATATTTATAAAATGAGATGTAAAGTTACATTTTGTATACATCACATTATCTATATTAAATTCAAATTTTAACCCCTTTTTTTAATTAGTTCATGATTAAATGGTAATTAGTTTATATAAATTTGATGATTTACCATTCATACTTGGTTGTTGTTAGAGTTTTTCAACAGTTAAATAATGGAACATTAAGACAAAATAGTTAAGAGACCTGATATATTTTTGTGATTTTATTATCTTGATATTGGGTTTTCACAAGTCCATGTAGACTGGAATGTGATACCCATGTCATATATTTTAGTTGTAACACATGAACTTGATCCTAAAACAAATATTAATTAATTTTTAGAAATGCAACACTCCTCTCTAGATGTTATACCCTCCAGAGAGAAGTGCTACTTTTACGTGATTACTTTAGCATGATAAAGAAACTTATAAATTCAAATATGTCCAAGTTAGTAAAATATCAAATATATCTTTCATTTAAATTAAAAATAACGAAAATGTTAAAAGATGTCATAACATAAAAACTAAATTTGTGTCGACAAATAGTAGTCTCATACATCGATAAATGCCAAATAAATATCTAAGTAAATAACTTAAATATGTCTATCATTCTGAATAATAATATCATCACTCATAAATTTGTCCCTCCCATGTCTTGATGTTAGCTGATACACGACCATACAACCATCAAATCGTCTATTAACTGTAAATATAAATGAAAATGAATGACTAAAATCATTTAGTAAGTAAGAGTATATAGTCATGCATCCTATTCTTTTGTTGCTTTCCACATATCTGATCTCACAATTCTAATCATTTTTCTCTCGTGATCTAAGATACTTATTTAGACCTAGGCTCAAATGACATGAAATATAAATACATGTAAACATATCTTTTTTAGAATCATTGGTCAAAACATTTTTCAAAATCTAATCATTAAATCATTAAATCCTATATATCGATCACACTAGGTTAAAGAAAAGATTCGACACTTTTGTTACATAACTCAACCTCTCATGCTAACATAGTTTCATAATGTATGAAACTATCCTAACACCACTTTGTAGCTGTTAATCTATAGACTAACTTCTCATAACATTGGTGTACTTATGGGTGCATACAGTGAATGATGCATTCTCTTCATGAGTACAACACCTTTATGTAAGTGAGTAGTCTATGTCACAAGTATCCTTTACAATAACTTTCTAAACAACATATCTTATAAAAATTATAGTGAGAGAAACATGTCTTCATAGATGACTTAAAATCTTTCTATCTATGGGAACTTTATGATTACTGGGTATCCCATATATGTTCTATAGAATTTTTGTATCCGAACCCATCAATCTAATATTCAGAAAACGTGTCAAGATCTATCTATTTTTCAAAGTCATCAAATCAAAGATTGTTTTCTAAAATCATGATCTCAAGTCCATGCAAATCTCATCTTAGGCTCATTCTAGTTTTAACCTATCATGTATATGCTCATGATACTCATGCCCTATCTTATTCTCTCTCAGACAAATCTCGATACTTTAATGTACCTCTTATTCTTTAAACTTTCATAAGACAACTTTATGAATGATTGTTCATCTACAATGAATGTGCATTCATTTTCATTCTCTTGTACAATTGTTCATCATCGGTGAATGAATAATCATTTTTACTCAACATGAATGTTAACTATCTTTCCTTCACAATCATTCATATCCTAATCATCATATACAATTGTTTATATCCTTGAACGGTCATTTAACCTTACGTCATGAACAATTCTCCTACCTCTCCTTCACAATTGCATGTAACCCTAGGGGTAATTTTGTCTTTTCACCAATATGAACGATCGTGTATTATTCTACATAGGTATTCCTCATATCTTATCCTATGTAGCACATGTGATCACACATGTCCTTTGTTCAACTATTTGTTTAGAATTGATATTTGTGTCTATCATAATCAATGAATAATTGTTTCTGTCATAAAAATGATCGTTCATACGTATATGAAAACATTAGATTCTAGCTATTTTGGTTGAATCTCTCTAAACCAACAATTTTATTTTGTTCAGAAACATGCTGAAATTCAGAATTTGACATAAAACATCAACATAACCATCAAATTTATCTCAACAAAACCAAATCTTTCATTCAATATTATAACATCAAATAATCATTCATAACCATTTTCCTCCTAGAATTCGGCAATTATCCTCATTTAATCACATATCTCATATTCTCGATCATTAACAGCCTACAATCTTCTATATTATAAATTTTAGAATCAATCATTCATGAACAATCAACCAAAATCTTAACAAGAAATAAATCCTTACTTAATTTTGTTGAATAATTTGATACTAAAATATTTCTTTCGATTACCAGAATCTTCCTCTAATGGCCGAAAATACACAATATTAGGTTTTTTTTTTTTTTAGAGTTTTATCATATGTACAAATAGATAAGAACATGCCAATTTGTGCTTTTTTTTATATAAATTTGAATAAGATAATTGGTAGAGTAATCATTTACTCTTAACAAACAATCGATCATCACTTAAATTATTTAACATGATGCATTATTTACCATGTTCCCCTAACACGTGATCGATCATGTTTTCATCATTGTACTAGCTATATCAATATATAAAATTATAAATATTTAATTTTCTCTTCAAACTGTCTAATAATTTGGTTTCCATTGAAACGCAGCAAAATCAAAAAAATTATAAACTCTCATTTACATCATTTCCATAATTTAAAACCCATTAATTTACAAACAAAGACAAAAAAATAAAAAATAAAAAACATGGAGAGCACAGAAAGACAGTATCGACGACAACTTCAGCTTTGCAGCGGGTGTCTGCATGGCGGGGAATGCCGCCGCTATACTGAAGCATCTTCTTCACAAATCTCCAACCCAATCCACTCCCAACAAAACGCTAACCAACACTATCCTAACCCTTTTAAGAGCCAACCATCTTCGCAAAGCCGTTTCAATTCTCTTCGCCTCCCCGGAGCCCGTCCCTTACTCTCTTTATGCGCACCTCTTCCACCTTTGCTGTTCCCAACACGCCATTGTCGAGGCCCGGAAAGTCGAATCCCACTTGGTTACGATGTCGCCCACGCCACCCACGTTTCTCTTGAACCGAGCTATTGAATGTTACGGCAAGTGCGGGTGTGTGAACGATGCGCGAGAGTTGTTCGATGAAATGCCTCAGAGAGACGGTGGCTCTTGGAATGCAATACTTAGCGCGTATACACAGAATGGTTTTGCGGATAAAGCGTTGGAATTGTTTGTAATTATGAATAAGACGGGGATCTTAGCGAATGAGATTAGTCTTGCTAGCGTTTTGGGGTCCTGTGGTGGGGAATTGGAGCTTGGTCTTGCGAGGCAGGTTCATGGAATGATTTTGAAACGTGGGTTTTGTGGGAATGTGATTCTGGAAAGCTCGCTTGTCGATGTGTATGGGAAGTGTATGGTTATGAGTGACGCGAGGCGAATATTTGATGGGATTGAAACAAAGAATGCTGTTTCTTGGAATGTGATTGTTAGAAGGTATCTGGAGGCAGGGGATGAGACTGAGGCTGTTTTTATGTTTTTTAAAATGTTTAGGGAAGATGTTAGGCCCTTGAATTTCACTTTTGCCAATGCTATAGTTGCTTGTTCGGTTTCATCCAAGTTAAAGGAGGGGATGCAGATTCATGCAGTTGTTATTAAGAGTGATTTTGAAGCGGATGAGGTGGTTTTGGGTTCCCTTATTGATATGTATGTTAAGTGTGGGAAATTAGAGGATGCTCATAGGATATTTTACCATCCGGGAGAGAGAGATTTGATCTCTTGGACTTCTATTATGTCAGGATATGCAACAAGTGGGAGAATTCAAGAGGCAAGGGAACTTTTTAATGCGATGCCGGAACGGAGTGTGATCTCTTGGAATGCAATGTTGGCAGGGTATACTCGTGCCCTTCAATGGGAAGAGGCGTTGGATTTTATTTATCTTATGCTAAAAACAACTAAAGACATTGACTATGTCACCATTGGGTTGCTTCTAAACGTTTGTGCTGGTCTTTTGGATGTTGAGACAGGGAAACAGGTGCATGGTTTTATCTACCGACATGGATTCTCAACTAATGTATTTGTCAGCAATGCTCTTCTTGACATGTACTGCAAATGTGGGAACATGAGAAGTGCCCAAGTTTGGTTTTACCAAATGAGTTTTCGGCGTGACAGGGTTTCTTGGAATGCATTGTTGACTAGCTATGCTAGGCGTGGTCAGAGTGAACATGCAATGACATTTTTCTCAGAAATGCAATGGGAGGCAAAACCCAGTAAATTTACATTTGGCACCCTTCTGGCAGCATGTGCAAACATCTTTTCCCTTGATCAGGGCAAACAAATTCATGGTTTCATGATTCGAAATGGTTATGATATAGATATTGTGGTCAGAGGTGGTCTGGTTGACATGTATTCTAAATGTCATTGTCTAGAGTATGCACTACGGGTTTTTAAAGAGGGATCTGCAAAAGATGTGATCCTTTGGAACTCTATATTTTTTGGATGTTGTCACAATGGAAGGGGCAGAGACGTAATTGAATTGTTTAATTTGATGGAGAAGGAAGGAATCAAGCCAGACCATATTACCTTTCATGGAATTCTGCTAGCTTGTATAAATGAAGGTCTTGTTAGGTTGGGTTCAGAGTATTTTGATTCAATGAGCAATAAATACTTTATCATACCTCGATTGGAGCACTATGAGAGCATGATTGAACTCTATGGATGGCATGGATACATGAAGGAACTTGAGAATTTTCTGAAGAAGATGCCATTCGATCCCACTGTTTCAATGTTGGAGAAAGTCTATGATATGTGCAGAAAACATGGATATATGAAGTTGGGAGAATGGGCTGCAAAACGTCTTGAATTGAATCCTTCTTCAATTTAATCTAAGTACCAATTTCCCCAAGTTGGAACTTCCTGCAGCAGGCAAGAGTAGGTGTGGGACACGAAGCTTCATAGCAAAACCACCTTATACAGGGTACTTCACATTCCCCTGATATTGCACTTGCAATGAAAATCAACAGTATGGAGGTAACATTTTCTTCACCAACTACAACAGGATGAATTGTCATTATGTCAGTTTCTGGGAGGATGTCCAAGCATGTCTAAACATTTTCAGGATGCATTCTCTTAAAACCTTGAGAGTGAATGTCAACCAGTTTATGATTGTATAGGAAGTAATCATATTCATACTGAAGCCAAGAGTTCTATGCAAAATGTTGTATGAGGATTCACTCTATCTACTGGAGCTATTGGATATACCAGATGTGAAGTGATTAGTGAGCTCGTCAAATCGGCACAGTCATGTATGCAGGATAAACTTGTACATTTATTAGAAAATTTTGCATGGGAACATGTTTGATGGAAGTGGTAGAAGAATAATCTGCTAAAGCAGAAGCGAGCGGAATTTGCAGAAAAAGACCTTGGTTATTTGATCATATAGGTGCTTTTGATAAGGGAAGGGAACAATTAGCATACAGATGCAAAAATGTATAGTACTGATTTTTTTTCTTGAGAAAAATTTTTAATACTCGGATAATGGAAGTGAGTTGTATTCATCAATCTTGATAAATGTAACACAGATTTTGTCATTCACCACTACCCTTTTTTTATTACAAGGATAAACTTTAGTTGATGAAAACAAACTTTTCATATAGCAGTAGCTCATCCTACTATTACCCTGAACTTTTCGTACTGAATCAAACTCTGGGTTTCACTGTCCCTGGTAGGGCTGGATTCTAGCCAAATCGAGCTCGAACTCGATTCGGTTTATACATAACAGAACTCAAGTTCAAGCTCGAGCTTGTTGAGCTCATAAAAGCTAAGCTCGAACTCGGTTTGATTCGTTTCGAGCTAAAATTTTTAACTATTTCGTTATTAAAATGACGTTGTTTTAATATATATTAATCAAAACGATGTCGTTTTGTATTAAAATTTTTAATTGAAAAATTTGACGAGTAGCTTGAGTTCAATCGAGCTTTTATAGACTCGATTCAAGTTCAGTCTTAGTCCCAACATTATTTTATAGGATGACCCCATCTAATTTTTAGGAGACAATAGACCGGAAGCTCAACATCATATCATTTTCATCTTATTTTTCTCAAAATTATTATTTATTACCAAAGGTCAACTTCCCTAGATGTAATTATCATGCTCACTTTCATTCAACATAAATTGTCAAGTTTCTAACGAGAATAGAAGATTTGAATCATTTTATGTTAGATATTTGATCACAATGTGGCGAAGCATTGAGTGTCTCAAGAATAAAATTATGTGTCTAACTAGATCATACTAACTAATTTATACCAATTTAGGTGTTAGTAGTAATTAGATGATTTGATTGTATATATGATTTAGTTATATTTTATTTATTAGATCCAAATATTTTAAACACAGCAATTTAATTTATTGGAAATAATAAACATGTCAAATCAAATTATGTAAATTACAATAAACACAATTTAGTGTACTCGCCTTCAAGTTTAAGCTGAAGCTTATTTGAATATTGTACGAGGTGCTAACGTGAATCATTTGTACGAGCCCATTTGCTCATGTACTGTATTCCTTTTGAAAGACATTTATTTATCTGTTTTTAGTATCCTTGGGAGAAGAAGAGGATAGACTGTTGTTATTATTTTGCGTTCTTTTCTTGGGATGACAATTTTTAGACATTTAAATAACAGTTTAACTATCATTCAATAACTTTTAACAACTGTCCTTTAACAGTTAAGTAAATTGGATTTAATCGATATGTCATGGGTGAACCTAAATCCAATATAACTTATAAAAAAGTTTAAAATCCATAAATCAATCTTTAAAATCTTTTCAAATTCTCACATATTTTAAAATTACTATAAACCCTTAATAGTTATAATACGATATTTATATCCATAATTTATTACATTTTGTTCAATTCTTTTAAAGTATAACTGTTATTTTTTAAACTATTGAGGGAAGATTTATATTTTAAAATATTCTAAAAAACCATTAAACTTTTTTCGAATTTCCAATAATCCCTTAAAAATTGCCAAAAAGACTTCCAATATATTCAAAATTTATAGTTTACTCTCCTATATATAATTACACGGTAAAAATAGTTTTTTCTATAGAAAAATTAGAAGATTAGTTGTGAATGAAAAAAAAATTAAATAAAAGGCTTGTTATATAATTTTGATATTAAAAATATTATTTTTAATTTTTATTAATTTATGATTTTATGACAATTTTAAAAAATAAAATAATATAAATAAAATGATAATTTTATTTTTAATAATATTAGTTATTTATTTTTAGATTTAAAAAATATTATTTATATTTATTTTGAGGGATAAAATGTTATATAAACAATTTAGAATTGTATTGTTTTAAGGTCAAAATCAAACCTATTGAGAAAATATAATTCCTTCGTCCGAGTATCCAAGCCTTTCAAGGCCTATATATTCAAAATCAGTCGTAGATAACTTCCACCATGGATTTTAGGCTACATTCTCTGGCTTGCCGACTCCAATCCTGCAATTCCCACCAGTCCGTTCGCCAAGGGAAACAGCTCCACCTCCTCTTCTTCAAAAAGGGTATCATAAACTCCACTCTTTCAATAGCGAACCGTATTCTTCAAATGTACATGCGTTGTGGCCACACAAGCGACGCGATACTGTTATTCGATGAAATGCCCGACAGAAACTCTTTCTCTTGGAACACAATGATCGAAGGCTTCATGAACTCCGGAAACAAACAAAAATCACTTGAATTCTTTAATTTAATGCCGCAAAAGAACGATTTTTCATGGACTCTGGTTATTTCGGGGTTTGCGAAATCCGGCGAACTAGATACTGCTAGGAGTTTGTTAAATGACATGCCGAGAACAAATGGGGTAGCTTGGAATTCGACGATTCATTCTTATGTTAGAAATGGTCGTGCAGGAGAAGCTGTGAAGATGTTCAAGAATATGAATTCGGAAACATTTGAGAGATTGCGAGGTGATACGTTTGTTTTGGCCACGATAATTGGGGCCTGTGCCGATTTGGCCGCTCTACAATGTGGAAAGCAAATTCATTCTCGTATTGTGATTGATGGATTGGATGTTGACGCGGTGTTGGGGAGTTCGCTGGTTAATTTATATGGAAAATGTGGTGATTTGGATAGTGCGAATCATGTTCTGAGTACGATGAAGGCACCAGATGATTTCTCATTATCAGCTTTGGTTTCGGGTTATGCAAATTGTGGTAGAATTAATGATGCGAGAAGGATTTTTGATAGGAAAGATGATCCGTGTGTTGTGTTGTGGAATTCAATGATTTCGGGTTATGTTTCTAATAATGAGGAAAGTGAAGCTTTAGTTCTCTTCCATAAGATGCGACAAGATGGAGTTCGGGAAGACTCCTCCACTTTTACTACTCTTTTGAGTGCTTGTAGTGCATTAGGAAGTCTTGAACTTGGTAAACAAATACATAGTCATGCTTCTAAATTTGGAGTAATTGATGATGTCGTTGTTGCTAGTTCTTTGCTTGACACATATTCCAAGTGTGGGAGACCTAGTGATGCTTGCAAATTATTCAGTGAACTCAAATTCTGTGATACAATCTTGTTTAATACCATGATCACTATATATTCAAGTTGTGGAAGAGTTGAAGATGCAAAACAGATCTTTAAGACGATGCCAGATAGAAGCTTGATATCATGGAATGCAATGATAGTGGGGCTTAGTCAAAATGGTTGTCCAATTGAAGCATTAAATCTTTTCTGCGAGATGAATAGACTGAACTTGAGCATGGACAAGTTTAGTCTGGCTAGTGTGATCAGTGCTGCTGCTAGTATTTCCTCACTTGAACAAGGTGAACAGGTATTTGCTCGAGTTACCATCATTGGGCTTGAATCTGATCAGATCATCTCTACCTCCCTTGTTGATTTCTATTGCAAGTGTGGTTTTGTTGAAAACGGACAAAAAATATTCAATGTAATGGTGAAATTTGACGAAATCTCTTGGAATTCAATGTTGGTGGGTTATGCTACAAATGGTCAAGGATATGAAGCCTTGGCTCTGTTTGAGGAGATGAGAAATGCTGGTATAACACCAACTGGTAGCACATTTACTGGGGTTCTGTCTGCCTGTGATCATTGCGGACTGGTAGAAGATGGAAGGAAATGGTTTAATGCAATGAAACAGGAATATAATATCGATCCACAGATTGAGCACCATTCTTGCATGGTTGATCTTTTTGCACGTGCTGGTTGCCTTGAGGAAGCAGTGAATTTAATAGAACGTATGCCCTTTGAGGCAGATGCAAGCATGTGGTCATCAGTCTTAAGAGGTTGTGTGGCTCATGGAGACACAAATCTTGGGAAGAAGGTGGCAGAAAAAATCATTGAACTTGATCCTGAGAATTCAGGTGCTTATGTACAGCTTTCAAGCATATTTGCCACAACTGGTGAGTGGGAAAGATCATCTCTAGTCAGAAAGTTAATGAGGCAGAGGCAAGTGAAAAAGAATCCTGGTTACAGCTGGGCTGACAGTTGAACAAGACATTTTCACGGGGAAATTCAATTAGTCTATGAGACTTCTTAAGGAGAAAGCATGTTATGCATGCATGACTCAATTTGACCAAGATTTATACCAGTGAGCCCAAACAGATTAGTTTGGTATCTATTTCGAAATGCTTATATTATTTAAGCAGTGCTGCAGGTTGAAGTTATCATAAAATGCAACAGAATACAGTCACTTCTCAAAAGTTGTGAAGCAGATAGAAGATGCCATATGGCTGGAGAACAAGCAACTGCTTTATGGAGGTGATTACGTTTACTGATATCATAATTGTGCAGCTGGCTTCTCTGTTGATCGGGGCAGTTTTCGAAAATTCAGTGATCATGTTGACTTCTGTTGTGCAGTCATTGAACAAAAGATATAATGGTGAGGCTTTCATCTTTGTTAGGAGAAAAAAGGTTCTTGAAGCTTGACTTGGTGTCACATTCACCAGTTCAACCATGTGCACTCACTTATTTTGAAAAGATTATTTTACCCTGGGTGGCCACAGTTTAAGGGTGCATAATCATCTGAGGTAGGTAATTCATATGCAGAGTGCAATGCCATTTAGCAATGTTTCAACTTTTGCTAGTGTTGCAATCTATATGTTTTCTTAGAGTTCGAGTGATGACCTGGGAGATAAAGATCCTGTAGAGCACAAGTGGGACCCAAATATCCTTAGAGTGCATGTGTAAGACATAGAATTTCCGAGATAGAGAGATATAGGTTATGCATCTATAGAGAGATATTGTATCTATAAATACATGTCGTTCACCGTATGCACTAATAGAGAGAGGTATGCACCATAGAAAGGTGTTATGAGAGAATCCATTAATTGATATCCATAGAGACAAACTAGGACAAGTTTATATATATTGTGAACTACGATTACCTAAGAGATTGAGTCACGTTGTCAAGGTGTTGAATGTTTGCTTTAGCCTAGTTTGATCGACACAAAAGATGATTTTGAAAAGATTTATTTTTAAATAAATATTTTCTCCACATATTCTGATAAGTATTTTAATATGCATTGCATTTCATTTTATCTGAGTTAGGGTCGAGAGATAAACTCTAGATGATGAAAGAGAATCAATTTAGGAATTTGAGATTGAAATTGAAGAAAGGGAAATAAATAGATTGATTGCATAATTCTCTTATAGAAACAAAAACAAAAAAAAAAAAACGGAATTTTACAAGTGAGAGATGATTTAGCTATTGTATGGCGACGATCAGCTCAAATCGAGGCATGAAAGGACTATTTGTTAATGATGATGCTTTTTTGTTTTAGTATGTGTTGATGTTATTTTATGATTGGATTTGGATATTTTATGCACATTAGTTTTAAATAAATTACCTTCTCTTGCATATATAGTCAAGTGAAAGTAGTATTTCTCTATTGAGGACAATATTTCTGAAAAGGGATAGTATAGTTGTTCCATCAGGGCTAGATGATTTCACACCCACTTGTGAGGTAGAGTATCCATCACCTAAGCACCCAACACCTGAGTCCTCAGCTCTTGATTCTCCATCACTTGATCCCGTTGCATATGATCATGGTTTGGAGGATGGTATACAAAAAAGCTATGTTGACATAGTCATAGCTCAAATGGAGAGTGAGATGGAGGAGTGACTTTGTCATATAAAAGGCCTAGTCATATAGAGACATAAAGGCTCATATCTTTGACAAAGATAGTTGGTTGGCCTGATATAATATATTTTCCTTTACGAAATCACTTATAAAAGAATTTGTGGATTCAATAAAATATGTTGAATTTATTACAAGATGTTGAGGTCGATGGGCGACCATTTTTGAAGGGTTCCACATCGACATGTTCTCTGACAGGTAATATAAGTACAATATTGTTTGTTAGTTCAGGGTTGTCTTTATATACAAATACTTTAAATGATTATTTATTTGTTATTGTTTCAAGATTCCAGGTTGGATGTCTTTGTCAATATTCTCTCGTAAGAGGAGTTAATAGTTGCATGTTGTGTCAATAGTGATTTTAACAATTTTCATTGTGTTTCTTTAAACTTGTTTATGATGTTTAGTTTTTACGATTTTTTTTATTTGTTTTTGTTCCAAGTGGTCAAGATCAATGTCGTTATTGACATTCGATGTCATTCACCATGTTGTCATCATCAACTTTTTGTTTGAGATCTATCTCGACATACTGAACCCCTTGTAAACCATCATTATCTTGTACATAATTATCTGATTCTACCTTTTGGAGACCATCGTCATCTTTTACGTTATTATGTGATTGTTGAACATCATGGTTTGTGGTTTTCCAATATGCATTTCTAGATTTAGGGGTATTTGTCACATATACTGGAATATATTCTCTCAATTGATAAGAAAGACCAATAAGACAATCAACATATTTATCATCTACGACTTTGATAGGGTTTTTCTTATTGAAATTTCTTGGTTTCATGTTTAAGTTAATGTTGTTCCACTTATGGTCAATATGAAGGTGTTTACTTACTCATCAATCGAACAAATCCCTCAAACATCATAGTTGCAAGGATTTTTATCATTTTCTATTCACCTTCAACATATTCTATTCTATTATCTTTTTGTATCCATTCTCTCATATACCAACTCATAACAATAACAAAACTTGTCATTTTGATTAATCCGATAAGAAAATATAATATTTTGAAATTAAATTTAGAAATTTCATAATTAATTATACATATATAATCTTAAAAAAATCAATTTACTCTTCTGGTGAAATATCATTATCCCTTTCTACATGATTAAATAGTAATTCACCCTTGAATAAAGTATCCTCTCTATCTGAATTAAAATATTAACAATGTAGGTTTTAGGGTATCAATTTAACACCACCTCTACACGATAAAATATCAATTTACACTCCACAATGTCAAATATTAATTTTAAAACCATACCAATATTTTCTATGTACTATTTTGTAATTAAAGTAACTAGAAATTTTATAACTAAATGTACAAGTACAATCCTTAAATATTAAAAAATATTAATTTACAACACACAAACACACTAAAGTAATGAAAAATTTTATAATTAAATATACAAATTAGATTAATGTGAGTGTGGGTAAAACAGATACAAATAAAAAATGGATAAAGTTAAATGGGTAATAATTTTTAAAACCTGTATCTAGTCTGACAGGTATGGTCAATCCATTGATTACTTGTTAATATTATTTTTTCATTATTTTTCTTTTATTTTTATTATTTCAATGTATTATTCTCTCAATTTTTAATATTTTTCTCTTCAAGTCCATTAGTATTTTGTAGAGGAATGAAAATTCACTTTAAATTATAAAAATATTTTTATAAATTAAAAAAATTTTAGTATTAAATATAAAATAAATATTTATAACAAATTATTTAATACTTATATTTTTAAATTTATTTTTAATATAAAAAATTCTTTTATTTTAGGATGAATTTGATTTTATTTTATATTTAAAAAAGAAAAAATATGTGAAATTTATGTTTAATGTTGTAGGTTTGTAAGATTTGTTTGTAATGTTTTGTCTAAAACATTAGCATTTATATATTATAAAAATGAGGATATTTTGGAATTAATTTAAAAGTTTTGATTAACTTATATTGATATAACCTTTAATCATACAATTTCTCTTAATTTTAATTATTTTCATTGATTATTTTTATAAATAAATAAAATTATTTAAATATTTATAATTTTTTTAATAAACATGATAAAAATTTGATCTTAAACCTTCCCTTTAAAAATTTTAATACTTAATTATGTAATCAAATTACTTAAATATTAGTTAAAGGGAAACAATTGAACAGAATTTGTCCTCGTCCAATTTTAAAGCGAAAACCATGGTATTTGAAACGGTATCATACAAATTCATCCTCAAAAATTTGTAGTGGCACCGAAATTTTTATGTACCCTTATCTGAAGAAGCTTCATTTTAACAAAGCCTCTTTCTCTTATTACTCTCAATTAATAGACCACTGTTTATCCCTGAAGTCATTAGAATTTACAAAAAGCATCCATGCCCAGTTGATTAAAGTCGGGTTCAATGGCCATACTTACCTGGGCAACCGCTGCCTCGATTTATATTCTCGGTTTGGTAATTTTTGATGATGTTTTGGAGGTGTTTGACGAAATTCCAGAGAAGAATTGCATATCGTGGAATATTTGTTTGAAGAGTTTGCTGAAAGGCAATCAGCTCAGCAATGCGCGTAAGATGTTTGATGAAATGCCTGAACGAGATGTTGTTAGTTGGAATTCTATGATTTCGGGTTACATCTCATGTGGGTATTTCGATTATGCGTTAGAACTGTTTTATAAAATGCAGAATGATGGTGTTAGACCTAGTGCGTTCACTTTCTCGATTATTTTATCGTCTGTGTCAAGTGCTTGTTACGGTAAGCAAATACATGGTGCTATAATTCGGCAAGGTGGGAGTTTATCCAATGTGGCGGTTGGGAATTGTTTAATTGATTTGTATGGCAAGCTTGATTATCTGGACTATGCATTTGGCGTGTTTTTACTATGGAGGAGTTGGATATTATCTCTTGGAATTCATTGATATCAGGGTGTTTGAAATCAGGCTATGCAGAACTTGCATTAAATCAGTTTTGTTTAATGAGATCCTCAGGGTATTCACCTGATGAGTTTACAGTATCTACTGTAATAACTGCCTGTTCTAATTTGCGAAATGTGGGAAAGGGTAAGCAAATTTTTGCTTTGTGTGTCAAGGTGGGATTTCTTTGTAATTCCATTCTTCTGAGTGCTGCTATTGACTTGTTTGCCAAATGCAACAGATTGGAAGATTCAGTTATGCTATTTGGAGAGCTAGATCGATGTGATTCTGCAATTTGCAATTCTATGATTTCAAGCTATGGAAGGCATGGTTTTGGGGAGGATGCTATGCGACTTTTTGTGCTCAGCTTGAGGGAGGATTTTAGGCCCACTGAGTTCACTCTAAGTAGTGTTCTAAGTTCTACTACAGTTCTTCCAGTAGAGTGTGGAAGTCAAGTGCATTCCTTGGCCATCAAATTAGGTTTTCAGTCTGATGCAGTTGTTGCTAGCTCACTTGTTGAAATGTACAGTAAATTTGGTGCAGTTGATTCTGCAATGAAAATTTTTGTTAACATGGAGATAAGAGATTTAATATCCTGGAACACCATCATAATGGGCTTGTCTCACAATGGTAGATTGGCTCAAACACTGGATATGTTTAACGAACTACTTAAGAATGGTCTATGTCCAGATCAAATAACACTCGCTGGTGTTTTATTAGCTTGCAAGTACGGTGGTTTTGTTAATGAGGGAATGTTCATATTTTCATCAATGAAAGAGGTATATGGTGTGATACCTGGTGATGAACATTATGTTTGCATTATTGACCTATTGTGTCGAGCTGGTAAGTTGAGAAAAGCAATAGATGTGATAAAATCAATGCCGTATGAACCCAGTCATTTAATTTGGGAATTATTACTCTCTGCTTGTGCAATTTACGGAGACCTGAAACTCATTGAATATGTAGCTGAGAGGATTATGGACTTGCAACCAGAATCACTTCTACCTTATTTGCTGTTGGTTCAGGCATATGAGACAAGGGGGAAATGGGAGGGCTTAGTCAAAGTGAAGAAGGCCATGAGACAGAGAGGTGTGGTGAAGAAGGTAACTGGATGCAGTTGGATTGGAATAAGAAACCATGTATATACTTTTAATGCAGAACAATTACAGCTTCATGGCGGCAAAGAAATCTATTTATTATTGAGACTACTGATATGGGAGATGGAGGATGAAGGCTTTTTTATATTTACAGCATGATAAATTAAGTGCTATGGGGATTAAGATCATGGTGCAACTACAGAAATGGAAATTCTTCATGTTCAAATGTAGTGGTTTCGTGGATACTTCCTCCAGTAAAGCCATAAATTATGTGATGACAGATTGACAGGTTAGAATATTAGTATCTACTGATAGTGTTAGAAAAGCAGGGGTGTCCATAATATGGGTAAAATTTTCAATCTAACTGCTCGGTGATATTAATCCTGAATATAGTGTTTTCTTTTAGTTGATTATACCAAACCATAGTAACTTATAGTTGACTGTTATGATGGCATACAGGCTATTGTACTCATGTTAACTTTTGCCGGTAGTTATTTTGATACAGAACGGTGGATATTGATGAGAAAAAATGGCAATTGCACCTAAAATTTGTTTACTTCATATGTTTGTAGAGGGAAATTAGATTCTTTGTGATATCATTGTTGAAGCCCTCAAGATTGCACTATTGTTTGTGGAGAGAAACTGCTAATTGAAAGCCAAACAAACATCAAAATCAAGTAGTTCATAATCGTTTCAATATACAGACACAAAAGATTCCAGTAACATGTTGTGTTTGTTCCATGTGGAGTAGCTTTCAGTTTTAGAATCTTTATTTTGATCTTGTATCATTTAAATGTCCCTTGTAATGAATCTTAAATGTTAGTAATACAGAGAGACTTGTAGCAATTAGCTTTAGGATGTACTTTGATCCACCTCTATTGTTTCTCTTGAGGGTCTATTGCAGTGCTGGAGTAATGTTACTCTCCAGCAACATAACAAGCATCTTTAATCTTGAAAGCATTTTGTTGGGATTTAGGGTGCAGGAGAAGAAACAAAAGGGGTCAAGCAGGAGAATCTTAACTTGTGGTGAGGTGGAGCTATCTATGAAAGAGACATGTGGAAAGCTTAAAAAAAAGCCAAGGAAATGGGGCATAGCTGTGAGAATATTTGAGGGAGGCTTCCACCTTGGGAGGAAGGGCACCTCTAATTGCCTGGGAGGTCTGGCACCTCTTTGTTGCCTGAATTATTTAATTACATGAAATAGAGTTGTGTTGTATTTGATAGTTATGTAGAATGCTTCACTGATTATAATTTGAGCATTGGGCGTATTATTAAAATGTAGTTTGTAAGAATTGGATTCAAACCAAACATGTTCAAGCTCTAGTTCGAGCTTAGCTCGAATGAGTCTGAAATAAGTGGGTTCAAGCGAGAGCGAGTTCGAGTTCAAGAGTTTAATATTTTTGAATTCAAACTTTAGGGGTTTCGGTTTGTAAAGTTCATGAGTTTGAAAAATTCGATATAAATCAACTAAAATGATGTTGTTTTAACCAATACATATTAAAATAATGTTAATTTAATATTAAGTCGAGCTTAAAACTCGATTCGAGCTTGAGTTTGGCTTCTCTTAAATGAGTTGAGTTTGAACACCTTTGAAGCAAACTTAAGTTTGACTCTATTAAAGTGAGTTCGATTTAAATTTAGCCATAATGTATATATAATAATAATTTATGTATTGTGCTAATTAGTAGGGCATGAATTTGAGATTCAGTAATATTATATCAAAATCTGATCCTTAACTTATCTAGTGTCGATTGTGGGATTAGTAATTGGACCTAAAGTTTTATATGTTTGGTCTAAAAGATCGGTTTAATTCTAGTAAATTTCTTATTAAAATATTTTATTTTCATATGATAAGGGTAATTTTCTTCTGCCTTTATCGCTCAAGCCCCCTTGAGCATAAACCAAGATAATGTATATTGGCGTTGTAGGTATGGAAAAGTAAATTAAGTTCTAATAAAAGCAAATTATATTCTATATTTCATTAAATATCAGAGGAGATTTCTACTCTTATATGATCCGACAAGAGCTCTATCTCCCTTGATTTTTTCATTTTTTAATAGAAAGTATGGCCATACTCGGATTGGGAGGAGTGAGCTGGCATATCCAAAAAGGAATGCAATTTCCCGTCATTGATATATATCTTGTAAATTAGCCCTCAACTCATCAGACAAAGCCACCCTCTTTGGCTTCTGCTTCTTAATTTCTTGAATCATTTATGCGATGATTTGGTTGAGAAGATCAAGAACCATAGCCCAAACTCCAAAGTACAAATATGGTTTGCTGCTCGGAGTCATCGGCTTCCAGAGCTGTAATTCCTCCTCTCAACATTTACATGCTTCTTCTTCTTCTTCTTCAACAAATTATGATCGGCATTTACTTTCTTCTCCATGCAAATACTCAACCGCCATTAATGTCTCCGATAAGCTCCTCAAATCAACAGTTGCTCTGAAACACTTGGATTCGACGGCGTTTGGCAATCACAGCGACAATGAACAGGTAATTTTGATTGAATTTGAAGCAAATGATATAATCTAACAAAATCCATCGGTAGATTACTGAAGATGAATCAGTTAATTGATTTGATGATTTCCGTTAATCATGAATTAGATAAACACGTGAAACATGCTGCATTTTCGCATGACATGTTGCCAAACTTTGGAATTGTCAGCACTTTCCAAAAAGAACACAAAAAGAATGTAAATTATGTGCTATATAAAGTGATATTATAATTTTAAATTAAAAATAAAATAATATTAATTATGTTATAACAAATTATTTATATATTTAATTATAAATTTAAAATTATGTATATATAACATTATTTATATTTCAATTATTTAATTACGGAATTATCAACCTAATTACATAATAATAGAAATAATGTATAATGAAAATTGTTTTCAATTACTGGTATGGCGTGAGTGATTGGTAACAGTCGAAAGAGGATAAACCTTCCACCACCTTCACTACTAGGCCCTCTTATTTGTTGATCCTTACCCACGTTGGTTATTTTCTGACCACCACCACCAAAAAGCATGTAAAATGCGTAGTAAGGAAAAGAAAGGAAGACCCGCACACGTGGATTAGGCTGACCCATAAAGCTTGTTTAGTTAGATTTCACACTTGGACAGGACAATTCCATTCATATTCTTGTAGGAAATTTTTATTAATCATCATAACTGCATATGTTAAATATAAAAAAATAATATTATATGTATATATTTTAAATATATATTATTATATAATTAAATATTATTTTATTTTTAATTAAAAATAATTCAATTATATGATAATACATATAAATACGTATAATTTTATTAAATATAAAATAATGAGGTAACAACTTGAAAATTATAATCATGTATAGGCAAAATATTTGCTAGTAATAAACTTTGAAAAAATAAATTTTTTCTATTATTAAATTCAAATACATATTAATTTTATATCATCCCTTCTTTTTTTTTTCCGCTAAAAGAGGATTCTATCTTTAAGTTTGAAAAGCCACAAATTACCATCTATCATAAGATTTTGTTAATAAATCTCATTAAATTTTATAGTAAAAACTTTGAAAAGATAAAATATTCTTATAATAATATTAAAATAATAAAATTATCCTTCTATAATATATCTCAACAAGAACATTCAATAAGAAATTATAGCAATGAGTGTAGGGTACCAATTATGGAGGATAGTGGCGGGGGTGTGAGGAAGAAAGAAAGGAAGACAGAGGGAATGAATAAAAAGTATTTTTTATTTTATTTTTTAAAATTATAATTAAGATTTAAAATTAAATAAATAAAATTACTTAAATATTGTACTAGAATTAAATTTGAAGGGGAATTTTCAAGGAAATGCGATAAAATTTGTCATATTTGGACTTTTAAGAAAAGAATTATCATCAGGCAAAACTGCTTAAATTAGTAACTTAATTAATTATTCAATATAATCAAATTAACAATCCTTAATTATAATGGGAAGCGTTACATTTATTTTATAAACAAAATTGAATGCGCAGACAGAGTCGCTCATCCAGAAAGCAGACGTGACAGACTTGAAGTGTTAACAATGCCGTCCATGACAAAACTGCTTTTCCTATTTTTGTTGCTTTGATCAAAACCAAAAACCTATAACTAAATTCTTTTCTTCTTCTCCAGACCGACTGGTTTCATAATTTTCTTCAGTTTGATTACTTTGATTTTCATGGCTTTCTGCTATGGCTTTCTGCTTGGCCTTCCCAAGAAAATTTTCCCATCATTTTACAAGAAACCAGTGCTTTTTAGGATTAATTATGAAACAAGGCTTAAGCAACCGTAACCACATTACTAGTTTAGTTGGAGAAATTGGTAAAATTAATTCAATGGGAGGATTTGGTTATGGAAGAACACTTTGCTCTTCTCTTGCTCTTGTACAACAACATTTGCTTCATGTTGAAATTAATGTAATTCTTTGTAATCTTTCAATGAATAGTTCTTGATCTTGAGAGGAATTTCAGTATTACATTATGAATCTCTAATATTGTGGCAGGCCTTGGATTTCCCTGGTGGAAAGGTTTCTTACACTTCTGAAATGAGATTCATTTCAGAGTCTCTGGAAAAAAGAATTCCCTGTTATCGAGTTCTTGATGACAACGGAGAGGTTATCAATGGCAGCGATTTTGAAGAGGTACTTACTTTTGTCTTCCACAAGCAACAAGATAAACATTTTATATTATCAATCTTTGGTGTTTTGGGTTCACCAGGTAAGCAAGGAAGTTGCTTTGAAGATGTACAATGCCATGGTGACACTTCAAATGATGGACTCCATTTTCTATGAAGCACAGAGGCAAGGAAGAATTTCCTTCTATCTCACTTCAATGGGGGAAGAAGCCATCAGCATAGCTTCTGCAGCTGCACTTAGTTCTGATGATTGTATATTGCCCCAGGTAACTGTAACTATAAGCCTCCTTCTTACAATGCAATGCTGCCTTAACTTAGTTTGATGGCAATATGATTATATGACAGTATCGCGAGCCTGGAGTTCTTTTGTGGCGAGGTTTCACAATACAAGAATTTGCCAACCAATTGTTTGGAAATAAGGCTGATTATGGGAAAGGCCGGCAGATGCCGATTCATTATGGCTCTAACAAGCACAACTACATCACCATTTCATCACCTATCGCGTAAGACTATTAGATCATAGTAGCACACTTTAATTTACTGTCAGTTTTGATTATGTTCATTCATAGTTATCAAAGGCATGCTTAAGGCGCTCTTATGTCATGCTTTACTCAAGGCAATATTGTCATCGCCTTGAGTATGGCCAAGGAAACTTTAACGCTTTTTTAACGCATTTGGAGAAGCTTCTGGCGTAGGAAAAACAATCTTTATTATCATCGGGGCTATCTTAGACTAAATTTGAGTTTACGGACAATTTTAGGCATAGTCTTAGGCTTTTTGACAGGTTTTGGATAATTTTCAGCTAGTTATGAGGGTTATTGACAATTTTAGAAATCTTTGATAAGGTTTAGGGCCATTGAAGAGGTCACAAATAAGTTTTAAGATTGTTGAGAGGTTGATAGTGAATTCTAAAGTTTTCGAAGAAGTTGTTAATAAATTTTAATGTTATTAAAGAGATTGTTAAAGAGATTTAAGGTTATCGGATAAGTTGATTGTTGCCAATCTCTTACATAGTTGTCAAAAAGGTCTAGACATGATAACATGTCAATATGCTTGAGCTGCCAATCAAATTTGTGTTGTTAGTGTATTAAAAAAATAAAATAGAATTTAATGGAAATGAAAAAAAAAAATTTAATGGAAATTTTTAATAGCTTTATAGGGCTTAGGATTTAAGGTAAAAGCGATGCCTTTATCTCGCCTTTTTAACACAGGCAATAGGAAGCTTCTGACAACTACGTATACATTGCAAATTATATGTTTCAGTACACAACTTCCTCAAGCTGTCGGTGTTGCTTACTCCCTTAAAATGGATAAAAAGGATGCATGTGCAGTCACATATACTGGAGATGGCGGCACCAGTGAGGTACCTGCAGTCCTTTCTTTGATTGTTAACGGAGGCTTCACCTGTCCATAAATTTCTAATTGTTAACTACTATTTCTTCAGGGAGATTTTCATGCAGCTTTGAACTTTGCAGCAGTTACAGACTCCCCTGTTATTTTCATCTGTCGCAACAATGGCTGGGCAATTAGTACCAATGTATCAGAGCAATTTCGAAGTACTATATATTTTCATTGATCTATGAACAATTATCTCATTTTACAGTAACTTAATTCCAGGATCACCTGTAGTGTCACATAATTACATGACACATTTTTCTGGCAGGTGACGGTGTTGTGTTAAAGGGTCAAGCTTATGGAATTCAAAGCATTCGGGTAGATGGAAACGATGCACTTGCAGTTTATAGTGCAATTCACAGCGCTCGCAAAGTGGCTATTACTGAGAAGAGACCTGTATTAGTGGAGGTCAGATTGAACCTCTATTATAGCTCCTTTGTTGCACAACTGCTGCTGGCTGATTAAATTGCTAAAAAAGTGCTTTCTTTGGAATTCAAAACTTGTCTCTACCTCTCAATTTGTACTTGTTTAGTTGTTTATTGATGCAGCAATTTCCAACTTTCAGGCCCTTACGTACAGAGTAGGACACCACTCCACATCAGATGACTCCACCAAGTATAGGCCAGTTGATGAAATTGAATATTGGAAATCAGCGAGGAATCCTGTGAATAGATTTAGAAATTGGATTGAAAGCAACGGCTGGTGGAGTGACACTGAAGAAGCTGAACTTCGAAGCAGCCTGAAGAAGCAGGTGAAATTGTTTAAGCGTCATTTATAATTTCTGTAACATTGCCAAAACATTTTTTTATTGTTTACATACTAAAATAGATATATACTTTCTGCAGCTGCTGCAAGCAATTCAAGCTGCAGAGAAAACAGAAAAATCAGCAGTTGCAGACTTGTTCACTGATGTTTATGATGTTCCACCAAAAAACCTTCGCGAGCAGGAGAAACAACTCAGAGAAACCATCAAAAAATACCCACAAGACTACCCCTCTGATGTTCCTGTATAGACAGATGAAGTGCCAAGAAATTATGACTAGTTAAATCTAATTAATAACTGAAGCGGTAAAATGTTGAAGCTACCGTTTTGTGTTCATCTTAATATCAAGAAAGCAGCATTTATTCAGTTCAATTCTATATGATTTTTAACATTTCAGCTTTTTCTTTTACTTTTTTCTTAAACTTTGCCGACTCAGTTGGTTTTGTAAGGCAAATTTCCACTTATGTGTCGCCTGGAGTGGCTTCCATTACTTGAGATTCTTCAAATACTTGATGATGCCAAGTTAATATCTACAGTGGATCTGTGATTGATCAAAGCGTCTATCATGTATTTTAGTTAAGGCCAAATGATTATTTCCCACCCAATGTTTGATAAACTGTGCACATGATAAAAATAAAATATTATTATTTATACATAAAATTATACATAAAAATTGTGCACTTATTCAAAAGTCTATCTTGATGCTATCAAAGTAAAGTCTTGGTAAACAAGATAGAAAAAAATATAAATAAACTCTATATCGAAGATGCCAATCAAAAGTCAACAAAAATAAATAAGGAACTCAATCAGTATATTCGCATCATCCTTGAAAATCGAGTTTTCTCACTGACACTGACATTTGTAAGCAAAATTACAGGCATAAGTGCCTAGTGTCGGATCAGTCGAGGCTTATAACGAGCATCTTGTGAGATACTGTCAGTAACTCCGTCTACAATTAGAAGAAAAAACATATTAAAACAAACACAATGCAGTTTTCTGTCTAGAATCGCTTTGCAATCTTTTCCTTCTCTTGGTTGTATAAATGTTCGAATATCCAAAAGCATATTCTATGCATCATTTTCTCAGAATGGTCTTGCCAATTTCAAACAGGAAGACAGAAACGTTGAAACAAACAAACAAAACTTGGAAATTCAATGGAAATTCAGATGATTTGATAGCCTATCCAATCCTTGACCACTTTTTCCAATTTCTACGAAACCCTTTGAGCTCTTTGACTTCTTTAAAACCTCGCATTCACTTCTACAATTATCGTCAATAAAAAAAAAATCTTCCCTTAGCTTTCGATTAGTTGCGTCTTTAGTTAGTAGTTATGGAGACTCCACCTTCACCATCCCATGTTGTGATTGCATATGACGCAACTAAGGAACGTGATCAATATGAGCTTAGGCTTACTATGGATGGGATCAGAAAGAGAGGTGACATTCTTCGTGATGGTGTTAACCTTCTTGTGCTTGGGGTCTTGCATAAAGTCACTCACCCAAGTAAGTCTTTGAAAGATTGCATCAATATATAACTTTATCAAGACTAGTATATACTTACATATATTATCCTGCTTAGATGTTCTCAACTGGGTGTTAAGAGATCTTTGAGTTGTTTGCATTAGATGTTGCATGAAACTATGTTCAATAAGTGCAAAACTTAAATATAGGGTTAACAACTTTAAACTTTGAAAAAAATCACAAAATGAATCATAAAGTTTATTGAAACAAGTACTTAACCGATTAATTTAAGGGTAATTTCTCCACTTAATTAGTTTTAAAGTGTATATTTTCAAATAAAAATTCATCATAGAAGAATGATTTGTATCAATTATATATATGGGTGTGCCTATAATTAACCCCTAAACTGAAATACACTATGTCAATAAGATGGTTTCTTTTCTTTTAACTGATAAGAATAAAGTATAATAGTAATTCACAATGTTAATTTATTTTTTTTGGGTTGGTATATAGTGGGTTACCAAGTCAAGGCATGTGTTGAAAATTTTGGATCGAGTGTTCGTGCAATGGAAGAAGAGGTTAAAAAGAAATCTGATGAATACGCTAAAATGCTTCTTCTTGGTGCAATAGAGTTTGAAGATGAAGGGGTAAATATTATATGCTATACATTGTTTGAATATCAATACGAGATAGTTTCTGTTGAATTCTTTTTTTTTTTGGTAAGTAGTTTCTGTTGAATTTTGCTTGTAATTTCCATATACTTTTCATGGTTAGGTAAGCATTGAAGTTAAAATCACTGCCGGGACCCCCCTGAAGAAGGTCATATCGCAAGAGGTTTTGGCGTGTAAAACAACTTGGGTTATACTTGATAGGTACTTCTTCAGTTTCTCCTCATTCAACTATTTTATTCCTGTGTTCTGAGTCAAGAAGGCTATCCCTTGATGATTTTTTTTTTCTATTTTCAGCGAATTTGGTTATCAAAATCCTAACATATACGATACGTATCTTATAATATGATATACTGCTGGTAAAAAATGATATATATCTTATATATATCGAATTAATACGATACAATGAATATATCATACGATATAATACATATTATTGATATGAATTGATATATATTTAAAAAAAAATGATAATGTAGTAGAAGTATATATAAGAAATTATAAAATTTTGATATATTAATTAGAATATTTTATTAATTTATTTTTTAGAAAACATATCATTCCATATGATATGATATACAATATACAATATATAAAATTAAATTTTTAATATATGATATGATACACAATTTGATTATAGGGTGCTCAGCATTTTTATTGCTAATAAATATTAAACTTCCATTAGTATAATTAACTTGCAATTCCTGCAGGCACCTTAAGAGGGATCTGAGGTATTATCTTACACAAATACCTTCAAAGCTTGCAATAATTAACGATAGCTTGGGTTTGGAAATTCTGAGGGTTCATGCAACAAATGGAAGAGCTGCGCTTGTAGAGGACAACTTCCTTTACTCCTTCTCTAAAGCAATTCCCCGTCGTCAAAATATCGATCAGCAGTCTATCTCTTGCAACAGCTATCCTCAAATCCACAGCTCCGTGGATGGCGATTCCATGTCTCCATCCATTTATGGTTTACCGGAGCATTACTCTAAGCAAGAAAAATCCGGTCAGTAAGACTTTCATATAATATTATACACTGCTTTGTAGGGGTGCACATGATGTAGTTTGGTGGGGTTTGAGAGTTTTTTCAAATAAAATTAAATATTTTACAAGGCAAATAATTTTAAGTTTCAAATCAAACTAAACTAAACTAAAAAAATATGATTTAGTTTAGTTTGGATTATTGTTTAAACTTATTTAAATCATCCGATATATATTATTTAATAAAATTAATTCAATTATAGTTTCCATGAACATAATGCATGCATGTAAAATAAATATAGAATATATATATAATATTTATAGAAAGAAAATGATAAAATAAATATGAAAAAATATGTTGTATACCTAATTATTAATTGAAAAATTTTGTCAAATATAGTTTCGTATATATATATTTTAAAAAAATACGGTTTATGATTTAGTTGATCAGTTTGCAAATATTCAAACTTCAAGTTAAACTGAAAACTATTTTTAAAAATTTATCAATCCATACTAAACTTTTAATACATCAAACCGTAATGTTTAAACTGTTAGATCCACTTTTATGATTTGAACCATCCTATGCACGCTTCTGTTTTGTGATTTCATTTATATGTTTTGTCACCTCCGCCTAAGTCATGTATATGTTTTTTTGTATTCCAGGATTGAATAATAAAGAAGAGCAGAAACTTTCCTCACCTTCTCAGAGGATAAAAATTTCACAGAATAAGAATCTCTTGCGAAAGAGATACTCAGGAGCACCTGTTCTTTGTGCTGCATGTGGGCAGAGGACTGAGTTGTATATCAAGGATTCTATGAAATACAGTTTTCCCGAAATTCATCTTTCAACAAATGATTTATCAGAGGAGGAATATGATTTGAGTGGAAAGGGTGGTAGATATGGTGTATCGAAACCCACAAGAATACGCCACTGATGTTTCAGTATGGACAGATGCAATGTGAAGAAATTATGAATACTAGTCAAAATCCAATAACAAAAGCTGCAAAGTTTTGAAGCTTCCGTTAGTATACATTTTGATGTTAATAAAGCAGCAGTTATGCAGTTGAATTATATGTGATTTTTGTCATATTAGCATTTGTTTGTTAAACTTTCCCTTTAAGAATGATTTGGTTATGTAAGGTAAAATTTTCATAAATCACTGCGTCGATAAAAAGAAAGAACACATAATGTCTCAATTACTGTGGCTTCCAATCTCTTCTTCAAATCTAACAAAAAGAGAGAAGGAAAACCCTTGAGTTAGAGTAAGATTGATACTATATTGGCGAAGATGATCAGAGATGTTTAGGAAGACACAGATCATTGAAGGTGAAGAAAATTGGGTCGAGTTAAGCTCTTTGGGAGCAAACGAAAAGGACACCAGATTGATTGGTTCATCACATGACCAGGGGCGTTTTCTAGCCGCCAATACATGAGAAATAGAAGAAAGAAAAAATAAAAAATAAAAACAAAAAACAAAAAAAGGAAGATATAGAGGTAAAAAAATAAAACATAAAGTAGATAAGGAACAGAATGTATTTTGTTTATACTATTAAAGATGCAAATAATATTAATCATATTTTATATTGTACAAAATAATAAAATCACCTTTTGATGGTTAAAATTAATATATGACTTTAACATATAGATGAAAAAAAAGACTTTTTACATATATATATATATATATATATATATATTCTCCGAAAACAATTTAATTTAGTTGTTCACACTGGCATGACCTTTATTACTGTTATTCTCTTCGAACCCAAGTTGGTAGTCTCATTAAGACCAGTTAAGGCATGGGCATCTAGCAGTGGACGATCAGTGTCGCATTTTGTGAGATAAATTCAGTAACTCAGCCTAAATTGAAGAAGAAATAAGTGAAAAAAAAAAAACAAGCAATCTTAACGCAAAGACAATGCAGTTTTCTGTCATGAAGCGCCTCGCAATCTTCTCCTTGTCTTTGGTTTGGACGGCAAGCATTTGGCAACATTTTTTGGTATATGTAAAATGTGATTCGAATATCCAAAAGAATATCTCAAATAATATCCTCAGGATGTACTCTCACCCATGGCAATCAGAAAGAGAGAAACGTTTAAACAAATAAACAAAACTTGATAATTCTATCGAAATTCGTATGATTGGGTTGCCAATCCAATCATTAACACAATTTTGTCAAGCTTTACGAGACCAGCTCTTTAAAACCCCGTATTCGTTGCTACTATAGACTTAGCTAGGCAGTTGATTATTCGGTGTACACTCTTTTTGAATATAAATGGAGACTGCTAATAAACCATCCTATGTTGTGATTGCATATGATGCAACTAAAGAACGTGGTAAAGATGAGCTTAAGGTCACTGTGAATGAGATCAGAATGAGAGGTGACATTCTTCGTGGAGGCGATACCCTTCGTGTGCTTGGCGTTTTGCATTGGATCACTCACCCTTGTAAGTCTTTAATAGATTGCTTCATAATTACATCAAGGCTTTGTCAAAATAGCTACTTACATATATATATAGTAATATTTGTATGTTTCAATTACATTTGTGTTTTATCCTTTGATGTTCCCTTTCTAACCTACGAAAATTCGGGAAGAATAAATGTTGTTTTCCCAAATCTTTAATTCGCGTATGATTACATGAAAGTTTTAAAGAGGAGTGCTTTTAATTAAACCCTAAATGTACAGTTTTATGCAATTGTGAATAAGGCATCATATGAACTGCAGTAAGATGATTTTATGGTCTTATGGCTAAGACTGAGAATAATGTAACAAGTAACTATACTATGTTTATTCATTTATATAATTGTTTTGTGTTGGTAGTGGGTTACCAAGTCAAAGCATGTGCTGATAATTTCGGAACAAGTGTTCGTGCAATGGAGGAAGAAGTTACACAGAAAACAGATGCATATAAAAATATGCTTCTCCCAAGTTCTGATGATTGTGAAAAGGAAGGGGTAATATTTCTTATAGATGGTTTGAATAGTAGTCAAGAAGAACCTGTAGTTCTGTTGTTTTCCGTGGTTATTCTTGAATATTGTTTGTAATTTCAATATATTTCTCTTTTTTAGGTTAGCATTGAAGTTAAAGTTGCTGCTGCATCGCCTCTTAAGAAGGTTATTTTGCAAGAGGTATATGCGTGTAAACCAGCTTGGGTTATATTTGATAGGTACTTCTTCTCTCTTTATTTGATTCTTGTTCCACTAGGGGCTCTGTTTTCTCTCTTAGCTTGCAAATCCTGCAGGCATCTGAGAAAGGATCTGAGCTTTTATCTGAAACAAATACCATCAAAGGTTGCATTGATTCAAGATAGCTTGGCTGTGGAAATTTTGAGACCCCATACAACAAACGAAACAGATGGCCATATAGAGCACAAGCTGCCTTTCTCCATGACGAAATCAGTTCCCCAACCCAACACTCAACCTGGTGAAAATGTTGATCAGCAGTCTATCTCCAACAGCAAAAGTCATCCTCAAATCCAAAGCTCAATGGATAACGATTTGATGTCATTTTCCAGTTATGGCTCACGGGATCATTATTTCTCATCTGATTCTAGGGCTCACTTTAAGCAAGAAAAATCAGGCCAGCAACTTTACTCACCTTCTCAGTGGATAAAAATTCCACAGCGTAAGAGTCTCTTGCAGAAGAGATCCTCAGGAGCTCCTATTCTTTGTGCTGCTTGTGGGCTGAGAACTGAGCTGTATATCAAGGATTCCATGAAATTCAGCTTTCCCGAAATTCAGCAAGCAACAAATGATTTATCCAAGGATAATTTACTTGGAGAGGGTGGATTCGGTCATGTATATAAAGGTCAGCTTAAAGATGGACAAATGATTGCAGCAAAGGTTCGGAAAGAAGCAAGTACTCAAGGGTTTGCAGAATTTCAGTCAGAGATATATGTCCTTAGCTTTGCACACCACAAGAACATTGTGATGCTTTTGGGTTATTGTTGCAAGGAGAACCTTAACATTTTGGTGTATGAGTATATCTGCAACAAGTCTCTACATTGGCATCTATTCGGTGAGTAATTATTGGTAAAAATCTAAGCCTTTGCAGTTCATGCTAGTTGTTCTACTAAAGTTTCACGTTCTAAAATTAAATTCCTATTTCTTTTTAGAAAATACACCTGTCCTTGAGTGGCACCAAAGGCATGCCATTGCCATTGGAACTGCAAAAGGATTGCGTTTTCTACATGAAGAATGCAGAGGAGCTCCTATAATTCATCGCGATGTGCGACCAGGCAATATACTTCTCACGCATGACTTTGTTCCTATGGCAAGTTCTCTTGCCCATATGTTTTCATTCTGTTCATTTTTCCTTTTCATCAAACTGAAAACAAGATCAGTGTCCAGGACATTGCAGTTAACAAAATGGTGTCTTCTATACTCAGCTAGGTGACTTTGGCCTTGCCAGATGGAAGTCTACTGAGGATCCAGTGGAGACCAAAGTCCTCGGCACTTTCGGGTATATGAACTCTGTTAGCTTCCCACTACTTTAACTTATTGTTGTTTATAGCCAAATGTATTGAATTAAGTATTTATTAAGTAGTTTGGTTTGTTTTAGGTATGTTGCTCCAGAATATGCAGAGAATGGCATAGTTTCAGTGAGGACGGATGTCTATGCATTTGGCATTGTTTTGATACAATTAATATCAGGACGCAAGGTGTCTGATACAACAAGCGGCGAAGAACATTTATCTCTGAGACAGTGGGTATGTAATACATTTTTCTAAAAGCAATTCAAATCACTTTCAAGAACAACAACTATCTCCTGGGTCGTAATCATTTTCTTGGCAATTTTAGGCTGAACCATTGATTGAGAAGCTTGCTTTACATGAACTCATTGATTCTCGTATCGAAGATTCATACGATACATACGAGCTATATCTAATGGCCAAAATAGCTAACCGTTGTTTGCAAAGGAACCCCGAAATGCGGCCATCCATGGGAGAGGTGATTGAACTCACACTTGTTTCCATAATTCTTAAAACTTTGTAAAATCCTTATTAATTCATCTATGGCATACGTACAGGTGGTGCGCTTTCTTGAGGGGGAAAACAATCGTTTTCACCACATGGGGGAAAATTTTTTGTCTAGACATACAAAGTAATCATGTGGATGATATACTACTTCTGTAGTTTCCCTTTTTGTAATAGTATAACAAGTTTTTCCATTGCTGTGCATATTCAATATAGCAAGAACTGGTTAGGTGAACCGTAAGCTTAATTTTCTTCTCAACGCTGAGTTGTGACACATATATATTAAGCTGTTTCCCTTATATGTTTATATAACAAAATTATACGGACATATTTTGGATACGTAAGTGATATATGATCATAAAATTGAATAATTTTGAATTAAAGATAAAGTAACATCTAATCACATAATAATATATCATTTGTATACTCAAATTATGTATAAAAAAAATCTATGCATAATATTACTCATGTTTATATATATTTCATGCAATTCAATTGCTTTAATTGCATCTCTACTCAACATCAAATTTATTTTCTTAGTATATTAAAATGTATAGATGGAGATAATTATATTCTTAATATCTCTATAATATTTCTATTATACATGTTTGATAAGTGATTTACAATCTGAAAATTGTAAAAGATTTTCTCCTTTTGTGTTAAATTTAATATCAGATTTTATGATGTTAAAAAAACAAAAGTCCAATCTTTCCTCAATTTATGTTGGGCAGTATTGTTTTTATGGTCTAGAACTTTATTTTTTTTAACAAAAAACAGGCTTGACATTAATTAGAATAATATTATGTTTATATATTTTTAATATATAATTTGAATACAAAGATAATAATATATCATAATATGATTGAAAATTATTTTATCTTTAATTCAAATTCATTTAATTATATAATGATATATTTTCTATATACCTAAATTATATAAAAAAACTATACATATAATTTTATTGTTGTAATTGATAAATAAGTGATCGATTTTTTGCTATACAGAGTGATTATAACTATAAAATATGGCATCACCAAACAGTGAAAATTCAAATTAAGAATTCGTTTAATCATATTAAGATTTTGTGCATGAAGCGATATATGAAGAGTATGAGGTTGATGTGATAAGGCTCAAACGACTATTAAATATATAGAGTAATATTACGTATATATATTTTTTGTATTCAAATATATACATATATGGATATATCATCATGTGATTGAATTTTACTTTATTATTAATTTAAAATAATTTAATCACATCATGATATATTTATGTTGTATATATTTGTATATCAAAAGTATATACGTATAGTTTAATTATAAGTATATAATCTAATTATGATAATGAAAATTGGTTGAATAATGCTTTCTTATGAACAAACTTCTAATAAGCAATGCATTGCAAGCATGGCTTTACAGAAATTGTTCTCCACCTAACCAAATCTTGGCAGATCCACATCCACCACAGTGAAAATGATATATTGATCAAATTTTGAAGCACTAAAGCTCTAACACAAAAGAGCTATTGCGTAGACTGAGGAATAGTAGGTAGCACAAGCTGTGGCGAAGAAAGAATACCATAAACTGTAGAATATAATCACTAGGGTTTTGGGTCCCTTCACCCAGCAAAAGGATGAGATTCTACAATAATTTGGACTTAAATTTTGGCCGGATCCATTCCTGTAGCCATTTACATAAAGTGTGCTCTTTACCTCTATGCCCTCTTACAAATTGAACTCTCAGTAACAAAAGTTGAGCAACGCCTGTTTTCCCGAAGAAAAAGTGAGAGGCAATTCATCCACATATTTTATTTTGACTGGGGTTTATGTGTTTTGTAAAGGCCAAAGGACTATTTCCCACCCAAATAATGTTGTTATCTCAAGTTTCCATTTGTTAACTTAAAAAATCTTATTTACCCATGCATGAGCTATTAAAATTAATAGTTTAAAGGACAAAATCATCATTTTATCTATAATATTAAAAATAAATTAAAATTTAATCTCTTTTCTCTCCTAACCCATAAAAACTAACTATTTCTCTCTAAGCAAAGTTTTAAAAAATAGCATTTTCCCTTGAGGGTTTATTTTCAATCCCCGGCGCTAAATCCAATGCCATCACCAATGACGAACTTTCCAGAGGCATCACCATGCTCTAGCGGTCTCTCTTCCCTCCTCTAGAATACCGGTCAGTCAAGATCTAGCCTAGAAAGTCGAAGAGCTTTGTCGTTTCAACTTTCCAGCCCAGATCTCAATCAACCAACATTCCAAAAAGGGGAAGAGAGACCACTAGAGTATGGTGATGCATCACGAAAACTTCATCGTCAGCAATGTAGTCAAATTTGGCATCGGGGATTGAAAATAAACCCTGAGGGAAAATGCTATTTTTTAAAACTTCATCGTCAGTAATGAAGTTGGATTTGACAATGGGGATTGAAAATAAACCATAGGAGAGAAATGCTATTTTTTAAAACTTGATCTAAGAGGAAATAGTTAGTTTTTAGGGGTTAGGGGAGAAAAAAATAAAATTTTAAAGGATTAGAGTTCTATTAATTTTAATCATTCATAAGTAGGTAGACATGATTTTTTAAATTAATGATAGGAACTTTAAAATAATAGAATACTTTATATGTCGACAACACCTTTGGCCGATTTGTAAATGCATGGATGATAGCAACTTTGAAAAGGAATCCCCACCATTGGCTAAGATGCACGTAAAGGAGAGCCCAACAATCAAGCAAAATGATTTTCACGGCTGTATTTACACTCTAAACCAACGCAAATAAATAAAAAAATATTATAAAAAAATTATTTACTATAAATTATTATTATAATTAATATATTTAAATAATTATTATGTATGATTAAATATTATAAAAATATTAATATATTATTTTATTTAAAAATCTTTTATATAATTATTTTAAAATATTTTTTGTTTTATTTGTTATATTAATTAAAAATAAGAGTATTTTTATGAAAAATATAGATAAAATTGAAACAAAATTAAAATTATTTTGATAATTTTTTAATATTTAAAATAAAAATAGTAATCAAATTACTTTTATATTATTTATCATATTATTATTGATAATAAAATATTATTAAAATAATTTATTACTAAAAAGATTAAATAAATTAATATCAATAATAAAGAAATAAATTATCAAAGTAATTTTTTAATATCCCCAATTGGATGCCTTTTACTAGAATCTCTAAAAGACAATGAAAAGAGTTTGTTAGGTATATGTATATGAATCCTCCGTTTATTTATTATTGTTACACATATCATCAATGGCATGGTTTATTTCTTTATTTTTTTATTTCATGTCATAATAATATGAAATTGATTATATAGATAAGAAAGTTTCGGTTAATCTATAAGTTGTAGGAAATTTAATAATTATTTTGCCGTATATACACATTTATGAAAGCAAATGCCCAAAGGGAAATTAAAATTTTTATCCATTTTTTTTACCGTATATACACATATACCACTCATTCTAAAGTTTAAACAAAACTACCATAATAATATAATATTTTTCTAAAATACCCTTATTGATGTAACTCATATAGAAAGAGAGGATATCATCTCTTTTTTTTTTTTTCAGCCTTCTAATGAGAAAGAAATCTTTGCAGTGTGGAAAAAAAATTCTTCAACAAAAAAACATGTGATTAAACAATAAAACTTATATGTTATTTGTTTTCTTTATGAACAATTGAAAATCAAATAATATATGATATATTCATGTTTATGAGTTCATATGAAATTTAATTTTGTTGTGATTTTATGTTGTTAGATTATTTAATACTGTTATTTCATGTTGTTTTTATTATTTAAAGTTGTTATAATATTATTTTAATGGTTATAAAATACAAAATTTTAAATCTGAAAAGTTTTCAGACGAAGAACAGGTTGGCGTCGTCAACACCCACTGGCTTATGTTGGCGTTAACGCCAACCTTTGGCGGTAACGCCAAAGGGTGGGCGACACCAACACCCACTGGCTTATATTGGCGTTAACGCCAATCTTTGGTGGCAACGCCCAAGGGGTTGGTGATGCTAACACCCACTGGTTTATGTTTTTTTAAAATTCAATTCACTGCATAAAAAATTCAGTTTACGTCAACATCCATACAGTGGGCTCCATTAAATTTGAAGATTTTTGGATTCTCTTTCATGTAGTGGGACCTACTATATTTGAAAATTTTTAAATTCTCTTTCATAAAAATAATATGTTAACTTATATGATCTCACCACATAAAAAAATCCAAAAATTTATAATAAAAAAATAAAAAAATTGATGCTAACGGTTAGCATCGCTAACCCTTTTTAGTTTTACAAAGCCAACCCTTTTATTATAAAAGGGTTGGGCCCATGCCAACCCTTTTTTAATGAAAGGGTTGGTGTTGGCCAACCGTTTTATAAAATAAATATTAAAAGGGTTGGTGGTCCAACGCCAACCCTTTATTAATTCAATGTTAACTTTTCTAACCTTTTTTTTTTTTTTAATTTTGAGTAGCTATTTTTTATTTAGTTAAACGTTAATCTTTCATTTTTTTTAGTTAAATATTATTAAATAATTTTTTTTTAGGAAAAAATGACTATTTTCTATCCATTTTTTAAGTCTATCTCAAACTGATATCCACAAGAGATAAAAAACACTTTTTCCCACCCATGACCAAACTGACATCCAATTTCTCAATTAGGGACAAAGGCAAAATCGATATTTTACTGTTTAAAACCTTAAAACTTTAAAATTTCACAATTCCCCTCTTCTAGGTTTTAAAAACTAACAACTCAACCCATCCTCAAAGTTTAAAAAGTTTAGATTTCACCCCTAGGGTTTGCTTCCTTCTTCAGCCACCATCGACGACTGACGCATTCCATCGATCTTGCATCTCCGACTATAAAGAATGACAAAGGACGACCCTTCATCGCCTAGATTTGGATGACAAAGCGTCGTTCAGATCTGGAAGAACAGACGAAGGACAACGCTTCGTCGTCATGTCTGGACGATACGACGAGCAACGAAGGATAATAAAGCATCGTCCTTAATTGTTTGGGTGGAGCGACGAAGAGAGACTTCTTCGTCGCATGGTGCGACGAAGAGATCTCTGTCTCTTCGTTGCATCGTGCGACGAGGAGATGAAAATCTCTTCATCGCACTACCGCCGTCGCACCAGGAGAAAGAGGAGGTCGGTGACAACGTCGGAGACAACGTTAGAAGATGAAGTTAAAGAATAAGGGTAAAACTGCTATTTTTGAAAGTTATGGGGGACAACTGCGTTTTAAAAAATATGGAAACCCTAGGTTTGGGGGTGAAAATATTAGTTTTCAAAGTTTAAAAACTTTGGTTAAAGATGAAATATTAGTTTCTAAAACCTAAGAGGGGTGAAAAGTAATAAATTTTATAACTTTTTAATATAAACAGTAAAATATCAATTTTACTTCTGTCTCTAACTGAGAAATTGAACTGTAGTTTGGTCATGGGTGGGAGAAAGGGTTTTTCATCTCCCGTGGGTATCAGTTTGAGATAAGCCTAAGAAATAGGTGGGAAATAGTCCTTTTTCCTTTTTTTAACTCATCACAGTACAGTTTTAAAGTTGTAGAGGAAAAAAGAAAGAATCTCTTTGTATAACTCTTCGCTTAAAAGCTGAAGAAGAAGAGAAAGAAAATTTCTAGGGAAAAAAAAAGGATCTTTGTATGAATCATTTAAGGAGGGGTATTTTGGAAAAGTAGATTACTGTTGTGATATATTTGTTTAAGTTTTAAAATGAGTAACATATATGTATACACGGATTAAGATAAGGTTAAAAATTTCAATTTCCCAATAACATATGTATTGTTATTTGACCAAATATGGAAGAGTTGGAAAATCCCACTTGTATCATATGTTTGTATGATGGTCAATTATGTAGTAGTTTTAGTTTTTAAATGTAAGGCGAAAAGACTTATTCCCACCCAAGGTATGATGCAATCTCAAACTTCCATCCTCTAATTTTTTAAAACTGAAACATCTAACTATAATTTAGAAAACTAACAATTTTCTTTCAAAATTAAGTTAGGATTAATAGCAAAATCGTCATTTAACAATAATATTTAAAGTTTATATTATTTTACCCCATTAATTTGAAAAACTAATAATTTTACCTAAAATTAAGTTTTAAAAAATAACATTTTCCCCTACCTATTTCACCAACAATTTTTTTACCAATGATGGCTGATCTCTCTCCCTCCCGATGTCGTCTCTCCCTCCAGTGCTCAATATCGGATCGACAACATCTAAATTTTATAACATCGAGATGAAATCCAGATGAAGAGTCGAAACTCTTCGTCTGGATCTTCGTCATCTAAATGAAATTGACTTCGTCTGGATGATGATGACAATGGTCCAGACGAAAAGTTTTGACTCTACTAATTACATTAATCCATGTCTTTAACTCATCATCATCTTCTTCTTTCTCAAGCTAGACATGCAACATAGAAAACACTTTGATTTTGCTGCCAGAGGCCTTGACTTCTTTCAATTTCTAATCAATGCTGATTCACTTTTAAAACTGTTATTAAACGTGTTAAAACTATAATATTTAACCCTTATCCCAATTCAAATGCTTTTTGTTAATAAAACGATTAGATTTAAGTTTAACTGTCTCGAGTTAAGCTCAAAATAAGTAGTTATACCTTGAAGTCAAGTTTAAATATAAGAAATTATTGGGCCTAAATGAGAAAGGCAACTTTTAAAAAAAAATTCTATAATTTAGTTTCTTTAATAAATGAAAATCATTAGAGAGAAATTAAATTTAAGAAAGGGAGTGAGTAAACTATTTATATTGGGTGAAAAAAGTTGTTAAAGTTTTTTTATTTTCTTCTATAAGAGGCTTTTAAAATTAGGTTAAACTTATTTATAATAAGTAAAGCGATTTGTGAAAGTATTTATAGAAATTTTGGAAAAACAAAATTAAAAGTTGAGCACAATTTGATTCAACTTAAATCCACCCCTAGTGATGAGAAACATTTTTAGGGTAGAGCCCCACCACTAAGCTAATAAACTACGAGAAGATTAGTCCAATAACCCATCACAAAAACCTTTCATTTCAATACAGATATATCATATGATATTACTGTATGCACTCAAATTTCTTTACAGAAGTATAGAGTCAAACTTAATCTTCTGATTCTATGTGTAAGATTTCACATTTTAATCAATTGTTTTATTCGTAATAGATAATACTAATAACACCTATCTTCATAACATTCCATTACAAATAATGGATCTCAATTTAAATAGAATTATAATTTAAAATGTTGCTAATCAATCACACTTTATTCTTCCATACGAAGACTAAATAATACAAACAAAAGTTGGCTTCCAAACGAAGAAAAAATGAAAGCAAGTTTAATTGACATTATGTATGCAGAAATTATTGGAAAAAATAATAATATATAATGATGCCTATTATTATTATTATTGCCACCATATGCAATACTTATCTAACATAACCTTTAAAAAATGATTAAAAAAATCTACAAAAATGCCATTATAAAAAAAAGAGTCTAAAAGGAGAAATTGTTTGTTTTTTTTTTCTTTATTGTATATATTTCTTTTTTTATAAGGCAAAAATTATTTGAGTGCATTTCATGTTACAATGGCAACATCCACAAAGATGTTTTATTTGTAATATCATAATATTGTTTAAAATAAAAAAAAATATTTTTGTTGTTCATAATTGAATTTGAATATTACTGAATTGCCCTTCTACCATATATTTTAATACATGAAACTTAAAAGATGTTAGAGGATTAATGTAATTAGTAGGGTTAAAGACGTGGATTCATAAAATAAACAAATAAAATGAAAATCACACCGTTAAAATTTATTCTATTATCAAGTAATAAATATTTAACAAACAAGTTGGGTGTAAGTAGAAAACACAATTCTAAGTGGTTTTCTATCTATATATATATATATATATATATATATATATATATAATTTAGATATATAAATAATATATTATTATATAATTAAATTTTATTTTATCTTTAATTTAAAATTATTTAATTACATGATGATATATTATGTATATATTTAAATTATGTATAATATATATATATAATTTTATTGATAAAATAATTGTAATCTAGTATTTTGGAATCATAAAGTGATGAGAAGTCGGAAACTTCATAACCAATTGTTTGGTTGTCATATGTTGAACTTTCTACTTTTCAACTCATTAAATTATGAACAAACTGGAACATTTATCCATATAATTACTATAAAATTTATATAAATCACATTTTAAAAAGTTAATTATTAAAATTAGGAAATCAAAGAATCTAGAAAGTTCTGAATAAACATTGTAATGTTGACATAATCAACTGTACTACATGATTATAATTGAGAGATGTAAGAGACATTATAGTAACTCTAATATCAAATAATATGAACTTTGAGATAATCACAATTTAAAAACTAGCTATTAATATGGTCATATTTTAAAAGTTAATTATTAAAATTGGGAAATTAGAGAATCCAGAGAGTTCCAAATGAATACTATAATGTCGATATCATCAACTGCACTACACAATTGCAGTTGAGAGAGTCAGAGACATGATAGCAGCTGTGATATCAAATAATATAAATTTTGAGATAATCACAATTTAAATACTAGTTATTAAAATTAGAAAGTTTAAAACTATATAAACTTTACATTTAAAAGTTCATACTTTTTAATATGAAATTAAAAAAGGCAGGATTTTGATATGAATTCAAATCAAAATGGTGGAGACTGATTTTTTAAAATAGTGAAAAAAATAAGGGAAATTTCAATTTATATATAAGCACATTTTTATCTAAATAGAAAATAAAAATTAAAGATTTAGTTATTTTTTCTTATAAGTGGTCTAATTAAGTTGGACGCATGTGATCCCGATTCTCCGATAAGAAAAAGGCAAAATATAGATTGAATTAAAATCCATTGACCGTCTGCTTTAATGAGTCACCAAGTTGGAAAGAATTGGATTCCATTTCTCTTGGTTCCTATAATTAACATCAAATATTTTATTCATATGTAATAATATTGAGAGTAATACTCATTCTAAATATATATATATATATATATATATATATATATATTTAAAATAAATATATATAATTTTACTATAATATTAAGAAAGTTTAGTAGTAATAGATTTTTCACACTTTACCTCTCTATTTAGCATATAAGAATAAAAGTATTTATGTCGATTTTTTAATAAAAATATGAAAAACAGAAGTAATGTTATACATATATATTTTTTATATATAATTTAAATAATAAATAATATATCATTATATGATTAAATTTTATTTTATTTTAAAATCAAAATTATTTAATTATATAATAATATATTATTTATATATTCAAATTATATATTATAAATATATACATATAATTTTATTAAATTATAAAATTGAAACGTTCTACAAATAAGTTTTAAAGTGCGTGCTTTGGCTTATTTTTAGGGCTTTTTTTAAACAAAATTAAATACGCCAAACACTTGATTTGACAAGGGTAAGTTCATCATTTTGTTGATAATTGTACATTACAATAATTCATTAATGTTGTAGAGGATGTTTAGTTTAAAATCATCAAATCAAATATTATATTATTTATTATTTATTATTAATATTTTATTATTTAATTTATTAAATAATAAAAAAATTTGATAATTATATATTATCAATAATGTTGATAACAAACAGAAGAGGTTCACCTTTATTATCCTTATTAAATAATTTTTAAGAACAAAAATATTTTTATTTGTAATTAATATATCAAATATCACAAATAATAATTTAGAATAATTATACCTAATAATTTATTAAAAATGTAAATAAAATAATATCTTAATATCATTCATCACTTAGACTCTCATATTTAAACTTATTTTTTTAATCACTTACACCACCCTATAAGATCTATCTTTTGAATGGATTGATTTAAATCCTAGACTTCAAAACTAAAGGGTGTGGATTCATGTGTTGGTTGTCATTAGGGTTAAACTTGAACCGAGTTTACTTAGATTCGAAAAGTTAGCTTTGCTCAGTTGGATTCAATTCAAATTTGTTTATTTTAAATATGAACTGAATTTGAGTTAAGAGATTCAGTTCGGTTTGACTTATTAGTTAAATAGATGAGTCTATTCGATTTAAACTTGACTCGTGATTCGAATCGAATTATATTAAATAATTATTAAACGATGTCGTTTTGTCAATAAACCACAAATTCAAACCATGAATTTGAGTCACATATCTGAGCCATTAATTTGATCAAAACATCAACTAAGCCATTTTTATTTGAATCGAACTCGAACTACTATTAATATTGACTCGATAAATTTAAATCAAACTAAAACTAAAAAGTATTCAAACTAGATTTGGTTTAGGGAAATTGAATTTTTTACCCTTATTTTAATTCGTGTATATATAAATGTCACTCATCCTAAAGCTTAAACAAATATACCATAATAGTAATCAACTTTTCCAAAATACCCCTCTTTAATCTTTTATGCAGAGATTCTCTCTCTTTTTCTCTGTAATTTTTTCTCTCTTCTTTCTCATCTTTCAAGTGATAAAAGAATCATGTAGAGAGATCCTCTCTCTTCTTCCTCATCTTCAAAAACAAAAGAAGGAAGGAAAAAACTGAATTCTCCAGATTAAGAATTCTTCAAAGTAAGGATTTAAAAAAAAAGAGCAACCCACAAAAACTCAACAACATCCACTTTATACCTTGGAAGAAATGACGATCGAAGAAGATTATTAAATAGTATTTAACTGAAAAAAAATAAAAAATTGACATTTAAGGATTTAACATAAAAAAAATCTTGACATTTAACTGAAAAAAAAAAACAAATGGCATTACGCCAACCCTTATTTCACCAATTATATATTATATATTATATAATATATAATTATATTATAATATTATATATATAAGGGTTGGCGTGGCGTTAACGCTAACACCAACCCTTATTTTAACCATTATATATATATAATATATAATATATAATATTATATATTATAATATATGATATAATATAATATATAATTATATAATTATAACTGTATTATATATTATATAATATATTATAATATATAATTATATAATTACAACTATATTATATATTATAATATATTATATAATATATAATATAATTATATTATAATATAATATATATTATATAATATAATATAATATAATAATATATTATTATAATTATATTATATTTTTAATTATAATATTATAATTATAATTATAATTATATTATAGTATAATTATAATTAAATAGTTGACCCCAACAGTAATCTACTTCTCCAAAATACTCCTCTTGAAATCACTCATGCAAAGAATCTCTGTTTTTCTCTGTAACATTTTCTCTCTTCTTCCTCAACTGAGGAAGGAATCCTAGCAGCATGACAATAAAAATATTGGTATTAATGGAAGGAATAAGACATGTGATTGAACAATAAAACCCGTGAGAATCCATTATAAAATATTCAAATTGGATATAAGGGAGGGAGAGACAAAAATTGCTAAATTTATTAAGAGAATTAACATCTGCTGCAAAGACTTCATAGGAAAATCATTTACGTTCAGGTAAGTATTGACTTAACCCCGTATGTTATGTGTTTTCTTTATAAATAATTGAAAATGAAATAAGTATGGTATATTCATGTTCATAATAACTTCATATAAAATTTAACTTTATTATGATTTCATGTTGTTAGATTGTTTAATGCTATTATTTCTTGTTGTTTCTATTGTTTAAAGTTGTTATTATTGTTTAATGTTGTTGTGATGGTTATAAAAAACCAAAATACAGAGCAAAAAAAATTCCAGATGATGAACAGGTTGGCGTTAACGCCAACCCCCCGTGCCCTAGTGAATATTTTTATTTTTTTCCTGTTTTTTTCTATTGCACGCAATTTTTTTTTATTTTTTATGCTTGTTTATTCCAATATGGAGCTTGTGTGTGTATTGTTTTCCTTGTCTTGACAGAGAGTTAAATAATATATTATGAAATTACCACTGTCATTTTTTTCATGTTTTTTATTGTCTTGCCTTAATAAATTTTTGTACATCAGTTGATGATATGATAGTTAAATACGTATATATAAAGTTTGATTGCATTGGTATTGCATTTGGGGTTTAATTTGAAAAAAATGGTAAAGTAGTGTAATTTGGAGTTTTTATGTGTTTTAGGTTTATTTTCAGTTAGGATGGAAAAAGTTGCATTTAAGATTCGATATGGAGGCCAATGGGTTGAAGGTGATGATAATGTTGCAAGATATGTTGGTGGGAATAAGAGAGGGATTTGTATTGACACAAATATTAATTTTGAAAGATTCATTGCAAGAATTAGCTATCGTCTAAGACTCAATCGAAGTCAATCAAATGTGTACGTATTTACACTAGGTGATATGGGTCCAATGAAGATTATAAACCATAATGATGTGGAGTTTTTGATGGTTGTAGCAAGAAGTTCACAAGGATTCACAAAACTTTCCATTACTGAGAGTCAAATTGACGGAAGGGCCAATCAACAAGACGAAGATGTTCATGAGGAAGAAACGGAAAATCATCTGACAGATGAGTGGGCACATCCACAAAGTTTTCAAGAGTTTGGTGGGAATTATGGTGTTGATGATGATAATGATGATGACATGAATGAGGATTATAAAGTAGAAGGTAATAAGAATAAGGATGATGATAATGATGAAGATGAAGAATTCTCGGGGTTTGATGACGACATATATGGTGTTCCAAGCCAAGACGCTAGCAGAAGTCAAAGTCATGCTTGCTACGATGGGGTTGAATGTAGCACAAGATGTCATGGCTTTATGAATATTGGAGCATATCCAAGTCACATCCATAATCTAAATCCATTTCAATAGGTTCTTGAGCCTGTTGTTGATGTTGAGAATGCAAGTATTACTAACCGAGCAACATAAAGAAGCAACCATTTACAAGTAATGAGTTTTTATAACTCCAAAGCATAATTAAAAGCACTATTTCAAATGTATGCCTTAGAGACAAAAATTCAATAAAAGGTTGGTCACTCCGATAACATACGGTATGAGCTTAAGTGCGTACACCCATAATGTAAATAGCGGGCACGAGCGACGAGAGAGCAAGATGGAGACTATTGGGTCTTACGACGTATGGATGAAACCCACACTTGTCTGCAGGATCAACTATTACCACATCACAGACAAGCTAGTGCAAAATCGTTAGGTAACATACTTAAGTCAATGTTCATGGTTGATCGTATTTATCGACCAAAGGAAATTATTTCAGACATGACAGATAGGTACCAAATTGACATATCCTACACGCAAGCATGACGTGCCCAAACATATGCAATAAATGCTCTACGAGAATCTCCAGAAGAGTCTTTTGGTATATTACACAAGTACTGTCATAATTTGGAGCTTAAGAACTTAGGAACTATGACACGTATTGATATCGATTCGAAAAATAGGTTCAAGTTTTTTTTCATGTGTATGAGGTGTTCTATAAGAGGGTTCCAACAATTCTATTGTCCGATGATATGTATTGATGCTTCACACTTAAAAGAAAGTATCTTCGGTCTCTTTTTTTTGTTGTTGCGAAGGACGATAATAATCAAATTTACCCACTCGCATTCGATATTAGGCATAAAGAGGGAATAGATACATGGACGCCTTTTTTGACATACCTTAGCATGTGCATTGGTAATTTACCAGATTTAGCCAATATTGCTATTGTGAAGGATGATAATAATTAAATTTACCCACTCGTATTCGGTATTGGGCATAAAGAGGAAATAGATACATGAACACCCTTTTTGATATACCTTAACATATGCATTGGTGATTTACTGGACTTGGCCAATATTTCTAATCGTCATCATTCAATAATTACGTCGGTTGCGAACGTAATACCTCATACTCGTCATGGTTTTTGTAATTACCACATAAAGGATAACATGCATTCGCAGTTCAAAAAAACTAAACATATTAAAGGACTATTTTGAAAAGCTGCTAAGACATATCGTCTCACAGATTTTCAAGCTGCTATGAGTAGAATTACTAGAGTAAATTCTGCTGCAGTACCCTATTTGACCGACATTGGGTATGAAAGATGGGCACATGCCCATTTTGGAGGATGACGATATAATATTATGATGACCAATATTGCTGAGTCCTTTAATGCTCTGGCACGGACTATTCGCGCTTTGCCAGTCACTATATTGGTAAAGTTTCTTCGAAACACAATGCAACATTGGTTTTTCAATAAACGAAACATGGCTAGTTCATATGACTAAAATTTATTTTGATGTTTCTGTTTTTTCATCACATTTATTTTAGTTTTTTTTTTTGCAAGTGAGAGATCTCACTTGTTAACACTATGGGCTGAGGACAAGCTTGTTTGACATATGTTCAAATCTGCCAACATGGTTGTTAAACTAATCAACATGCAACAATACGAAGTTCATGATTCACGACAACAAGTGTTTCTCGTGAATCTTCTATATCGAACATGTGATTGTGGCAAATTTCAATATTCCTAGATTCTGTGTGCACACGTTGCAACTATAACAACGTATAATAACCTATCGGACTGTATAGGCTGGGTCAATACATACTACTCTACTGAATATTTATGTAGGGTGTACAAAGAAGATATTAATCCATTAGGGGATCAATCAACTTGGGCACCATCAAATATGTCTACGATTTATCCTCCAGTGATGGAGCAACGAAGGTCTGATCGCCCTTCTAATCATGCAAGAAGACCTTCACAAGGAGAGGAAGTTCGACGACAATACTGCAGTCAATGTCATCAACCTAGTCATACTCATTTGAAATGTCTGAGTCCAGCTCCAGTGCTTGTGGTTAGCTCGTCCTGCACACCCAATAACGCACAAACCCAAGGTTGTCGTACTCACGGTGCAACCGATATGACCGAATAGGTTATCTATTAGGTTTTGTACATGTACGCGATGGCAATGGATTTTAATGTATTACATGTTTAATTTTATGTAATTTATCTATTAGGTTTTGTACAAATTTTAATGTATTGCATTTTATTATTATTATTTTTTAAACTCTTACATGTATGTGATGACAATTGATCAAAATAGTTGAATGGAATTATCACAACATATATTTGTTAGCCTATCATTTTTATGTATATATTTGAATTTTTCCCCATACCATACATCAATAAAAACAATAATAAAATACACTATACAAACAATAATAAAAATGACATCATTCAAACAATAATAAAATACACCATACAAATAATAATAAAATGATATCATTCAAACAATAATAAAATATACCATTCAAACAATAATAAAATGACATCCAATTCATATGCATGCCCGTCCATCCATGCTTTAATCAAATTCCTCAAAGCCTGCATTTTCACAAACCAAATGAATTTAATAAATACAACCAATTTAGCAAAGTTTGTTGACATATAAATAAACTCATAAACACTAAATACTTACTGAGGGCCCTTCCTTAGAATATAGTTTTAGCCACGCGCTTTCTTAACCTCTTGGAATGTGTCGATGTGAAATTAAATGGTCGATCTTGAGCAAGGTATTCCATAAACATAAGTAAAAAAAATGCCATAGTTTTCGCTTCTGACATCCTGTTTTGGCACATCACGAACACATCTATATTGTAATGTCGGTGGAGTATTTGGCGGTTAAATTCCCTTTAATGTATAGAAATTACTCGCCTTCATTAGGTGTGTTAGTGTCCTAAATGGCATCAATAACTTCTTCACCCTCTCTAAGCTATTGGTATATTAGGCAGAGTCGTATACATACAACTTCCAATCATTGATATCCAATACACCACACACCCAATGTTGGTTGTCGAAGTTGAAGGAAATAAATATCTATCGACCAATGAAGAGAAATAAGTACCAATAATCAATTTTATTGTAAACAACTTACAGTTGTACACCACCTTGTCAACGCTACTCCATGGTCGAAAGAATTCAATTGACTATTGATAGGAGATGTCATTGATTTGATCAACAAAAAATATGGGCCACTCCATATTTGAACCCAACTGTTTAAACTCATTGTAACACTATGGGAGAAGTCTAACAAACTGGGTCGAAACAGTCGTCTAGTTATCATCTGGAAAAGATTTACCGGGTATACCCATAAAAGCTTCGATATGCTGTGTACGCAGATAAATCACATCATAAGTTGAAAGTGATAACTAATATAAACAAATACAAAGGAAGGGTACATACCGTGTTTTTCAACTATTGCCCTAGTATTATAATTTGGGTCCACCATGGTTTGGGCATCTAGGTGGTCGTTCTGGTTGGTCCCCCAAGGAAGACACGTCGAGTAGAAGTATCTAACACTTGACGATACTATATTGTGAACTTTGTATAGGATTCAGCCAATCACGAGTCCAGATAATGGTCCTCAGTTATGGGTTGTTTATGTTTTTTTCCCTTATTAGGATCTGTGAATGGACTTACCAACTGTTTCCCTTTTCGAAGTATACGTCCGAAAGCTGACACTTTTTTAGTTGTCGTCGACTTCTGAACAGTTGTTAGTTGGTCCTACACTTGTTGTCAGACATCATCGTCTGATGATTCGTCTAACTGGAAAAAGTTAACAAATTTATTTTTATCATTATTTTACAATTAAGCAATTGAAAATAAAAATTAAGTAATAAAACTAATTGAAAATAAAAATTAAGTATGGTGGATAAAAATTTGTACTGAATTTGATGCCTGAACATAAGAATCCTCAAGTCCTGTAATTCGATTATTTAATGATGTCATTTTTTCATGCATCTCACCCCAAAGCATCGATGTTTGTTGTTGCAATTGGTCATGTATCTCCCCCTAAAACATCGATGTTTGTTGTTGTCGTTGGTCCTGTAACTACCCCCAAAACATCAATTGTTGTTGTTGTCGTTGGTCCTGCATCTCCCCCTGAAACATCGATGTTTGTTGTTGCCAATAGGATTGCATCTCCTCATGATATGCTGATGACTGTCGCTCCCACTTTGACCGCATCAGTATAGCGTGCTGGTCCAATTGCTGCTGCATTTGAGAGCTGATGCCTCTTCCATGTTCCATTAATATTTGTTAAAGACGGTTGTATGAAATACCACTGTACGACGTCCTATGGACCGAGCGTCTTGCAAGCTCATTTATCTGGTGCTTTCGAGAATGGAAGGCGCGGGAAGTAGACCTCCGTGGTAGGGAAATAGGTACATTAGGTGTATCCCTATGTGACTCTTGGGGGTATGCTATACGGGAGGATGACACTTGTAGAGGGGATATATGTCCAATACGAGATGTCTGAGGAACCATAAGTCTGGCACCTCGTGATGAAGAAATTCGTACGGAAGCAATGGAAGACGAAGAAGACCCTTTAGAGGTTGTCTGAAAGGCAACAAGACGATTCGACTGAATGGCATCATCATCGTCTGAATGTGTAGATGGTGCATGTTCTCTCATAAACTCCAAGGCTCGAATATACCACTCAGAGTAACGCTCAATGTTGGTCGGATGTAATGCAGTTGTAATCTCCTCCTAGAACATGAAAGAAATTTATAAAAATGATTGAAATACAAAACGGAATAATAAAATATAAATGAGCAACATATCGGAGAAGCATCCCAAAGTATCGATATGTCATCCCATGTAGGTAGAACAACTGTTTTCTATTTTAGGATATAGGGGATTCGATCATTTGCTTCCAAACGAATATAAGGTGATAGATTTTGAATCGTCTCATAAATCCAATACTACACAATGTACAACATTTATGGTTAGTATTTGCAATACTCAATATGAATGTAAAAAGTTAACAAATATATGATACTTACTTGAAAAGCAATCGAGTATCCTAAAATACTATAACTGAGAAGTGGGAGTGGATTTGTGTATGGCGGGTAATGTTTAACACAATATTGATATTTGTTATGTATACCTTTTCGTATCGAGTCAACTGTTTTATTCCATGTCAGTGTTCCCCATGGGTATCGACTAAATGCATCTAAATTGTTCGCTAAATGCAAAAAATGATTAGGTACTTTGGTTCTATTATCCGCCCCTAATAATCTTGTAAATGTGTAATACAATACCGCAAACTTTACTGCGTTGTCATCATTGTCTCCCCAAACTTCATTGTCAAGTGCTTGCTCGATCTCCCCATGAGACAACAACCTATGAATGTTCGAAAAGTATTTCTCTCTCAATCGAGGCGTATCTGTGCAATTAACGTAATTGGACATGTCCATGTCCTCCCCGAAAATCAAACCAGTCACGAGTGCAAACTCAACAAGACTGAATCGGAATTCAACACCATTTATTCTGAACCACATTGCCTTGTCTGGGTTCCGTGATTGATCATACGTAATAACATTGCTTGAATAAAACGGTACTGAACCGTGGCTCCGCCAAATCTAATAAATGTCCAAAACAAGTTGTCTGAAAAATGGCTCTTTGAGTAAACATTAGTTTATTCCTAATTATAGTCACAGTGTCCATTTTTGTCTGAAGCAACATGTGCACACGGAATCTGTATGCATCGTGGAATCTGTATCCCCTTCTTGATGGTTGATTACAAATGCCTAGAAAATATATATTAATTCCTTAAATTACATTAATGAAAAAAATTGGATTATTATTAGTAAATTAAAAAAGCATATATGCAAAACAACGTAAACTGTACAAACATGTCTTAAAAATTCCAAAAGCAATAACTCACGAGATTCATGTATTAGAATTTGTACCGCTTTAACATAACACAATTTCTTCTTCACATCACTACAATAATCAGTTATGCACATACTATATAGATAGAAAGATATAACCAAAAAAATAATAACAATTAAAAAATGGGCTAAAATGTTTTACATAGGAAAAAGGGGGAAGGTTATTTTAGTTAATTTCCTGTAAAACAACAAATTTATCAATTTTGTTATCAATTTAATTTTTTATATCTTTCTTCTACATTTTAAAATAACTGTAAATCTACACATTATAGGTTTTAAATTAGTCATAATTAAATATATGTATCTTTAGAAAATTCACGCTAAATGAACTTAAATTTCATACAACTAAAGTCAAAAAAGAAATAATTTACATTCTCAATACAGAGAGAAAGAATAATTTAATTCTAAAAGAAAAATAAAAGCTAACTAAATGCAAAATTCGAACCCCCAACAACTTCACTTCATTTTCCTCAAGCATAGACACAAATTATAAAATTGTTTCCTTAGCTTAAACCATTAACTAATTTACTTTTGCAACGAAACAAAATAGAAATTCATAAAATTCCACTAAAAAAGGAAAAAAAAACCATTAATAAATACATAACTAATGCACCAAACCCACAAAAATTACTGTCAATGAAAAATGAAAAAGGACAAAATTGCTAAATTATGCTAAACTACATAATTTAACCCACAAAAATCTTTGATCATATTAATCCAACCCCAAAAAAAAAAAACCTTTGAAAATATATATTATCAAATTTGATATAACGAAACCTAACCTATCTTCCTGTCATAATGTTGATAGTACCAATGTTCGATGAAACTATTTGCTGGATTTTCTTCTGAACGAGAAAATAACCTGAAGCAAGCGACTAAACACTTTTGTGGGAAATGTGGAAGCAAGCGACTAAAAACTTTTGTGGGAAAAAAATGAAAACACTTGCATATATATATTTCCAATCAAGCAAAACGTTCCAGTGAATTATTGAGACATGACAACCAGTGAATTATTAAAGTAAATGGACTATTCATGTCAGTGAATTATTCATATATATTTTTTAGGATACTCCACGTTCATGCATTCCTTAATAAAATTATGTACTATTCATGTCAATAATTCAACTTTATGTCAGGATTCATTATTTCATTTGGAAATATTTTTTAAAAAACTCTGCATAATAGTAAAGATTCAAAAGAATAATTAAAGGGTGGGAAAAAGGGTTGGCGATATGCAATAAAAAACCAAAAGGGTTGGACACCAACCTTAAATAAAATAAAACGCCAACCGTTTTATACACCATCAACCTTTTGGTTTACACAAGGGTGGGCCCACCCTAAATCCTTGCTAAATTTTATTGTAGAAGCATGAATGAATATTGCAGAAGAATCTTGCAAAGAATAAATTGACTTGCAGGGATGAATTTTAGCAATAGTATTCACGTGAAACATGTCTTAATATTATATTATATATATATCACACTTATATTAAACATACCACAAAGAGAGAGAGATCTCAATTTCATTGAGCAATCGGCCGATGAAACTTGTTGGATTTGCAGAGACAAAATAATGGCAGGACAACAGGTAAGGTTTATAAAAACCTTAGCATAAATGTATCTGTATTATATTGTACCAAAATTATATCAATTTGGATTCATTCTAAATCACTTGAATTAATTCTATCGGAATTCAATTAAGTAAATCAACATATTGTTAAATATTGCAATTTTCATAATATTGTTGATTAGCCAATTGGTTAAATTTTAAAATAGAAAAAACTGTTAGAAAACTAATTTAGACTGGAAAGATTTGGAAAAAATAAGGGGTTGGCGACGCCTTATTATTGAATTTTGTCTTAATTTATTTATATTTTAAAAATACATTTTTTATTTTAGCTGAATTTATTTATATTTAAATTAAAATATATATTTTGTTTAAAGTAAATATTTATATTGTTATGCATATATTAATTATTATTATTTATTTGTTGGCCATACATAAGGTGAACATGTTGACTAAGGACTACTATCTAAACTATAAGATGAATTCAGTGCACAACCTTTTCACTCATCTTGGTGTCATGTATGAAAGATATTATGATTTAAAAGACAAGGACATAAAATTAACTGAAAATGAGAGGATATCTGGATTAATAAGGTCATTACCAGATTATAAGACTTCAATAATTTATGATCTTGTTTGAGATAAAAAATTCAAGAATTATTGGCAATGTGTGGATGAATTACAGCTCGCTGAAGAACGCAAAATTGTAATTAATATAAGAAAGTTAACATTTTTCTCTATTTTCCCAAATCAACAAAGTGCGAGACATGTAGGCTATTGCAAGCATTATAATAACTTTATCTTAGATAAAGTTACTCATAATATTATTAGAGATAGAGAAAATGTCTTTTCTCAATCTGATTAGTGGAGATCGAATTCTTATAAATATAGAGAGTGTTTGATTATCAAGATGCCTTGTTTTAGATTGTACAAATCTCAAGCCAAGGATGGTTCGGAAGTTGGTCGTAGTAATTGAATTTCATGACCAAATTATGAAAATGTTGAGCTCCATATTGATATAATATAATATATTTTATGGTTAAAATAAGAGTTGTCATCAATGTCAACCCTTGGCGCTAACGCCAAGGGTTGGCGTGCTAACCCTTATATATATAATATTATAATATAATTATAATTATATAATACATAACGCCAAGGGTTGGCGATGACGCCAACCCTTATATTTATAATATTATATTATATTATAATATAATTATAATATATTATAATATATTATTATTATAATATAATTATATATTATATAATATATAATATATTATATATTATTTATAAAATATTATATATATATATATAATGGTTAAAATAAGGGTTGGCTTTGACACCGACCCTTATTTCATCTTTAACGCCGTTTGTTTTTTTTTTTTCAGTTAAATATCAAGATTTTTTTTCTTTTTTATGTTAAATCCTTAAATGTCAGTTTTTTATTTTTTTTAGTTAAATACTACTAAATGATCTTTTTCGATCGTCATTTCTTTCAAGGTATAAAGTGGATATGATTGAGTTTTTGTGGGTTGCTTTTTTTTTTTTAATTCTTACTTTGAATAATTCTTAATCTGAAGAATTCAGTTTTTTCCTTACTTCTTTTATTTTTGAAGATGAGAAAGAAGAGAGAGTATCTCTCTACATTATTCGTTTATCACTTGAAAGATGAGAAAGAAGAGATAAAAAGTTATAGAGAAAAAGAGAAAGAATCTCTGCATAAAAGATTAAAGAGAGGTATTTTGAGAAAATTGATTATTGTTATGGTATATTTGTTTAAACTTTAGGATGGATGACATTTATGTATACACAGATTAAAATAAGAGTAAAAATTTCAATTTTCCTTTAGTTTATATCTACCCCTATTTGCCTTGACATTATTGAGTAACAATTTTATTTTTTAAATGAAAAAATAATCATATAATTAAAAGGTTTAGGCGGCCACGCCACGCCATACATCTTTTAAAGGCTCTCCTTAGGGAAAAACATAATAAAAACGCAACCCATCTAAATTGAAGTGCTTTTCCAACGTCTAAAGCAGAGTTAAAAAGCTATAAAACCACTCCCTTCTGCTTCTTTGCTCTTTCTATCTCTCTCTCTCTCTCTACGTTGGAAAATGCGAAAGTGTTTTTGCTTTCTGTTGGAATTCCAAAGGAACTCTCAATTGAAGGTAACGAATTGTGTCTCCCATTTCTTTCTTTCTTTCAATTCTCATACTTGTTCCATTAACACTTCTCAAAACCAATTTGTTCTTTCTTCTTCATCTTTTTAGATGGAGAATTGGTCATCCGTGTTTGGCTTTTGTGTTTTTCATCAGGTTTCTTTGAGATTTCGTCGCCTACAGAAATAAGTAAAAGCAAATTCTTCGTCTCAATTCTCTCGGTAAGTTCTCAAACATCAAACGAATCTTCTTAAATTTCTAATAATAAGAGCACACAGTTCTCACAATCGTTACAACTGCAACTCTGAATTGTCTTCTCCTATATATATATATATATATTCCAGCAGAAATGACCTAGTAAGAATTAAAAAGCAAAAGTGAAAGGAGTTTTTACATGGCAGAATGTGGTAAATAATGGTTATGGAAATACAGCTAGGAAATTCTGTATGTGTGTGAGGAACAGCTAGGAAATTTAATAGGTGGGAGTTAATTTGGCAAATTGGGGCGGCGTTTCTTGATTGTTGCAGAAGGCAATCTGCAAATAATTGTAAGGCTATGAGTTGTTACAGTACAGGGGTGGTGGATGGAAACGGGCGATGCCTGAAGGTATCTGTCTTTGGTGATTACTGGGACTGTAAGGATACGGGTGATGTACGGTCATATTTGTTAAAGTTGGAATCTAATTTTATTTAGAGAAATTGAAATTTTTAGTCTTACTTTAATCCGTGTATATATATATGTCACTTTTTTCAAAACTTAGACAAATATACCACAACAGTAATCTACTTTTTCAAAATACCCTCTTAAAATGCCTTATACAAAGATTCTCTTTTTTTCTTTGCAATTTTTTCCTTTCAAATGAGAATCTATGCAAAGAAATCCTCTCTTTTTTTCTTTGCAACTTTGGAATTGTACTGTAAAAAATAGAATAAGTACTCCAAAATGGAGTCAGTGTTTCAAAAATAAAAGAAAGAAGAAAAAAACTAAAAAGTGAAACAGATTTTAAATTAAGAATTATTCAAAGTAAAGATATAAAATAAAAAGAGCAACCCATCAAAACTCGATTATATCCACTTCATACCTTATATTAGACCCTAATTATTAGGATAATCAAAAAAAATTATTTAATAAGATTTAACTAAAAAAAATAAAAGATTAACGTTTAATTAAAAAAAAAATTGTTACTGAAAAAAAAAGTTACTGCAAAAAAAAAAAAAGGTTTAAAAGGGTTGGCGTGGGGTTGGCGTAACCTTGCTTTTTTTTAAAGGGTTGGCAAATAAAGCCTTTAACCTTGCTTTTTTTTAAAAGGGTTGGCGTACCAACCCTTTTAAAATAAACCCTTTAACCTTGCTTTTTCTAAAAGGGTTGGCGCAACCTTGCTTTTTCTAGAAGGGTTGGCGCAACCTTGCTTTTTTTTAAAACGGTTGGCGTGCCAACCTTTTAAAATAAATCCTTTGACCTTGCTTTTTCTAAAAGGGTTGGCGTACCAACCTTTTTAAAATAAACCCTTTAACCTTGCTTTTTTTTAAAGGGTTGGCCAGGCGCCCACCCTTTTAAAATAAAAAAAGGCTGGCTCATTTTAAAAGGGTTGGCGTCTCTTTTTTTAAATTTGTGCTATTATAAATAATTTTTTAAAAAATTTTAAATGCTTCAAGATGGAATAATATACTGACATAATGTTAAATAATACGTCAAGATAGAATAATGTATTGTTATGTTTTCAGTAAGTATAATGAATATATATAAATAAAAAATGCATCAATATGAAATATTACAATGATATATATGAATAATTCATTGACATAAATAATGTATTTACTTTAATAATTCACTAACAAGTAGAGGAGAATATATTCCTCATGCTCTCCTTCTTACCTTTCATGTGAAAGTTTTGCTTGCTTCCATATATATGTGCAAGTTTTGGCAAATTTTTTTTTTGCCAAAAATGTTTGGTTGCTTATTTCCATATTTTCTCTAAAAGTATTTGATTCTGCATAGATCATCGGATTGTTTTCTCGTTCACGAAGAAAATTCAACAAACAACTTCATCGATCACTGATACTATCAACGTAATGGCAGAAAGACAGGTTAGATTTTGTTATATCAAATGAAAGTAGAAATATATCATATCAAATTTAATTTTGATCTAAATTCAATGTAAATTGAATTTTAATTTAGTCCGAATTTAAATTAATTTGATTTGATTGGATTAATTTGAAATTTGGTCTGAATTTAAATTAATTTGATTGGATTAATTTGAAATTTGGTCCAATTTAAATTAATTTGAAAAAATTGGATTAATTTGAAATTGAAATTAAAATTAATATGAAATTGTTCAAATTAATTTGAAATTGGGTGAGTAGCGTACCATGGTTGGCGATTTCGCCAAGCTTTGTCAGGCAGAATATTTCACTAATATGAAAGTAAGCAAAACTTCCACAAGAAATAAAGATGAAGAGAACCAACTTTTCCAAAAGAATAATGTATGACAAGATAAACAAAAATATTAAAAAATTAGAGTGAAAGCACAACATGCATTTTATTATTGTTTGTAGTTCAGTAGATTTTATTATGGGAAATTGAAATTTGATTATTGTCTGCTGGTGATTCAAATCTAAAATGTAGCTTAAATGATCAAAAATGATAATTTTACATCAAATATTATGAACACTCAAATTTTTTACTTTTTTTTATGAAAAATGACGTCATGCATATTAATTCACTGATAATCTATTTTTTTTTATTCTAATGTTACATTAGCTAATGTCAATTATGTTAATTTAATAATGATAATCTAGTTTGTTTCATTAATGTAATTTAATGAATTAATATATATTTTCAGACATTTGCAATCAACTACCAAGAGGGGGCATATAGATTCCATGATGCATACAGATTCCGAGTGCACATGTCACTTCGGACAAAGATGGATATTATGACTATAATTAGGAATAAACTAACATTTACTCAGAGAGCCATTTTTCGGACAACCTGTTTTGGACACTTATTAGATTTCACGGAGCCACGATTCAGTGCCATATTTATTCAAGCGATGTTATTTCGTATGATCAACCGCGGGAACCCAGACAAAGAAATATGGTTCAGAATAAATGGTGTTGAATTTCGATTCAGTCCTGTTGAGTTTGCACTAGTCACTGGTCTGATTTTTGGGGAGGACATGGATGTGTCCAATTACGTTAATTGCACGGAGACGCCTCGATTGAGAGAGGAATACTTCCCGAACATTCACAGGTTGTTATCCCATGGGGAGATCGAGCAAGCATTCAACAATGAAATTTGGGGAGACAATGATGACGACGCAGTGAAGTTCGCGGTCTTATATTATGCATTTACAGGATTATTAGGGGCAGACAACAGAACCAAAATACCTGATCATTTTTTGCATTTAGTGGATAATTTAGATGCATTTAGTCGATACCCATGGGGAACACTGACATGGAATAAAACAGTTGACTCAATGCGGAAAGGTATCCATAACAAATATCAGTATTGTGTTGAACATTACCCCCCATACACAAGTCCGCTTCCACTTCTCAGTTACAGTATTTTAGGATACCCGATTGCTTTTCAAGTAAGTATCATATAATAGATAAAGTTTATATTCATACCGACTATTGTAAATACTAACTATAAATGTTATATATTGTGTAGTATTGGATTTATGAGACGATTCAAAATCTATCGCCTTATATCCGTCTGGAAGTAAATGATCGAATCCCCCGTATCTTGAAATGGAAAACAATTGTACTACCTACATGGGATGACATATTAATACTTTGGGACGCTCCTCCGGTAAGTTGCTCATTTATATTTTATTATTTCATTTTGTATTTCATTAATTTTTATAAATTTCCTTTATGTTCCAGGAGGGGATTACAACTACATTACATCCGACCGAGACTGAGCGTTACTCTGAGTGGTATATTCGAGCTTTAGAGTTTATGGGAGAAGATACACCATCGACATCATCAGATGACGAGTCTATAGATTCAGACAATGATGATGACATCCAGTCGAATCATTCTATTCCTTTTCAGATAGCCCCTAGAGGGTCTTCACAGTCTTCCACCGCTTCCTTACGAATATCTTTATCACGAGGTGCCAGACCCGTTATTCCTCTGACGTCTCATATTAGACAGACATCCCCTTCACATGTGTCATCCTCTCGCACTGGACACCCCCGAGAGTCACATAGGGCCTTTGATAATGTACGTGTTTTCCCTCCACAAATGTTTACTTCTCGTGGCTCTCATCCTCAAGAGCACCAGATGGACGAGCTTGTAAGACACTCGATCCATGGGACATCGTACAGTGATGTATCATATGACCGTCTTCAACAGATCTTAACAGAACATGGAAGAGGCATAAGCTCTCAGATACAACAACAATTAGACCAGCACGCTGTAATGATGCGTACGGAGTGGGAGAGACAGTTATCAATGTTTCGTGAGGAGATGCAATCACATTGGCAACAACAAACATCGATATTTCATAAGGAGATACAGGATCAACGACAACAACAAACATCGATACTTCGGGGGGAGATGCAAGAACTCCAAACATCATTAAATAATCGAATTGCAAGACTTGAGGATTCTTATGTTCAGGCATCAAGATCAATACCGGTTATTATCCACCATACTTAATTTTTATTTCCTCTTACACTGTTATAAATAATGATAAGCATAAATTTTTGAACTTTTTTCAGTTGGATGACTTATCGGATAATAATGTCCGACAACAAGTGCAGGACCAACCAATCACTATTCAGAAGTTGACAAGAACTAAAAAAGTGTGAGCATTCAGGGAAATAGTTGGTAAGTCTATTCATAGATCCAACAAAGGCAAAAAAGAACAAACAACCCATACCTGAGGACCATTATTTGGACTTGCGATTGGCTAAGGCCTATTCAGAGTTCTTATTATGGTATCATCATGTATCAGGTAATGGCACTCGACATATCTTCCTTGGGGGACCAACTGGAATGACTACCTATATACACAAATTATGATGGACCCAAATTGTAACACCAGGGAAATGGTTAAAAAACATGGTATGTACCCTTCTTTTATATTTGTTCATATTAGTTATCACTTTCAACTTATGATGTAATTTATTTGTATACACAACACATCGAACATTTAATAGGAATACTTTGTAAATCTTTTTCAAATGATAACTGAATGACTGTTTCAACCCAGTTCGTTGGACTTCTCCCATAGTACTATGATGAGTTTAAACGGTTAGATGCAAATATGGAATGACCTATATTTTTCTTACATCAAATTAATGGCATCTCACATCAACAGTCAACTGAATTCTTTCGGCCATAGAGTAGTATTGACAATGTGGTGTACAATTGTAAGTTGTTTATGATATATTTGATTATTGGTACTTATTTCTCTTCATTGGTTGGCAAGTATTCATTCCCTTCAACATTGACAATCAACATTAGATGTATGGCGTATTAGATATCAACAATTGGAAGTTGTATGTATACGACTCTGCCTAATATACCACTAGCTTAGAGAGGGTGAAGAAGTTAATGATCCCATATAGGACACTGACACACCTAATGAAGGCGAGTAATTTCTATACATCAAAGAGAATTCAATTGCTAGTTATTCCGCTGACATTACAATACAAGTGTATTCGTGATATGCCAAAACAAGATGTAGGAAGCCGAGACTATTACGTTTTTTTACTTATGTTTGCGGAATATCTTGCCTGAGATCGGCCATTTAATTTCACAGTGAAACATTTCAGGAGGTTAAAAAGTGCGTGGCTAAAACCATATTCCAAGGAAGGGCCTTCACTAAGTATTTAGTGTTTATGAGTTTATTTATATGTTAGCAGACTTTACTTAATTGGTTGTATTTATTAAATTCAATTAGATTATGAAAATGTAGACTTTGAGGAATTTGATTAAGGTATGGGTGGGCGGGCATGCATATGGATTGTATGTCATTTTGTTATTGTTTGAATTATGTATTTTATTATTGTTTTATTAATATATGGTATAGGCAAAAAATCAAATATATACATAAATTGATAGGCTAACAAATAAATATTGTGATAATTGCATTCTACTATGTTGATCCATTGTCATCGCGTACAAGTAAGAGTTTGAACATAAAAAATCAAAACATTAAAATTGGTATAAAACCCAATAGATAAATTACATAAAATTAAACATGTAATATACAATTGAAATTATAATATCAGACGCAATCAGAACATTAACCATGATAACTTATTCGGTCGTATGGGTTGCACCGTGACTACGACGACCTCGGCTTCATCGATTACTTAGTGTGTAGGACGAGTCAACCACAAGCACTAGATCTAAACTTTGACATTTCAAACGAGTATGACTAGGTTAATGATATTGGCTGCAGTATTGTTGTCGAACTTCCTCTCCTTGTGAAGGTTTTCTTATATGATTGGAAGGACGATCAGACCTTCGTTGCTCTCTTACTAGAGGATAAATCGCAGACATATTTGATGATGCCCAAGTTGATTGATCCCTTAGTGGATTAATATCTTCTTTGTACACCCTATATAAATATTTAATAGAGTAATATGTACTGACCCAACCTACACAGTGTGACAGATTATTATATCTTGCTATAGTTGCATTATGTGCACACAAAATTTGGGAATGTTGAAATTTTCCACAATCACACGTTCGATATAGAAGATTCATGATGAACACTTGTTGCCATGAATCATGAACTTCATATTATTGCATGTTAATTGGTTTAAAAACCATGTTAGTATATTTGAACACATATCGAGCAAACTTGTCCTCAACTTATGGCGTTAACGAGTGAGATCTCTCACCTACAAAAAACAACTAAAATAAATGCAATGAAAAAACAAAAACATCATTAAAATTTTAGTTATACAAACTAGCCATGTTTCGCCTATTGAAAAACCAATGTTGCATTGTACTTCGAAGAAACTTAACCAATATGGTGATAGGCATAGCGCTAGCAGTCCGTGTCAAAGCATTGAAGGATTCAACAATATTGGTCATCATAATATTGTACCGCTATCCTCCAAAGTGGGCACGCACCCATCTTTTATATCCAATGTTGGTCAAATAGGCTACTGCAGTGGGATTTACTCTGACAATTCTACTCATAGCAGTTTGAAAATCTGTGAGGTGATATGTCTTAGTAGCTTTCCAAAATAATCGTTCAATATGTTTAGTTTTTTTGAATTACGAACGTTTGTTTTCCTTTATATGATAATTACAAAACCCATGACAAGCATGAGACATTATGTTTGCGACCGACGTACTTATTGAATGATGGTGATTAGAAATAATAGTTAAATCTAGCAAATCACCAATGCACATGTTAAGGTATGTCAAAAAAGGCATCCATATATCTATTCCCTTTTTGTGCCCAATATTGAATGCCAGTGGGTAAATTTGATTATTACCATCCTTCACAACAACAATGAAAAAAGATCTAAGATACTTTTCCTTTAAGTGTGAAGCATTAATGCATATCATCGGGCAACAGAATTGTTGGAACCCTTTTATAGAACACCTCATACACATGAAAAAAAACTTGAACCTATTTTTCGGATCGATATCAATACGTGTCACAGTTTTTGGGTCATCTTAAACTCCAAATTATGATAATACTCATGTAATATACTGAAAGACTCTTCCAGAGATCTTTGTAATGCATTTTTTGCATATGTTTTAGCACGTCATACTTGTGTGTAGGATATGTCAATTATGTACCTATCTGTCATGTTTGAAATAATTTCCTTTGATCGATAAATGCAATCAATCATAAACATTGATTTAAGTATGTTCCCTAATGATTTTACACTAGCTTGTCTATAGTGTGGTAATATTTGATCCCGCAAACAAGTGTGGGTCTTGTCCACATGTCGTAAGACATAATAGTCTCTGTCTTGCTCTCTCGTTGCTTGTGCCAACATTTACATTATGGGTGTATGCATTTAAGCTCATACCATATGTTATTGGAGTGACCAACCTTCCATTAAATTCTTATCTCTAAGGCATATGCTCGAAATAATGCTCTCAATTCTACCTTGGAGTTATAAAAACCTATCACTTATAAATAGTTACCCCTTTGTGTTGCCCGATTACTAATATTTGCAATCTTAACATCAACAACAGGCTCAAGAACCTATTTAAATGGATTTGAATTAGGAATGTGACTTGGATCTGCTCCAATATTCATAAAGTCATGACATCTTATGCTACATTCAACCCCCTCGTTACAAGCATGACTTTGACTTCTGCCAACGTCTTGACTCGAAACATGCCCTCATCAAACCCTGAGAATTCTTTGTCGTCATCATCATCATCATCTTCCTCCTCCTTATTACCTTTTACTTCATAATCCTCATCCATGCCGTCATCATTATCATCATCAACACTATAATTTCCACCAAACTCTTGAAAACTTTGTAAATGTGCCCACTCATTTGTCAGATGATTTTTCCTTTCTTTCTCATGAATATCTTCGCCTTGTTGATTGTCTCTTCCATCAATTTGACTCTCGGTAACAAAAAGTTTTGTGTATCTTTGTGAACTTCTTGCTACAACTATCAAAAACTCCACATCAATATTGTCTACAATCTCTATCGGACCCATATCACTTAGTGTAAATTTGCACACATTTGACTGACTTCGATCGAGTCTTAGACGATAACTGATTCTTACAATGAATCCTTCAAAATCAATATTTGTGTCAATACACATCCCTCTCTCATTCCCACCAACATATCTTGCCACATTATCATCACCTTCAACCCATTGGCCTCCATAGCGAATCTTAAATGTAACTTTTTCCTTCATGACTAAAAATTAACCTAAAAAACATAAAAACTCCAAATTACACTATTTTACTATTTTTTCAAATTAAGCCTCAACTACAATACCAATGCAACCAAGCTTCATACATATGTATTTACAACACATTAAACTATCATATTATCAAGTGATGTACAAAAATTGATCAAGGCAAGACAATAAAAAACAGAAGAAAATGACAGTGGCAATTTTATAATTTTTTATGTAACTCTCTACCAAGACAAGGAAAACAATACACACATGAGCACCAAATTGGAATAAACAAACATAAAAAATAAAGGAATTGAGTGTAATGAAAGAAAACAAAAAAAAATTCACTAGGGCCTAGGGGGTTGGCGTTAACACCAACCTACTCTTCGTCTAGAATTTTTCCTGTCCTACATTTTGGTATTTTATAACCATTACTACAACATTAAACAATATTATAACAACTTTAAATAATAGAAGAACTATGAAATAATAACATTAAACAATCTAACAGCATAAAATCACAATAAAATTAAATTTTACATAAAGTTATGAATATGAATCTACCATATTTATTTCATTTTCAATTATTCATAAAGAAAACATATAACATACGGGCTTAAGTCAAGATTGACCTGAATGTTGATGATTTTGCTATGAAGTCTTTGCAACAGATGTTAATTCTTTTAATAAATTTAGCAATTTTCGCCTTTGCCTCCCTTGTGTCCAAGTTAAATATTTTATAATGGTTTTCTCATAGGTTTTATTGTTCAATCATGTGTCTTCTTCCATTAATATTTTATTTTTTCATGCTGTAGAGATTTCTTCCTCACTTGAAAGCTAAGGAAGAAGAGAGAAAAAGTTGCAGAGAAAAAGAGAGAATCTTTGCATGGGTCATTTCAAGAGGGGTATTTTGGAAAAGTAGAGTATTGTTGTAATATATTTGTTTAAGTTTTGAAATGAGTGGCTCATATGTATATACAGATTAAAATAAAGTTAAAAATTTCAATTTCTTTTTTATTTATGTCAACTCAAAACTCGTTTTGCACCGATGTGGGTGAATTTCTGTTGACACCCTTGGGGTGTATTTGGTTATAATGCATTAAAGGTTATTTTGGTAATTTATCTTTTGTTATTTATATTATTTTATTTGAGTTATAAATAATAAAATATTTTAGTAGTATTTTATTACTAATGATGATGTGACAGATAATATAAGGGGTAATCTGATTACTATCTTTATCTTATGAATTAAAAAATTATCAAGACAATCTTTACTTTATTATAATTATATCTTTATTTAGAGTAAAAATAATCTCATTTTTAATTAATATAACAAATAACATAAAAAAAATATTTTAGAATAATTATACCTCTAACCAAACACAATAATTATTTATATCTACCTAATTTATCAATTTTTATCAAACATAGTAATAATTTATACATAATAATCTTCAAAATAATATATCTTTAAAGTAATTTTTTAATTTTAATAATAAAATATTTCTCAATCCAAACACCCTCTTAAAATTTCATTTGAAGACTCCATTTATAACTAGTTTTGAAAACTAACATCAAAGCCCCAGCCGTAGGTATTAGACTTAGTCTTGTTAAGGGCAAATCTAGTAAGCCCTTCTAGTTTTTAGTGTATTTTTAAACATCCCTAGAGTTGGAGGAAACTTACTCTTTTCTCCTCTAATTACTGTTGCATTGATCTCCCCTTTGTTGGGGGAGATTAGCATAGTAAATAATTTAAGATCTCAAGAGAAATTGGTTATGTTTATAGTTTAACTTGTATAGGACTTAGTGATCGTTACTAAAATGTAGGGTGTTTTTGAAATTAAGAACAAGCCTCAGGGGATAAAAAAATTAACTCAATTATGTATACGCTGAATTTTGATTTCATTTGATTTGATTTTTATATTTGAGGGTCTAAGTTAGAAGTGTCAAATGAATTGGGTTGATCAACTCGAAACACAGGAAAATGGTCTGACTCAAAAGAATCCAACCCACTATTGTAGTGGGTCGAGTCTGGCTTAGACACAAACTTGACTCGATTTGTTACTATTTTCATAATAATTAAAAATTAATTAATTATTAATTATAATATAAAAACTTATTTTTTATTAAAATTAATGGATCAGTATGTTATTGTTGAGTTCGACCCGAACCATTACTATAGGGTCTAACTTGGTCTCATACATATAGGATCAAGACATGGACTTTATATTTTCATGGACGGATCTAACTTGTAAGACTTTTTATTGTACGGGTCTTAGACCCGCCATGATCCATTGCCACCTCTAAACTAAGTAATGTATATTCACATTGTCATAGATAGATGAAAGATGTCTATTATTTCTATTTTACAGGGAAGAAGAGCTTTTTCAAGAAGAACCAAAAACACAAAAAATATCTTTAGTTGCAATTAGCTGGGAACTTCAACATACTCTCTGAATTGAAAACATTATGGAACATATTTTACTATAAAGTATGTGTCTTCAAATCACAATGAAGTAACACCGCCCTTTCATAAAAGATTTTTCCCATTATGATTGTTACATTGTAATTTCTTACACCCCAAACATTTGTTTAGGTATATTCTTATACGAGTCAGCATTTGCAGTCATAATAAATGGATAGCTACACAGTTGTGAGTAAGCATACCTCCGATCTAGTAATCATCCAAAAATGTGATTAGATATTTTATTCTATAATAATGAGATGATTTCTTTAGTATCATCGAGATGATTTTTTTATTCTCCACATTTGTGTTATTAAAGGAAAAATATCTCTTCTTTCCCAATCAAGATAAAGTTGTTATTGTAAATATTATATTTTTATTTAATTAGAAAATGAATAAATCGTTATAATCATATTTGGATTAGACATATTAATATATTTATGTTTGAATGTAACTTCTCTTCTTTATTTATAAATATAAAGAACCAATACAAAGGAGAGAAAAACATTTAAGCAAGTTTATATAGAAACACTCTATTATCCTCGCATTCACATCTTTTCAAAATATTTCTCAATGTAAAACCAACAAATAACATTTTGTGGACATGTGTTTTCTAAATATCGGGTCAAACCACATTAAAAATTCATAATTCTCATATTTCTTTTACTTTATATTTATCTTGTATTGTACTGGATATTAGGGTTTATAATTGGATCTTTAATATCGCTAATGTAGTCTAACTCGCACAAAACTTTAAATACGTAAAGTAGTTGGTGATGAGAAATCTCATTGACAATTTGACACTAGAAGAAATATCATATTTGTATCTTATTATTATAGATCCCAATCAGTTGATCAATAGCTCATGGAAGATAGCATAGAAAATGCTCGGATAACCACACATCAAAGAAATCTAATAGTAGTTTTGGACCATCTTATTCCACTATTCCAATCAACCAATCTTAAATTCAAATATGCAACAATAGACACATAATTTTTCCCTAATTGGATCTTTATCACTAAAAGGACTTGTTTGCTAAAGGAGACAAAACTAAGAAAGCATCTACACCACTCCCAATAACCACTTGCTCTCACTGCCAACAAAAGCAATAGAGTATCATCAAACAGAGGATTCCTAATCCTCCCTAGCATGCCACACATACCAAACGTGTCAACTCTTAACAAAGACCCCCTTGATAAAGAAGACATCAAAATACTTTTGACTATGGGACACTAAATCATGCTCAACAAACCCAATACCCTAAGCTTAAAGCCATATCTCAAGATGCTATTAGGCCTAGCATTAGTTCAATAATTGTTGGTGGTAGGATAAGTAGTCCTAATTGCCTATCCTTAAGACCACTTGTGCATGACTAGTTGAATAGCTCTTGACTGAAGATGGTTAAATACACTTTAGTAAGTAATGTCTCTTGACTGAAGGAACAAACTTCCCTTCGATTAAATAATCTCTGCAATCCACTACCATGTATGAACTTCCCACTCGAATATACACAAGCAATGTAATTTGAGTCGTCAAGTTTGAGGGACAAAACAACAATCAATGGGTAACACCTATGGATGCACGAAGCATGCCTCCTATCAAAAGGATGGTGCCATAATTGGCCTCAACAGACAAACCAATTCCAGTAACCAAACTTTTAAGTTCGACAGATGTGACAACCTGAATACCTTTCGAGCTTCTTTTGGGAAAATGACCAAACATCCCCTTAATAAACGTCTCATTGGGAAACTCTATACATAGCCTGATATTCTCATGGTCAAAACCGACGAGTTAAACATCAAGGGTGAAAATCCTTTGCATTTACATGATGCAATCCACTTTATTAGCTCCCCATCTCTTGCCCTAGACCACCCAACTAACACTTCAACAACATGCAAGAGGAAATATAAAAGGAAAGTCGATAGAGATCAATAGCAAGACCTCATATAACCTCATGGCGTCGTCGCTGGTTGACTTTTCTCTCTCCCCCCTTTTTCAACACTGAAAATTAAAAGAAGAATGTCCTTGTCACTAGAGAAAGATGATTGTCTTCGTCTTTGGATGAAGACAACCTGTTTCTGAAGCTAAAAAATGAGAAGGAGGGAGAAGTTGACTGGTGACAGTGTCGAAAAAGGGAGGAAGAAAAATAAGAAAACCCTATGAGAACAATGCCAAGAATTTTCAAGAGAAAACACAATGAATTTCCCTTGACCTTAGGGCAATACTCCTTTGGCCCCAAAATCACAAAACTTGATAAATATAACTTGAAATTTTCAATTAGAAAGAATGCATGTACCTCTGTCAGTCACAAACAAAAGTAATTATCAGGGACGTAAATCCAGACAAATGATGGAAAAAGCAAATACTGGGAAATTGACAAGACAAAATTAAAAAGAAAGAAACAAAGTGAGAGTAGAAAACGTGCAAGGAATTCAAGCATCAACGCTCCCCCAACCCCTTTATTTCAAAAAGGCTCAACGTTATCCCCCATTTTCCAACTCTATTAATTTATTCAAGTCTGATTTTACCATATTTGGTCAATGGAATTATCAAATTTACCCTTAGTTAATTAGTAACTCATTCCAAATTAGAGAATAGTCACCTCAATGAAATTAACACTACCCCCGAGCAGTTATCAGCCCTTTTTAGAAAGGCTAAAAGGGTCATTTCAACTAAAGTTTGACCTTATTTTTTAAAATATATTTATGGTAGTTTAAAATATTGAATATTTATTTATGATCTAATTATTATTAAATTTTTCTGTTAAAGATAAAGATAAAATTGTTATTTTATTATTAATATTAAAAATATAAAACTTATTATATTTTCTTTTGTAAATTTAAAAAACTAAAAATTTTATCCCAATTTAAAGTTTTTTAATTTTAAAAAGTAATATCCCTTCTCAAAAGTTAGGATTTATTTTCAACAACTCTCCAACGATCATCTTTGGCCATTGATGACTTTTCTTTAAACGCAAAACCGTCGTCGTCCCTTTCAAAAGCAAGGCACTGTCTAGAATCATCTTTCACGAGAGTTGTTGAAAATAAACTCTACATTTTGGAAGAGAAATATTACTTTTCAAAGTTAAAAAACTTAAAATAGGGGATATTATTAATTTTTAAAACCTAGGAAGACAAATAAATTAATTTTATATTTTTTAAATATTAATGATAAAACGACGATTTTTTTTTCGTCTAAAAGAAAAATTTAACAACAGTTAAATTATAAATGAATGTTTAAATTTTTGAACTGTTATAAGTATGTTTTTGATATTAGATTAAAACTTAGGTGAAAAATGGTCTTTTGACCTTCTAAAATTATTGGAATTAACTATACTTAATTTTTAATTTAAAATTATTTAATTATATAATAATATATTATTTATTATTTATATATTCAATATGTATTTAAATATGTGCACACAGAATAATCAAAAATTCAATTCCAAAACAATAAAAATAAATCATTATTATGGAACAATGGAGGATGCAGCAACGCAAGCCAAATATTCTCCTCTACCGGATGTGCTATAAAATTAAATGGCAATAATACCCTTTGACCGTGAGTGGAGGCAATGATGTGTGTTTTCCGGAAAACACGGGGTAAAATTGACATATTGACGACAGAGTGGGAGTCAAGAGCAATTGGGCCCACTAGGAACTCATCATCATACATCACTGCTTGCATGGGACCTACCACCAATGATGCGCTCAAACAAAATGGACAACATCAAGAATGCTGTGTGCTCCTTCTTATCCCATATTTTGCTTTCTTTTCATAAATTAAATAATTTTCTGTTAATTATTTTTCTCTCCAAAAATACAAAAAAATTTCATATTAAATTTGAATTTTTAATCAACCAAATAAAAAAATAATTCCACACTTTTTCTTTCTCTAAAATAAATATATTAAATTATCAGATTGATAACTTTTTTATTTATTTATAAACAAGAATTGATTCAGTTTGAAATTGTGAAATGACAGTAATATCCTCAAACTTTACAAAAGTCAGTCACTATTGAAAGCGGTTTCGATTTTAGACAAATGGTATGCAATGGAACCATCTACACAACTTTTTTCCTATTTTCTTTTAATTTTTGCAAAATAGCCATTGAATTTCTTCCCTTCTAAATCACATCAGCATATCAGCCATCACTTTGTTCACAATCACACGTGGCATCACACGCGCTGCTAATCTTCCCTCCTTGCCTTGCCTTGTTTATTTTATACTCTCTCTATCTCTCTGCTTCAGCAATCCATCTTCTTCATTTTGCCCAACAATTAAAATTAAAAGGTATGATCAAAGCCTCCATCATCTTCTTTCAATTCAAAGCTTGCTTAATTTTAGTTATCGATGTATTTTCTTTTACTAATAGAGTTGTGGTTTCAGTTCTTTTTGTTCTGAATTTTAAAAATAATAACTTCGTTGTTTCTTTCACTAGAATCGTTGTTTTTGGTTTATATTGAACGAAAGTAAATTCTTTGTGCTTGTTTTTATCGTAGAATCATTTTTGTTCAATTAATCATAAAGAAGAGATTTTTACAGCATCTTTTCAAAATTGAACGAACTTGAGCAGTTTTTTTTTTTTTCCTTTAATTCGATTAAATGGGTATGATCTTTGTTGTCACGCATGAATTTTTGTGGATGCTTGATTTTTTTAATGTCTAGAAATTTATTTAGTTTTGTTTGTTTCAGTAATCTATGCGTTTTTTTTTTTTTTAATTTTTGAGTTATATAATACCAGACTTGATCAGATGAGTTGTTTTAATTAGCTACGCCTCACATTTCTGGTTCTGCAAAGTATTTATGCTGTCGACACCTGGAGGTTTTTCTATTATTATTTGATGTCTTGGTATTTGTAATGAACTTATCCAATTTCTCTCTTTTTCAGCGCTAATACAAATATTTGTGAACAAGGCGGTGTTGTGTCAAGTCTTGAGAGGAATAAAATGGTTGGTGAAGCAACAAACTTATGGAGTGAGGAGCTGAACCTGTGCTTTGAGAAGTTGATGATGATTGGTGGCAAAAATAGTGGGGTTGTGAAGATGGACGGTTCGGCCATCACTGAGTGGAAAGATATCCCCATGGAGCTCTTGTTGAGGATCGTGTCACTTGTTGATGATCAGACGGTCGTCAGGGCTTCTGGGGTTTGTTGCGGGTGGAGAGATGCCATTTGTTCGGGCCTTACCCATCTATCCCTCTCTAGGTATTTGCCCTTTTACCTTCTTCAAGATTTTTCTTATATTAATTTTATTTTGAAAAGTAATGAAACTGGACTGATAATCATGTATAATAAATTCCACTGTTAAGAAATTATTATGGAGATTGTCTTAATACTCCATCTGTTTGTGTTACAGGACTATTTTCCCATTTCCAGGACGTACTGTTCTGGCACTGTTATATAGATTTCAACTTCCTAGTAGCGATCTTTACTTAATTGGAGAACCTAAAACCGTTACTTGGGTTTTGCTTCTGATTCTTGTTGAAGTTTCTTTGCGGATACAGTTTCTATGAAAAATTACACAGCAGTCTGGCAATCTAATTGTTCTGTTGAAATTCAGGACCATATATAATTTTTTATCTTTTCAGGCTCTTTAAGTGCTCTTAAATTGTAAGGGCTCCTATAACAAAGTTGGTTTCTTTTAGTTCTTAATAGAAAGGCTCAGAATACTAAATTCTGGAGTAGTTTCTATCAGTTGACTTCAGTGCACATTTCATTTTTGAGTTTTTGATAACACATTCCTAGTTGTATCTTTATGACTGCCAAAAATTGTTGTTCCCCTAGTTTAATTTCCTTCGACAAGTGCCTTGCTACATAGTGTTTATGTTACTTGCAGGGGACTTTGATAGCCTCTTTACACATTAGTTTGGCCTTCACAGAAATGAAAAAATTTTGCTTGTGGTTCAGCAGTGGGTTGGTTGCAGGTGGATCAATCTTGAGTGGATACTCAAATTCAATAAGATGCTGCTAGATTCTCTTCAGAATCTTTTGGCAACATCTTTATGAATTCTTGAGAAATTATCATGATTTGATGGCTAGGTGAAGTCTTGATTTAATTTGTGTTAACTGTGTCTTCTTTCCTTATTTTGATCTCATTGGTTATTTGTATATAATTCTATGTAAATGATTTTTATGCACGTCTTTATGTATGTTTCCATTGTATATGTGTGTGTTTAAATAAGAAACAAAATCTTTTATGTTTTGTGCATCCTCTGCTGAGAAATTTCTGAATATTTCACTTTCTAATCACTTATTTTCAGGTGCAAGAAAAACATGAACAATTTGGTTCTGTCTCTTGCCCCAAAATTCACAAAACTGCAAACTCTGGTGTTGCGCCAAGATAAGCCACAACTTGAGGATAATGCAGTTGAAGCTATTGCAAATTCTTGTCATGATTTGCAGGACCTGGACCTTAGCAAAAGCTTCAATCTGAGTGATCACTCCTTGGGTGCCTTGGGTCATGGTTGTCCTAATCTTATTAAACTCAATATCAGTGGGTGTACAGCTTTCAGTGACCATGCTCTTGCATATCTCACAGAGCATTGTCAGAAACTAAAAATTTTAAATCTCTGTGGGTGTGTAAAAGCTGCAACTGATCATGCATTGCAGGTATAATAATTTTTTTACTTAAAATGTTCTATATGCTTAATATGACGTGAAATGGCTCTGTAAATTTGAATTAATTATTTGCAGGCTATTGGGCGTAACTGTAGTCAGTTGCAGTCTTTAAATCTTGGATGGTGTGAGAATGTTGGGGATTTAGGAGTTATGAGTTTAGCATATGGATGCCCAGATCTCAGATCCCTTGACTTGTGCGGCTGTGTTGACATAACAGGTATTTCATGTGTTGATGATTATTTGGCTTCTTAGAAACTGTTTTGGGTTAATCGTGATTATTTGTCAGGTTATTTTGGTTAAATCTCATTGTCAGACTTGATTAAACTTTGGTATCCTTACCATGAGATTTCACTGAACAACTTGTGCATGGTTCCTTTCTTCTAGAAAGGGAATTAAGCTAGTTACTTGATTTTGGTCTTGTCCTTTATTTTCTGCATTGTCAATTTTGCTACCATTGAAACTTTTTGTTAACTGTTTTTCCTGTTGGAAAAAGCATGATTGCCCAATGACAACAGACACCAGACAATGCTTTGATTTTTCTCTGGTTTAGACCTCTGCATTGATAGTTTGAAGGGAGACATTGCACAATATTGTCTCATGTTTGGTTTAATGTAAATTGTTATACAATAGACAATATCATAAACAAAATATTGTAGATGATATAGAGATCGATAGACCAACTTTGATTTCATAAGTGTGGTGTGACAATGGCTGCTTTTTTTATCTGGAGTTGATTTTGCTATATCTTGGCCTATTTCAGATGACAGTGTGATTGCATTGGCAAATAGGTGTCTCCATCTGAGATCCCTTGATTTGTACTATTGTCGCAACATCACAGACAGAGCAATGTATTCGCTGGCCCAAAGCCGAGTGAAGAACAAACCTGCCATGTGGGAATCCATGAACAAAAGTAGGTATGATGAGGAAGGGCTTAAAAGTCTCAACATTAGCCAGTGCACTGCACTGACTCCTTCAGCTGTTCAGGCATTATGCGATACATTTCCTGCTCTCCATACCTGCTCCGGGAGGCATTCCCTTGTCATAAGTGGGTGTTTGAATTTAACTTCTGTGCATTGTGCCTGTGCTGTTCAGGCACATCGTGCAACAAACTCTATTCCTCACTCAGCTCATTGAATCGCAGCACACGGTAGGCCCAGGAATGTCAAGTCACCTTGATTGAGGCCTAAGAGGGAGAATAATGCGCCCTGTATTGTGCATATGGTTGTGTGGAAAATTAGGACTTTGGCTTTTTCTTTTATCTTGTTTTGTTCAAAGCTATGTGTTGGACGGCTATGGCTTAAATGTTGAGGAAATATGAGCCTTGTGTTAGTGCAGGCTACATAAATATTCCGAAATCATTGTGTTGAAATTCTGATTTTGTATATGGAAAAGTTGCAGGCTTCGATACTACTCGAGGGAAGAATTTAGCATCAACAGCTTGACTTCCACATTGAGGTCAAAATTATAATTTATATATTTTATTAAAATATTCCCTTATACAATGAATGTTCAATTTGAAATAAAAAAGAGTTCCAGTTGTGCGTTCTTTTATGAACACAATCTTACAACACGGTAATGGCTTTTACCATTTTCTGCACTAAACAAAATCTTCAACTCAACAAGGTGGGTTTTGGCATGTTCATTTTTGCTCTGTTATGGGAGGAAAATGGCAGTCATTGTAACTATTAACTTGCGATACAAATCCTGTCATTCATCTGCATCATTTGTTTCTATACACGATTTCATCATCGTCCACATCAAATGCTGGGTTGCAGAGGCATCTGAAGAGTCTTCCAATACCCTGCAAAACAATAAAATGGAGAAGCTCAAAAACCATTCTTTCAGCTTCATCAAGATGAAAGTTCTTCCTTGGAAAGATAGATTAGGTAAACTTTCTTACCATTCATTATGTGTTTGTGTACGTTTGTAGGTGTTATTATTTTCTTCTAATTGGCTAATTAAATTATAAGTTAAAGTTTTTTAATATACCTGAGTGAGTAGAGGAGTGCGATAGGAAAGGGCTCTTGGTGATGATTCTTCTTCACTGCTGCTGTCAGAAGAATTTCCATCATCATCATCAGTATTGGCAACATTTTTCTTCTTCGATGTTCCAGCAATCTCCATTTGCTTTTCCTGGTTAGAAAGCAGAACCAGTTATTTGGTCATTTTTTTGGTTTGAGCTTCCCATTTTAAAGCCATGAGCATTCATTTCTAATATAAGAAGAAATCATTTGCTGTTCAGTAACTGTAAAAATCAGAAAAGGTAAAGAATAAGCAATGCAGTTTTATAGTTCATATTTGCTTGGAATCATAGCATGAGATTCTTCATTAAACCATGATAAATATTTTACCTGAAATATATTCCCTAGAATTTTCAAAGCTAGAGCCCGAGCTCTGAGTTCCTCCTTTTTAACATTGTTTTCTTTTAACACCTGCAGACAAATTTAATTGGAAAACATGAGATGCTCTAGTGCCAAAATTTTCCGGCACAATCAAGTGCCGGAAGACACAGACATAATGAGTAAATATGTCACTGAACTGAAAAAAAAAAAAATCAGAGATTTACCATTTGACACACATGTACAAGGGTTACTTCAATATCAACGACATTCAACTTCCACAAGGAACTCATCAATGTTTCTTTGTTTAAGCGGATGTGTGATTCAAGATCATTTGCAGGGCCACCGCCATCCATTTTAAATTGCTTGTGGATTTCTTCTTGAAGTTGCAGTAATTGGAAAGCACCTGGACTTATTATCTCAACATGATCAAGTGAACAAAGAAATCTGTGTCTGAGTGAAGATACAGGTTTTTGAAAGATGGTATTATGATACCTTTAGCAGCTGTGATCTGTGACTTCCAGAAGTGTCCTTTATTGCGAACCCACTCGGCAATGAATGGCACCCCAAGATAAATGGCCTTTTTTCCAAGCTCTTGAGCAGCCTGTCTTGAGTAAATGTAGCCAATGGTGTGCAATATATCCCGTCCAAAAGCTGTTTCTCCAGGCAACAGCAATCAGTAATTAGCATTATCATTTACTGTGTTATGCCTTACGTTGCAAAGTGTTTAACTAGTATTCATCAACATTTATGTCATCTATGAATGAAAAACAGAACCTGGAAAACCAGTGAGCAGAATTTACCAGCATCAGTCAGCCGTTTAGCTTCTGATTCTGCACGCTGTAAGAATTCCTCTTTGTCACCTCGAACATAATGACAAAGAAAATCTTTAAGCAGACTGGCCAACTTTTCTTCTCTTTCTCTCTGGATGCCCTGCAATGTATTTGTTGCATATGGCTAGAATTTCAGGTAAAAAATGCCATATGGAACTAACCATACGTGGTTGTTCCAGAACTAATTAGGCATAGATTAAAGCTATCCAGGACATACTCATCAAGTTTTGAAGGTTGGACTAAAAATTTTCATGGGCAAGGGCAGATCATTTGTTATGATCACACAATCAAAAATGGATAAAGATGAAAGAACAAAGAACTTAGATAGTCTGCTCAAGTGACATAAATTAAGATCCTTCAAATCATGATGTTCACTTAAAAAAATTAAGATTTAAAAATGACCTCAGAATCGGTGTAATGATGTCATATTATTAAAATAAGTGAATGTAATGAACTAAATTTCATATTTGAGCTGTCTACCAAACCAAAGAATCAATTGAATCATATTGGAAAAAAAAAATAATTTCCATGTTTAATTTTTATTTTATCATTGAATTATTTTTTTTAAACATACTTGCCTTCAATTTTTCATTTAGTTTTTCAGGACTGTCACTTTCCCCAGCTAATTCTGAAGAAGCCATAGATGCTACAGCTAAATGTCCAATGTAATCCTCGAACAGTTCACTTCCAAAGAGAAGAGCAAAGACAGCTGTGGGATCAAGCATGGTTTCTCTGAGATAAATAAGACATCAACTGTTAGAGTTGAAATATATCCTAATGTTTTTCAGTATAGAGATTATCTATCCAGAACCTTTTGCATCAATCAAAAATATTTTACTTCTACTGTAAATTTATGAAACCACAGCCTCTTTCTGATCTTCTTAACACTTAGTGATGCAATAGGCTAGTCAATAGAATCAACTTACAGCACCATATTCAGCTAGCAACTAAGCAGAATCCAAGACATTGTGAAAATCTAGATAAACTTAGCCCTGAAAATCTGAATAAGATGTAAAGATTACACCTTGATTTGCTGTGCTTTCCATTTTTGTCATATGCATTTCTTTGTACTGGATCACTTAAAACTTGATAAGCTTCACCAAGAACCTGCATAAATTGAGAGTTACTTGGTTCATTAATTTTATAGACAAGATAACAAGTAACTGTGACCACAAAATAAGGAATATATAAATAAAAGAAACTTCAATCATCATTGATAGACATATATGGCACTAGTGTGCCCCAGCATCCATGTTTGCAGGCATATAATAGGAAGTTGAAACATTAAGGCAAGTTGCTGAGGCTCCATTTGTTATTTCTTCTAGTAATAAGACTAGTTAAAGGAAAAAAAATTTTTAAAAGAAAAAAAGATGGATGAGAAGATGGATTCAGTAGAAACAGAATTTGAAGCAGATAAATTACCTGAAATCTTTCAGCAGCCTGAGGATCATTTGGATTTTTATCTGGATGGACTTGCTTAGCCTACACCAAAATGTCATCTCCCTTCTTCAGCTTTAACATATAGAGAACTAAATATCGCAATGAACAGGGCCCAACCAGGGGAAAAAAAAAGCAACCGAAAGATCAGAACAAAAGAAAGCCTAAAACCCTTTGATACATTATGCCCATGATCTTTAAGCAAGCAAATTATTTATGCAGATTGAACAACCAGTGAAGTGATCACCCCAAAGACAGGAGAAAAAATTCCACCTCAAAAACCATTCAATTCGATGCTATCTCTTATCGAACACAAAAAGACATATCAAACCTTAAGATAATAAGCCTTGCGAATCTCCTCTTCGGAAGCCGATGGACTCACACCGAGAACATTATAATATTCAGTTTCCTCCACCATTCTTGATCTTGTGTTGATGATGAGGAAGCCCAACAAAGCCTCTATTGTGAGGAGCACTCACAAATCTTAATCTTTGAATGTGAAAAGATGAAAAGGAGAGAGAATAAGATAAAAGTTAAGTGTGTGAGAGAGAGAATGTCCATTTGTTAGCCCCACGAGCTTCACTTGTCTTTCCAGTTCTTCACAGGAATAAACAAATACCTAAAAAGTTCTTTTTCGCGGGAGAAATCAGTTTTTTAACTGTCACTATTGTGGCGCTTATCATACAGTACAGTAAAGGACTAATTTAATTTTCGCAAGCAACTGATGAGTGCTGTGGGTGGGCTGAGCTTGGGCCTAGTGTGGGCCTTTTGATCCAAAATTTAGATGTGATTGTTGAAGAAGGGCCCATCCATTTGGGGTAAATTGGCCTTGATTTGGTGGCCACTTACTCTCTAGGTGTCCTTTTTGTAATACCCCGAAAGAAGTTGATGCATCAAAAAGGGAATGTGGTTGATTTTGCCAGGTATGTGTTTGTTAAAATACAATGAAATGAATGAAGAGAGGTTGCTTTTTGTGCATAAAATGGGTCAATGGGAAGTATATGCATGTGGGATGTATCACCAAAAATGAGCTCCTCAATGAAAGCATCTTTACTGAATCTGGACAACTTCTTAAAGGGGAAGTATTTTTAAAAAAAAGTTTTTAAAATGCTAAGATAGGTCCTACCGGGAGTCGAACCCAGGTCGCTGGATTCAAAGTCCAGAGTGCTAACCACTACACCATAGAACCAGGTGTCGGACGTCGGTTTCATAAATTTTTATTTGTTTTAATACTAACTAAACTTTCAGCTCTCCACAGCACCGCTTCCTTTAATTTAAAATTACCTCATCACATTCGTGTACAAATTTGTGCATAATATTGATATATATAGTTTTATTGTTTTATTTTAGGGAGACTTTTTCACATTTTGATTTTTCGGCTTCGACCAGGACTGACATCCGTCCAATTTTGAAGTCAACAGAAGCAATGCATACAGCTGCAGGGAATACAATCTTACATAAAAATCAGTCAATCTCCCCTGCTAAGGAAAAACAATTGAGAATCAATAAATAAAGATCATTTAACATAATGATCTATTCTCTATTACAGGGTACAGAAACATAGTCTATATAGTAGTGACCTAAATTTCCACACAAAAGATTGGCTTCCTCAAAACTACAAAATGAAAAGCTTCAAATTGCGTGTGTTGTTTTCTGGCAGAAAGTAAAGAAGCTTGCTCAGCTGAGATCAAAATTTCATGGAGTCCCTTTCTAATGATTCAATTCCAATAATTTTTCTGTAAACACTCGACAGCCAACTCACTAAAACAATCAAATACGGCAACCTTTTACTTCCTGCGCTTTCCTCCTTTTCCATTTTTACCAAATTTTTTACCCTTTTGAGCTTTGCTCTTCATATAAGATATTCTATTTGCCTTCTGCTGTCTCTCCTTCCTAACTTGTTCAAGATCTTTGATCTCTGAATGTACATGAGCATTAGGCACTGAACGCTGCTGCTTCTTGCCTCTAAAATTTCTTTTATCCCCCCTTAAGCGATGATCTCCTGCATACAAGCATGTTTACATAAGGTTCCTGTATTTAGTTTTGGAAGCTACAAAGCAGGCAGTTAAAATCCATCACTTGCCCAAACTATTTTCCAACCCATTCAAGGCCTAGCCTAATTAACAGGCTCTATACCTGGAGAGGATATTCAAGTCGGTAGCAAATGTTTATGTATTTAGTTAATGTTTTAAACATTTGAGCAGATGTTAACAATACGAGGATACTTTAAATCTAAAATAACTTTAAGGAGCTTCCATTGTCGGAGCATTACCTGAGAAGCTTGTGGATTCCTCAGCATTCCCTTCATTATTTGTTCCTTTAAGAGATACTTTCTTGTGAGACCTTTCTTTCCACTTCTTGTATATCCCAGTTTTTGTAGCTTTTACTTTAGCACCACTCTCTGTCTTAACCTACGTACCAGGAAACAAAAACTAAATAAAAATGAAAACACCCGGATTATTCTATTACTTATTCTGGATAATATAGAATTATTACATACACCAATAAACTCCATATATTTTCCAAGAAAAGAAAATGATTGATGATACTCAATCATCGGTTAGAGAAGTCAAACAGGAAAAGAGTTTTAATAAAAGAGAGAGAGAGAGTACCTTTCCACTGGCTGTAACTCGTTCACCATTGTTTAACTTGATGAACTTTTTACCCCTCTGCCACCCCACAGTCATTAGGCAAAAACAATGAAAATATATGACAAAGATAATAAATAAAAAAGAAAACAATCAAAAACTTGAAGTACCTTATCCCAATGATATACTGATTTCTGTTTCTGCAAGCCCTCACTATCATCTGCAACCAAATCTAGAACAGCAGCTTCTAACCTACAACCATGATTAGCACCCATAAATAACCAAAGGTTAGAAAACAGTGCTAGAAGTTCATCAATTGCATGCATTTAAGACTAAAACTGCACTAGAAAATTTGAGGTCCTCAATTCTGGGTGAGAAATGAAATTTAAATTCTTCAAAAGATAAGAAATTGAAAATTATATTGCACATCAACAGTTCACCACATTCATGCATATATAAACACATATACACAAATGCAGTGAACTTTCAATGTAAAAATATGAATGTCAAATTCTTGCTTATATATATTTTTTCAATACCCAAAAATTCTTAGAAATTCCCCACATGTTCACTTAGTTCTAAGCTAGGGGCTCCTTGTGGACACTACAACCTTGGTAATCCGACTTCTTGTGGGATATGATATCCTAAGTAAAAAACTGTCTTAATGGAGATGAATTATAGAAGTGGACCAGTTCTAAGCTAATTTAGTTTGAATAATGCATATTCATCACTAGGATATATTAAAAACAGTATGCAAATGAGAATAATACAATATTAAGTATCAATGTTTACCTATTTGATCCAAAGCCTTGGTCACCTCTCACTGACAGTCCTGCTTCCACATGCTGAAAACAATATAAATGTGCATAATACTTAGCCAGTTAATGAAAAATCTGCACGCTGCTATAACTTAAAAATTGTAACCAAGTAGTAATATTATAAGAAGCATTTTTTATTTTAAAAAAAATGGCATCAAAGGATTGATAGAAACATACGTGATTTGTTGGCACTGAACTTATAAAGAATTCCTCATCCTTGAAGCTCTTTGCCTTTCTTTTAGATCCAGAAGTTTCTGGCATCCAGAAAACAAGAATCAAGATATTAATGTCAAACAGAACAACATGCTTGTGTGGCTAGAAGGACCATTAATTTGTGATACCTAGTTTTTATTTAAAAAAAAAAAACGAATTGCTTTCAATTTTCTTCTGCTTCTATTTGAGATGGATCTCCAATTATACGTCTCTATGGGTAGCACCCCATCATTAAGTGAATAATTTCATACTTAAGACTTATAAAAACGTGACAATACTTATTATTTAAGAAAAGCTTCACAAACGAAAGGTTCACATATAGGGTTCGTTTGCCTCAAAAACTTTCCTCACAGACTACATATGTGAACAAGTAATACTTTTCTAATGAGAAAAATAATATGAATGTTAATAATAGGGAAGGATGCTCACCTTTTTTCTCCATATCCTTCAAAGAGTTCAATTCAGATTCAACTTCCTGCAAAGTGTCAAAGGATACATTAGCTAAATAGAAAGAACACAGAAAGCTGCCCAAAACTAATCGAGAGCAAATCTTGAAATCAGATTTCCAGATATATATATATAAGTTTATCAGTCAAAATATTGTTTTATCTTTCCTTTTCTGTATACTGCTGATTTTTAATCTCTATTACCCTTGCATGGCCTGAAATATATATATATATATATATATATATATAGGAAAGATAAAACATTATTTTGACTGATAAACTGGACTATAAGATATTAACAAGGCAAAAAGCTCCATAGAATAGATGGAAAAAAAAAATTCTATGTGCATGTGGCAAATGTAGTCATTATTATTATTTTTGGTTAAGAAACAAAATAAACTTATCACATTTTCTAGCTCCTCTAGGCATTCATGCCTTGTTTAGTCTCATATTAAAGTACCACTCAAACATTTCAGCGCTTATAAATATATATTCCAATATATCATAGCATCAAAAATCACACAACATTTTAGTAATATTTCTCTACCTCATGATCACCAATAATACATTGGAAAAATCCCGATAAGTCACTGTTATAAAGACATATGTATATAAACTTAATATAACATGAACTTCTGGCATATTAAAAGTAGGAATCCCAGAAAACCAGAAATGGCACAAATTAATCACTAAAAGCTGTTTCTCACCAATGATTGGCTTACCAGAAGTAGAAAGTAAAAGTGAATGATATATGGAGATACAAGAACAGTATGATGTAGTTCCAAAAAAAAAAAGTTTTGCTATGAAATGAATCATATATCAGCATTGAGCCTGCATTTAAAGATTCATATTAAAAGTTTACCTTCTCCACATTTTTAGTAGATCGCTGCTGATGTACCAAATTGATAATCTCCTCATGAACAGCTCTCTTCTTCTTCATCACATCAACCCATTGACTAGCTGAACCCTGCAATAGAATCAGGAGAAATAAGAGCATCATCCAATATGTGAAGAAAATAAATTAAATGTTGAAGACATCTATAAAGCGACTGGAAAAATTAAATTCAAGTCACTGTTCATAACCAGAGCACCATTAAGTTAAGAAAGCTACCTGCACATGCTTTGATCTGGCAGCTTCACCTTCTGCTTCCAGAATGGTCTTCTTAGGTCTAGAAGTATACAAATATCATTTTAAATGCTAAAATACAGCAGTTTGCATTATCAAACAAAAAAGAAAAATTGTGTTGATGTACAAGAAAAATCTTTACCACTCACCTAAAAGCTTTCAAGCGTTCAGAAAAGGCCAGTGCCATTAATTCACCACCTTCCAGAACATTTTTGAAGATTGGATGCAAACCTGCAGGGGGTAAATCCTTCAATCTTCTAATGGATTCCTTTGCCGGCAAGGGTTTTGTCTTTGAATACAAACGGAAAGCATTTGTACAAGTTCTCTGCAAAGACGTCAATTCAGCAGATGAATCAATGATTTCTCTAACACGATCTGAAACAAGATCAATGACTTTCTGGGGAAAACGCCCATAGACAGTTTCCCCATTTGCAACTGCTTGATCAATCTTGGACATAACACCATCCATATCCTGTAAAACCTCTTCCTCAGTGGGTGCAGCCCTAATTGGTTTTGAGAGAAACAGATGAAGGTCTAGAAGGTATGGCATATCCTCAGTTGTCATAAAGGAAAATGCGGTACCAGTACGGCCAGCCCTAGCAGCTCGCCCAACTCGGTGGACAAAGATCTTAGGCTTTGGCGGAAAGTCCCAGTTGATAACATTATCAAGCAGTGGTATGTCAATACCCCTAGCCGCAACATCCGTCACAATTAACAACATAGTCTTCCTATTCCTAAACCTAGATATATGAATCTTACGAGCATCTTGATCCATATCACCATAACATACAGATGGTTCTATGCCGTCCTCCTTGAACAATATATTAAGGAACTCCACATGATGTTTTGTGGAAACAAATATCAATGTCTGCTGCTCAGGACCAATTTGCTCTCTTATCAAATACAGCAATGCTGCATATTTTTCTTCCTGCCGTAAGGTGAAAAAGGTAAGCTTCAGGTCTGGACTAATCTTAGTGTCCACATCAAGCCGCACAAGATGAGGATCTCGCAAACCAGCCTTGGCAAACTCAGCAAGAGCACTTGGTAATGTAGCACTAAAAAGCAATGTCTGACGGTTTTCACTGAGATGGGAAAGAATCTTATGCAACTGCTCAGCAAAACCCATGCCAAATAGACTATCAGCTTCATCAAAAACAACATACTCCACTGTTTTCAATGACATATCATCAACCTCAGACAAATGGTGCATCAGCCTACCAGGAGTTGCAATAATAATATCAGGGTTCTGAGCTAATTCTTCAAACTGACTTTCCATGCTATCACCACCGACTAGTAAACTAGTACGAAGATCTACAGCAGAAACAAAAGATTACAATACTTTCCAGAAACAATATCAATCATCTTATTTTTTTTCATAACTTCCATCTGAAAAGCTTTATCAAAAGCAAATGAAAATTACTACTCTATTTTTAGCTACCAATTAACAAATATACTAATTAGTGCAGGGCCGCACCATGGGCTTCCCTAAACTGATTTTGTTTTGTTAACAACGGCTAATTAGAATTTATACTTATTAACCTCTAATAACAAGCAATAACATCATAATAGAATAAAAAGCTTGGAATTAAAAAACATTTAAAAGAATATTTTCATATAATTAAGTTTTACCAGTATATCTGCCCAACTCTTTGGTAAACTTCAAGGTCTGTAGAGCCAAGTCACGCGTGGGAGACAAAATGAGAGCTCTGACTCCACCCTGAGGCACGTGCTGGTTTAGCCTCTGAAGCATGGGAACCAAAAACGCCGCCGTTTTGCCGGAACCTGTGCGAGCCATGGCTACGACATCAACTCCAGCGAGAATTAAGGGCATGGTCTTGCGCTGGATTGGGGTGGGGACTTTGTAGCCCTTCCGCTTAACTCCTCTGAACACATTAGGACTCAAATTCAATGACTCGAAACCTCCGGATTTTGATTTCTTCTTCAGCTTCTCTTGGCGTTTAAGCTCCGCTTTCGAGCTCACCAGACGATGCGCCTGCGACGACATCGTATTAAGGCTATCGAAATTTTCTCCGGAAACAAACGGAGGCAGAAAAGAAAGAGGCTGGAGCAAAAAGTTTAATGTTCTTAATAGGTTAAACCCTTCAGGTTAATTTTCTTCACCCCTTTTATATTCAAAACATTACGTATAAGCCCGAAAGGGTATAGCTGTAATTATATACTGTGCTGGGGCTGGGGAACAAAATCAGGGGGGTGCGTAATTTGATTTAAACAGTAAAATCAAACTGATCATTTAAAAATTATAGTTTGATTTGTAAAACGGTTTGATTTGGTTGAAAATTCTTTTAAACTGTTTTTTTCAGTTTGAGTTATAATTTGAACGATTTTTAAATTGAATTAAACTATAAACTATTTTTTTTTAAAATACATATATAAAATTATGTTTAATAAAATTTTTTTAATAAACAATTAAATATATAATTTATATTTTATTTTCTTTATATATATATTTTATCTTTATTTTATATATTTGTATTATATTTTAAAAAATTATAATTCAATTAATTTTGTTAAATAATATACTTATTTAAAGATGAATGAGTTTAAAATATTTAAAATAGTTAAATTATATATCAAAAATCTAATTTTTTATATAATATATTATATATTATATTATATTATCATATAGCCCACAAATTTTAGGAACGTACCAAGGACCACAACCCAATATGATACTATTGATAAAAATAATTAAAATTAATTAAAAATTAAAAATTATATTTTTGATAAGTTAGTCTGTCAAAAAAAAAATCCACTACGTTGTAGGCTGTGCCTTGGGTTTTGAAAATTTGTAGACCTGTAATTTTACAAACCTACCGTGCAAATTTGGCACAATTCAACCTGATGTGACTTGTTGATGACTAATTAGAATTATACTCTAATAACCCATTATCTATATAAATACAAAATTACCCTTATCCACCCTAGACGTTCTTGAAGTCATTAAGTTGTGCCATGGTAAAGTTCAAACCTTTGAAAAATCAATAATACTATATATTTAATTTTTATGGATAATTTTATATATAAATAATAATATATTATTATATAATTAAATATATTTTTTTAATTATTTAATCATATAATAATACGTTATTATTTATACATAAAATTATATACATAATATTACTCTTAAAAAATATAATACGTTAGTTATATGATGCTATATGCTATAAAGTAAAATTGGTTTTATTATATGTGATTAGATGATCTTATTGTTTACATTAATTCTAATGAGTAATATTATGTGTACCTATTTTTGATACATAATTCATATACACAGTAATGTATCATCATGTAATTAAGTGATTTTAAAACATGTGTCATCATATGATAAAGAAATATCTAATCAAATGATGACACCTCATCTATGTACATAAATTGTATATCAAAAATAAGTATACATAGTTTTATTGAATTCTAATTCAAAATTATCAAATTATTAAATTATTTTAAAATAGATCAGTTTGTATAAGTAAGTTTGTAAGAATTCTTATCGTTCTTGACTAAAATTTAAAAGCATTTGCACTTAAAATTCAAGAGAATTTTATGACTAAAATAACTCTTGAACCAAAGAGGGGGAGTATTATGACTAGTGAGTAAAATAGGTTGGAATTACTCTCTCACTAAATGCAAATAGTAAAAACTGAGTAATGTTATATACACAATTTTTATGTATAACTTTATACAAAAACAATCACGTATTATCATATAATTGAATAATTAAAAATCAAAGATAAATAATACTCAATCATACTGTAACACATCGTTGTTTGTACACAAAATTTTATTGGTTGTGAAAAACACATAAATCTTTCCCAATTCGTCTTAGATTCCATTCAAAACTCATTACTGTTGAATTGGTTTAGCATTTCATCACAGCAGTTAAAAGTGCAGAAAAGAAAAGTTTCTCAGTACACTTACAAACAGGCTGCAAAAGACCATAGGCACGACCGATTCCATAAAGAATTTGTCACATATAAAAAAATCAAACATACATTAACAGGTCACTTGGGTCCAACATCTTGCAATTTCAGATGTTAGCCTGGCATATTAATCAAGAAGTGCATCCAAATTCCAACGGGGCAACAAAAAAGTGCATCAATGGAAAATTCTTCTATTGTCCTACTAGGATTCTTGTTGATTTTTCAAAGGTCACAAGCGAAAAAGCACTAACTAAGAAGGTATTTCAGTAATGTGTATGATGGGCATGGTCGTAGTCAGAAATCGAGATCTTGATATGTCTGGTCATGAGACCTCAAACCGGACCACGACACAAGTAATGTTGTCAGAGCTCCCTCGGGCGTAAGCTTCTTGTATGAGCTTCCTTGCTGCAGCTTCTGCATCTGCTATTTCTTGCACTACATCCACAGCATCCTGAATCCAATCACCAAGATATAAAAGAGATGGAACTACCATAAGTTGCTATGGAACAAATAGCATAATAAAAGAAAACATCAATATATTAATAGTAAAATAAGTCTAGTTATAGTATCCAAGACTCACCTGATTCGATAATACATTCCAAAGTCCATCACTGGCAATGATTATAAAGTCCACACCCTCGATTTCTTCTTCCTAAGCATTATGCAAAGCAACATGAGGAACAAGGGAAAGGTCTCGTGCAAGATGTCAAATACGATTAAGCATACAACAAAAATTTCGATACACAGTATCTTCACATATGGATTGGTATATGAAGTACTCTGAAAGATGTCAAAAAGAAAATAAAACATGCAAAGTTAATGGGAAATGTTGCCATATAAATTTAATTTACATAAAAATTCCATTCTTAATTTATTTTGCACCTGTTAACGCAATTCCAAAGTAATCCAATCTGCTACTGTAATGGTTTTGATATAAACAACACATTCTCAATGCAACAGAGCAGTCAAGTTATATAGAGCCTTGCATTACCTGAACTTCTGGCTCAGCAACTACATATTGCTTAAGTAGTTTGTCTCCAAATGCACGAGAAACAGCAAGGACACCGCCAACTCGCCATGTTCCTGCAATGATAGAAATGTTTTTTTTTAAGCTTCAAACAGTGCTATCAAGATAAAAGGCTCCCAAAGCTTTAGTCAAACTAATTAATTGACAAACTATAGAGAATAAATTTAAGGTAATCTACAAACCCAAACATCTAGTATTGAAACCAAATTTTACCCCCCAAAAAAATGAATTATAGAGTATGAGTAAAACAATTGTGATCTGCATACATCAGAATACAAGACAGCAGACAGACAAAGATTCATACATATAAGACTAAGAAAAAACATTTTACCTGTCCAAATAACGAAACCTCCAGCCTCTTCAATCCTTTGCCGTTCATCAGATCTATCAGGTTTATGATCAATAGATAGTGGAAGCGCTACAAAAAAAAATATTTTTTTTATCAATAGCTAAAAATTTCAACTGCTAGTTATACATTGTTGTTTTAAAACAAGTCCATGTAAAACCAGACCTTCATAAATGTCCTAGTGAGACAACTTTATTGATGTTAAAAAGGCATCTATCAATATATATGAAAGAAGATTTTTGCTGACCATCTTCATTTTCTTTTCAAGTTGACTTTGCAACAGAATTAGACTGAATTTGGTAGCCCATTATTTGTCCTAAAATTATAATTGGATGGAAATGGTGATTGCTTATTTTGAATTTAATGCATGCTATGTACAGGTTCACTACTTTCTAATCCAATTAATGTGATTCCAGACTACCGAACAGTAAGTTTCGTCCACAGTAGAGAAGACAGCTACCTGAACCAGCTTTAGAAGCAACCACTCTGGAATCACCAACATTTGCAACAAGCAGCCGATTCCCTAAAAGCATAGCAGTTGATGCAGTTGACCCAGCATCTTTTTGCTGGCCATTCTCTTCATTAAGGTAATCCAAATCCGTCTGTCTGAAAACTTCAACTGCAATAAAAGATTTATGCCCATTTGACTATCCACACAAAAAATATCCAAAATGAAATAAAATATGTTATCCAAATGCTGAATTAAGAAAAACTGAAAATTATTTATACCAATAGCTGCCTTTGTGTCTTTGATAAAATCTGGATGACTACTTAAATTCTTGAATAGGTTGTTTTTTAGATACTCTGCAGTTCTGGCACCACCATGACCTGAAATGGAAAAAGGAATTCTTTGTAAAACCCACCAAATAGAAAGGTAGTAAATCCACAGAACCACTACAACTGTTATAAGCACTGATTTAAAAAATGATAACATGTAAATCAGAAAGGAATGAAGGACTGTCAACTGTTGTTTGCTGTAACAAGTAAAAAAGAAATCACTAAAATGGCAACGACATACCATCAAAAACTCCAAAAAAGGCAACCATCTGACCATCAACTTCAGATATCCTTGTCTCATAGAAATCCTCCATTGAAGCTCTTTTACCTTTAAAACTGGAATATCCATAGCTGAACTTTGCAGATTGCCCTCCAGTGAGAAAGCTAAGAAAATATAATGCAACTGATAATTATTCATCCATGTAATATATATCAATTCTCTATAGCAGGGTCAGAAAAGTGTACACAAATTGCCAGAGAACAATTCACATAACAGAGTTCCGCAAACTTGATGGCCAGCTAGAGCAATGAATCCCATTATCTCAAAATTTCATTTTAATTTCAGTTTAGCAGTCCAGAACAACCCAAAACTATTTTAAGTAATACAGTAGGTTTGTTTCAAGTCAAGGTTCAACAAGAATACCACATAGTCATACAACCTAAACCCGATAGCGCTAAGTTCTGCTAAAGATCTCCAGTAGGTGACATGAATCCAACAAATATAACCCATGAGCTTTTCCAACCTAGTAGTTTTCATAATTCCTGTTACTTCAACAAAAGATGTTTATAAGTTATTTATGCATAAAGCTAAAAGACATGTATATTAATTGGTTAAATTTTGAGATTTTATCAGGGTTCCAACAGAAATTTATTTGCAAAAAAAACTATGAGAATTTATGAACTAAATAGTTGCTGTAAATGATGCAAGATAGGAACATAAAAGTAATGTAAACAGTGAGCCACATGCAGCAACTTCAAATTAGAGGAAGGAACACTGCTTTATAACTGTAGGGAATCCATTCTTCAACCACAAATCACTTAACTGAATATTAACCGATTCTTGTAATTCTAAAAATCACACAAGCACAGCTATAAAACTTGACTCTTACATAACCTATTTCCACGGGATTTATGCAAGACTCCAACAAATGCCCAAATTTATAATGTAGCTTGAAAAACGTGTCATAACTTCATATTCAAAAATCAAATTCAACTACTGCCTTTAGACATAAAGCGTTTTGACCCAAAAAAAAAAAATGTTGTTAGCTTAGAAGCTAGAACACGAAAAGTAGACTTTTTTCAAAGTAGGCATACTCACATCCCAAAAGCTGCATATTTTTCACATTAAACATCTGCTTTATACATAGATTTGATTCATTAACAGCCAAATAACTAATCAATCAATCAAATCCTTCACAAAGTCAAAACGGAACAAATCCGAATCAACATACAACATTAGATTTAGTAAACAACTTAACAAAACCCCAAACAAGGGGAAATAGAAAAAAGAAGGTGAAAAAAAACCTCATGCCGCCACCACTGAAGAGGGCATCTGGATCCGGAGGCGAAATCATAAGCGCTGATGATGGGGCATCCCCGTCGGGGATGGGTCTGTCAGGTTGGCCGTCGAATGAATAAATGGTGGAGGAGGCGGTGGCGGAATCTATATGATATAAAATTATATACTTTTGTGGAATAATGTTAGTTTAATTTGTTAAAAGGGTGATGTTGGCTCGTAGTGTCAGACACTATGCGCCACCGTTTTGGCCTCATTTAAGCAATTTTTTTATTCTAACCAAGAAGAATCCATCAAGAAAATTTCAAAACAAATGAAATAATTTTTCCAACTAAAGTGTTTGAGCACATAATATTTTTACAAAAAGGGTTATAGTTTGAAGTTGAGCTGATAATTTTTTAATTCGACCATAATTATTAATATTTTATTATACATTATACGTATAATATTATATGATATGATATACATTAAAAAATAATATATATTTTAAAATATATTAAAATTATATAATATAGTTGAGGTATATTTGATATTTCGCAAAATGGTAGAGGTGTATCAAAAAAATTTAAGAATTTTAAGAGACATTTATGATTTTTTTAGGGATGGATAATTCAAATTTTTAATATTATTTTTAAAAACAAGTATCCTATTATATGATACAATACATAATACACAATTCGACTATCATAAACACAACTCATTAAACCAATATGATATAAAAAAAATTGGGTGAAAACTAAGTTTTTATGCACTAGTAGAAGTTAGACACTTGAAATGTTGAATCAATTATACTTTAACGAGACATTAAGGATGCTCAAATCATGGGTTGAGTATACAATTGACACTGTAGGCTGACGGCCAGTCATCCGGGATGATATAATATCCTCTAAGAAAAAACATGAAGAATGTCCTAGTTCAATTTAAATAGATATAAAAAATACTAAATATATCTATGAATAAACATTAGAAATGTTGATGATGCAATTATAGTAGAGGAACGTCAGGATGAATGTTGTTATTATATATTGTGGTTTTCTTGCTACGTCGCTTATGGAATGTTTTTATACTCATAAGCTCCTCAGGTTTTATACACACAATATTTGACATTTATTTAAACAATTTTCACACAATACAACATTGAAGCAAAGTAATAAAATATTATCTAACTAGAATCTTTAAATGAAGCCTATAGTAGATTAACAAGCTATTATAATGTCCTTCATTTAGGGTTTATCTATACCGACCATATTTGACTTCTATTTTAACACATTATTTGATACTACAATATTCACACAAAATAGTCAAATATAGCATACTAAAAATCTTAAATGAGACTTTAAGAGTTAATAAAACTGATTAAATATTAGAATTTCTAAGGTGAAGGTTTGGGTTAAAAACTCTATCATTAATGTGGGTTACCCAATATCACAATATTCAAACAAAATAATACTCAATCATATAATAATATACATTAAATATGTATCTATTTGTATACTCAAAAATAGGTATATATTGTTTTATTGTTTATTTAATTATGGCCAAAAGACTTATTCCCACCTAAGGTATGGTCTAAACTCAAACTCACCCCTGTTAAGTTTCAAAAATCTAAATATCTATCATTCTATTAAAATTTTCTGTTAGGTTAAGGGAAAGAACGCCATTTAGAAAAAAACATATAAAGAAAATAAAATTTTATCTAATTCTATTCCCTTTACTTCAACTTTTCTAATTTTTAAAAAGTTATATTTTCTCCTTTAAGATTTATTTTTTTCTTACTTTTCCATCCATTGTCTCTCGTCGCCATCTTAAGCTCAAGCCTTTCTCCCTCTCATTGGCACTCTCTCTCACTCTCAATTTGTTTGTCATTTGAAATCCAATCGTCTAGCTTCATTCTCTCACTTTCATCTGGTTTCGCTCTCTCACTCACTCTCATCTTCCAATCGTTTGTTGCCGATTTCGTTCAAGATACAACGATTTCAAATTGCGTCAAACGATTCGCATGAACAAAGAAAGACAAAACCAAACGATTTGGTTTACTCTTGATGAATGAAACTAGACGACCAAACATCGACAATGAGAGATGAACGGATTTCAAACAACAAATGAATTAGGACTAAGAGAAAGCATCGACCAGAGGGAGAGCGGTTGGGCTGAAGACAATGGTTGAAAAAGTAAGAAAGAAAAATAAACCCTAAAAGGGAAATATAACTTTTTATAACTAAAAAAGTCTGAAACTTAAATAAAATATTAGATTTTTAAACTAAGATAGGAAAATGAAATAAAATGTTAATTTATTTATATATTTGTTTTCATGTTTTTGCTTTTAATTCAATTGGATAATTTTAACAGAAAAGTGGATATTTAAATTTTTAAAATTTAATAGACGTGAATTTGGTTTAGGTCGAACCTTGGATGGGAATAAGTCTTTTTGCCTTTAATTATTAGCATTGGATAAAGGAAAACCATACCCACGCATGCAACATTTAATATCAGCTTAAAAACGGGGCCGATAATTAGCTAAGCTAAAATTTTAATATTAATTACATTACAAGATAAATCATAAATAATAAAGCAATGCATATACAGATACCCACATAATCATCATATAATTAAATTATTCATAAAATAACACTTTATCATGTCACGTGTGGTGATAAATGATTAATCCAATTGGAACAGCCATAAACCGAACAAAAAACCTCCACAGCGGACAGCAATACCAGAAGGTAAGCTCCAAGAAAAGTAAACACCGGCAATGAACTAAACACGTATTTCTTCATCGTCATTTTCATCTTCACTTTCCACAATCCTGAATAATATTTTTGTACACTGTCAATTGCCTTATCAATAACCGGAACCCTGGTCATCGTAACGCTCGAAGTCATTCCATTCCAAAGGTTCGCCACCTCTTCATCACTCTTCAGTCGATTCAATATTATCCCTGCCTCCCTCAATCTCTTCACATCCTCCGCCGTATCAACCAGACCGTTCATCAGTTCAACGTAACGCGTAAATATCATTGTTTCTGGTGCAACTGATGCCTCGTATGCCACCAGATTCCTTAAAACGACGTCGGAGTTATCGTCCAAATCCACTACAGGAAGATAGAATTTGCCATTATTTTTGTCGAACTTGATGCTCTCTAACCCGCCTTCTGATGGAGAAAACTTGACACCGATTTTGGAAAGTTCTGTGACACTTGGAATTTCGATTTCTTCGATCGATGGAGTTTCGTTTTTTATGCTGGAAACATTTTCGGCTTCTTCGGTGGCGTCTTGAGTTGATTCCATGAATGCTTGAATGGCATTCGTTTTGTCATGAAACAACCTTTTCAATATGGTACAGATTATGTCATATAATTTTGACTTGGAAATTCGTCCTAGAAAGTTGATAATGGATGAATAAATCAAAAACATAAAGGCTAATATTGCCTTAAAACATTTGATTAAGCAGCTCTTTGCGTTGTGAAGATCATCATGATTTTCACCTTTTCCCTTCTGGTGACCAATTTCTTCAATACCGGCTCCAGTTTGAACTACCTCCGGCGTAACCGCGATGTAGAGAAGCTCCAGAAGGTGAGATTGGCTCAAACATTCGTCTCTGAGACGTTGGTTATCTCTGATTTTCAACGGAGATAAATCTTTACAAAACCCCATCAACATCATGACAAATTCTTCGTCAGAATCCCTGTCATCACTTTCATGTTTGTTGAAGACATGCACCTTTTTAATCAAAAAGAGAGGAATCTGGTTCTCCATCATAATAATGTCCCTAAGTATTGCTTGGTGCGCCGATTTTCTTCGAGTGTAATCGATTAAATGAGTCGTCAAAGATGACACTCGAGTGACCTGCGGACCTCCTCCCTTTCTGCGTGCATAAGGTTGAAGATACTCCAATAAAAACGCGGCATCGATTGCCAACATCCATGACAGTGTTCGGCGGTCAAAATCCAAGAACCTGTGAAAACAAGCACGGATTATGGTGTCTTGTTCGGCGAATTGGTTTACCAAATCGTGGAACTTGGCGCAGGCGCTCTGGAGTTTTTTCTGCGTTCTTTTCACTGATATGAGCTTGTAACGCTCCATCTCGAAAAGCTCTAAGCGGCCGTGATGGTAAGGACCGATGGCAACCATGTGGGGAACGTAGGCTTCCGGTTTGGACAAAACAATGGTTTTTGGCACGTTGAAGATGCTCACAGCAACGCTAGTTTCATCAACGTTACTCTCGAATTCTTCTTCAAGGCTTCGAATTATGTCTATAACCCAATCCTGATGTTGTGGGAATTTTCGTGGACTCTGCACTGAAGCCATCACAGTTGAATCAATTTAGTACGAACTAAAAATGTGTTAAGTTCTTGAACGCACAAGAACTGCCACTCAAGAGTTCCCTTTATAATTAATGTGTGGGAGATAAGGGATGGAATAGTAGTAAAAATTAGCGGCTCACCATTTTTTACACATGTAAGTTGTCGTTGCCTTGTCTCTATCATAAATCAAGGCAGACTCTTCACACCGTAAGTGTCATTCCATGACAGAAAATTCAATTTCTCCCAATGCAAAACAAAATGTCACCCTGTGGGTAGCTTGGCCGGTGAAGACGTGGAATTTCTGGATAGGGTTTAGGTTTACATTTGTTGGTTTCGGACTAAGATGAAACTTTTGATATATCACTAGAGTCTTAGCTATTTGGTGAAGTCAAACGTTTAAACAAAAAGGACCGATTCAGACGATATTCCCCTTTATAAAAAAAAGTAAAATGTTGCTGCCCCAGCGGATGCTGTATACAATGGACAGGAAGAAAATTGATTTTGTTAAGAATTCCAACGGAAAAATATTGACTATAGAAGACAATTTGGGGCACATTTTTTACATGCTTTCAGAATTTGCACTATGAGTAGTCAAGAAATGTTTTCAAAGATAACAAGGAAGACAAAACGTTAAGTGACCTTAGAGAACATTGTTTTTTAACTCTTTTTCCTGGAAGAATCCTGAATTTTGGATGGGACCATAGCGTAGGTGACCCTCAACTGAGCATGTGAAAAACATAGGACATGAAAACAATCTGAGCATGCTGAGATTTGTCGACACTATAATTTTGTCCTGAAGAAGCCAAAACCAGCAGGACTCTGTTTTCTATAAATCCATAGTTTTTGCGTTTTTTCAAGTTCGTTTTGGGTTCTAGTTTCGTGACAACAAGAGTGTTGCATGAAAGATTTAATTTTACATAATAAAAATATATTCATTCAATTAATCCTACTTTGCGTGCTGATCATTGGATAAGATCTATTGAATTAAAAATTTAAAGTAATAAAGGTACTTAATACATCATATAATATAAATTCATAGAGTTCACTAAATTACTTGCATTGGAGTGACTAGTTTTTCATTTTTGAAACCTTTTAAATGACAATTTTGAAATGGTAGAGTTTTTTTATCATGGTTGCAAAGAGGAAATCTAACCAATATGCAGTAGGTTATTGAATCACTTTAAAAATCTAATAAATTTTAAAATTTACATTGATATGTCTCTTTAAATCATAACTTTTAGCTATATTAAACTTATTCAACACTTAAGTATATTTGTAAGCTACTATTGAACTTTCAATTATTTGGTTTTACTAAAACAAAAGTTATAATTAATGTAAGTTCATGTAAGAAAATTTTTTAAAATTCTTCCACTTCGATAATATTAATTATGTTTTTACTTTATTCTTAAGAAAATAAAACAATTTTTTAGTTTGATTAACCATAATTTTACTGTTTTAAAAAAACACAAAATAGTTCAAAGAGATAAATAACACCACAATCATCGATCTAATTAATATGATTTTCAACAACAAACCAAGACATCACTAATGTTTTTAATCAACATAAGATTATTCATGAACATAATTGCTAATAACCAAATTAACATAGGTAAGCTATTTGGGAGTATGGTAAGAATAACACTATCAAGTTATCACAAACAATATTATATCACTTAGTTATTTTTATGATTTCTCTTTAACCTTTATATTTAAAAAAAAATAAGAGAAATCATTTTGTTTCTAATAAAACTAATGACTTTTAATAAAATCTGTATGTTTTAATCTTACTCAAGATATCACGAAATATACAGATAGAAGTGTCACAAAGGTTTAACACAATACCTTGAATTTCACTGCTAAAGGCCCATAAAACTATAGCTTTAGACTTTAGGCAATGAAATCATAGCCACCGCAAATGTCTCAGCTGCATTAGGTAATAGACAATAGTTTATATTCGATTAGTCAACAGTAGAAATAACTGCAACATTAGTAACCCAAGTGCAATAGTTTTAGTGTGATCAAAGCTAAGGGTTTGTTTAGTCCCTTGTATAACGGTTTCGGTTACTAAAGACAACAATTGTTAGGAACTTTAGACAACGATTATAAGTTATTTTAAGCAGCAGATTATGTCATTTTAAAGCAATTTTTATTTAGCTAAGACAACGATTATCAAAGACATTAGACGACGGTTATAAACTATTTTAAATAACAAATTATTTCATTTTTAAGCAACGATCATTTAGCTAAGACCATGATTATTAAAAACATTTGATAACAGTTTTAAATATTTTAAGTAGCAGATTGTGTCATTGTTAAGCAATGATTATTTAGCTATAGTAGTGGTTCGTAATATTGTGAAGGCAACAATTTTAATAGTTAAACCAACAATTATATATTTGTTGTTGCATTAGTTATATGTATTTAATACAACAGTTTGTGTACATGATGTAACGGTTTTATTTTGTTTTGTTTTTTGTTTTGCCCTTTATTTAATACAACAGTTTGTGTACATGATGTAACGGTTTTATTTTGTTTTGCCCTTTTTTAAATAGAAAATTTATGGATTAAAGATGTTAAAATAGATAATCAAATAAGAAATAGAAGAATAAAAAATAGAGTCATGTGTTGTAATAAAAGAATTTACAATTTAAAGTCAAGTAAACCAAATTTGTATAATAAGTAGTTAATATAAACAATTTTAACATATCTCATTATAATCCAAAAGGAAAATTTATGTCCTTGGATGAAAGACATCCTCAAATGACTCCTAAACCATAAGCCTCCTCAATCATTATAAAATATCCACTCTTTTCCTACCATCATTAGTCACCATCCTTAAATAAAAAAAAAAAAAAGTCAATTAAATAATTATTTAACCAAATATTAAAATATAAATTAAAAAACCAGCATGTACTCACATTTCACAAAAACTACCACCCACCTTAAATCTGAACTAACAACTCCTACATATGATCTATCATAGTCAAATTTTATTGTAATAACCAACAAAATTGAAGAAAAAACAATTACATTACAACTTTCCATTAATAAATATAAGTCAAATTGCAATTAGAAAAAAATTTATATTAAAATGTCTAAATAATCATCAGACAAGTTTATCATAATTATTCTATAAAATAGATGACGTTAACTTTTAAAAAAAATAACATCATTCTCAAGTTGAACCGAGTTGAACTGAATTGAACTAGTTTTTTAGACTAAGTCAACTTGATTAGGCATTGGTGTGAAAAAGGAAATTGAATGTTTTGCAGAATTGACGCAACAAATTGATCAAAAACAAAAAAAAGTGTTTAGCGCCTTCAAAAAACATTATAATTTAATTCGATATACTATAACATTTCATATATAATTAAATTGTACCTAAAATTCTGATATACTAGAATGGTTATTAAATTCGCCACTTTATATCCCATAAAGCTATGGGTTTTTTTTTTTGCAACTGCAGCTTATTATTAATTTTTTAATGCAACACTATTAAAACCATTGTTTTATATTCTATAACGCAACAAATTTTTTGCAATTTTTACTTATTGTTAATTTTCTTATGCAACACTATTAAAATAATAGCTTATGTTATTTTAGGTAACGTTAAAAACCACAACCAAGTTAAGTGTTGTCTAAGGCTTGATATGTGATAGTACACTAGTGCACCCGTTGTTTACTTAATTAGATTTTCTAATGTGACACAATATTCATATTGATCCTATGGTATATATACGAATGAGCATTCACCCTCCATGCATAATTGTTTAACAGATAAAATATCACATTTTCTCAACATTGAGCCATTTCTCAATACTTAATATCAATACATATAATGAAATAACCAAAATAACCTTATGACGTACCTATAGATGTTACAAATTAGTAGTTTATGGATAAGGAACATTGACATGTAATCAGATGGGTTCTCACATATTTAAAGGGTATAACAAATTATGAGATATGTTTTTGGTACAAGTAATTCTTTAGTCTTTATAGTAAGTAATGTGTATACAAACTATGAGGGAGATATGAATTATAGGAAGTCTACTACAAGCTATTTATTTATATTGGCAATATAACATCTTCTCTAGAAATATTACCCTTAAGAGGAAAACATTAGTAACTTAAAGTATTGAATATACATTCACTTAACAGTCTATTCTTGTACATTCAACAATCACTATAATTATTGGAATACCCTTATAATAAAAACTTGTGGAAGCCTACAAATAATAAAAGGTTATTATGACATTTATTATAATTAATGCTATAAAAATATTTAGTGGAATTTTTGTTATGATATTTATATTAAAAGCCACTGAGTAGCATGAAAAGTAAAAAACAAATATCATTTTAGGGGGTAAAATTTTAATTTTACTAATCAAAATTTAACACTCAATTTTAAAAACAATTTTAAGTTTGTCTTACAATGATTATTTTATAGGATATAATTTTATTATTTTTGCTTCCATAACACGTCATAACTTGATCTTCACAAATCAAATTCAGCTATCGCCTCAAGACATAAAGCGTTTTGAAAAAAAAAAAAAAATTGCCACTAGCTTAAAAGTTCGAACATGGTGGGTTTGCAGGGTTGGCCGTTGAATGAATACATGGTGGAGGAGTGGTGGCGGAATCTATTTATACTATATGATGTAAAATTATACATTTTTATGGAATAATGTTAGTTTAGACAAAAAGACTTATTCCCACCAAAGGTTAGTATAAAGACAAACTCACATATATAAGGTTTCAAAAACTCAGATAATCATTCGTCATAAAATTTCTATTAAAACTTATTATTAATTATAAAGGCAAAATTGTCATTACATAATAATATTAAAAAAAACTAAAATTTTATCTCATTCATCTCTTTTAATTTAAAAAACTAACATTTTCTCTCATTCAAAAATTTTAAAAAGCTACTCTTTCACTCTTAGGGTTTCATTCATTCCCTTCCTTCTTCGGTCAACTTCTTATCTATCGATGCTCCCTCCTGCATCATGGATGAAGACGTTGCCATTGTTCTCTGGCCACAAACACGATGGATCATCGTGTGTCATCCAGGTCTGATGCATGACAAATGTGTTCATGGTTGCTTCGTCATCATGTTTGTAGCCAGAGAATGAGTCTTTGCCAACACTCATCTAGACCTTATATGTGATAGATTCCCACTGTCTAAAGTCAATTTAATAAAACCTTTTTGTCTTCGGGCTTCGCCGTCAGAGCTTCCTCTGGCATCATTAGCAGCAGCAAAGGGAGACACACAAAAGGCCAATCGATGTTAGAATCGATTTGCTATCAATATTGCCATCATCCGAGTTTGCAACAAACCCTAGAGATTTAGGGGGTAAAAGTTACTTTTCAAAGTTGAGGTTAATGGTGAAAAGCGAGTTTTCAAAATTTAGGGGGAAATGAGATAAAATTATATGTTTTTTAATATTATTGATAAAATGATAATTTTACCCTTAGTCTTAATAAAAAATTTTAACAGCAGTTTGTTTATGGGTTGATGTTTTGATTTTTAAAATCTCATAAGTGTGCATTTGTTTTTGCATTAAAACTTTGAAGGGAAATAGTCTTTGGTCCTGTTAGTTTAATTTGTTAAAAGGGTAATGGTTAGGGGTGGATTCGAGTCGAGCTAGCTTGAGCTCGAAATCAAGCTCAGCTCGATCGAGCCCGAAACAAGCCAGGTATTAATGAGCCCGATCCCGAGCTCGAGTTTCAAGTTTTAGAGAAACTGAGCTCGAGCCTAAATACGAGCTGGAAGTCGAGTAACTCGTTTGGCTCACGAGCCAGAGCTCGTTCTGGCTCGCGAGCCGAGCAGCTCTGATTGGCTCACGAGCCGATTCTTATTTAACCAAAAACAGTGTCGTTTTTTATTAAATAAGTTCATTCCCTTGTAACCTTGTTTATGTTTTCCAAATCCAGTCGCGTAAAACTCTCCTCCTTCAAACTCCAAGCTCCAGTTCCAATTCCAGACCAGAGTATAACCCCCCACAATTTTAAGTTTTAGCCTGCAGCTGCTCTCCAGTTCCGTCGATAGGGGTTTCTCAAGCGTTTCTGTTCAAGTTTTCTGGCATGCCAATAGAAAATTCCAACGATCGAGAGTTAGGGTTTGTGTTTTTCTGACAGCGAGAAGTTTGACGATGGCGGCGACGTGGACGACACAAATATATTTCAGGTTTGTGTTTTTCCATTTTTTCACTTTCAATTTTTTAATTTTTGCCTTAAATTGATTGAACCCTAACTTTGGAATTAGGGTTTCTGAATTGGGGGTTTTTAATTTTTTTGCAGTACCTCTTCATGCAGGCTCCTATGATGCAATCGTGTCTGATAGTTATAGTTACACGACAATGCTGAACATATATAGGAGTGGAAGGAAAGTTGACAAGGCAATGGATTTGTTTGAAGAGATGCATAAGGATTGATGATTTGGTGAGAGTGTTTGATATCTCTGTGGGATGTGGAGTTAAACCGGATGATAGGCTTTGTGGGTGTTTGCTATCTGTTGTGGCCCTATGTGAGATCAGTGAAGATGTTGATAAGGTCATTGTGTGTTTGCAACAAACTAATCCAAAGTTGGTTACCTTTGTCATATAAGCTCGACGCAAAGCTCGGCTCGTTAAGCATTCGCGAGCATAGCTCGATATCTTGGCTTGATTTCAGCTCGTTTTGGTCTCATTTAGACAGTTTTTTAAATCTCACCAAAAAGAATCTATCAGGAAAATTTCAAACCAAATGAAATAATTTTTTCAAACAAAAGTGTTTGAGCAAATAATGCTTTTACCAATGTGGTTATAGTTTGAAGTTGAGTAGACAATTTTTACTACGACCATAATTATTAATATTTTACGATACATGATACATATTATACTATATGATGTGATATAGGTAAAAAATGATATATATTCCAAAATATATTGAAATTATACAATACAATGAAGGTGTATCCAATATTTCACAAATCGTAAAGGTGTATATGAAAAAATTTAAAAATTTTAAGAAACAATTGTGATATTTTTAGGGATGATGACATGACAATTACAATTTTTTATATTTTTATTATTATTTTTTAAGGTTTTTACAATGAGACTAAATCGACCGTTTCAATCAATTGAACTAAAAACTAACTTCAAATGTGATCTTGTTAATACTAGAATATGGTTTGTTTACTGACTCGGTCAAATCCAATCAAGACCGATGAACCGGCGAAAACTAAAAGAATAGGGTTAACTAGGTTAAATTAAAAGTTAAAAACCTTATTCTCAAAATAGCTAGCGTTGAAGCTTTCTCTTTCACCTAAAAAGCTTACACAACTCACACAATCTCTCTTGGGTTTTCTTGGTAAGCTTTAGTTTTAATTCAATCAAATAGTTGTAGCCGTTTTTGCAATTTTCTCTTTCACTTGTATGTTGTATTCTAATTTGATTTATTGGTTAATTATAATTTTATATTTTATAATGTATGTCGTTGGGACAAAGTCAAAAATTCAACTGTTGAGAAACTAAAGAGATAATACGAAGATTTAAAATCTTAAAACTTGAAGCCGCGTTTGGTTGCAAAGAAAATGAGTGAAAATGAAATAGAAACTAAATAATTTATTTTATTGAATGTTAAAGATAATACAAAAAATATAACTCTCTCGCTCTATCTCTCTCTCTCTCTCCTTATATATATATATATTTATATATCCAAAAAATTACTAGTTTCAATTGCATTGAGTTCTTTTGTTTCAATGAATTGAAATTTATGATTAAAAAAGCAAATATACTTTATTGTTGTTAATAATTGTACAAATTTGCTTTTAAAGAACTTTATATGGTTTGTGTTTAAAACACGTGTTAGATGACTGACATTATTTAAGAAATTTATTATAACTTGATAATAATCATGAACTAGGAAGATAGCCGATCCAATTTTAAAAACATTATTTGTTTTCAAAAGATGTATCTTATAATATGATACAATATACAATACATGATATAAAATATTATATTTTTGATATACAATATAATATGTAAGTTGACTACTATTAACACGACTCATTAAACTAACATGATACAAAAAAATCAAGGTAGGACTGAGTTTTCATACACCAATAGAAGTTAAATACTTAGAATGTCGAATTAATTATACTTGAACGAGACATTAGGGATGTCCAAATCACAAATTGAGTTGGGCATTCAATTGATATTGTACGCTGAAGGCCAGTCATCCAAAATAGTATAATATCCTCTAAGAAAAGACATAAAGAATGTCGTAGTTCAATTCAAATAGACATAAATATATTGAACAATATTTGTAAATAAACATTAGAAATATTAATTATACAATTATAGCATAAGAATGTCAAGATGAGTTTTATTAATATATATTGTGGTTTCCCCAATGAATTAATTACTTATTGAATGTTTTCATACTTGCACACCCTTAGGTTTTATATAGACAACATTTGATATCTATTTTAACAAACTTCACACAATACAACATTGAAGTAAAGTAACCAAATAGGGTTCACATTTGATATCTATTTTAACAAATATTACTTAACACCACAATATTCACGCAAATAGTCAAATATGGCAAACCAAAAATCTTAAATGGAGCATGGATTGAGCAAGCTATCATAGGGTTGATTTAGGGTTTATACCAACCATATTTAGAATTATTTTTAAAATGAGTTAGCCAATAACACAATATTCAAACAAAATAATACTTAATCATATAATAATACAAATAAAATATATATTTATTTAATTATTATCATTAAGGAAACGAAAATCATGTCCATGCATGCAACATTTAATATCAACTTAAAAACATGATTTATAATTAGCTAAGCCAAAACTTTAATCATAAATAATAAATCAATGCATAAACGAACATACACATAATCACTATATAATTAAATAATTTTAACACTGTTGATTGCCTTGTCGAGAACCGGAACCTTGGTCATCTCCACGCTCAAAGTCATTCCATTCCGAAGATTCGCCACCTCTTCATCACTCTTCAGTAGATTCAATATTATCCCCGCCTCCTTCAATCTCTTCACATCCTCCGCTGTATCAACCAGCCAGTTCATCATTTCAACAAAGATTCTTGATTCTTTTGATTCCTGATATATTGATATTGTTTGTTTGGGCAGTGGGCGAGGAATGTTGGGAATTGTATGCCGGAGATACCCACATATGGGATGAATTGATTGAAGATAAGCACAACAATCAGAATAACGGAATGGTATATTCTGGTTGTCTTGCTTATCTTCAATCATCAATAGACCATTCTGTTATTCTTGTTGTCTTGCTTATCTTCAATCAATTCACATCCCAAAAGCGGCTAGCTTAGAAGCTAGAACACGAAAAGCAGAATTTCTTTTTTTTCAAAGGCATACTCACATCCCAAAAACTGCATATTTTTCACATTAAACATCTGCTTAATACATTGATTTGATTCATTAACAGCCATATAACTGATCAATCAATCAATCAAATCCTCACAAAGTCAAAACGGTACAAATCTAAATCAACATACAACATTAGATTTAGTAAACAACTTTAAAAAGCCTAAAAAAAAGGGGAAATGAAAAGAAGAAGAAGTTAAAAAACCTCATGCCGCCACCACTGAAGAGGGCATCTAGATCCAGACGCGAAATCATAAGCGCTGATGATGGGGCATCCCGTTCGGGGATGAGTCTGTCAAGTTGGCCGTTGAATGAATGAATGGTGGCGGAGGTGGTGGCGGAATCTATTCATATTATATGGTATAAAATTATATATTTTTGCGGAATAATGTTAGTTTAATTTGTTAAAATGGTGATGGTCGCTCATAGTGTCAGACACTAGGGCCGCCGTTTTGGTCTCACTTAAGCAATTTTTTAAATCTAACTGAAAATAATCTATCAGGAAGATTTCAAGCCAAATAAAATAATTTTTCCAAAATAAATTGCTTGAGCACATAATGTTTTTACAAAAATAGTTACGGTTTGAAGTTGAGCTTACAATTTCACTAAGAGCATAATTATTAGTATCTTATGATATATCATATATATTATATTATATGATACGATATAGATAAAAAATAATACATATTTTAAAATATATTGAAATTATATAATAGAGTGAAAATGTATATGATATTTCACAAAACGGTGAAAGTGTATATAAACAAATTTAAAAATTTTAAAAGACATTTGTGATATTTTTTAAAGACGATGACATGACAATTAAAAATTTTAATATTATTTTTAAAAACACATATTTTATAGTATGACACAATACATGATATACAATACAATATACAATTTGACCATCATAAATACAACTCATTAAACCAATATGATACAAAACAATTGGGTTAAGACTAAGTTTTTATGCACTAGTAGAAGTTAGACACTTGGGATGTTGAATCAATTATGTTTTAACAAGATATTAGGGATGTCCAAATCATGAGTTGAGTATTCGATTGATAGGCTGAAGACCTGTCATCTAGAATGATAAAGTATCCTCTAACGAAAGACATAAGAAACGTCATAATTCAATTCAAATAGACAGAAAAGATACTAAAAAATTTCCATGAATAAACATTAGAAACGTTAATAATATAATTATAGTAGAGGAATGTCACAATAAATTTTGTTATTATATATTGTGGTTTCCTTGATAGGTCACTTATTGAATATTTTCATACTCATACACCCCTTGAGTTTTATAGACATAATATTTAATATTTATTTACACAACTTTCACACAACATAATATTGAAGTAAAGTCAAATATTATCAAACTAGAATCCTTAAACGAAGCCATAGTAGATCAACGAGCTACTATAACATCCTTCACTTAGGGTTTATCTGTACCGACTATATTTGACATCTGTTTTAATGCATATTATTTGACACCACAATATTCATGCAAAATAGTCAAATATAGCAAACCAAAAACCTTAAATGGAACATGCAATAGCTTGTCGAAACATGGATTTACCCAGTTACCATAGGGTTCATTTAGAGTTTAAATAAACAATATTTGAATTTTTTTTTTAAATATGGGTTAACCAATATCACAATATTCAAACAATATAACACTCAATTACATAATGACATATATCAAATATGTACTCATTTGTATACTCAAAAGTGAATATATATAGTTTTATTGTTTATTTAATCATGGCCAAAAGACTTATTCCCACCCAAGGTTTGGTCTAAACCCAAACTCACACCAACTAAATTTTGAAAATATAAATACCCACTCTTTAATTAAAATTCTCGGTTAAAGTTAAGGGTAAAAACGTTATTTAGACAAAATATATAAATAAAATAAAATTCTATCTAATTCTTTCCTCTTATTTTAAAAAATTAATATTTTTCTTAGCCTTAATTTTTTCAGTTTCGAAAAACTATATTTTTTCTCTTAAAAATTATTTTTTTTTTTTACTTTTTCAACCACCATCTCTGGCTACTGTCTTTAGGCCAACCTCTCTCCCTCCTGTCAGCACTTAACCAGAAGTTATATCTACACTTAACCAGAAGTTGTTCTCTAGCTAAATCATCCCCCCATGAAAGTAAGCTAGCTATATATATACAACAGAAGAAAACTGATTTGATCTTCTGGCCATGGCCTTTTCCTCACTGTTGACTGATGCATCTCATCTCATTTATCTTTATTTCTTCACTTTATGCGATCTTATCTAATATATTTTTTTATAAAAAAAGTTTCACGTAATGGTTTTGCCAACCGTGTGGAAAAAGGAGAGAGGAGATTGGTTGAAATTTCCAAGAATATGTACAGGAGTTCTTCTTTACAAACTGTCATTGTCTGAGTTTCTGACAGAAGGGGGATTGTCTTATTATCCAGGTTCAGATTCCTCACATATTTTGGGCTTAATTATCGAATCACAAATTGCAAGCTTTTCATGAACTTGGAAAGCTGAGGGAGACTTTGATATAATATTATTGCATTATTCCACTTTCCATGCACATCTCTGTGTAGTGATGTTATTGTGTAAATAAATGCAAGCTGTGCTGTGGCCTGCTGGCTGGGTTGGTTTCTTAATGTTCATGATTTCAACCATTACATGTGTTCCATGCCTTGATATAGCAAAAGGCAAATAAAAATTTTTCCAACTTGAATGATAGCTAACAGCTGTTCTCATTCCCAATTTGTCCGTCATTTGAAATTCGGTTGTCCAGCTTCGTTCTCTCTCAGGTTCATCATCTTCCAATCATCATCATTTGGTATCAAACAAAATCCAAGAATAAAGAGCGCTGATTTAATTCCAGATATAATCATTTCTAACAACGTCGAACGATTCACATGAGAGTGGTTGGGCTGAAGACTGTGGTTGAAAAAGTAAAAAACGAAAAATAAACCTTAAAAGAAAAAAATATAATTTTTTAAAACTAAAAAAACTGAGACCGAGGAAAAATGTTATGCTTGAGATAAAATAAAATTTTAATTTTTTTATATATTTTTTCTGTATAATCTATTTACCTTTAATCTTAATAGATAATTATAATAGAAAATTGATTATTTGGATTTTTAAAACTTAAAATTTATGAGTTTATATTTAGGCTGACCGTTATGTGTAGACCTAGCCACAGTTCGTGAATCGTCGGTTTTGGTTTGAAACCGTTGGTTCACGGTTCGAAAATATAAGGATCCTGAACTAAAACCATAATAAGATGGTTCGTCCACGGTTCAGAACCGATGGTTCCGGTTCATGGCCCTGATTCAGAACCGACGGTTTCGGTTTGAAACCAATATTGAACTGTCAATTCTAATACATGATCTTGATTTAATTTTTAAATTATTAATTACAATAATTGAAAATTAAAAGAAAGACTTAGACTTAAATTTTCAATTAAGCTTTTTACGTATCTTCTTAGAGTCTATAAGTTGATTTTTATTCACATTTGATATATGTAAATATTGACTAAATCTCTTATTACTGGAAGAATTTTAACTACTTGTCATTTTTTGATAATAAATAAAATTAATTATATAAATAAATTATTTGATTAATTATAAAAGATAATAAAAAAGTAAATAAAATTAATTATATAAATAAATTATATAATTAATTAGGAAAGATAATACAAAAATAATAAATAAAATTAATTATAGAAATAAATTTTATAATTAATTATGAATTATATAATAAAAATAGAAATTAAAATTAATAAAAAATTAAGAAAAAATTTAATTAAATTTAAGAGAATTTGATTGAATTAAAAGATTGAGAAAGTATTAAGAGTTGAAAGAATGAGAATTAGAGTTTGAAAGATTGAGAGTGAGAGTAATAGTACGATTGAAATTTGAGAGAATGAAATTTGAATTAGTATATATATAAAAAATAAATTTTTGAAAAAATTTAAAAAATAGGGGTAAATATAATTTAAAAAATTGCAGGGGACCGGTCCCCTGCAGTTTTTCTTCAAACTTCAGCAAGCCAACGGTTCAAGACCGTTGGCTGTTTAAATAAAATTAAAAAAATTCAAAAAAAATTCAAACTTTTTTTGGTTCAGCACAGTAAACCGTCGGTTCATAAACCGATGTGAATCAATGGTTTCACTGTTCTAATTTATGTAAACCGGAACCGAACCGTAGAACCCCGGTTTCGGTTCTGGTTCCGTCCAGTTTTGGGTTTGCCAATTCCGATTCTGGATTTATTCAGACTGATTTCTGTCTGGTTCACGGGCCAAACCGGCCCGTGGCCAGGTCTAGTTATATGGGAATTCCATGTCCATGCATACAAAATTTATTACCAGGCAAAATTTTAATATTAATTACATAACAAGATAAACATAAATAATAAAGCAATGCAGATACGGACACTCACATAATCATCTTACAATTAAATTATTTAAAATTATTGATAAAATAAGGCTTTATCATGTCACGTGTGGTCAGAAATGATTAAACCAATTGGAACAGCTATAAACCGAACAAAAAGCCTCCACAGCTGACAGCAATATCAGAAGATTAGCTCCAACAAAGGTAAACACTGGCCATGAATTAAACACGTATTTCTTCATCGTCGTTATCATCTTAACTTTCCACAATCCTGAATAATATTTTTTTACACTGTCGATCGCCTTATCGATAATCGGAACCTTGGTCATCTTTACGCTCAAAGTCATTCCATTCCAAAGATTCGCCACCTCTTCATCACTCTTCAGTCGATTCAATATTATCCCTGCCTCCCTCAATCGCTTCACATCCTCCGCCGTATCAACCAGACCGTTCATCAGTTCAACATAACGCGTAAATATCATTGTTTCTGGTGCAACTGATGCCTCGTATGCCACCAGATTCCTTAAAACGACGTCGGAGTTATCGTCCAAATCCACAACAGATAGATAGAATTTGCCATTATTTTTGTCGAACTTGATGCTCTCTAACCCGCCTTCTGATGGAGAAAACCTGACACCGATTTTGGAGAGTTCTGTGACACTTGGAATTTCGATTTCTTCAATCGATGGAGCTTCGTTTTTGATGCTGGAAACATTTTCGACTTCTTCGGTGGCGTCTTGTGTTGATTCCATGAATGCTTCAATGGCGCTCTTTTTATCATGAAACAACCTTTTCAATATGGTACAGATTATGTCAAATAATTTTGACTTGCAAATTCGTCCTAGCAACTTGATAAAGGATGAATAAATCAAAAACATAAAGGCTAATATTGCCTTAAAACATTTGATTAAGCAGCTCTTTTCTTTGTGATGATCATCATGATTTTCACCTTTTCCCTTCTGGTGACCGATTTCTTCAATACCGGCTCCAGTTTGAACTACCTCCGGCGTAACCGCGATGTAGAGAAGCTCCAAAAGGTGAGATTGGCTCAAACATTCGTCTCTGAGACGTTGGTTATCTCTGATTTTCAACGGAGATAAATCTTTACAAAACCCCATCAACATCATGACAAATTCTTCGTCAGAATCCTTCTCATCACTTTCATGTCTGTTAAAGACATGCACCTTTTTAATCAAAAAGAGAGGAATCTGGTTCTCCATCATAATAATGTCCCTAAGTATTGCTTGGTGCGCCGATTTTCTTCGAGTGTAATCGATTAAATGAGTCGTCAAAGATGACACTCGAGTGACCTGCGGACCTCCTCCTTTTCTGCGTGCATAAGGTTGAAGATACTCCAATAAAAAGGTGGCATCGATTGCCAACATCCATGACAGTGTTCGGCGGTCAAAATCCAAGAACCTGTGAAAACAAGCACGGATTATGGTGTCTTCTTCGGCGAGTTGGTTCACCAAATCGTGGAACTTGGCGCAGGCGCTCTGGAGTTTTTTCTGCGTTCGTTTCAAGGATATGAGCTTGTAACGTTCCATCTCGAAGAGCTCTAAGCGGCCGTGATGGTAAGGACCGATGACAACCATGTGGGGAACGTAGGCTTCCGGTTTGGACAAAACAAGGGTTTTTGGCACGTTGAAGATGCTCACAGCAACGCTAGTTTCATCAAAGTTACTCTCGAATTCTTCTTCAAGGCTTCGAATTATGTCTATAACCCAATCCTGATGTTGTGGGAATTTTCGTGGACTCTGCACTGAAGCCATCACAGTTGAATCAATTTAGTACGAACTAAAACTGTGTTAAGTTCTTGAATGCACAATAACTGCCACTCAAGAGTTCCCTTTATAATTAATGTGTGGGAGATAAGGGATGGAATAGTAGTAAAAATTAGCTGCTCACCATTTTTTACACATGTAGGTTTTCGTTGCCTTGACTCTAGCATAAATCAAGGCAGACTCTTCACACGGTAAGTGTCATTTCATAACAGAAAATTCAATTTCTCCCAATGCAAAACAAAATGTCACCCTGTGGGTAGCTTGGCCGGTGAAGATGTGGAATTTCTGGAAAGGGTTTAGGTTTGACATTTGTTGGTTTTAGACTAAGATGAAACTTTTGATATATCACCAGAGTTTTAGCTATTTGGTGAATTAAACGTTTAAACAAAAAGGACCGATTCAGACGATATTCCCCTTTATAAAAAAAAGTAAAATGTTGCTGTTCCATCGGATGCTGTATATAACGGACAGGAATAGCAATTTTTTTTCTTGTGGAGTTGGTATATTCATTGACGAAGAAAATTGATTTTGTTAAGAAATCCAATAGAAAAATATTGACTATAGAACACAATTTGGGGCACATTTTTTACATGCTTTCAGAATTTGCACTATGAGTAGTGAAGAAATGTTTTCAAAGATAACAAGGAAGACAAAACGTTAAGTGACCTTAGAGAACATTCTTTTTTTAGTCTTTTTCCTGGAAGAATCCTGAATTTTGGATGGGACCATAGCGTAGGTGGCCCTCAACTGAGCATGTGAAAAACATAGGACATGAAAACAATTTGAGCATGCTGAGATTTGTCCACACAATAATTTTATTCTGAAGAAGCCAAAACCAGGAGGACCCTGTTCTCTATAAATCCATAGTTTCTGCGTTTTTTCAAGTTCGTTTTGGGTTCTAGTTTCGTGACAACAAGGGTGTTGCATGAAAGATTTAATTTTACATAATAAAAATATATTCATTCAATTAATCCTACTTTGCGTGCTGATCATTGGATAAGATATATCGAATTAAAAATTTAAAGCTATAAAGGTACTTAATACGTCATATAATATAAATTCATAAAGTTCTCTAAATTACTTGTATTGGAGTGACTGATTTTTTTTTTTTAAAACATTTTCAAATGACAATTTTGAAATGGTAGAATTTTTTTTTATAATAGTTGCAAAGAGGAAATCTATTCAATATATAATAGATTATTAAACCACATCAAAAATCTAATAAATTTTAAAGTTTATATTGATATCATCTATCTAAATCATAATTTTTAACTATATTAAATTTATTGAGCATTTAAGTATATTTGTAAACTATCATTGAACTATTCAATTATTTGGTTTTACTAAAACCAAAGTTGTAATTAATGTAAGCTCATATAAGAAAATTTTCTAAAATTCTTTCGCTTAGACAATATTAATTATATTTTTACTTTATTCTTAAGAAAATGAAACAATCTTTTACTTCAGTTAACCAAAATTTTACCATTTAAAAAAAAAAAAGTTCAAAGAGATAAATAACACTACAATCATCGATCTAATTAATATGATTTTTAACAATGAATTAAAACATTATTAATGTTTTTAATTGATATAAGATTATTTATGATCATCATTACTAATAACCAAATTAATAGAGGTAAGTGATTTAGGAGTGTGGTAGGAATAACATTCTATCAAGTGATCACAAACAATGTTATGTTACTCAATCATTTTTATAATTTATTTTTAACCTTTATACTTCAAAAGAAATAAGAGAAATTATTTTGCTTCTAATAAAATTTGTATATTTTAACCTTACTTGAGATATCATGAAATATACACATACAACTGTCACAAAGGTTTAACGTAACGGTTGAATTTCATTGCTAAAGGCCCATAAAATTGTAGCTTTAGACTTTAGGCAACAAAATCATAGCCGTTGCAAATGTCTAAGTTGCGTTAGGCTATAGACAATAGTTTATATTTGATTAGCCAACAGTAAAAATAACTACAACATTAGTAACCCAAGTGCAACATTTGTGGTGTGATCTAAGCTAAAGGTTTATTTAGTTCCTAGTGCAACGGTTTCGGTTACTAAAGACAACCATTATTAAGAATTTTAGGCAACGGTTATAAGCTATTTTAAGCAGTAGATTATGTTATTTTTAAGCAATGGTTATTTAGCTAAGGCAACAATTATCGCAGATATTAGACGATAGCTATAAACTATTTTAAGTAACAAATTGTTTTATTTTTAAGCAGTGATTATTTAGTTAAGACAACGATTATTAAAAACATTAGACAATAGTTTTAAATATTTTAAGCATCAGATTATGTCATTTTTAAGTAACAATTATTTAGTTATTGTAGCAGTTCATAATGCTGCAAAGACAACAATTTTAATGGTTAAACCAACAATTATATATTTGTTGTTGCATTAGCTATATGTATTTAATATAATGGTTTGTGCACATAATATTTTCTTTTGTTTTTTGTTTTGCCCTCTTTCAAATAGAAAATATATGGATTAAAGATATTAAAATAGGTAATCAAATAAGAAATAGAAGAATAAAAAATAGAGTAATGTATTGTAACAAAAGAATTTACAATTTAAAGTCAAGTAATCTAAATTTGTATAATAAGTAGTTAATATAAACAATTTTAACATATCTCATCATAATCCAAAAAGAAAATTTATATCCTTGAATGAAAGACATCCGCAAATGACTCCTAAATCATAAGCCTCCTCAATAATCATAAAATGCCCACTCTCTTTCTACTACCATCAATCACCATCCTTAAATAAAAAATGGAAAAGAAAAGTCAATTAAATAATTATTTAACTAAATATTAAAATATAAATTAACAAACCAATATGTGCTCACATGTTACAAAAACTACCACCTACCTTAAATTTGAACTAACAGCTCCTACGTATGACTTATTATAGTCAAATTTCATTGCAATAACTGACAAAATTGAAGCAAAAACAGTTACATTACAACTTTTCATTGTTAAATACAAGTCAAATTGCAATTGGAAAAAAATTTATATTAAAGTGTCTAAATAATTGTCAGACAAATTTATCATAATTATTTTATAAGATAGATAATGTTAATTTTCAAAGAAAATAACATCATTATCTTTTATTGTTTTGTATAGTTGAAATACCTTAAAGTGAACTAACTTTTACAATTAATGAACCAAATACATTCATATTCATATCTGGGTTAACTTGTATTATTTGTTTCATAAACATTGATAAGACCTTTGTGGTCCTCTCAAATTGAATTAAATGATATTGTTATGTTTAAACCATATAAATGCATGATCTTTAGATTGCTAATGATCAAAGTGTTATATGTTCCTTGTTTAGTTGAAAGTCGGTCAGATACATTAACAAGGATTAGGTGCAGTAAGCAGTTGGGTTGTATTAAATATATTAATTGATTCTAGAATTAATTATGGCTTTCACCAATCATGGTTAGCTTGAATTATGGCTTCCACCAATCATAGACTTCTAAATAAAAAATATTCAAGTATTAATTGACTCTGGTTGTATGTTAAATTATTGCATCAACACCAAACCATTCCCAAAAACAAAGGCACAAAATCGCAAAAGTAAGGCTGACTTGAACACAATTAACTTTATGATCATGACAAGAAGCTAATATAATATAAAAATTTAAAAATAGTAGAGTTAGCATCTGACTTATCATATATTCATCAAAAGCATAACACCCAACACAATAGAAGAACAACATTGTATCCCATCATACAGCTTATTCATATGATAAAGCATCCATAAAATATAAGAAACGATTGATTTACCAAAAACAATACCAGTAATTAAAAATGAAAATTTGCTTCTATATCATATTTTATTCTATATGAAAGGAAATTCTTATGGTTGAGAAAAACAGATACAATTTACACAAGGTCAAACCATAGATTTTCCCTACGTAAATCTAATGTATTAAGTGTTGGCGGATCTAGTAGTCTAAAACGGTAAAAAAGCCATTAATTCTTTTATTCGAATATGTTAAAAAACCTCACTTGGAATACGCCAGAACTCGGAGTGATGAAAGAGAAAGAGGGCCGAACTCCACTGATGATTCTTTCACTGGAGATTGAAGAAGGCTTGGGCGTGACAACAACAATTTTGAATCTTCAAATCGAACAACACTTATGTAATATCTCTGGTCCAATAACCCAGTTCATGTCAAAATATTGTCCACTTTGGACATATAGTTCATCATAGTTTTGTTTTTGGGCTTTGCAACTCAAAACGCGTCTTAACAGTTTAAGGAGCTCACAGGCTATTTAACCAATCAAATTCTCCCACCACTAATCGATGTGGAATACATAGAGACAAAGTACAGACAGACTCAACATCTCTTCCGTGTTTTGTCGATGTGAGATTTGCCTAAGGGTATCACATACGCCCCCCCTTACCGGACTCAGCGTCCTCGCTGAGGTTTACCCCACCATCGTTCAAGAGGACATGTAAAGCTGCTCTGATACCATTTGTAACATCTCTGGTCCAATAACCCGACCCACTATCAAGATATTGTCTACTTTTGACACATAATCCATCATTGTTTTGCTTTTGGGCTTTGCAACCCAAAACGCATCTTAATAGTTTAAGGAGCTCACAGACTATTTAATCAATCAAATTCTCCCATCACTAACTGATGTGGGATACATAGATAGAGTACAGATAGACCCAACATCTCTCTCGTGTTTTGTAGATGTGAGATTTGTCTAAGGGTATCACAACTTATGGTTGCTGGAAAGAGAATCGTGCAGGGCAAAGAGGTTTTGGATTGAACAACGCTTATGGCTGTTGCAGAGAGAATCGTGCAAGGTGGGAAGGTTTGAGATTGAAAGGCACTTATGGTTACTGGAGAACAAATTGTCCAAGGTATAAGGATTGGGATTGAAGAGTGCTGATGGTTGTTGGAGAGAGAATTGTGCAAGGTAGGAGGATTGGGATTGAAGAGTGCTGATGGCGGGATATCGAATTTTTTTACTCTGTTTTTTTAATTGTGTATACATATATGTCACTTATCTCAAACTTTAAACAAAAATACCACAACAATAATCAATTTTCTCAAAATACCTCCATTAATGAAACTTATGTAAAAAGAAATAATACCACAATAGTAATTTCTTTTTTTTTCCTCAATCTTTCAACAAGGGAAGAAATCTCTGCAATATAAAAAAAAAAAAATTTACAATAGAGAAGACACCTGTGATTGAATAATAAAATTCATGAAAGAAAACTATTATAAAATATTCAACTTGGACACAAGGGAGGGAGACATAAAAAATTGTCAAATTTCTTTAGAAAATTCACATTTGTTACAAAGATTTTATAGCAAAATCATCCACATTCAAATTAGTTTTGATTTATGCCTTATGTTATTTGTTTTCTTATTTAACATTTGAAAATCAAACAACGTAAGATAGATTCATGTTTATTACTTCATATGAAATATAATTTTGTTGTGATTTTATATTGTTAAATTGTTTAATGTTGTGATTTCATGTTCTTGTATTATTTAATGTTGTTATAATGTTGTATTGATGGTTAAAAAATACGAAAATTTAGTTTTAGATAAAAACCAAACGAAGAACCGGTTGGCACAATGCCAATCCCTGGCTTTCTACCAACCCCCCTGTGTTAAATATTTGTGGGACCAGTGGGGTTGGTGTTAACACCAAGGGTTGGCGTTGATGCCAACTCCTGGTTTTTCGTCAACCTATTTTTTGTCTAATTTTTATTCAAAACTGAATTTTCATATTTTTTAACCATCAATATAAAATTAAACAATATTAAACATTACAACAACATGAAATTATAACATTAAACAATTTAACAATATGAAATTACAACAAAATTATATTTCATATGAAGTCATAGATATGAATCTACTTTATATTATTTGATTTTCATTTGTTAAACAAGAAAACACATAACATAAGGGTTTGAATTAAGACTGACCTGAATGTAGATGATTTTGTTGTGAATTCTTTAAAGAAATTTGGCAATTTTCGTCTCTCCCTACCTTGTGTCCAATTTGAATATTTTATAATAGTTTTTTCTTACGAGTTTTATTGTTCAATTACAAGTTTTTTCTCTATTGAATTTTTTTTTTTATATTGTAGAGATTTCTTTCCTTGCTTAAAGACCGAAGAAAGAGAACGAGATTATTATTGTAGTATTTTTATTTAGGTTTAAAGCGAGTGACATATATGTTTACACGGTTTTAAAAAATGGTAAAAAATTAAACATCCCACTAATGGCTATTGGAGAGAGAATTGCGCAAGGTAGGGAGGTTTGGGATTTAATAGAAAAAATAATGTTTTTTTCTAATAATATTTTAATAGGAAAAATAAGATTTCATAGAAAAAAAAAAAGGCAAGGGAGGTTTGGGATTTAATAGAAAAAATAATGTTTTTTATAATAAGATTTTAATAGAAAAAAAACAATGGAGATTTGGGATCTAACAGAAAAAATAAGGGTTTTTTTTTTTTAAATTTAACTATAACATTATGGTAATTAATTAAAAATGTAAGACCATTTCATGCTTTTAACATGAGTATTGAAATGACATCATTTTAGATTTTTTAAAAAACTCAAACTAGTTCAGTTGGAATAAGTTTAGATAAGAATCGAATTGGTTTTGTTCAATTCAAATTCAAATCAAATTTAATCCAAACAATTTGTCTCGTTTTTTAATTCAAATCAAACTCAAGTTAGGTAGAGTCAAACTCTAACATTTCATATATAATTAAACTGTACCTAAAATTCTAATATATTAGAATGATTATTAAATCCACCACTTTATATCCCATAAAGCTACATATTTTTTTAGCAACCATGGGTTATTATTAATTTCCTAATGTAACACTATTAAAACCGTTGTTTTATATACTATAACACAACAAATTTTTTGCAATAGTTATTTATTATTAATTTTCTATTGCAACACTGCTAAAACAACAGGTTATGTTATTTTAGGTAACGGTTTAAAAATTGTAGCAAAGTTAAGTGTTGCTTAAGGCCTGATATGTGGTAGTACGGTTGTGCACCCATCGTTCACTTAATTAGATTTTCTTACATAACATGATATTCATATTGATCTTGTGGCATACTTACGAATGAACGTGTGCCCTCTGTGCATAACCGTTTAATAGACAAAATATCACATTTTCTCAACATTGAACCATTTCTCAATACTTAATATCAATACATATAATGAAATAACCAAAATAACCTATGACGCACATATGGATGTTACAGATTAGTAGTTTATGGACAAGGGACATTAGCATGCAATCAAATGGGTTCCCAAATATTTAAAGGGTTTAACAAATTATGGAATATGTTTTGGTACAAGTAATTCTTTAGTCTTTATGGTAAATGATGTGGATACAAACTATGACTGCGATATGAATTATAGGAAGTTCACTACAAGCTATGTATTTACATTGGCAATGTAACATCACCTTTAGAAATATTACTCTTAAGAAGACAACATTACTAACTTAGCGTATTGAACATGCATTCACTTAAAACTCTAAACTCATGCATTCAACAATCACCATAATTATTGAAATACCCTTATAATAAAAACTTGTGAAAGAGTACAAATAATAAAAGGTTATTATAATAATTATTAAAATTAATGATATAAAAAATATTTAGTGGTAGTTTTGTTATGATACTTCTATTAAAATTCACTTAAAATTATGAAAAATAAAAAAAATAAATGTCATTTTAGGAGGCGAAATTAATTTTGTCCTCAATAACATGTCATAACTTGATCTTCACAAATCAAATTCAACTATTGCCTCTAGACTCTAAGCGTTTTGAAAAAAAAAAATTGCTGCTAGCTAGGATTGGATTCGAGTTTGAGCTCGGCTCAAACGAGCTTGAAATAAGTCAGCCTTATATAGGCTCGGTCGAACTCAAGCTATTCGTCAAATTTTTCAATTAAAAATTTTAATACAAAACAATATCATTTTGACCAATATATATTAAAATGAGACCGTTTTAATAACGAAATAGTTAAAAACTTGAGCTTGAAACAAGTCGAATTGAATTCGAATTGAGTTTGAGCTGGAATTCAACGACCTCGAGCTTGGCTATATATAAACCGAGTTAAACTCGATTTAGCTCGAATCCAGCCCTACTGCTAGCTTAGAAGTTAGAACATGAAAAGCGGACCTTTTTTTTTTTAAGGCATCACATCCCAAAGCTGCATATTTTTTACATTAAACATCTGCTTAATACATAGATTTGATGTTTATTATATCTAGTGTTGTATGTTGATTCCGATTTGACTTTGTGAAAGATTTGATTGATTAACAGCCATATATCTAATCAATTAATCAAATCTTTTACAAAGTCGAAACGGAACAAACCTGAGTCAACTTACAACACTAGATATAATAAACAACTTAACAGAAAAAAAGAATTAAAAAAAAAAAAAAAAAAGCTAATGATGCCGCCACCACTGAAGAAGGCATCAGGGTCCGAACGTGAAATCATAAGCGCTGATGATGGGCCATCCCCGTTGGGGATGGGTCTGTCAGGTTGGCCCTTGAATGAATAAATGGTGGAGGAGTGGTGGTGGAATCCCATTTATATTATACATTTGTGTGGAATAATGTTAATATAGGCCAAAAAAAAAACCTTATTCTCACCTAAGGTTTAGTGTAAAGATAAACTCCTACCCATGAGATTTTAAAATTTTAAATATCTGTCCATCATTAAATTTATGTTAAAACTTATTTATCATTACACAATAATATTAAAACAATTACAATTTTATCTCATTCTTCTTCCTTTAGTTTAGAACTTTAACATTTTCTCCTTATCTAAAAAATTTGAAAAGCTACCCTTTTTTCCCCTAGGGTTTCATTTCTTCCCTTCCTTCTCCGACCAACCTCTCATCTATTGGTACTCCCTCCTGCATCTTGGATGAAGACACGACTATCATTCTCTGGCCACAAACATGATAGATTATCATGTGTCGTCCAGATCTGACACGTGATGAATGTGTTCGTGGCTGCTTCGTCATCGCGTTTGTGGCCAAAGAATGGGTCTTTGTCAACACTCATTCTTCCTCCTTTAGTTTAGAACTTTAACATTTTCTCCTTATCTAAAAAATTTGGAAAGCTACCCTTTTTTCCCCTAGGGTTTCATTCCTTCCCTTCCTTCTCCGACCAACCTCTCATCTATTGGTACTCCCTCCTGCATCTTGGATGAAGACACGACTATCATTCTCTGGCCACAAACATGATAGATTATCATGTGTCGTCCAGATCTGACACGTGATGAATGTGTTCGTGGCTGCTTCGTCATCGCGTTTATGGCCAAAGAATGGGTCTTTGTCAACACTCATCTAGATCTTAAGTTGAACCGACAAACAATATGATAAACTCTCACTGTCTAAAGTTGATTTAACAAAGCCTCGTCATCTTTGGCTTTGACATCGTTAGGGCTTCATCTGACATCATCAATAGCAACAAAGGGAGACACACAAAAAGCCAGTCAACATCAAAACCGATCACCGGCATCATTCGAGTTTGCAGCAAACCCTAGGGATTTAGGGGGTAAAAGTTACTTTTCAAAGTTGATGTTGGGGGTGAAAAGCAAGTTTTCAAAATCTAGAGGGGAAATGAGATAAAATTATATGTTTTTTAATATTATTGGTAAAATAATGATTTTACCCTTAGGCCTAACAAAAAATTTTAATAACAGTTCAATTATCGGTGGATGTTTAAATTTTTAAAATCTTGTAAGTGTGCATCCGTTTTTATATTAAAATTTTGGTGGAAAATAGTCCTTGCTCCTATTAGTTTAATTTGTTAAAAGGGTGATGGACACTGTGAGCCACCGTTTTGGTCTCATTTAGGCAATTTTTTAAATCTAACCAAAAAGAATTAATCAGGAAAATTTCAAACCGAATGAACTAATTTTTTCAAATTAAAGTGTTTGAGCACATAATGTTTTTACAAAAATGGTTATAGTTTGAACTTGAGCAGACAATTTTTACTATGACTATAATTATTAATATTCTATAATATATGATATGTGTCATACTATATAATATAATGTAGGTAAAAAAAGTATACATATTCTAAAATATATCGAAATTATACAATACAATGGAAGTGTATCCAATATTTCACAAAATGGTAGAGGTGTATATGAAAAAATTTTAAAATTTTAAGCAACATTTGTGATATTTTTTAAGGATGATGACATGACAATTACAATTTTTAATGTTTTTATTAATTTTTTTTAAGGTTTTTAAAATGGGACTGGATCGACCAATTACCAACTGAACGAGGAACTAGTTCTAAGTCTAGTTCAGTTAACACTAAAATATTGTTTGTTTATTAATTCGGTCAAATTCAATCAAAACCAGTGAACCAACTAAAACCAGAAGAACCCAATTAATTAGGTTAAATTAAAAGTCAAAAAGTTATTCTCAAAATAGCTAGCGTTGAAGCTTTCTCTTTCACCCAAAAAGCTTACACAACTCACACAATCTCTTTTGGGTTTCCTGGTGAGCTTTAATTTTAATTCAATCAAATACTTGTGGCCATTTTTGTAATTTTCTCTTTCACTGGTATGTTGTATCCTAATTTGGTTTATTGGTTAACTATAATTTTATATTTTATAATGTATATTATTGGGACAAACCTTAAAATTCAATTGTTGAGAAATTAAAGAGATAATACAAAGATTTAAAATCCTAAAACCCGAAGCCATGTTTGGTTGTAGAGAAAATGAGCGAAAATGAAATAGAAACTAAACAATTTGTTTTATTGAATATTCAAGATAATACATTAAATATAACAATATAAATGTCTCCAAAAAATTACTAGTTTCAACTGCATTGAGTTTTTTTTGTTTTAATGAATTGAAATTTATGATTAAAGAAGCAAATATACTTTATTGTTATTAATAATTGTATAAATTTGCTTTTGAAGAACTTTATATGGTTTGTATTTAAAATATCTGTTAGATGATTGATGTTATTTAAGAAATTAATTATAATTTGATAATAACCATGACCTAGTAAGATAGCCGATTTGATTTTAAAAATATTGTTATTTTTAAAAAATGTATCCTATAATATAATGCAATATACGATACATGATACAAAATATTATATTTTTGATTCATGATGCATTATATAATTTGACTACCATGAACATAACTTATTAAACCAACACGATACAAAAAAATTGGGTTAAGACTGAGTTTTTATGCACCAGTAGAAGTTAGATACTTGTGATGTCGAATCAATTATGCTTGAGGGAGACATTAGGGACGTCCAAATCATGAGTTGAGTTAGGTATTCGATTGATACTGTAGGTTAAGGGTCAATCATATGGAATGATATAATATCATCTAAGAAAAGACATACGGAATGATATAATATCCTCTAAGAAAAGGCATAAGGAATGTCATAGTTCAATTTGAATAAACATAAATATATTGAACAACATCTGTGAATAAATATTAAAAATGTTGATAATACAATTATAGTAAAAGAACGTCAGAATGAGTTTTATTATTATATATTACGGTTTCCCCAATGAATTATTTATTTACTTAGTGTTTTCATACACGCACACTCCTTGGGTTTTGTACACACAACATTTGACATTTATTTAAACAACTTTCACACAACTCAACATTGACGTAAAGTAACCAAATAGGATTCATATCTGATATCTATTTTAACAAATATTACTTAACACCACAATATTCATGCAAAATAGTCAAATATAGCAAACCAAAAATCTTAAATGGAATATGTAGTTGGTTGCTGAAACATGGATTTAGCAAGCTACCGTAGGGTTCATTTAGGGTTTATACCAACCATATTTGGAATTATTTTTAAAATGGGTTAGCCAATAACATAATATTCAAATAAAATATTACTAAATTATATAATAACACATATAAAATATATACCTATTTAATTATTATTATTATAGTAATTAAATCATGTCTATGCATGCAAGATTTAATACCAACATAAAAACATGATCTATAATTAGCTAAGCCAAAACTTTAATATTAATTACATTAAGGGAAAATCATAAATAATAAATTAATACATAAATAAATATTCATATAATTATTATATAATTACAAAATTTTAAATTAATGGTTAAACATTCAATGGCCATATCTCCATTTATCATAAATTATTCAACCAATTTGAGCATCTATAAACCTCCACAGCTCACAGCAATATCAGAAGATTAGCTCCAAGAAAAGTAAACACTGGTCATGAATTAAACACGTATTTCTTCAACGTCATTTTCATCTTGACTTTCCACAACCCCGAATAATATTTTTTTACAGTCGATCGCCTTATCGACAATCGGAACCTTGGTCATCTTCACGCTCAAAGTCATTCCACTCCAAAGATTCGCCACCTCTTTATCACTCTTCAATAGATTCAATATTATCCCTGCCAACCTCAATCTCTTCACATCCTCCGCTACAAACACGTCAATAGGTTGGGCTAGCTCTGGCTCAGCTCATCAAGCTCATGGGTCAAGCTAAACCTTAAGCTTGTAAGTAAAAAGATTTTAAACTAGATCGACCCATAGATTTTAGAAGCCCCAAGACTTTCCCTATATATATATATATATGTTCGGCCCATTTAATTTTTTTTTTAAATTTTAATTAAAGCTTTTAAATACAAATTATTTTATAATTATTAAAATCGAAAATAGTACTCCAAACATTTTATTTATAATCTCTCATTTGTAACGAAAAAATACCGTGGTTATATGATAAAAAATATTATAAGTTTATAACATATTATCGTAGTTACCATTTATCTACTTGTCCTTAACATCTAAATTTTTGAATTCATTTGACATTAAATCCATCTGTAATATTTTGTAATGATAAAATTGAAATGAGAATGAAATTATAATCACAAAGAATTATTATTTGTAAATTCAGACAGTTTTCAAAAAAGAGTGGATGAGAGAAAATGAGATTGAAAATATAAGAAAAGAATTAAGATTGAGAGATTTGTAAATAAAATTGGAAATAAAAATGATTTGGATTGGTATATTTTATATAGAAAAAAATTAAAAAATTAAGCTTTGCTTCTGCTTTTTTTTTTGTTTAAACAATATTAGATCGGATCATATTAACTCATAAGCCTAATATTAAAACCTACAACATGATCTGAAAGGCTCATAGGTTGGGCCTATGATACTATAGTACTAAGACGAGCCCTTTCGAGCAAAGCCAAATGGAGACCCGACCAAATTGACATGTCTACTCCAAGGTATCAACCAGCCTGTTCATCATTTCAACAAAGATTCTTGATTCTTTTGATTCCTGATAAATTGATATTTGTTTGTTTGGGCAGTGGGCGAGGAATGTTGGGAATTGTATGCGAGAGATACCCGCATATGGGATGAATTGATTGAAGATAAGCAAAAGAACCACAATAACAGAATGGTCGATTCTGGTTGTCTCGCTTATCTTCAATCATTCATATAGCATTCCGTTATTCTTGTTGTCTTGCTTATCTTCAATCAATTCACATCCCAAAAGCTGCTAGCTTAGAAGCTAGAACACGAAAAGCGGACTTTCTTTTTTTGTAAAGGCATACTCACATCCCACAAGCTGCATATTTTTCACATTAAACATCTGCTTTATACATACATTTGATTTATTATCAATCAAATCCTCACAAAGTAAAAACGGAACACATCTAAATCAACATACAACATTAGATTTAATTAACAGCTTAAAAAAACCTAAAAAAAGAAGGGAAATGAAAAGAAGAAGTGAAAAAACCTCATGCCGCCACCACTGAAGAGGGCAACTAGATCCAGACGCGAAATTAAAAGCGCTGATGATGGGGCATCCCGGTTGGGGATGGTTCTGTCAAGTTGGCCATTGACTGAATGAATGATGGCGGAGGTGGTGGCGGAAACTATTTATATTATAAGATATAAAATTATATATTTTTGTGGAATAATGTTAGTTTATTTTGTTAAAATGGCGATGGACACTATGCGCCACCGTTTTGTTCTCATTTAAGCAATTTTTTAAGTCTAACTGAAAATAATCTATCAGGAAGATTTCAAGCCAAATTAAAATAAATTGTTTGAGCACGCAATGTTTTTACAAAAATAGTTATAGTTTGAAGTTGAGCTTACAATTTCACTACAATCATCACTATTAATATCTTACAATATATGATATGTATTATATTTTATAATATGATAAGATAAAAAATGATAAATATTTTAAAATATATTGAAATTATATAATATAGTGGAGATGTATATAATATTTCACAAAATGCAGAGATGTATATAAAAAATTTTAAAAGACATTTGTGATATTTTTTAAGGATGATGACATGACAATTAAAATTTTTAATATTATTTTTAGAAACACATATTCTATAATATGATACAATACATAATATACGATACAATATATAATTCGATTATCATGAACATAACTCATTAAACCAATATGATACAAAGAAATTGGGTTAAGACTAAGTTTTTATGCACTAGTAGAAGCTAGACCCTTGAGATGTCAAATCAATTATGCTTTAACGAGACATTAAGAATGTCCAAATCATGAATTGAGTATTCGATTGATAGGGAGAGGACCAATCATGTCATTTGGGATAATAAAGTATCTTCTAAGGAAAGACATAAGGAATGTTATAGTTCAATTTAAATAGGTATAAAAGATATTAAAAAATTTTCATAAATACATATTAGAAATGTTGATAATATAATTATAGTAGAGGAACATCACGATAAATTTTGTTATCATATATTGTGGTTTCCTCGATAGGTCATTTATTAAATATTTGTATACTCATACGCTCCTCAGGTTTTATATACACAATATTTGACATTTATTTAAACAACTTTCATACAACATAACATTGAAGTAAAGTAATCAAATATTATCAAACTAGAATCTTTAAACGAAGCCTGTAGTAGATCAACAAGCTACTATAATGTCCTTCATTTAAAGTTTATCTACACTGACTATATTTGACATCCATTTTAATGCATATTATTTAACACCACAATATTCATGCAAAATAGTCAAATATAGCAAACCAAAAATCTTAAATAGAATATGCAGTTGCTTGTCGAAATATGGATTTAGCAGGTTACCATAGGGTTCATGTAGGGTTTAAACGAACCATGTTTGAAATTGTTTTTTAATATGGGTTAACCAATATCACAACATTCAAACAACAAAACACTCAATTACATAATAATATACATAAAATATGTACTTATTTGTATATTCAAAAGTTGATATATATAATTTTATTGTTTATTTGAAGATGCTCACAACAACGCTAGTTTTGTCAACGTTACTCTCGAACTCTTCTTCAAGGCTTCGAATTATGCTTATAACCCAATCCTGATGTTGTGGGAATTTTCACAGACTCTGCACTGAAGCCATCACAGTTGAATCAATTTAGTTTTCTTCCATTAATAATTTATTTTTTTCATACTGCAAGGATTTCTTCCTCACTTGAAAGTTGAGGAAGAAGAGAGAAGAAATTGTAGAGAAAAAGAGAGAATTTCTATATAGGTCATTTCAAGAGGAGTATTTTGGGAAAATAGATTACTTTTGTGATATATTTGTTTAAGTTTTGAAATGAGTGACATATATGTATACACACATTAAAATAAGGCTAAAAATTTCAATTTTCCAATAAAAAATTTTCCAACTTGAATGATAGCTAACAACTATTCTCATTCCTGATTTGTCCGTCATTTGAAATCCGGTTGTATGACTTCGTTCTCTCTCAAGTTCATCATCTTCAGGTCATTCGTCGTTTGATATTGAACAAAATCCAAGAATAAAGAGCATCAATTTCATTTAAGATATAATAATTTCTAACGACATCAAACAATTGACAAAGAAAGAAAGATAAAACCAAACGATTTAATTTACTCTTAACGAGTGAAACCAAACTCAAACGTCTACAACAAAAGATGAACGAATTGGGAGTGAGAGGGAGAGTAGTTGGGCTAAAGACAGTGCTTGAAAAAATAAGAAATTAAACTTTAAGACAAAAAAATAATTTTTCAAAACTAGAAAATTTGAGACTAAAGAAAAATATTACATTTTTATATTAAGAGAAAAAAATAAAATAAAATTTTAATTTTTTTATATGATGTAATTTATTTTTAACCTTAATAAATAATTATATGGAAGGATAATTATTTAATTCCTAAAACTCAAAAAGCAGAAGTTTAGATTTAGACCCAACCTTGGATAGGAATAAGTCTTTTAGCCTTTAATTATTATCATTGCATAAATGAAAACCACGTCCATGCATGCAACATTAATTACGGGCAACATTTTAATATTAATTACATAACAAGATAAACATAAATAATAAAGAAAAGCATTTACGGGCACTCACATTAATTACGGGCACTTACAATTAAATTATTTAAAAATGTTGATAAAATAAACGCTTTATCATGTCACGTGTGGTCAGAAATGATTAAACCATTTGGAACAGCTATAAACCGAACAAAAAGCCTCCACAGCTGACAGCAATATCAGAAGATTAGCTCCGAGAAAAGTAAACGCTGGCCATGAATTAAACACGTATTTCTTCATCAACATTATCATCTTCACTTTCCACAGACCTGAATAATATTTTTTTATACTGTCGATCGCCTTATCAATAACAGGAACCTTGGTCATCTTAACGCTCAAAGTCATTCCATTCCAAAGGTTCGCTACCTCTTCATCGCTCTTCAGTCGATTCAATATTATCCCCGCCTCCCTCAATCTCTTCACATCCTCCGCTGTATCAACTAGTCCGTTCATCAGCTCAACGTAACGCGTAAATATCATTGTTTCTGGTGCAACTGATGCCTCGTATGCTACCACATTCCTTAAAACGACGTCGGAATTATCGTCCAAATCCACAACAGGAAGATAGAATTTGCCATTATTTTTGTCGAACTTGATGCTGTCTAACCCGCCTTCTGATGGAGAAAACCTGACGCCGATTTTTGAGAGTTCTGTGACACTCGGAATTTCGATTTCTTCGATCGATGGAGTTTCGTTTTTGATGCTGGAAACATTTTCGGCTTCTTCGTTGGCGTCTTGTGTTGATTCCATGAATGCTTCAATGGCTTTCGTTTTGTCATGAAACAACTTTTTCAATATGGCACAGATTACGTCAAACAATTTTGACTTGCAAATTCGTCCTAGCAAGTTGATAATGGATGAATAAATAAAAAACATAAAGGCTAATATTGCCTTAAAACATTTGATTAAGCAGCTCTTTTGTTTGTGAAGATCATCATAATTTTCACCTTTTCCCTTCTGGTGACCAATTTCTTCAATTCCGGCTCCAGTTTGAACTACGTCCGGCGTAACGGCGATGTAGAGAAGCTCCAGAAGGTGAGATTGGCTCAAACATTCGTCTCTGAGACGTTGGTTATCTCTGATTTTCAACGGAGACAAATCTTTACAAAACCCCATCAACATCATGACAAATTCTTCGTCAGAATCCCTCTCATCACTTTCATGTTTGTAAAACACATGCACCTTTTTAATCAAAAAGAGAGGAATCTGGTTCTCCATCATAATAATATCTCTAAGTATTGCTTGGTGCGCCGATTTTCTTCGAGTGTAATCGATTAAATGAGTCGTCAAAGATGACACTCGAGTGACCTGCGGACCTCCTCCTTTTCTGCGTGCATACGGTTGAAGATACTCCAATAAAAAGGCGGCGTCGATTGCCAACATCCATGACAGTGTTCGGCGGTCAAAATCCAAGAACCTGTGAAAACAAGCACGGATTATGGTGTCTTGTTCGGCGAATTGGTTCACCAAATCGTGGAACTTGGCGCAGGCGCTCTGGAGTTTTCCCTGCGTTCTTTTCACGGATATGAGCTTGTAACGCTCCATCTCGAAGAGCTCTAAGCGGCCGTGATGGTAAGGACCGATGGCAACCATGTGGGGAACGTAGGCTTCCGGTTTGGACAAAAGAAGGGTTTTTGGCACGTTGAAGATGCTCACAGCAACGCTAGTTTCGTCAACGTTACTCTCGAACTCTTCTTCAAGGCTTCGAATTATGTCTATAACCCAATCCTTATGTTGTGGGAATTTTCGCGGACTCTGCACTGAAGCCATCACAGTTGAATCAATTTAGTACGAACTCCAAGTATGTCTAGTTCTTGGATGCACAACAACTGCCACTCAAGTGTTCCCTTTATAATTAATGTGCAGGAGATAAGGGATGGAATAATGGTAAAAATTTGCGGCTCACAATTTTTTACACATGTAAGTTGTGGACGCACTGTCTCTATCATAAATCAAGACAGACTCTTCACACGATAAGTGTCATTCCATGACAGAAAATTCAATTTCTCTTCAATGCAAAACCAAATGTCACCCCATGGGTAGCTTGGTGGAATCCCTAAAAGGGTTCAGATTTGAAATTCGTTAGTGTTAGGTCAAGATAAAACTCTTGATATATCATTAGAGTTTTAGTTATTTGGTGAAGTTAATCGTTTCGGAAAAAAAAAGACCGATTCAGACGATATCCCCCGTTATAAAAAAATAAAATGTTGTTGTCCCATCGGATGCTGTATATAACGGATAGGAATAGCAATTTTTTCCTTGCGGGGTTTGTATATTCATTGCAGAATTGAAGAATATTGACTATAGATCATGTAAATTTTTGTTTTTTTCGGGAAAGCGTGTAAACACAATTTGGGGCACATTTTTCACATGCATTCAGAATTTACGCTATCAATGGTCAAGAAATGTTTTCAAAGATGACAAGGAAGGCAAAACGTAAGTGACCTTAGAGAACACTCTTTTTTTCTTCTTTTTCCTGGAAGAATCATGAATTCTGGATGGCACCATAGCGTAGGTGGCTCTCAACTGAGCATGTGAAAAACGTGGTTAACCCAGGAAACAGAAGCTATTTGAGCAGGCTGTGATTTGCCGGAAGAATAATTTTAGTCTGAAGAATCCAAAACTAAGAGGACTTAGTTTAAATCCATAGTTTTTGCCTTTTTTGAAGAAAACTGTTATGTGAGTTTCGTTTGGGGTTCTCATAAAGTGTGTGTATAATTTTTAATATTTTTATTATTATCCTTTAAGATTTTTAAAACTAGACTGGATCAGTTGGTTTAATCACAAATCAACTCAAAATTTGATCTAGTTAATACTAGAATATAATTTACTTATTGACTCAATCAAAACTAACGAACTGGCTGAACTCTAAGAACCTGGCTTGGACCAAGTCAATGTCCTAACTAGGTTAAATTAAAAGTTAAAAAACTTGTTCTCAAAATAGCCCACCGCTGAAGCTTTCTCTTTCACATAGAAAGCTTACACAACACATGCAATCTCTCTTGGGTTTTCCTGGTAAGCTTTAATTGTAATGAAATCAAATAGCCGTAGCTGTTTTTGCAATTTTCTCTTTCACTTGTATGTTGTATTCTAATTTGGTTTATTGGTTAATTATAATTTTATATTTTATAATGTATGTTGTTGGGACAAATCCTAAAATTCAATTGTTAAGAAATTAAAAAGACAATATAAAGATTTCAAATCCTCAAGCTGGAAGCCACGTTTGGTTGTAGAGAGAATAAGTGAAAACGAAATAGAAACTAAATAACCTGTTTTATTGAATGTTTAAGATAATATAGGAGGTATAACAATATACACACACACATATAAATTTAAAATGTCTCTAAAAAATTGCTAGTTTCAACTGCATTGAGTTTTTTTGTTTCAATGAGTTTAAATTTATGAATTAAAGAAGCAAATATGTTTTGTTGTTATTAATGACTGTTCAAATTTGTTTTTAATGAACATTATATAGTTGCGTTTAAAATGTGTTATATGATTGATATTATTTAAAAAATTTATTATAATTTGATAACAAGTTAAATTGACTGGTTTAACTATTTTAATCATGAACTAGTAAGATAATCGGTTTGATTTTAAAAATATTATTATTTTTAAAAATATGTATCCTATAATATGATCAAATATATGATACATGATATGTAATATTATATTTTCGATACATGATATAGTATAGAATTCGACTACCATGAATACGACTCATTAAACCAACACAATACAAAAAAATCAAGTTAGGATTGAGTTTTTATGCACTAGTAGAAGTTAAATACTTCGGATGTCGAATTAGTTTTGCTTGAACAAGACATTAGGGATGTTCGAATCATGAGTTGAGCATTCAATTGATTCTGTAGGTTGAAGGCTAGTCATCCTGGACGATATAGTAACCTCTAAGGAAAGACATAAGGAGTGTCACAGTTCTACTCAAATAAGCATAAAAATTATTGAAAAATATTTGTGAATAAACATTAAAAATGTTGATAATACAATTATAATAGAAGAATGTCAGAATGAGTTATATTAATATATAATATGGTTTTCCCAATGAATTAATTACTTATTGAGTGTTTTCATACTCACATGCTCCTCAAGTTTTATACACAATATTTGACATTTATTCAAACAACTTTCACATAACACAACATTGAAGTAAAGTAACCAAATAGGGTTCATATTTGATATCTATTTTAACACATATTACTTAACACTACAATATTCATGCAAAATAGTCAAATATAGCAAACCAAAAATCTTAAATTGAACATATAGTTTGAATTATAAGTTGGGTATTCAATTGATACTGTAGGCTGAGAGTCAATCATCCAGAATGATATAGTATCCTCTAAAGAAATGCTAACCAATGTTATAGCTTAATTCAAATAAACATTAAAAATACTGAAAAATATTCATGAATAAACATTAGAAACATTGATAATACAATTATAGTAAAGGAACGTCAAGATGAGTTTTATTATTATATATTGTGGTTTCTCCGTTGGGTTATTTACTTAGTATTTCCATACTCACACGCTTATCTGGTTTTATACACACAATATTTGACAAACATTCAAACAACTTTCATACAACACAACATTTAAGTAAATTAATCAAATATTATCAAACTAGAAACCTTAAATGAATTTATTTACACCGAGGATATTTAACATCTATTTCAACACAAATTACCCAAGAACACAACATTCATGTAAAACAGTTCAATATAACAAAACCAAAAATATTGAACGAAAGTAGCTTGTCGAAAACATGGATTTAGCAAACTACGGCAGGCTTAATATGGGTTAACCAATAACACAATATTCAAATAAAATAATATCCAAATCTATATATATTTTTATATTCAAAAGTAGATATATATAATTTTATTATTTATTTAATTATTATATTTGCAGAAAAGAAAACCATGTCCCTGCATGCAACATTTAATTTCAGCTTAAAAACAGGTTCGATAATTTTAATATTAATTACATTACAAGATAAATCATAAATAATAAAGCAATGTATAAACGAATACACACATAATCATATCATATATTTAAAAAAATTTAAATAAACAATAAGATAATACTCGACCATGTCACTTGTGATCATAAATGATTCATCCAATTGGAACATTTATAAACCGAACAAAAAGCCTCCACAGCTGACAGCGATATCAGAAGATAAGCTCCAAGAAAAGTAAACACTGGCCATGAATTAAACAAGTATTTCTTCATCGTCATCTTCATCTTCACTTTCCACAACCCTGAATAATATTTTTTTATACTGTCGATCGCCTTATCGAGAACCGGAACCTTGGTCATCTTCACGCTCAAAGTCATTCCATTCCAAAGATTCGCTACCTCTTCATCACTCTTCAGTCGATTCAATATTATACCCGCCTCCCTCAATCTCTTCACATCCTCCGCCGTATCAACCAGCCCGTTCATCAGTTCAACGTAACGCGTAAATATCATTGTTTCTGGTGCAACTGATGCCTCGTATGCCACCAGATTCCTTAAAACGACGTCGGAGTTATCGTCCAAATCCACTACAGGAAGATAGAATTTGCCATTATTTTTGTCGAACTTGATGCTCTCTAACCCACCTTCTGATGGAGAAAACCTGACGCCGATTTTGGAGAGTTCTGTGACACTTGGAATTTCGATTTCTTCGATCGATGGAGTTTCGTTTTTTATACTGGAAACATTTTCGGCTTCTTCGGTGGCGTCTTGTGTTGATTCCATGAATGCTTCAATGGCTTTCGTTTTGTTACGAAACAACTTTTTCAATATGGTACAGATTATGTCAAATAATTTTGACTTGCAAATTCGTCCCAGCAAGATGATAATGGATGAATAAATAAAAAACATAAAGGCTAATATTGCCTTAAAACATTTGATTAAGTAGCTCTTCTCTTTGTGAAGATCATCATGATTTTCACCTTTTGCCTTCTGGTAACCAATTTCTTCAATACCGGCTCCAGTTTGAACTACTTCCGGCGTAACGGCGATGTAGAGAAGCTCCAGAAGGTGAGAATGGCTCAAACATTCGTCTCTGAGACGTTGGTTATCTCTGATTTTCAACGGAGACAAATCTTTGCAAAACCCCATCAACATCATGACAAATTCTTCGTCAGAATCCCTCTCATCACTTTCATGTTTGTAAAACACATGCACCTTTTTAACCAAAAAGAGAGGAATCTGGTTCTCCATCATAGTAATATCTCTAAGTATTGCTTGGTGCGCCGATTTTCTTCGAGTGTAATCGATTAAATGAGCCGTCAAAGATGACACTCGAGTGAACTGCGGACCTCCTCCTTTTCTGCGTGCATAAGGTTGAAGATACTCCAATAAAAAGGTGGCATCGATTGCCAACATCCATGACAGTGTTCGGCGGTCAAAATCCAAGAACCTGTGAAAACAAGCACGGATTATGGTGTCTTGTTCGGCGAATTGGTTCACCAAATCGTGGAACTTGGCGCAGGGTCTCTGGAGTTTTTTCTGCGTTCTTTTCACAGATATGAGCTTGTAACGCTCCATCTCGAAGAGCTCTAAGCGGCCGTGATGGTAAGGACCGATGGCAACCATGTGGGGAACGTAGGCTTCAGGTTTGGACAAAAGAAGGGTTTTTGGCATGTTGAAGATGCTCACAGCAACGCTAGTTTCATCAACGTTACTCTCGAATTCTTCTTCAAGGCTTCGAATTATGTCTATAACCCAATCCTGATGTTGTGGGAATTTTCGTGGACTCTGCATTGAAGCCATCACAGTTGAATCAATTTAGTACGAACTACAAATTTGTCAAGTTCTTGAATGCACAATAACTGCCACTCAAGTGTTCCCTTTATAATTAATGTGTGGGAGATAAGGGTTGGAATACTGGTAAAAATTTGCGGCTCAACATTTTTTACACACGTAAGTTGTTGTTGCATTGTCTCTATCTTGATATTCCTCGTTATAGAAAAAATAAAATAAAACGTTGCTGCCCCATCGGACAGGAATAGCAATTTTTTTCTTGTGGATTTGGTATATTCATTGAAGATGAAGATTGATTTTGTTAAGAATTCCAATTGAAGAATATTGACTCTAGAACATGCAAAAAATTTTTATTTTGTGGGAAAGCCTACAAACACAATTTGGGGCACATTTTTTACATGTGTTCAGAATTTAAAATATGAATTCTGGATAGGACCGTAGCGTAGGCGGCCCTCAACCGAGCACGTGAAAAACCTGGTTAATCCAGGAACCAGATGCTATTTGAGCATGCCTTGATTTGTCGAAACAATAATTTTTGCGGTTTTTGAAGAAAATCGTTGCGTGAGTTTCCTTTTGAGTTTTCATTAGTGGTTTAAAAATTAAGGTTTGGTTTAGCTTAATTTGGTAAAATTTTAAAATATAATTTTCAATTTGTATTACGGTTTGAAGTCAAATCACAAATTATATTTTTTAAAATACATATATATAATTATATTTGACAAAATTTTTTAATAAGCAATTAGATGTAAAATTTATTTTTTAATATTATTTTATCATTTTTTTACATATATATTATATATATATTTCATATATATTTTACATGTTTATATTATGTTTTGGAAAACTATAATTTTATTAATTTTATTAAATATTATATATTTAGAAGTGACTTATTTTAATTGGTTTAAACTACAATCAAAACCGAATCAAACATTATTTTTCAGTGTGGTTTGAAACCCAAAAAAGTTTGACTTGATTTGAAAATTTTTTAAACTATTTTTTTCAGTTTGGTTTGAAAGAACTCTTAAACTATACATAACAGAATTATGCACACCTTTAGTTCTAGTTTCATGACAAGAAGGGTGGCACATGCAAGATTTAATTTTACATAATCAAAATATATTCATTCAATTAATCATACTTCATATGCAGATCATTGTATAAGATATTAAATATTGAATTAACATTTTAAGGTTAGAAAGGTACTAAGTACACCATATAATATAGATTCATAGAGTTGCCTCAATTATTTGGATTAGAGTAATTGATTTTTTGCTTTTGAAACCTCATTGAATGATAATTTTGAATAGGTAAAGTTGTTCTAACAAATAAAAAATCTAACAAATATATAACAGGTTATTAAGTTTCATAAAAAATTTAATTAACTTTAAAGCCTATATTGATACAGTTTATTTAAATAATAACTTTTATCTGTATTAAACTTATTTTTATTGATCACTTAAGTATATTTGTAAATTACCATTAGAATATTCAAATATCTGGTTTTATTAAAACCAATATTATAATTAATGTAAACCCATATGAGAAAATTTTCTAAAATTTTTTCACTTGGATAATATTAATTATTTTTTATTTAATTTTTAAGAAAATAAAAAAAAATTTTACTCCCGGTTAACCAACATTTTACCATTTTAAGAAAATAAAATAGTTCAAAAATAAATAACATCATAATTATCGATGCAGTTAATATGAATATAAATAACGAATTAAGACATTAGTAATGTATTTAATTAACATAAGATAGTTCATGATCATAATTATTAATAATCGAATTAACATAGATCTGTAATTATTAATAAGATCGTTCATAATTATAAGTATGACAGAGACTTAAATTTATAATTTTTTTTAGTAATAAGATTATTAATGATCATTTATGATTACTAATAAGATCGTTCATGAGTACAAACAACAAAAAAATGCTAGCTTGGAAGCTAGAACACGACAAGCAGACCTTTTTCCTTTCATTTAAAGGCATTTTTGACATTAAACATATGCTTTATACATAGATTTGATTGATTAACGGCCGTGTAACTAATTAATCAATCAAATCCTTGACAAAGAACAAATCTAATTCAACATACAACATTAGGTTTAATAAACTACTTGACAAAACCAAAAAACAGGGGAAATGAAAAAAAATAAAGAAACCTCATGCCGCCACCACTGAAGAGGGCAGCTGGATCCGGACTCGAAATCATAAGCGGTGATGATAGGGCATCCCCGTCAGAGGTGGGTATGTCAGATTTGGCCGTTGAATGGATAAATGGTGGGCCAGGTGGTGGTGGAATCAATTTATATTATAGGCCAAAAGATTTATGCTCATCCAAGATTTAATCTATTTTTAAAATTCAAAAATACAAATGTTTATTTATCAATTATTAAAATTAAAAATATAATTATTATTTATCTAATAATATTAAAAATAATAAAATTTTATTTTATTTTCATATTTTAGTTTTTAAAAAGTAATAATTTTTTTTTGACCTTAACTTTTGAAAACTTTAACTTTTTCTCTCAAGGTTACGTTCCTTTCCTCACTTTTCCAGTTACCAGAATCCGCCGACAAAATGTCTTTTGCAAACTATCTTCCGTCATTTTAAAGGTACAGTCCCAGTGAAAAAATTGGGTCCAAGTAACATTCCAGGACACTAGAACTACTTCTCCAAGCAAAAGACCACCTAGCATTTCTCCAATCAACCCAGCTCCCAATCCTTCTTCCCCATCCCAAATTTGTTCTTCTTAGGCGGGGGCGGATCCGGTGGTAGGTGCTGAGATTAAATCACCGAACTTGTAAGGAAAAAGTTAACTCAGCCTTAGGTTTTCCAGAAGGCTTCATGACTCGGTAAGTCTGAGACTTGAAATATTTTAGATCTCCCGGGGCGTCCAATAGATCCTTCTCCCGGACGTTGACTTCGCCGACATCTTTGTCACCGAGGATATCTTCGGACTTGATCTTGTACTCGAGCCCCAGGTGATTCTGCTGGGCAAACGACTCGTCGACGGTGAACTTCATGGGGAAGTTCCAGGTGCGATTTGGGCCACAGTCATGATCCCCTTCTGTTGGACTTGACCTTGAACTCGAGCCCCCGGCAATTCTGCTGGGCGAACGACTCGTCGATGGTGAACTTCATGGGGAAGTTCCAGGTGGGATTTGGGCCACAGTCATGATCCCCTTCTGTCGGACTTGACCTTGAACTCGAGCCCCCGGCGATTCTGCTGGGCCAACGACTCGTCGATGGTGAACTTCATGGGGAAGTTCCAGGTGGGATTTGGGCCACAGTCATGATCCCCTTCTGTTTCTTCTTTGAGTTAGCGCCGACAGTGAAACGACAACGTAGAAGTCCATCTTGGAGATGAGATTGACATCTTTAGAGGGCGTTTGGTTTGGATAATGTTTGATTACTAAAATAGAAAGATTACCTTGAAGATAGATTACTTATAAGATTACTGGATATAAATGATTACTATGTTTGATAAAATTTGATAGGTATAAATAATTATTGTGTTTGGTTTAAGGTAATAAAAGATTACTAGTAAATTATTTTACTTAAATACCCTTGAATATAATTATTTTTAAATATTTTTTTATATTATTTGTCATATTAATTAAAAATAAATTTATTTTTATCTCAAAAAATTAATAAATAATAATTTTTCTATAATAAACTCAAAATTATCCCAGTAATCTTTAAACAATAAAACTGTGTACCTATTTTTGGTACACAATTTGTGTACACAGATAAGGTGTCATCATGTGATTGAATATTTCTTCATCATATGGTGACACATGTTTTAAAATCATATAATTGTATGATGACACATCACTGTGTACATGAATTGTGTATTAAAAATGGGTACACATAGCATTACTCATCTTTAAATACCTAAGGTGAATGTGGTAATCAGATTACCACCTATATGACCTGCCACGTCAGCATTAGTAATAGAAGATTACTGTAATCTTTTATTACTAACAAACCAAATAAGGGAATAAAAGATAGATTACCAAGGTAATAATAAATTTCCCCAATCAAACGCACCCTTAAAGTCTTTTGGGAGAGTATGTTGAGTTTAAGGGACGAAAAACCATTGCTAAGACTTTGAAAAGTTCTTGTTTGGATGAGGACAGACGGAGGGATACCCGGATATGGAATATTAATTAAAATAACACTTTTTTTTTAATTTTATTTTTTTCCACCACACTCACAAATATAGTTATTTTTTAGTTTGATTCTAATTTTAAAATAAGAAGATTTTAAAATTTGAAATTAATCGAATGGTTGACCAACATATAAATATACCATTTTTTAATTTGATTCTATCTCTAAAAATAAAAATTTTTGGGATTTAAGGTTGATTAAATGGTTAATTGGATAGGTTGATCAGTCGATCAATCAAATATATTATTTTATGACTTGATTGAGTGAGTTTTGATCAGATAAATAGAAAATTCAAAAGCTTTTTGGATATTTTATGTTTTGAATTATATATTATAACAGAAAAAAATACTACATATATATATAAAAAAAAATGAGATTATTTTAATTAATATCCCAATGGATTTTATATAGCAATGATTTGAAATTTTTATTTTTTTAATATTATCTATTAAATGATAATTATACTATTAATATTAAGAGATTTTATTAAGTTTTTGAAATTAAATAGATGAAAGTTTGAGAATAAACTATACATTGGGTTGGAATAAGTCTTTTAGCCTATATTATATGAGATAAAAGTAATGGCCAAAAGGCTTATTTCCAACCAAGGTTTAACTATTATCAAACTTTCATTTTTTTTTAGTTTTAAAAATCTAAATATTTACTCATCAATTTTTATAATTAATAAAATCTGTTAATTTTAAGTGTATAATTGTCAGTTTATATATAATATTAAAAAAATAAAATTTTATTATAAAATTTTAAAAACTAACAACTTCTCCTGAATTTATCAAAGATCAATATGGCTTCATTATCACGGAGACATATTTGCAGCAACTGACCAGCAATAAAGCTCAATTAAAATCTATATAACCTTCTAATAGCAAACCTAAAATCCCATCCTCGCATTGCCACATAATAATAAAGAGAAAAAAAAAAAAAAAGATATTTTCGAGCAGCTAACCTGCGGAAAATAACACCAAAAATAGTTTGGACGGATTCATTCCACTTAGGGTTAGATTCTAGTCAAGCTTATTTAAGCTCGAGTTTGAGTTTGACTCGAATTAGTTTGAAACGAGCCAACCCTATATAGGTTCGATCGAGCTTAAGCTCGAGCCAAATTTTTTAATTAAAAATTTTGATACAAAATGACATCATTTTGATCAATATGTGTTAAAACGATGTTATTTTGATAACGAAATAGTTCAAAACTCGAGCTCAAAACAAGCTAAGCCGAGTTCGAACTCAACTTCCATGAGCTCGAGCTCTGCTATATACAAACCGAGCTGAGCTCATCCAGCCCTAATTCCACTCCATTTTCTGAGAAGCAAATTACAGATGAATTAAAAATACGAATGCAAATTACAAATGAATTAAAAATATGAATGCAAATTACAAGTACTGTTAGGTCCTGTTTGGTTGGTTTGGTAATATTTTATTATCAAAATTAAAATATTATCTTAAAAATAAATTAGTTAAAAGATTATTAGATATACATTATTAATCATTTTTATAAAATTTAGTAAATATAAATAATTATCGTGTTTAATTAGAGATAATAGAAAAATACTAATATATTATTTTATTTAAATACCTTGATATAATTATTTTAAAATATTTTTTATGTTACTTGTTATATTAATTAAAATTAGATTAATTATGACTTAAAAATTAATAAATAATAACATAATTATAATAAAACAAAAATTATTTTAATACCTAATGTAAAAATGAAAAATGGGCGTTTGGTTTGGATAATATTTTATTACCAAAAATAAAATATTACCTAGAAGATTATTGAGGATAAATAATTATTATGTTTGATAAAATTTAGTAAAAATTGATAAATATAAATAATGATTGTATTTGTTTAGAGGTAATAAAAAAATATTAAGATATTATTTTACTTAAATGTCTTTGAGTATAATTATTTTTAAAATATATTTTATATTATTTGTTATATTAATTAAAAGTGAGAGCATTTTAGTCCTAAAAGATTAATAAATAAAAATAAAATAATTATAAAATCAAGATTATTCGGTTAATCTTTTAATATTTATGGTGATAATCAAATTATCATCTATATTATATAATACATCATCATTAGTAATATAAGATTATTATAATATTTTATAAATTAATATAAATAATAATATATATATTACTAAGGTGTTATAAATATGATTACAAAAAATTATGAGTAAAGGATGTTATGATTAAAATAAACTTTAAATAGAAGAAGAAGATAAATGAAATAAATGTAAGCAGAATAAAAATGAAAAGCTGAAGAATAAAAGCTGAATATTGAAAGCAAAACTTGGGAGGCTTGAATGAAAATTTTATTAGGTGTCTATTACAAATGAAGAGAGACGGGTGTATTTATAGAAACTCTTGTTGCCTCTCCTGTCAATGAGATGGCCATTTTCCAAAGCAAATTTTCAAGTGCATTTAAAGTTTTCACATTATCTTTTGGTCAAAGTCTCTTCCACATGGTGGAAAAATCCACCAAATATAATACTCTTTTTTTTATTTTTACCACTTATAAATAATTATATTAACACTATTAAGAAAAAATTTAAAGGGATAAAAACCAAAACAAAATAACATAATTATTTAATTTTCTAAAAAGTAGAGTTAGATATATTTAAACTGTCTTATTAAAAACTTAACTAAAAAAACTCAGTAAGACAAAATCTAGTGAAGAAAAAAAAATATAGCGAATATTTTATCTAATATGTGACAAACTTAAAAAATATACTCTCTTTAATGAATGTTATCCCTCTTTGTAATAAGATTAATTTAATTATTTGTTGAGCCGTTATATACAGATGTTATACAGTAACTTTTACATGTTAATATCAGTAATGTTTTGGTGAACAAATTTACAAGATTCTCACTGGATCGTGTTTGTTTGAAATCAATTCTTTTGCTTTGCTGCAACTTATGTGTAAAAAAACTTTGGTGAGATATGTTTGATTCTGTCTCCTTTAATGTATTCACCTTTAATTTGGACAATACATATTGCATTATCTTCATATAATATGGAAAGAGTGTCTGTTGTAAAAGGAAGACTGCATATATTCTGGATATAATGGATGATAGACCATAACCATATACATTCTCAACTGGTTTCATGAAGAGTTGAATCTTTAAATGATTTGAAGACATTGCAACCAAAGCCTGTTTAATAGAACATCAGGATATCGTTATGTCATTATAAATAAATAAAAATCTCGTTTGCGAGTGGGTCTTATGAGGGTCACAAAAATAATCAATATCTGCATATCTAGCCAAACTACGATTTTTAGAAGATTTGATAGAATAGAATAATCCTAAATCTCTAGTCGCACATAAGTAATAAGGTAGATATTTGATTTCGGTTAGTGTAGAGTTAAATCAGACCAATAAATTGACTATAAAAGATATATCTGGTATAATGGATTAAGTCAAGTATAATAAGACTTTAAAGATATTAAGATACGGTATTTCATGATATAATATCTTTTCATCTTCTTCTTTAGGATGAAATACGTCCTTTTTCGGATTAAAAGACTGAACAACCATTAGGGTGCTTAAAGAATAAGTTTTATCCATATTAAAATATTTTAATAATTTTTCAATATACGCTGCTTGATGGATAAGTAGTCCATTTGAACTGTGCTTGATTTGTAGGTCGAGACAATATTTTGTTTTCCTCAAATCCTTCATTTCAGAATTTTTTTCAGATATTTAATAATTTTTTAAAGTTCTTCAGGAGTCTTAATTAAATTCATGTCACCAATATAAACTAATATAATGATAAATTTTTATTTTAACCTTTTGATTATATCACATTCGTCCAGGTTGTAAATTTAATCCATACAATAATCTTTGTAATTTAATTGAATACATATCTCTTGACTTGACCATTTTTGTTTCAGACAATTCATATCCTTCAAGGAGTTTCATATATATTTTAGTATCCAAGTTTTCATACAAATAAGTAGTAACTATGTCCATTAGATGCATATCTAGTCATTCAAAAACTATTAAACTGATTAAATATCTGAATGTGATTATATCTATTATAAGTGCATATTTTTCATTAAAGTCTATACCTTACCTTTGGAAAAAGCGTTGCGCTACAAGTCTAATTTTATATCTAGTAATCTTATTTTTCTCATTTTTTCTAACAAATATTCATTTATATCCAACAGATTATACATCCTTAGGTGTTGGAACTATAGGCCTAAACACTTGACGTTTTGCTAGAGAAACTAATTATACTCGAATGGTTTTTTTTCATTTAGGTTAATCATGTCTTTGTATATACTTATCCATAGTATGTGATTCAAAATTATCATCATTCATAATTCCAGTAGCTACTACAAATGAGATTATATCATCGATATTAACCGTTTAATGGTTTCATATCTCTCATGTATAAGCATAGTTTAAAGATATTTCAATATTTTTATTTTTGAATTCTTCAGGATTTTGTACCACTTCAGGAGTTTGTGCCACTTCAAGGGCTTGAGTCTCTTCAAGGATCATTATCTCTTTTGGAGAAATATTAGAAAGTGTAGATTTTTTATTCATTTTATGATCATCATGATTGTTACTTGTTTGATTGTTTGTTTTTTTTTTTAAGAGACAATGTTTTTCGATCTAATAAGTCTACCATGTTTTTGATATACAATAGATTAATAATCATAGCTCAAATGGACTGCTCAATTGTCATATTAATTTTTGCTAGTGTGTTGACAACTGAAACATGTGATCTTGTCACTTTTGTCGTATCTACAAATACATTAAGTATTTGATTGACAATAATTTGTAAACACACAATTCTCTGCACTTCAGTTTCACTTTAGAATATGCAAAGATCGATATGAGATATGATAGGTACATACCAAGTAAGTTCATATCTAACTTCAAGAGACGTTTTCTTTTTTCCTAAAAGTATAAATGTTGTCTCACCAAAGTGACAATATGTAAATCGTATAGTAAACAAATCATCTGTTAATGGTTCACATATCTGATAATAGATAATAAATGATATCCAATAAATATTTTCAAACAACATTGGGGTTTCATTTTTGTGCGTTGAGGAAACTCAATAGGGACACATATAGCATAACCAAATATTCTCAAATGAGATATATCAAGTTGGTAATCAAGAACTAATCATAGGGGAGAATATTAATGATAAGAAAAAGGTAGCAAGCAAGTTAATACTACAACATGTAATATAGCGTTTCTCACATAGAAATTGGTAATTGAGTTCTTAGTAATAAAGTACGTGTAATTATCTGGAGTCATTTGATAAGAGAGTGAGTTAATCTATTATGAGTATAGACATGCGAGACAGGATGTTCAACATCAATCCCTATAGACATGCAATAATTATCAAATGTCTTAGATGTAAATTCACCAGCATGATTTAGTCGTATTGACTTGATCAAATAATCTATAAAATATGTGTTTAATTTGATAATTTGTGTAAACAGTTTAGTAAAGATAACATTTCAAGTAGATAATAAACAAATATGAGACCATGTGTAGATGTATAAATTAAAACCATAAAATAACAAAATAGTTCACTTGATGGATGAATAGGTTCACATATGTCTCCTTGAATTCTTTGTAGAAATGATGAAGATTCAACTCCAATTTTGAAAGGAGATGGTTTTATTACTAATTTACCTTAAAAACGGGTGATATATAATTTTGCACTGGACAATAAAATTTTATGATTATTTAATGTATGTTTATATGAATTTTCAATAATTTTGCATATCATTATAGATTATGGGTGACCTAGACGACATGCCAAAACATAAAGACTTTTGAATTAGAAAACTTCTAGTTCGATATTACATAGGTTTCAATTGTCTTTATAATTGTAAAATACAATCTAAATGATAAAATGGACAATTTTTCTAGTACAAGCATTCTTTTAGAGATATTACTAGTTATACTGATGAATTCTACACCATTTTCACTCATAATTTTAATGTGATAACCATTATTTCTTATATTTTTAAAACTAAGTTAATTTTTTCTGAATCTACTTGAATATAATATATCATTTATGCTTAATTTGGTCATATTTTTCAATAAAATTATAACTCTTCTAGAGCCATCAATTAGATTTATTAATTTTGATATAGTATTTACTTTAGCTTCAATCAGTACTAAAGTTAAGGTAAATTTCTTTTCCTTGAGAATTGTGTGTATTGTTACACTATCTATCAAACACATGTTTTCATCATCAACTTTTAAAGTCAACGTTTTATTTAAAAATTTTGTTAATTATAATATACACAAAATATTGAAAGAAAGGAAAACATGATAAAAAGATATAAAATAATATTCATAACTATAAAATAATTATATATGATGGATTTTACTTATAAAAATCTTAGGCATTTATCACTATTTAAGTAACACATATTTTATTCTTAAAAGAAGTTTAAAAAAATCAAGATTCGTTAGATCTACAAAATCTAAATCATCAAAAATTTAATTTTTATGGATGTTTAATGTAAGTCCACCCAATGTTTATGTGTACTACAGGTACACAACCAATGACATTTACAACTACACCCATTGTTTTGTGGTTTACTCTGCACTATTATTTATTTTGTTTCAGTTTTAGTGCACTTCTGGTGGTATGACTAATATTTTCTATTATAATTATCTTCAGATTGAAAATTATTTCATTCATGATCTTACTCACACTTACGATAATTATTTCTGGTAATTGCATATACTTAAGAGAATGATGCAATACTTGTGGGGCGAGTTTGATGATTTTTCATTAACTAGAAAATATTAATTCAAATTTTTTTTTCCGATATTACTACTGTAGGAGCATATTATATAAACAATAAAAGGTGAAAAATATTTTTTCTTCTACATTATTTTAATCAGGGAAAAATTCTAAATATAACATAGTTGTATTATAGGAGCATATTATATAAAAAATAACATGTGAAAAATATTTTTTTCTTCCACATTATCTTAATCAGGGAAAGATTTTAAATATAACAAAGTTGTACTAAATTACAGTGTCATTGAGATTATTATTGAATCTGATGTTCAAATGTATATTTCAAATTTATCCATGAATTGAATTGATCTATCATTATACTCATATATTTGACTTACAATTCTTCAGGGATATGTTGCTGGTAAAATAGTGGCCTTGGATATGTCTTTGTAGGATATTTTATTTATTCACTTTTTTAATACTCATAAATTCTAGGTGGAGAATTGTGTAAAAGGTTCATTTAATAGTATTCATTCAATTTTAAAAACTTCAGATTCAAATATTGCAACTTCTGGTTTTGTAAAGAATATATTGAGATTAATTTTTGAAACTTCAGGTTTAAATATTATCTCATAAAATAAATGGTTTCGTAGGGAAAATATTAGGATTAATTTTTCGAAACTTCATGTTCATATATTATCTCATATTTAAAAAACATTTGGTTTTCTAATTAGTATTCAGAATATTCTAATATTTAAAACTTTAATTATGATGATATTTCGGACTTCAAGTCCATATTTTTCATAATTTATGCATACTTCAGATTGCAAATGTGATATAATTATTATAAAATAAATACTTTGATGAAACCTTGAACTTCAGGCTTTACATATATATATTCTCACGATTTTGTAAACTTTAGATACCAAATCAGATCCAATTATTATAATAAAAATAAATATTCAAATAATATTCAAGACTTCTGACCTAGATTCATGTTTTTGTAAAATTTGGGTTACAAGTGATATTTAGGACTTCAGGTCCAGATTTATGATATTCAAGACTTCAGACGCAAATTCATAATTTTACAAACTTCAAATTGCAAATATAATATAATTATAAATAAAAAATTAAATAGGAGATAGTAATAATTAAAACATCAATAGTTTATATTTTGCAAATAGGACAATATCATAACTGAGATATTTGTTTCTAGGGCTGAATTTGAACCAAGCTCGTTCGAGCCGAGCTTGAATCAGCTCTATACAAGCTTAGTCAAGCTCGAGCTCGAGCTATTTACCAAAATTTTCAATTAAAAATTTTGATACAAAACGACGTCATTTTGACCAATATATATTAAAACAACGTCATTTTAATAATGAAATAATTAAAAATTCGAGCTCAATCGAGTCAAATCGAATTCTAATCGAGTTCAAGTTTGGCTTCCACGAGCTCAAACTCAAGCTCTACTTATACAAACCAAACCAAATCAAACTTAAGTTTGGCTCTACTCGAATCTAATACTATTTGTATCTGTAATAGACAAATAAAATAATAATAATATAATTGACAGATAACTAATAGTAAAATATACTTGAACTGATTATGCTGATAACATATTATAAATATGCTGAAAAAATTATGGGTAAAGAATGTTATAAACTTTAAGTAGTAGAAGAAGAGGATAAATAAAGTAGATGTAAGCAGAATAAAAATGAAAAGCTAAAGAATAAAGGCTGAATAATGAAAGTAGAACTTGGAAGGCTTGAATGAAAATTTTATTAGGTGTATATTACAAATGAAGAGAGGAGGGTATATTTACAGAAACTCGTACCGTCCCTCCGTCAATGAGATGATTATTTTCCAAAGCAAATTTCCAAATGCATTTAAATTTTTCACATTATCATTTGGCCAAAGTCTCTTCCACGTGAAAGAAAAATCCGTCAAATATAACACAAGAAAATTTTTATATAACACAAATCAAACGACACGTAAGAATACTCTTTGATTACAAGAAAATGCCCCTTCAAAAATTCAAACTTCAGCATAATTCTCAATCTCGAATCAAAAGCAAACAAACAGTAACTTACCATCAAAATCAATCTAATTAAATAGAGAAAAAAAAATACAGGTCCCGATTTAATTCAACTCAACACAGTTAACATTTAATGACCAAGCGAAGTGCAAAATAGGTCAACGTAGTCCAGCTGGCTTCCGCAATTAATGAATCTTTGAAATCGTTCAATAATGCAGTAAGAGATGATGGGGTAACCTTATGTTGCACAGGAATGGTGGCGGCTGGACTGAGAAGAGTCGTTGTTGTGAAACAAAATCACAGCAACGACTCTTACCGTTTACTGGTTCACAAATTTCTTGCGAATAAACGTTGAGCGACAGCCACTAACTTCCTCCTAGGGCTAAAATCCAGTTAACCTAGGGTGGAAGAACCAAAAGAAAAAAAATTAAATGCCCAACCGATTGGCGGCTATCTCTTTCTCCGATTGTGACTCTATTGTGCCCACCCAGCTGATCTTCGGCTCAAATCATGCCTTCGTTGTGCCCATCCGGCTGATCTTTGAGATCCAGAGATAAAGGTAGATTCGTTGTCCCCCTTTGTCTTCAACCTTCGTTGTCAATGATAGAGAAAGAAGATGGATGGGATGGGAGGATGAAATCGCCTAGAGATCAAAATGGTCGTTAAAAGAAAGACAAAAAAAAGAAAATCATAAGCGAAAAATATAATTTTTTAAAATTTAAATAAAAAAATTATTAATATTCAGAAATAAAATGAGAAAATAAAATTTTATTTTTTTTAATGTTACCGTTATATAACAATTATATTCTTATAATTAATAAATTTTGAAAGAATTAACAGAATTTAAAAACTTTAACAATGGATGAATTTGTATTTAAATTTTTAAAATTTAATGGATAAAAATTTAACAATAAACTAAGTCTTAGGTGGCAATAAGTCTTTTGGCCTAAAGTAACCTATTTTATCGGTGATGGTGGCTATACGCCACCAGTATGAGGGGGAAAAAAAGTCTTTGGAAGGAGTGTTAAGAACTAAATATGGGTATTAGTAATTTAGAACATACTATAAATATTTATAATATGATGTAATATAAATAGAAAATAATATATATTAGATTAATGTGATATAATAGATATATTATATAATACGATACATATTATTGATACAAATTAATATAATTTTTAAATAAATATTAAATTTTTAAGAGTATTTATAATATTTTATAAAATAATGTATGTTAATTGATTTTTTATTATTTTATTTTTTAAAAAAATGTATCTTATTATACAAAAAAAAATTAGATTTTGATACATAATTTGATATACGATTCCATTGCCATGCTAGAAAGAGGTTCGGGCTCTAAGTGGAGACTCATGTTTTCAAGATTGAACAGTCTTATAAGGGAGCTAATATTTGTTAAGGTGGAGATTGTTAAATAAAATATGGCTTATATTTGAAAACAATTCACTTAAAGTTCCAAAGTCGATGGAAAAGCGTTCCATCATTGCTGAACAACCATTCCATACGTTGTTTACAGCAAGAAACAATAATTCCAGAAGTTTTGTCATTGCCTGTTCCGGAAACATTCAAACCTTTTGAGGGAAGAACATAGCCATTTTGGAAAGAATGAGGTCGTTCCAAAGATAACGATTTGTTAAAAACAGAACGAGAAGGAAAATGAGTTCGTTCCATACAAAACAAGCTAGTTGGAGGTTGAAACGAGTGTTTCGGCACTTGGAATACTTGTTTCATCAAACAAGACTGAAAAGTTTTAGCTTGGATAAACTTATATTTTTGAGTTCCCTCATATGAAAGAAAACTTGGGCTATGCATTGAATCTTAAATTTACAGACTTTTCTATACAGAGTAATAAAAACAACTACTCCATAGACGTAGACACATTGTCGAACCGTGTAAATTCAGTGTATGCTTCGGTGATTGACTTTTGTCATATTTTTCCTTTTATTTAAAGTATCATTCAATCCAAGCTCTCTTTGAGGATATTAAAATTATAATTGACCGGGGCTATATAATTAGAAGGGCTGCAACGAGCACTGAAACAAGGAAATTGATTAACCATAACATATATGATAATCAAAATAATACATAAACATAAACATAACCATAACATATATGATAGTTCCCCCCACGTTGTGATGATGAGACTAATATTATTACAGGCCATAATATGATTCTTGACTTATACTTCAACTTGTTCAAGCTGGACATCCTTGGATTTCAAAGGAACATATTCTCCCAGATAAACATCCAGGTGATTCGATAGAGCCGATTTGTCAATATTCTCATGGTGATACGATTTGCAGACGAAGTAAATCACCGTTTGGATGACCAATCTGAGCACAATCAGCATAAAAAGCAACAAAAAACAAAGGATCCCATATGAAATCCTGCTCACCATGGCCACTCTCCCTCCGTGGACAACCATAAGCTGAAAAACAAATTGAATGATGGAGAGAGAAACAATCAACAAGAAGAAGATCAACGAAGTTACCACCATTTTTCCTTTAATCAAAGCTCGGCTCTTCATCATGGCAGCAAATCCGCAGGAGTCTTCTAAAACAGACACAACGCTGGCCAAATCCCAAATTATGGTCAAATAAAAAAGACCCACCAACCACAAGATGATAACAACCCAGAGAATTGGCATGACGAAGCTTGCATCGCCGTTTGATACCCACCAAAGAATGGCAGCTATAACTGCAAAATCGGTGACTAGGAAAATGAAGTATAAGAATAAAGCGACGAAACTGCAGATAAAAGTGACCATAAGTCGCTTCCAAACCTTGGGGACGACGCTCAAAACCTTCTTGAAACTCACTTCTTTGCCGGTGTAAATAGAGGCGACGGTATAAACGACGGCCGCCGTCGACAGGAGCGACAAGATGAGAGAGAAAGTAAAGTATGCAGCTTGGAAAAGCCGGAAATACATTATCTCAGAGGAAATCACCTGAGAAAGCTTGTTGTATCTCGAAGTCCCCGCTTGAGTTTCGATTAGCTGAATCTCGGTGCGGATGATTTTTCTTTTGAGGAGATTGGAGATCTCCATGTGGGCTAAGACGATGAAAGACAGAGGAAGGATTAAGGAAAGCGTAATTTGGCTGAAGATTTTTCTCCATCTGAAGATCAGTTTGTAGGCTTCTTTGCAGATGCCAAAGAGCCCCAGAAATTGCATCTCTTCTTGCTCTGTATCCATTCTTGAAATCAGATTCAACTCTTCTCTCTGCAAAATTCTGTTGCGAATAAGATGGATGAAAATGATCAGATAAGCTATAGAAGAAGGAAGTCAATGAATAATTCGATCGTAATTAAATAAAATTAAAGGGAAGACTAAGAAAATGACATGTTGGGTTTGATCAAAATGGACGGCGAAGACTAAGTCATTTTTCGTCAGGTCGTTCACGTCGATATTCAAATAAATTAAAGACTTGATGGGGACCAATTGTTTCTATATTTCAAAGTCTTCGTTGGAATCGAACCGAGTCAATACGCGCCAAAATTTTCTGCCGCATATGATAATGATCATGATTTATACCATAATCCCAACTTTTTTATACATGAGTTGATGTTTTTAAAGTTGCATCAAATAACAATTTGATAGTATGGGTGGTTTGATTTAACCAATGTTTATATAGATTAATAAGTGACCAGATCGATTAATTATTTAATAATAATATTTAAAACAATTTTATATATAATTAGACTTATTTAACTTAAAAATAAGTTTAGATTGATTTTATATATATATTCAAATGTGATTAATATGGTCTTGGGTTTATGTTTTTACAATAAATTTTTGAAAAAAAATTAATTTTTTTATATTCAAACAGTTAAACCCAGTTTTTAAGAGAATCAAACTGGTTTGGCTAATGATTAGATCAATCAATCCGATTTGATTTTTAAAATCATGATATAAATAGTATTATTTATATAACCAATAGATATAAATTTATATACAAATGATAATATGTCATAACGTGATTAAATATTATTTTTTTAATTAAAAACTATTTAATTATATAATAATATATTATTATTTATATATAAATTTATGGTTAGTATTTATCTGCATAATTCTATTATTGATATATTTACACTAATTGAAAACTCATAAAGGTTGATTTTTCCTTTTACTTTGTCCAAGGTAAAGATGATAACTTGGTACAAAATTAAAAGTCTCTTGGACAAAATCCCTGATTAAATTTCCCGACAAATTGAGCGTAAATTTGTGTAAAAATAATAATATATTATTATATAATTAAATAATTTTAAATCAATAATAAAATAATATTTAATTATATAATAATATATTATTATTTATATATAAATTTATATCTATTATTTATTTAACTAATGCTACTCTAAATCTTTGAACATTTTTTTTACAGTTGATTTTGAGATAATGAATGAGGTCATAAATTTTAAAAGTTATTCCAACTTTATTATGAAAATGTCATGAGTGTACTTTAGATTAAAGGTAATTAGTCAAAAGTGAAGAAATTTTATGGAATTTCCAAGAAGAAAGAGTAATCAACGTTTGCATGACAATTTGCTATTAATTTATTAAATACCAATAATTAAAATTAAATAATATATTATCACATTATTAGATGTTATTTTATTTTTAATTTAAAATCATTTAATTATGTAATAACATACATAAGTGAATGCACATTTGTATATTTAAAATAAGTACACATAACTTTAGGAAACATATAATTTTACTCATTAAAATTACTTATTCATTTTAAACATTGGAAAACCTTATTACTTTCTTTAGGCTAAAAGACTTATTTCCACCCAAGGTATAGTGAAATCTCAAATTCTCATCCTCTAACTTTCAAAAATTCAAACACTCACCCATAAACTAATATCTGTTAAATTGTTAAGTTAGGATTAAGGGTAAAATCATCATTTAACAAAAATATTTAAATTTTATATCATTTTACCCCTTTAATTTGAAAAACTAATAATTTATCCCCAAAATTAAGTTTTGAAAAAAGACATTTTCCCCCTACCTAGGGTTACCAATTTTGCCAGCAAATTTCCAGCCAACGATAGTCGATCTCTCTCCCTCCCGGTGTTGTCTCTCCCTTCAATGCTCAATATCTAACCGACGATGTTTGAATTCGATAAAATTCAGATGAAAAGTAAAAACTCTTTGTCCGGATTTTCATTATCTAGACAAAAATGGTCAATACAACGAGTCATCCTCCTCCAAACGAGGTTGATCTCCTTATCTAGACGTCATCATCGTCCAGACAAAATTGACTTTGTCTGGATGACGAAGATCCAGATGAATAGTTTTGACTCTTTGTTTAGATTCCACCAAATTTAGATGTCATCGATCAGATATTGAACACCAAAGGGAGAGACGACACTGGGAGAGAGAGAGATTAGTCATCATTGATTGAAAATTCATTGGTAAAATTCGAAAACCCTAGGTAGGGGGGAAATATCATTTTTCAAAACATAATTTTCAAAAAAAATTATTAGTTTTATAAATTAAGGTGATAAAATGATATAAATTTTTTTTATTTTTTAAATATTATTGTTAAATAATAATTTTACTCTTAACCCTAACTGAAAAATTTAATAGATTTTAGTTAATGAGTAAGTGTTTAAGTTTTTAAAAATTAAAAAATAAGAATTTGAGATTTTACAATACGTTGGGCGAGAATAAGTCTTTTGACCATTTCTTTATAATTGGCTCGTCTTTCAAGTGAAATAAATGAACAAATGTAAAAGGAGGTATGCCCATTTTAGAAGAGTTGAAATTATAACCCCTACTTCTATTTGGGCACCTTTATGCCCTTCTCAGCCTCTTCTCTAACCACAATCTCAATCCATCCATGTCGTAACAGAGTCCACCCTGTACTGTTTGTTTGTTTTTAAATCTTACAATTCCTTTTCTCGGATTTCATCTTTCAGCCTCTCAAATTCTAAATCAAGTTTGAGTCTTGACGTTAAAATTAATTGATGGGTAATTTTTATTATTAAAAAAATAGATTATTTCAAAAATTACTAATTATAAATAATTATTATATTTCATCTACATATTAATTAAAAATAGCATATTATTATCATAAAAAATTAATATGGATATAATAATAATAATAAAATCAAAATTATTTTTTATATACTCTATAATAATACTATTGATAATAATTTTTATTACTGTCAAAATAAACAAAATAATATTACTAATAAAGATAGATAATCACACAGTGGACCAAAGGCAGGCACCTAAAGATCTAAACAAGAAGATATGGTTGCATTACATAACCCAAATCCACCACAAAGATAATATGGAGAAAATGAAACAGAGTAACACTCAAAAAACTTGATATTTTGCAGTCACAACATAACAAAAACACTCTAATTAAAAGCAAGTAAACTAGAGATATGTGTAAGCCCATCATCAGATTATGCGGCATTAACAGCAATCTTCATCCCAGATTGACAGTGTCCAGAGAAGCTGCATAAGATGAAGTTTTGTCCCTTCACCAACTTGATCCGATCCTTGCCTGATTTAAACACTTTGGCACCCGCCGGAGCGGAGCAGCTGCTGTAACTTCCTCTGTTGACAGCCACCACATTGTGGATTGTTGGATCGTAGTTGAACAGTGTAAAAAGGTTCAAATCATGCTCGTAAATATCATAAAATCTTTCCTTAATTAATTGTCACTGACAAAACTTACAGGCATAGTGGATAGTTCCCACCACGTTGTGATGATGAGACAAATATTATCACAGGCAATAATATGATTCTTGACTTATACTTCAAATTGTTCAAGCTGGACATCCTTGGATTTCAAAGGAACATATTCTCCCAGATAAACTTCCAGGTGATTCGATAGAGCCGATTTGTCAATATTCTCATGGTGATACGATTTGCAGACGAAGTAAATCACCGTTTGGATGACAAGCCAGAACAAAATCAGCTTGAAGAGTAACAAAAAACAAAGGATCCCATATGAAATCCTGTTCACCATGGCCACTCTCCATCCGTGGACAACCAGATGCTGAAAAACTCTTCGAATGATGTAAAGAGAAGCATTCAGCTTGAAGAAGATCACCGAAGTCACCACCAATTTTCCTTTAATCAAAGCTTGGCTCTTCACCATGGCAGCAAATCCGCAGGACTCTTCTAAAACAGACACAACGCTGGCCAAATGCCAAATTATGGTCAAATAACAAGAACCCACCAAGTACAAGATGAAAATAACCCAGAGAATTGGCATGCCGAAGCTTGTATCGCCGATTGAGACCCCCCAAAGAATGACAACTAAAACTGCGAAAACGTTGTATGCGAAGAAAGCAACAAAAGTGCAGATAAAAGTGACCATAAGTCGCTTCCAAACCTTGGGGACGACGCTCAAAACCTTCTTGAAACTCAATTCTTTGCCGGTGTAAACAGAGGCAATGGTATAAACGACGGCCGCCGTCGACAGGAGCGATAAGATGAGAAAGAAAGTCATGTATGCAGCTTGGAAAAGCCAGAAATACGTTCTCTCAGCGGAAATCACCTGGGAAAGCTTGTTGTATCTCGAAGTCCCGGCTCGAGTTTCGTCGAGCTGAATCTCGGTGTGGATGATGTTTCTGTAGAGGAGATTGGAGATCTCCATGTGGGCTAAGAAGATGAAAGACAGAGGGAGGATTAAGGAAAGCGTAATTTGGCTGAAGATTTTTCTCCATCTGAAGATCACCTTGTAGGCTTCTTTGTAGATGCCAAAGAGCCCAAGAAATTGCATCTCTTCTTGCTCTATATCCATTCTAGAAATCAGATTCAACTCTTCTCTCTGCAAATTTCTGTTGCGAAGAAGATGGAAGAAAATGATCAGATAAGCTATAGAAGGAGGAAGTCAATGAATAATTTTATCGTAATTAAATAAATAAAATTATAGGGAAGATTAAGAAAATGACATGTTGTGTTTGATCAAAATGGACGGCAAAGAGCAAAGTCATTTTTCGTCGGGTCGTTCACGTCGATATTCAAAAACAAATTAAAGACTTGATGGGCAATTTTTTCTATATTTCTAAGTCTTCGTTGGAATCGAACCGGGTCAATACACTCCAAATTTTTCTAACCACATATATGATAATGATCACGATTGAACCGCAAACTTTAATTTTTTATATATGAGTCGATAGTTTTTTAAATTGGATCAAATAACAATTTAATAAAAAGGGTGATTTGATTCAATTAATAGTTAGATTGGTTAATTAATAATTAAATCGATTAATTATTTAATAAAAAATATTTATAAATTCTTTTTATAATTTATCATTAATGATATAATTTGATTTATTTAATTTTAAAAAAAGTTTAGTTTGATTGTATGTATATATATTCAAATGTGATAAATATGGATTTGGGTTTATGTTTTTATAATAAATTTAAAAAAAATTAATTTTTTTATTTTGAACTAGTCAAACCTAAGTTTTAAAAGAATCAAAAACAGTTTGATTAACGATTGATAATTCAATCAATTAGACTAATAAGTCTGATTTGATTTTTAAAACCATGATATAAGTAATATTATGTATATAATCAACAGACATAAATTTATATACAAATAATAACATATTATAATGTAATTAAATATTATTTAATCATATAATAATATATTATTATTTATATATAAATTTACGGTTATTTATGTACACAATTTTATTACCGATATATTTACATGAATTGAAAACTCATAATGGTTGATTTTTCCTTCTACTTTGTCCAAAACAATGAGTCCAAATTTGCGTAAAAATAATAATATATTATTATATAATTAAATAATTTTAAATGAATAATTAAATAATATTTAATCATATAATAATATATCATTATTTATATACAAATTTTTATATATGGAATGCTACTTAAATTTTTTAACACTTTTTTTTAGTTGATTTTGAGATTATGAATGAGATCATACATTTTTAAAGTTATTCAAACTTTATTCTAAAAATGTCATAAGTCTACTTTAGGATTCATGAAAAGCCTCTTGAAAGGAAATTAGGTCAAAAGTGAAGAAATTTTATGGAATTTCCAAGAAGGAGTAATTAACATTTGCATGACAGTTTGCTATTAATTTATTAAATATCCAATAATTAAAATTGAGTATTACTACAAAGTATCCACTTCGAGAACATAAATATATATATACTAATATGTGTCATCATATGATTGAATATTATTTTATTTTTAATTCAAAATTATTCAATCATGTGATGACATATGTAAATGAGTACACAATTGTATACTCAAAATGAATACACATAACTTTGGATACACATAATTTTATTGATTAAAATTATGTGTTCATTTTAAACATTGGAAAACCTGATTACTTTCTTGAGGCCAAAAGACTTATTCCCACCCAAGGTATAGTGAAATGTTAAATTTCCACTCTCAAACTTTCGAAAACCCAAATACTTACTAATAAACTAAAATATGTTAAATTTTTTAATTAAGGTTAAATGTAAAATCATCATTTAACAACAATATTTATAGTTTATATCATTTTACCCTCTTAATTTGGAAAACTAACAATTTCCCTCAAAATTAAGTTTTGAAAAGTGACATTTTCCCCCTACTTAGGATTTCCAATTTTGCAGGCGAATTTTCAGCCAAGATAGTAGATCTCTCTCCCTCTCGATATTGTCTCTCCCTCCGATGTTCAATATCTGATCGATAATGTTTGGATTCGATAAAATACAAATGAAGAGTCAAAACTTTTTGTCTTGATTTTTGTTGTCCAAATGAAGACGGTCCATATGAGGAGTCATTCTTCTCTAGACGAGGCTGATCTCCTTATCTGGACCATCATCGTCGTCCAGACGAAATCAATTTTGTTTGAATGATAAAGAGTTTCGACTCTTTCTCTGAATTTTGTTAAATCCAGATGTCATTGGTTGGATATTGAGCACCAAAGGAAGAGATAACACCGGGAGAGAGAGAGATCGATCATCATTGGCCAAAAATTCATTGGCGAAATTCAAAAACCCTAGGTAGGGGAAAAATGTCACTTTTCAAAACTTAATTTTAGAGAAAAATCGTTAGTTTTCTAAATTAAGAGGGTAAAATGATATAAATTTTTATTTTTTAAATGTTATTGTTAAATAATGATTTTACCTTTAACTTTAACTGAGAAATTTAACAGATTTTAGTTCATGAGTACTTATTTAAGTTTTTAAAAGTTAGAAGGCGAGAGTTTGAAATTTTACTATGCGTTCGTTGGGAATAAGTCTTTTGGCCATTTCTTTATAAGTGACTCAACCTTCAAGTGAAATAAATGAACAAATGTAAAAGGAGGTATGCTCATTTTAGAAGAATTGAAATTATAACCTCTATTTCTATTTGGGCACCTTTATGCCCTTCTCAGCCTCTTCTCTAACCACAATCTCAATCCCTCAGTGTCGTAAGCAAGCTAAAAAATGGAGAAGGGGAAGACGAAGGTTTAGTTTTCTTTAGTAGCACAGTCCACCCTGTACTGTTTGTTTGTTTGTTTTTAAATCTTACAATTCCTTTCCTCAGATTTCATCTTTCAGCCTCTAAAATTCTAAATCAAGTTTAAGTCTTATCGTTAAAATTAATTAACTGGTAATTTTTATTAATTATAAATAATTATTATATTTGATTGATATATTAATTAAAAATAAAAATATCATTGTCATAAAAAATTAATATATAAATAATATCAAGGTTATTTTTCATATTTATTATAATATTATATTGATAATAATTTTTTTTTATTATCAAAATAAATAAAATAATGTTAATAATAAAGATAGATACCCATAGAGACGACCAGAGGCACCTAAAGATCTAAACAAGAAGATATGGTTGCATTACATAACCCAAATCCAGCACAAAGATAATATGAAGATGATGAAAGCCACATATTTTGCAGTCACAACATAAACAAAACATTATTAAAAGCAAGTAAACTAGAGATATATAAAAGCCCATCATCAGATTATGCGGCATTAACAGCATTCTTCATCCCAGATTGACAGTGTCCAGAGAAGCTGCATAAGAAGAAGTTTTGTCCCTTCACCAACTTGATCCGATCCTTGCCTGGTTTAAACACTTTGGCACCCGCCGGAGCGGAGCAGCTGCTGTAACTTCCTCTGTTGACAGCCACCACATTGTGGTTTGTTGGATCGTGGTTGAAACAGTGTAAAAAACATTCAAATCATTCTCGTAAATATCATAAAATCTTTCCTTAATTAATTGTCACTGACAAAACTTACAGGCATAGTGGATAGTTCCCCCCACGTTGTGATGATAAGACAAATATTATTACAGGCAATAATATGATTCTTGACTTATACTTCAAATTGTTCAAGCTGGACATCCTTGGATTTCAAAGGAACATATTCTCCCAGATAAACTTCCAGGTGATTCGATAGAGCCGATTTGTCAATATTCTCATGGTGATACGATTTGCAGACGAAGTAAATCACCGTTTGAATGACAAGTCCGAACAAAATCAGCTTGAAAAGTAACAAAAAACAAAGGATCCCATATGAAATCCTGCTCACCATGGCCACTCTCCATCCGTGGACAACCAGAAGCTGAAAAACTAATTGAATGATGCAAGAAGAAACAATCAGCACGAAGAAGATCACCGAAGTCACCACCATTTTTCCTTTAATCAAAGCTTGGCTCTTCACCACGGCAGCAAATCCGCAGGACTCTTCTAAAACAGACACAACGCTGGCCAAATGCCAAATTATGATCAAATAACAAGAACCCACCAAGTACAAGATGAAAATAACCCAGAAAATTGGCATGCCGAAGCTTGTATCGCCGATTAAAACCCACCAAAGAATGAAAACTAAACCTGCTAAAAAGTTGTATGCGAAGAAAGCAACGTAACTGCAGATAAAAGTGACCATAAGTCGCTTCCAAACCTTGGGGACGACGCTCAAAACCTTCTTGAAACTCACTTCTTTGCCGGTGTAAATACAGGCGATGGTATAAACGACGGCCGCCGTCGACAGGAGCGACAAGATGAGAAAGAAAGTAAAGTATGCAACTCGGAAAAGCCACCAATACGATCTCTCAGAGGAAATCACCTGAGAAAGCTTGTTGTATCTCGAAGTCCCCGCTCGAGTTTCGTCTAGCTGAATCTCGCTGTGGATGATTTTTCTTTTGAGGAGATTGGAGATCTCCATGTGGGCTAAGAAGATGAAAGACAGAGGAAGGATTAAGGAAAGCGTAATTTGGCTGAAGATTTTTCTCCATCTGAAGATCAGCTTATAGGCTTCTTTACAGATGCCAAAGAGCCCCAGAAATTGCATCTCTTCTTGCTCAACATCCATGCTTGAAATCAGATTCAACTCTTCTCTCTGCAAAATTCTTTTGCGAAGAAGATGGATGAAAATGATCAGATAAGCTATAGAAGAAGGAAGCCAATGAATAATTTGATCGAAATTAAATAAAATTATGGGGAAGATTAAGAAAATGACATGTTGTGCTTGATCAAGATGTACGTCAAAGACTAAGTCATTTTTCGTCGGGTCGTTCACGTCGATATTCAAAATAAAGACTTCATGGGGCAATTTTTCCTATATTTCTAAGTCTTCGTTGGAATCGAACCGATCCATACGCTCCAAAATGTTCTACCACATATGATGATGATAATGATTTATACCCTAACCCAATTTTTTTATATATGAGATGATGTTTGTAAAACTGGATTGAATAATAATTTGATAAAAATGATGATTTAATTTAATCAATAATTAGACCGATTAATTAATAGTTAGATTGATTAATTATTTAATAATAATATTTAAAAAAAATTATGTACAATTCACATATATATATTTAAATATAATAAATCTGGTTTTGGGTTTATGTTTTTATAATAAATTTTTGAAAAAAAATTAATTTTTTTTATATTAAACCAGTCAAACTTAGTTTTTAAAAGAATCAAAATTTGGTTTAGTTAGTGATTGGCAATTTAATCGATCAGACCAATCAATCTAATTTTATTTTTAAAACCATAATATAAATAATATTATATATAAAACTAATAAATATAAATTTATATACAAATAATATATAATTAAATATTTTTTTAAATAAAAATTATTTAACAATGTAATAATATATTATTATTTATAAATAAATTTATAATTGCTATTTTTATACAAAATTGTTGAAATATTTACATTAATTCAAAACTCGTAGAGATTGATTTTTCTTTTTACTTTGTAGAAAATTAAGTCCCTTGGACTAAATCCCTGATTAAAAATATTACCCAGAAAGAGAAACAAATGGACCAGGCCGCAGTGGGATAAAGACTTAAATCTTTCAACAAAATTATGTGCCCAAAACAATGGGTGTAAATATGTGGGTAAATAATAATATATTATTATATTATTAAATAATATTTAATTATACGATAATATATTATTATTTGTATATAAATTTATATTTATTATTTATATATATATATATATATGTTATTCTAAATCTTTTAACACGTTTTTTTTTTTTATAGTTGATTTTGAGATTATGAGTGGGATCATACATTTTAAAAAAATGAACAAATTAATTGATGGGTAATTTTTATTATTAAAAAAATAAATTATTTCAAATATTATTGATTATAAATAATTATTATATTTAATTGATATATTAACTGAAAATATGATATTGTTGTTATAAAAAGTTAATATAAATTTAATAATAACAAAATCAAGATTATTTTTTATTTTTATTATAATATCACTATTGATAATAATTTTTTATTATTGTCAAAACAAACAAAATAATATCAAAAATAAGGCCAAATGGCTATTCCCCTCCCTTCCCTAAAGATTTAGTGTGTGTTTTAAACTCACACCGACAAAATTTAAAAAACTAGAAGTCCCAACTATATGCTAATTTATGTTAAAAGAGGTAAAAGTAAAATCGTTATTTTATTAATAATATTAAAAAATATATAAAATTAATTATGTTTTTCCCCTATAGTTTTTAAAAATTAACAATTTCACCCTTACCTAAAGTTTTCTAACTTTCATAAATAACATTTTTCTCTCCAAAACCTAAAGATTATTTTTCAACAGACGACAACACTTCAACCTATTATCTCATCTACCACTAGATCTTCGTCAATTTTAGACTAATCGATGAAGACGCATTGATTCGCTTGAATTGATGAAATCTTCATCGATTTCAAACAAATTGACGAAGATGCGTTTTTAGTGAGTCATCTAGAAGTTTCGAAGAGATGAAGAGTGATCGATGAGATGGTGGGTTGAAACACTGTCTCCGGTGGTCAAAGATGGTGATCAGAGAGTCTTTGAAAAATAAATCCTAAATTTTAAGAAGAAAAATATTACTTTTAAAAGTTAGAAAACTTTAGACAATAATAAATTTGTTAGTTTTTAAAACTGTAGAGGAAAAACATAATAAATTTTATATTTTTTAATATTATTAATGAAATAACGATTTCACTCTTATCACTTTTAGTAAAAGTTAGTTCATAACTAAGACTTCTATTTTTTCAAATTGTGTGGGTGTGATTTGGGCGTTTGGGGCGGGGGAGGGGGTGGGGAAATAGTCCTAGTCCTTCGGCCTTAATAATAAAGATAAATAATCATACAGTGGACCAAAGGCACCTAAAGATCTAAACAAGAAGATACGGTTGCATTTCATAACCCAAATCCACCACAAAGATGATATGAAGAAGATGAAACAGAGTAACACTCAAAACTACATATTTTGGAGTCAAAACATAACAAAAACACTCTAATTAAAAGCAAGTAAACTAGAGATATGTGTAAGCCCATCATCGGATTATGCGGCATTAACAGCAATCTTCATCCCAGATTGACAGTGTCCAGAGAAGCTGCATAAGAAGAAGTTTTGTCCCTTCACCAACTTGATCCGATCCTTGCCTGATTGAAACACTTTGGCACCCGCCGGAGCGGTGCAGCTGGTGTAACTTCCTCTGTTGACAGCCACCACATTGTGGCTTGTTGGATTGTAGTTGAACACTGTAAAAACATTCAAATCATGCTCGTAAATATCATAAAATTTTTTCTTAATTAATTATCACTGACTAAACTTACCAAGAATATCTCCAGCTTTAAAGCTCTTTCCTTTGGGCCAGTTAACCACGTTAAAACTCCAACCACCGGCGCCTCCCACAGTGTAGGTAGCGGCATGAACGTCTTCAACAGAAACCAGCAGCAGGCATAGCACCACTGCTGCATAAAACATGGCAAGATTTGCACTGTCTCTTCCCTGAGACATTTTCTTAGCTGAGCTTGGTTTTTTAACTAAGAGAACTTTCAGGACAGCTCTACTTGGTAAAGATCTGCAAACCCATATGTGCTTTTATAGTGGGGAAAGAAGCAACTTAAGCTGATAAAAATTGAAACATGGACAAACCCAACCCAAGGACAAGACGGTGACTTTAATGGATATTTAATTGATTCATTTTAGGCCAACAACCCACAAATACACGATGAGGTGATCTTAAATTGACTAGACAGGGATAAAAATGATAGTGCGCTTTAAAAGAGCCGAGTTCTGTGCAGATGAAAGTGGAATGTGATTGCGTAATATCGTAATGGGTATGTGGATAATCCAGGGAAAGTTGGAGCTATGCTTATCTAAAGTGTACTGATAGCATTATCTAAAAAGTGGTGCACAGTAAGTAATCATAGCTCACGCTCACGCACGCCATAGTTAGCCCACCCGTGAATTTCATTTGATTGTATTGTCTCATAGTTTTTAGGCCAATAATGGAAGAACCGTCCCGTGAATAAATTTTCTTACTGATTTATAATTCGATCAATTTGATTTAAAAATTAATTAATTAAATTTATTATTTAATTATAATAAATAAATTTTATTTAAAAATTTATAAAAAATAAAATCAATCAAAATACTTATACTTGTAAAGGTTATAACACATCCTTTTAAAAGAATAATTATTCATTTAATTTTAATGAAACAATTAAAATAAAAAAAATTTCAACCTCATGATATTAAAAAAAATTATAATTCTGTAAATTATCATTTATAAAAGATATTTTAATAAACATGAGATTTTTTTCTTTATTTTATTTTATTTTATTTTGGAATTTATTTTTTTTTATGAACCTTTAAAAATTCATCCAATCTAATAAAAACTAATTAAAATTTCAAAATTTTGATCAAATCTAATTTTAACCAATTCATCCAATTAAATCTGATTTTGATCAAATTTGATTACATCAATAAAAAACCCACTTTTTTATATTAACCAAATTGAATTTAAAATCGGTTTCAAGTTCATCAAATTGAATCAATCGAACCAATCCAATTTTAAAATCATTGTTTTTATCCTGTAGCCAGACCAAGACAAACAAGTTCAATTTCATCCCGACAAACTGCAACTGCAAACGGGTCCCCTGTTCCTTTTCTGTTATTTAGATCTAGATCTATATTTTTTATTGTCAGGAATAACATAATCACAACATAATTTCTAAGCTTCCCTGTCTTTGTAAAAATTTTCCGATGACATTGAATTTTATTTTCTTTTTATTTTTAACATGAAGGACCAAACGATACACTACACTAGGGGAGCATTTGGTTGAAAGGTTTAAAAATTATTTTAGTAATTTATTTTTTATTATTTATATTTATATTAGGGAGTATTTGGTTGAAAGATTTAAAAATTATTTTGATAATTTATCTTTTATTATTTTTATCACTAATAATAAAATATTTCGATACTCTTCTATTACTAATGATGATGTAATATATAATATAAAATATAATCATCTTAGGTATCAAAACGTTAATAAGATAATTTTAATTTTATTATAATTATATCTCAATTTATTAATTTTTTAAGACAAAAATAATATAATTTTTAATTAATATAATAAATAACATAAAAAAATTTTAGAATAATTATTTTTAAGAGAATTTAAATAAAAAAATATATTAATATTTTTTTATTACTTCTAATCAAATACAATAATTATATATATTTACTTAATTTTATCAAATATAATAATAACCAACTGAATTTAAGTAAAAAATGTAGCTCGTGCATTAGTCCTAGCCACAAGAAAAGGGTCAGTCACCAATAGCACGCCTAGCAGATGCTACTTTGCAGCATGCTCCTCTGTAGGTATAACCTGATGTAGGATGCGTGAGCACAGTAGTGAAGAAGTCATGTATTTTCAGACCCCTTAATTGACAAGAATGAACCATATCTAACAATCCAGAAAATCTAGGAGAATGGCTATTTTAACTACTCCAACAGGCTTTGGAGGTTTCAACTAAGAAACTAAAGTATTTTGGTAAGATCGGTTGAAATCACATTCAAGGAGTTAAATAAGTACCTGTTTGCCACGCATGTGTCCTAGTTGTGCAAGCCAAGCAGGAAAAAACAAGCACAGTAAGTAATATGCTAAACAGAGATTACAAAGAAATCATTATTTGTTCCCAGCTTAATCTAATATGAAAAGGATTAAACTTACAACACTTCTTTGGCCATGCCTGCTATTAGAAAGAAAGTAAAACAAAATTAGTTGATAAATTTACTTTACTGGATAAACCAGTTGATAAATTTTCAAGAAAAGAAACAAAAAAAGGCCTAAGAATGTCATAATATTGCAGGAAAATGACATGAGGGTGATAGGGAGGAAAGCATTGCAACGTTGAAGACACAAGCTAAAGGTAATAGGAATGATGTAGCAACCAATGATAATATGTCATATGGCGTGGCAGCCAAAGATGATATGACACATGCTTGGTGATGTGTTTGCTTGATAAAACATGATGAGGAGACTTGATTAAGTGGAAATTCTTGTGAAGAGAGCAAGAGAATTCATTTGGAGTCTAGTTTCCTAGTTGTTATGGAATTTTTTAAGTTTTTAAAGAGTCATAATGTATTTAGACCTATTTAATGTTTAGGAAAGTTAATTTTAATTAAAAGTTTATACTTTAGAATCCTAGTTCTATTAAGAGTTGTTTTCTTAAAGGATAACTCCCTAGAGTTTTAATCTTAGTCAAATTTGAGTTTTCTATTAGTAGAGTTAGGTTTCTATTTTAATTAGGAGAATTACTAGTTCAGAAAACCCACCCTGCAGTATCTTTTTTTCTCAACCACAACCAGCAACACAAATGTTATTATGATAATAATCAGTTTCCACAACACAAATACACAGATTAACAAGTAAACTCAATAGCCTTCATTAATCCATTTCCAACTACAATCTCTAGATCAATTTTCCATTACAATGGAACAGTAAAAATCAACAAAAGTATGGCTACATTGAAATGGAATAACAAAACACTCATTAATCAGGCTATCCAAGAGGTTGAATCTCTCCCTGAAATTCCTAACTTTCAAGAGGCTAGATCCTCTCCCTAATTCATGCAGAGCTGCCAAGAATTTTCCAGAAAAATATCATCCCCTCTTCTCTATTGTAGACTCCTTTTTATACTGCTACATAGTCCCCATTTCACCCCTTTTCATCAACTTCCCATGTGGCCCCTGATTATGCTTCAATAACAACTTTTCCACCTCACTACATAGCCTTGATTCTGCAGTTTGAGCCTGATCTTTATTCTTGTGCACCCATGATCCTATCACTCTTCTTCTTTTTTTTTTTTTTTTTTTAAATAGAGTGTGATGAATCGACCTACCTTCTTCTTGTTTGTGGCGAAAAACTTATCAAACAATGGTTACTAGTTCTTCTTCTTCTTGGTTTTTGTTTGATCATAGATCCAAACCCTATAACTATCCCTAAATCCTTACAAACATTACCGTAATTAACCACACACACAAACTTTGATTCTTGGCACATCACACAACTAGGCATGCATTCAGAATTGACTTCATTACTAATATCTTATCCAAGATTTGCTTTAGCAAAATCAATAGAAATTTCATTAATTTGAACTGGTTATCTCTAACCCCTATTTAAACAGTTTGCATGATGGGTATCCCAATGAGGTACTTAATATGGGTACTGTAAACTGGCACATCAGATTCCATTTTGGCAGCTATTTACATGATGATGGATAGAGAGAGAAAATGGTCCTATTTGGAGTTGCTTAGCAGTGCTAGTACGATATTGGGAAGAGAAGTTGGTGAAATGCAGAGCAATAGTGGAACTAGGTTCCAAATTTCTAATATTGTCCAACTTTATGGTTCATAGAATCTAGTCACCTTTGGCTGCTATTGTCACCCCATCAGAGCAGTCAGGTGTTAGATCACTTAGATCTGAGTACACAGTTGATTCTTTGATTTAGTCTTCCACACAGGTGACAATTAAGAGGAGTCTAATTTGAGCTGTCAAACTCCTTGCATTCTGCTGTTTCATACACATGGCAGTTCCTTGAGCTTAGCTCTTCCCATCTAGGAGCTAAGTGTAAACCCTAAACTCCATCACTAGCATATTAGCGACAGACAATAAGCAATCACTAGAGTAAGTTACTATTGTTTTGGAAAGTATGAGGATCAAATTCTACCATAATATCCATAACTCTTTATACCAAGTATCTGGTCAATTTTTTGAGGGAGTGGAAGTCTAGCACCCTAAACTCCATGGCTTGCATCTTTCGAAACACTATCTAACTAAGCTGATATCTCACTGGAAATTAGCCAGAACCATCCAAAATTTCATCATAATTTCAGGGCGAGCTTTTAATAGCTGTCAAGTTGGCAAAACTATGCTACTGCCCTTCTAAATGAATGTCTGTAGCAATATCACTAATTTCATGATCCGCATTTCATTTATGATGGAATTTTTCTTAGACAGAGTTGGGCTATTACACTGAGAACAAAATTATTCCTCCCACAAGGGTAAGACTGCACAAGGCATTCATTAGTAGAAACATAGCTATGAAGCAAGGTCATCTTCAATTATAAGGGTTAATTTGGACAGCCAGGACTGATGCCAAATAGCAGAGCAGTACCTCAAGAAAGCAGTCAGCAGCACCAGCTGCAATCAAGTCCTTGATGGAACTCTGAACATTAAAGAGCATTGCCACCACCATTATCTGAAGCAAAAAATAATACAACCAGTGAAGTCTTGAAAGTGCATCCCAGCACAGGCAATAGTTATAACTGTACTCATTCACGTATCAGCTTATAGTTCCATCCATCAAAACCTCTTACACTAATCAGCTAATGCTTGAACCGAACGTGAAAAAGACACTTCCATATTTATCAACCACAAAAATCCATGGGCTAATCAACAAATATAAAAGGTTCCCCTAATGACACAGGTTAAGGTAGACTCCTAGCTTATCATGCAACAATCCAATTTTTTATACTGATGCACATTTATTATATCAAAGGAATAAGATTCTCAGTCCTTCTAGCATTGTTTGAGCTTTACATGTCTATTTATATATTCTCATCATTAGCAATGTGCAATTTTCAGCACATTAATATACGTTTTAATAATCAAATGTAGCTAGATTTTTGCCCTTCCAAAACTCATTAAGCCAAGTTCCTTCCATAACACAATTTAGGCATCAATGCTTCCACAGCTCACAATCAAATCGACTACCTTCAAATTAAATAATCCTAATTTCTGATACTAAGAATAGACCATGTAAAAAAAAAATGTAACAGTAACAAAAACGATAATTTTTTGCAGAATTTACAAAAATTTACCAGCATCAGCAACAATCGGGGATCATCGGAGCAGTAGCACACACACACAGCTAGCCGTCGCTGCAATTTCCGGAGGCCTAGACACCAAAATACACGATTTTAATTTTCAGTTTTGAAATACAGTAAAATAGAAAAAAGATGCGCACGTTAGCAAGAAAAATTCAGGTTTGCCGAGGGGAGAGACGAAGAAAGCGTAGCCGGAAATAAAACCGGCGTGGAATCCCGATGTCTCCACAATAGCAGCGGAGAGCGCGTCGTAACAACCTGGCATCAATGCAATCTCTTCATCCTCGATCAGACTGTGTATGCGCGTTTGCATTCTAACCGTCGGATAAGCTGACTTGGTGTTACTTCCGTGACAGGAGTTTGACCGGAAATTGGAGGACGGTGCATAAGTTGTAAAGAAGTGAAGGAGGTTTGAGTAGCATCATCATCATCGCCATTGCGATGAGCTAGCGAGCAAGGGAGAAACGGAGAATAGCGGAGAGTCCTTTCAGGGGTTTTGTGACTTTAAACTAGAAGTCGTTGGGAGATTACGCGCCACGAAGGCACCTGTGTGCTGTGAAAGTACTTTTATGTTTACCAAGATCGTGCCGTTTTGGATAAGAAAGAGGGTTTAAATATTTGAATAATTTAAACCATTTTTTTTATAATCAATAGTCTATCTTAATTAATTTTAAATTAAAAATAAAATAATATTTAATTATAATAAATAATTATTTATATATAAAATTTTATATATTATTAATAGACATAATTTTATTATAAATAATTTTATATTAAATCAAGAAAAAAATGAGTAAGGCTTTTGGTTTATGCATTAAAACATTACTATGTAATGTATTTTTTATTATTGTCATTAATTTGTTTTATTAGTTAGATAATAAAAAATTTAATAATATAGTAGATAATATAAAAAATAATCTAATTATTACATTCATATTAGATATTAAAATATTATTAAATTAATTTTAATTATGTTACAATTATATATTTATTTATTAATTTTTATGGCAAAAATAATCTTATTTTGAATTAATTTAATAAATAATATAAAAATATTTTAAAGTAATTATATCTAAAGATACTTAAGTAAGATAATATTTTAATATTTTTTATTATATTTAACCAAATATAATAATTATTTATAGTTATTTATTTTTTCAGATTTTATCAAATATAATAATAATTTATATCTAGTAATATCTTAAATAATAAATCTTTTTAGTTTCTTTCATTTAAAAAAAAAACGTAAACCAAACACACTTGTAGTAACGTTTGATAGGGAATTTTAATATTAATCTATAGGAGGGTTTAGTTGAAAGGATAAAAAATTTTTCTGTTAATCTATTTTTTATTATTTATAATATTTTATTAGTTCATAAATAATAAAATATTTCAGTGATTTTTTATTACTTATGATAATGTGGTAGGTAATATAAAGAGTAATCTAATTACCTATTTCACCTTAAGTATTAAAAAATTATCAAAGTAATCTTGACTTTGTTATATTTTTATTTTTACTTATAACTAGAGATATTTTAACTAACAGATAACTTATTAGTTCAATTTAATAGAAAGTTATCCTTTTTCAATATAGAAATGAGACTAGGATGGAAAATAATTGAACAGTCGATCATCACCTCTAGTCTACAAATATCAATCCACATGCCAAGTTATTTGTCGCTACTCTTATATATTATTAATTTCAGTAAAATTAAATGATCTATTTTGAATACACAAAATAGGTGTATAATTAATATATCATAATGTGATTAGATGATTTTAAATTAAAAATAAAAAAATACTCAATCATATAATAACACATTGTCTGTATACTTATTTTGTATGATCAAAATATATACATGTAACATTGCTGTATCAATTTATTAGATGCCTTGACAAGTTTGGTCTAGCCGAAGCTTTTCCGCATGGCAATATATATATATAGCACGACACATGGGTTTGATGAAGGGTACAAGCAACAAAATCTCAGGGGCGACAAGAAAGGTTAGGTTGGTAGCCAGGTCTGTTTTACCAAATGTCAAAAACTCATTGTATTTTTAATTTGAAAACATTTTAACTAATCGCAGGTCATGCAAGTTACTTAATTATTCACAAGTTAACTCTCACTCAAACTTGAAATTTCAAACGTGGTGGCTATCATTCAATGAATATCAGGTGAGAAAATACATTTCTTACACAATCCATGTTCCTCCTCAGATGATACTCATAATAATATTTACAATATAGAATAACAAAAACTTCACAAATTATTGAAGAAATTGAGAGTCAGTTTCTAGTATTTTATGTTATTATATCAGGGACGATATATTAAAATGATACCGCTCACATCATCGACCAAAAAGTTGAATTATTTAACCTTTTTTTTCTTATTTCATTTGGTTTCCATGTTCATGTGCTCGATTTCAAGAACTTGAATGTACATCAATGTAATTAGAGCTGACAATTTTTAATACGATCTGTTAATCTGATATAATATGATAAGAAAAAAGTTATACGGGGATTGAGTTTTTTTTTTATAAAATATTTATTTTGAGTCAATCCAATATTATTTAAAACTAAGTTAAAAAGTGTTAGGGTTAACTCGAAAATAACCCAAACTGAGTGGAATGTTTAGAGATTTGTTACTTTATAGAATTTATTAGAAATAAACTATAGAAATGTTGTAGAATAATATCAACAGTTATTAAAATCTTTACCCATTGTATAAAGTTGTATTTTTATATAATTGTAATTATTTTTATTATTCTTTATTTTTATTTAAACATTTTATTTTATTATTCAATAGTGTGAATATGATTTGATTAATAAGATTATTATCATGTTTTAAAAGTCTTTGTATGTAATTTTTAGACCTTTTATAAATAAGATAAAATATTACATAGTGTGTTTTATTAATATTAACTTGAGATAATTTGATGAATTAATTAAAATGTTGAAATCACCTATGAAAGTGAAAATAATACACAATTTTGGATCAATTTAGGTTATATCGGGTTAACAAGAAAATTAAAATACTGGGTTAGACTCAAACTAATACGATACAAATATAATCTAACAACATGAAGCGTCATGTCTGAATAGAAGGCCATCCAGAATTGACTGTTCCAAAGACAAATAAAGTCTTTGTTGAATTCTTGTCACACAGTAATTTTCAAACATATTCAGAGAATAATTTAAATGCCCTAACAGTTTTAGAATGTATCTCACATCGTAATTCCTACCATATTTCTTGCACGGTATAATTAGGATTATAATTCAAAGTAATTACCTCATTTCAAGCTATTAAACATAGAAATATTGTTCACAAGCAAATGAGTATAGAGCTTCAATAGACAAGAATAAGACTTTCCTGCTGTACTATGTTGGAATTCGTGTATATTACTATGAGAAAATGAAAGATAAATTCGACCCCATATTAATTACTGATCGTTTTCAATTTTGTTCCAGCAACCAACCATAGGTGGAGAGTTAAGACCGCCATGGGAACAAAATTCAAAGAAGAGTCATCACACTTCTGACAGTACTTCTCTTCACACACATTTACTGGTAAAACATTCATGACAGTTAATGATTTCTCTTCTGCAATTCATTTAAGGCATTGATAAGAAATCTGAAACTTAGGCTTCGAAATGAGTAATATTCTAGACGTTGAACAAGACAAAATTGAAGCTAAATGAAACTACTTTAATATTAATTTATATGAGAGAAATTAGTTAAATAAAACGATGGATGTTTTTGTGATCAAGAAGGGATACCCACACCGAGAAAATCTATGAAAGGAACAGTCTTGTGATGAATAGATTCGTCTCCTTGAGCTTGCTGAACTGCACTCACTCTCATGGAGTTATCTGAAAATTTAATGAGCTCCTTCTTTTTCCCATGGCTTTCATAATCAAGATGATCACCAACACTAAAAGAACCAAATGGACTAACGATTCTCCTGTTGTTTGTGAATCCAATTATAGAACTAGAACTACGAACTGAAGAACTTGAATAGTAATTAGAAGTAGAAGTTAAATAATCTCTTCCTTCTTTTTTTTTAAACTCCACTGCTGAAGATGAAATATTACTGTTTGAAGTTGCAACCATTGGCGGGGCGAAAGTCCAAGAAAGCTGAGAAACAGCAGGTGAGGCTGCAAACCCGATATTTCTTGAGCTAATAAACATGTCCTGGGGTCTTAATTTTCTTGAAATATGATTATTGCTAAAATGATCGAAATTGATATCGTTGGAGCTGCTAAGACTTTCTGAATAAGTTCTCTTTCCGCATAGCTTTGATTGTTCTCTTTGCTTTCTTGCCATTATAACATGCCAGTGATTCTTCACAGCATTATCGGTTCTTCCTGGAAATAATCTGGCGATTAATGCCCATTTGTTTCCATGAATTCGATGAGCAGCTAGAAGTCTTTCTTCTTCCTCTTCTGTAAATGGTCTTCTGTTGATTCTGGGGTCAAGCTGATTAAACCACCTTAATCTACAACTCTTCCCTGCAATTAATAAACAAAAACCCAATCCAACACTTAGAATTCTTAATAAATAGAGAAATTTTATCCTTGTTATCTTTTTCTTTTATGAAGAAAACAAAATTACTGATAACAAGAGAAATAGATCGAGATGGTGCATATGAATATATGAAATCTACCTGATCTTCCTTGGAGCTTCTCAGCAATAGAATTCCAGTTTTGAGCACCGTATTGTTCAACAAGTTGGCGGAGTTTTTCATCTTCAGCGGGTCTCCAGTGGCCTCTAGGGCAAGTCTTGGTGGCATCATCACCAGAAGCAGCTCCAGAATCGTCCATGGAGATTGAAACAACCAGCGCAGCTAGCTGAGCAGCAGTGAATTATTTGTCATCAAGTAATTAACACAAAAGGAGAAGTAGTCCCTAAGAAGAGATATATAGAAGAAGAAGAAGAAGAAGAAAATGAGCACCACCAGAATAAGAAAGTGGGGTTGGTTTAGGGTTGTGGATGGCAAGTCACTTTTGTTGGTTTTACACGACACATTAACCCTATTTCATATATATAATTTGTATATCCACTAACCTTTCTTTCTTGTTATACAATTGCCCCATGAATCAACTTCTCTATCACATTCTTAGCTCCCAACTGTTCATTCTTAATATTCTTTTTAGCTTTTCTTCTATATAGCTTTGCCTTTTCAAGCCATATTGGAATTACGTTAACTCCAAACTATAGAGATTTGGGTACCTCAAGATTACCATTAAAGGGACAGCTCTCCTATTGCAAAGCTTACTTCCTTCCTAATTCCTTTAATTAACAACGTACCTAGCTTTCATTAATTAATATTTGTGTTAATCTCATTAATTAATTATCAAATAAATAATTTCTATATGCAAAATTAATTTGGACTTGGCTCATCAAATATATCACTACAAAAAAAAAAAAGACGTTAACGAGAAAAAAAAAATGAGCAGATAATATTTAATCGTTATAAGTATTTTTTTTATGATTTTAGCGACTAATTATTTATATTATCAATAAAATCAAATAAATTTATAATTTTAATAAAGAAAAACTGATCATTAAAAATTTATTTTTACTCATTAAAAAGTTTTAATTATAAAAAAAATTATATTATCATTTATTGTTATAGTTTTTCTCATTAAAAATTATCAACGAGAATAAAGTATTTTTCCCTTTGTTAATGTTCTTTTTTTTTTTTTTTTTGTGTCAGTATATGTTGCTAGTAAATAAAAATGAAAGAGAATTAAACAGAGGTCAATATAGAAAATAATATTTCATTAATCAAACTTTGCTCTATTTAGTGCATTTGCTTCTTATGGGATAAAGACTGCATAGCCGATGCATAATAGAATAGAAAATATAAGCCATATTTTCCATACGTTAGTCTCAAAAAGAGTCGGTAAATTCAAAGTTATCACATCCTAAAGTAGAAAGAAAATAATGTTATAATTTTTGAAGCATTAAAGCACCCACATGCACCATCATCACAATTGACATATGGAGAAGCTAATAAAGCTATATAGTTAGAGTCATTTGTGCAGAGATATTTAACTTTAATTAGCTATATATTAAGGTAAGCCATGCATTATTCTTCTTCTAACACCATATAAATTTACCATTTCCAACGAAAAGGCATGATTTAAACTCCAAGCAATACAGCATAATGGCAAAAAAGGGAAAAGGATCTTAGTTTATTAGCTTTGAGCCAAAGTTTTTTTTCCAGTTAAAGAGAAACGTCTGATGCTGAAAAGCTTCTCTAATTTGATGACCCCCAAGAAACAAATGGGAACTTATGTGTGCATGCTTTTAAAAGTAATGACAGTAATATGAATAAATGCAGAGCCAAAAATAATATCCATCAACTATATGGTAGTTGCAGAACAAAGACATTTATAAATGAGAAATGACAGTTCAGCTGGATGATGCTTCAACCCAGCTATTCACAATTAGTGCAAATAATTATAGATAATTAAGTTTAATTAATTTAATTAATTACTGGGTATAGTTATAATGAGATGGAAAGCAGACCTTTTAACTGGTATATCAATTCAATCTTAAGGGTTAATTATATTCAATTTCATATGCCGTGCAAGGGCAGCATCAAGAAAACTATAGTTAAACCGTCTCCCTTTTTCCAGACTTGCATGCAGATGGCAAGTCAAAATACAAAATGTTGAAATAAACATTTTTGTTGAATATATTTATTTATATAATTAATGGTAAATTGATTATATAAATTTTACTTTTCTTAACTGATTAAGATTTTATACCCCACGAAATTAAACACCTGAAATAATAATAATAATAATAATAAAATTGGGTGGGTCTAATATAAATTTGGGTGTCTGGTTGTAATTGGTGGATGTTTCAATTTATTTGGTCATCCTAATTATTGTATTTTCTTTTCATTCGTTTCTGATTTCCTAACGTTAATTTAAATATTCCTGTTATTTGACCATCGTGACATCTTTTGATTGATTTACCAAAAATTGTTGATTGGTGAACTGAAATTTAACCATATATTATAAATAAGATAAAAATATCTATATTTTCTTAATTTCACTTAAAAAAAAAGAAAGACTTCATCAAGAAAAAAAATGCTCTTATTTCCATGGTTAATACTATTAACAAAAAAAAAAGTTATAACGGTAACTAAAAACAAGGTATTTTTTATTATTAAAATTTTTTAATAATGAAATATAAATTTTTAATAATATTTTTTTATTTATTAAAATCATAATTTTATTTAGTTTTAACAAAAATACAAATAATTAATTATTAAAATTATGAAAATAAAACTTATAACAATAGAATATTTATTTGTTCTTTATTTTTCTCTTGCTCATTTAAGTTTGTTTTTAGTCTTTTTATACATATCTATTGCTAATATATTTATTTGTTATATATCCATGAGTAATTTGAAATTCATATATTTGCTTAATTAATATCAACTAATCAATTTTTTTTTATATAGGTTCATGCAGTGGTTAACTAAAATTTTAAGAAAAAAACAATTTTTTTTTGAGTGATCAGGGAACTTAATCTAGTTTGTCAGACTAGTAAACCCAAGATATAGTGATTAGATCCACAACCAGTACACCGAATCCATCAAGGGTTCGTCTTACATGGTAGTGATTTAACCTCAAACTAATTGATTCAAATTTCTTTCACAAGAGTATCTCTCTTAATATTATAGAAAACCTGGAGTCAAGATCATGAAATTAATCCCATTCAAATTCAAAAAGTAAAGATAGAGTGTCTAAATTAATGGATGTAATTAAGGGGGATAACTTTAAATAAAAAATTTCTGAAGAAGAAATGGCCAAGTTGAGGTGATACCTCAAATTGGAAAATGACCTCAACAGAACTAGCTACCAAGTTAAATCTCTTTGGTAGTTGAAATGTGTCTATACAATATTAATAATTTTCTTCAAGAGGTAAAAAACAAAATGTTCTTTAGAGGAAAGGAATATGTCATCCTCCTGTTACACCATAATAATATTAATGCCCAAGGTTTCCAAAAGTTCTTGTGGGAAGTTTTAGTGTCAGAAGCTTAGTGAATGTAATTACAATTAATTTTTCCCAATGACTATATATTTCCCACCCAAGGATTATCGAATCTACGCTACTCTTACATTTTTTTAAGTATGAAAATTCATTTACTCACCTATCATCCAGTTCTATTAATAAAAGTAACTTTATAAACGAGGATATATCATTATATAATTAAGTGTTATTTTATCTCTAATTCAAAATTATTTAATTACATAATAAGAGATAATAAAAGATTGAATGAAGAGTAATGTTTCTATTGTTTCGTTTTGTAAAAATAGAATATGTGTGGTGGTGGACATGTGGAAGAGTTGAAGAGTAGGGAATTGGAGCATGAATCACATCCACCGTCTAGCCATTGCCATCGCCATCGCCTATTGCTGCCACCCAAATAGTTGTCACCCAAAATCCACTATTGCATGCGGCTACCTGTCATTGCCATTTGCCCAACCATTGGCACCCACAACCTCCCACCAGCAATCAACCACTACTTTACAATCGCCCGGCCAAACATTCCATTGTCGTCATTGAAATTTCTCCCCGATCAAGTTTAGTCACACATGTTTGCATTGCGTTATAGTAGATTGTGTTTATTGCAGCTTTTTATGGACTGTTTAGTAGTCTATCGTGAAATTCTTGAATTATTTGGATTGAATAAGGAGTTTTGGGTTATACTGACTTTGTTTCGTCCTCCTCACAACTCTACTTCTATATCCATTGGCTTCCTTTAAGTGTTTTCAAGTAGCCATTAAATAAGAAAACGAAAAAATATATATAATATAGTTGAGATAAAAATATAATTTGTTTAACTAATAGGGTGGGGTGTAACTAATGTTAACCTTATTAAATATTATACAAAGTAATAAAATATTCTTTGAATATTAAAACTAACATCTAACTTTGATTGATGGGTTAGAAATTGAACTACATATTAATAAGAAATCTGAAGGTTTCTGAATTATAAATAAAAAAGTTTAGAGACAAGAAAACATATAAGACATTAATCTTTTATGAAATTCCCTTCTTTTATAGATATAAATTAAGTGTAATAAATCGTTTCAGAGTATATAGCTGGCTACCAAACAGCAATATTGGGAGTCAATTTTCGTTGAATGGAGCTTAGGTTATTGGCAGGAGAAGTATTGTTATTGTTAGAATTGAATGTCAAAAATATGATGTGTTGAAATGCACATACCAACTTCCATTGCTACCATGAATGTATCTTTCACGCAGAATAGACCGTTAAAAAGAAGAAGATCAAGATGATATAATTATATATGTATATATGTATACATGAAGCATATATTATTAGAAAATTTCTTGATATGGGATAATATTAATTATGATTTTAATTTAATAAAATCAAATAATTAAATGTTTTAATAACAGTTTACAAATGAACTTAAATTATCAATAAAAATATGGGTAGATAATATTAGTATGAATCTTAAAGTTTATTAAACATTTGATAAGATCTATTAACTTAATATATATTGATTAAGTTATCACTCCAAAATTAAACAATATAATTTTACCGATTAAAAATTGTTATTCAATAAGAGTTTGACAGTAGAAAATCAATCACTCTTATACAAGTAATCTCAATAGCCTTACGGAATTATATTTTTACAAATCATATTACAAGACATTTCAGCTCTCTTTCTCTCTCTCTACATATATATATATATATATATATATATATATATATATATATATATAGAAGGGTTTGAAATGGCTTTCAAACAGTAAATGCCGAGCGTTTCAGTTGCTTGCACAGGTAAACATCCATTAATTTCTTCAGATGACATTTTTAATATGAAAACTATGATATACCTTTTTCTTTCTTCTTCCCCGAGCTAACCCATGTAAGCAACATCCATTTCTCTCTTATCTTGTCAACCACTTTTGTCAACCACTGCTAATTTTAACATCAAAAACATCTTCAAAATTTTTTCGACAAGTCACTTTGACTGTCTTTCCAACCTTCTTGAAACCCTAGTTTTTACTTTTGAAAATTTACCCTTTTTGTTATTTTCTATTAATGCACTTTGCTACATGGTAGTTGATAATGATTCTCCCTTCATATGCTCTGCCATATTCATCAAACATGTTTTTCATTTAAACCCATCGTTATTTTCATCTAATAATTAGGGAATGGTTGTATGAAAGTAATGAAATATTTCTTTAATAATTTATCTTTTATTATCAATATTATATTATTTGTATAAAAAATATTTCAGTAATATTTTACCATCAATACTGATACAACAGATAATATAAGTGATAATCTAATTACTAGTTTTACCTTAAGTATTAAAAAATTATCAAAATAATTTTAATTTTATTACCATTTATCCTTACTTTTTAATTTTATATAACTAAAAGACTATGACTCTTAATAAATATAGTAAGTAATATGAATGATATTTTAAAATATTTTTATCCAAAAACATTTAAATAAAGTAACATCTTAGTATTCTTTTATTTTCTCTAACCAAATATAATAATTATTTATATCTACCAATTTTTATAAACGTAGAAGTATTTTATGTTCAATAATCTTCCACGTAATCTAATTTTATAATAAAATTTTATTTTTTTGTAATAATATATTACATAAACAAAACACACTAAGTTATTAAGTTATGAGCAAATAGTATTTATGGCAATGGGGAGGGGATATCAATCCCCGTCCCCGCCCCGTCCCTGTTGCTGGGATAAAAAATAATCCTCGTCCCCTCCCCACGAAGGAAAATCCCCTTTCCATCCCCTCCCCGTCCCCGCGGAGAAAAATCCCCTCCCCATCCCCGCCCCGTTCCCGCAGGGAAAAATCCCCTCCTCATACCCATAAATATAAATTTTAATTCTTTTATGTATTTCAATAAATAAAATAAATCATATTCTCCCGAAATATCACTTGCTACAAGAGCTACAAAATATTCTTTATTATTTTAGTTCAAATATAAAGTTTTCATAAAATCTAACAATATGCAATAACCAATCTCTTCATTAGTAGCTCTTCATATATATGATTTAGAGTAATTTTATAATAACATTAAATTTAACACTTTTCATTCACTTCAATTGATTTTATCAAGTTTATAATTTATTTTTTTTGTGTAAAACCTGGTGGATTGACTAACTAAGTTTTGAAGTTGAAATAAATTTAATTTGGTGCATTTGTATTTTATGATAATGAGGTTCTGAGATTTTTTTAATATATTAGATTAATAATTTAGAAATTAGTAAAAGCCAATAATTGATAATTCAAAAATTAGTAAAATTAAAGTTATAGTTTTAATAAATCATAATGTAAAAATTTCTAAAACTTAATAATTTAGAAATTATTATATTAATATATTAGGTTTAGGGGGTGGGGTGGGGTGGGGTGGGGCGGGGCAGGGACACATGTATCCCCGTCCTCGATTAAGGAGATTTTTTTCGTCCCCATCCCTGCCCCTTTCCCCGTTTTTATCCAAGAATCCCCTCCCTGTTAGGGTCAGGGAGGGTCGGGGCCCTCAAGTCGAGTCCAAATTACCATCCCTAACAAATACTATATGTACATAAAATAAGTATAGAGATAATGTGTCATTATGTGATTGAATATTATTTTATTATTAATTCAAAATCAATCAATCATATAATAATACATAATCTATATATTTATTTTGTATACTCAAAATATATACATATAGTTATGAGTAGTCTTATATATTTCGAAAGAGTCGATGACGTATTGTCCAACACAGAGGTGAAGTGAAGTATCCCACAAGGATATTCATGTTGTTAATTATATAAAGTTGGACGTTTTGTAGTTATTGATGTCATGTTTAATTTTTGTTAAAACTAACCCTAATATAAAATGATTATTCTATTGTAATTTTCAATAGGTCCAAAGTACAATTAGTTGGGTTTGCCATAATATATTTTACCTCTTATTTCATCAAACAAAAAATTATTACATTCAAAGATAATGACAGTTTAGCTACCCATGTGGTTTCCTCTTAATTCGATCATCTTGATTAATCAATTTAATCTTTGATTAATTATTCTAATCAACATTTAACATGACACAAAAGTGTTGAATGCATTATTCTCGGTTCAACTAAGACATAAATTTAGGTTTTGAAGTGTCTATAACGTTTCTTATTAATTTCTGTCACAACACATCCCTTTTCATTAGTCAAATTGATTTACCTCATTAACCACTAATTGGGTAATTAATCTTAATCTTAATCTTAATCTTAATATTTCTAAAACCACGTTATTAATACCTCTTAAGCGAAAATGCAAGGCAGATAGCTGTTTTGTGTAGTATATGAAGTCCAAATGTCCAATTAACATTCCCACTCTTTAAGTTTCGAAATATCAAATTTCACCAGTTATCCAATTCTGTTAGTGAATCTGTTACGTTTATCAGAAATGATGATTTTACCATTTTAATGAAAATTATAGAACTATCATTAATATTTAATATAAATGTCAACTTATCAATATATCTCTATCAATTTAAAATTGATCACTAAGACTATTAAAAATATCAAAACTATAACCAACTTTAAAAAATTACAATGGGTATGGCTGTCTTTTTAAAACTATGGCGTGGCATATTGCAAATTTAAAAAATTTAAAACACCGTTGAAATTCTTTTGAATTTCCAAACCTCCTAAAAATTTTCTTTAACATCTGAAATATTTTTAAAAAGTGTCGTTTGCCCCCTAATGTTTTGACAAAAAAAAAACATAGAGATAAAGGGGGGAAAAGGAGAAAATAGAGAAAAATATATAAAATAGAATAATTATATATAAACTAATCTTCTTGTCCTTTTATTTAATAAAATTCATTAACGAAAGTCGATGGCAGATGAAAAGCTTTCTGAAACATCAAAAAGGTGAAATTTTATCATTTTAGTATACCTTGGGTGGGTAATAGTCTTTTGGTGTATTTAAAAATTAAAGTTGGTGAGAATTTTTCCTATTGAGAAATGGTATGTTGACTGAATTTTATTATTAATTTATTACTACTATGCTAATTTTGGATTAATTGGGCAGTTGAGACAGTTATCACACCTATTTCTATTTTGACATTCCACCTACCAATTCCAAATGTTATTCAAAAATTAAAAACATATTTTGATTACATAAAATAAATATATAAATTATATATTATTATATAATTAAGTATTATTTTTAATTTACAATCAGTCCAAACTTAAAAGATAATAAATAAATAAATAAATAAATGAGAAATCTATGTCTGCCGTAAATTATTGAATATGTCTCAGAAACAAAGGGACTTGCAACCCAGAAAGCCCAATTTCCCTTTTCAAGGCCCATTATTTGGAGTCGGACTTCTTTCTAAGTCATTGAAATCAAAACTTTGTGATAGAAAGTTTTTTTTTTTTTTAACGGAAATCTTATTCGATTTAGATTATTTTTCTAAGATAAATTAATCGTATCAAATTAATAAAATTTCGTATCTAAATTATTGATTCTATAATGATTATACTGGATAATTCAATGGTCTAATCTTGATATAATAAAAATAATATCTAATTCAAACCCTTTCTTTCAAATATTTTACATTCTTCTTTGTTGTTCGAATCATCTCTTGCCAATAGATGTGGATGTTAAACATTGTTTCAAATCCATTTAAAAACACAAGACTTTGTGATTAGAATTATACATCCTATTGAATAAAATGACTTAGAATCATTTTTGTTCATATTGAAAATTTAAAATATTTTCAAATATCATACTATAAGAGAACCCTGATGAGGGATGATGTGATTTGGATAAGATAAGGCAGAGAATGATTATGACTTTAATAATAAATAATTCATACAAGTTTTATGTGTGGATCTTGCAGTCAAATTCAAACACTAATTCTTATCTCATTTTATAATCAAATGATTCATTTCCCATTACCAATTTTGCTTCTCTCTTTGCCTCTTTACTCTTTTTGAAAATTTATTAATTGCAATTTGTAAAAAGGAAACCTTATTTTATTAGATTATATTTAAGTAATTAGAAAAAAGTCAATCTAACAATTTGAATTTATTATTCATTATCATTTGTCATTTTCATTCTTTTTAATCATTAGATTAAATTAAGTAAGGTAGCACCACTGATTCTCAATCCGGTTTGACTCTTTCACCCTTCCTTTACTCTCTAAAATTTGAAATGACTTTTCGCATTTCATCTAATTTATTGAAAAAATAAAAATTTATATTTTTTATAGTTTTTTTTTTTTATTTTGTTATATAAGCATTGCAATTATCTTGTAATCTATCATATGACACAATTCCCTTGCAATGGTTGTAACTTATGCAATCCTCCCTACAACAACCGCCTCTCATTGATTCATTTGTTTTGACTTCTCATATTTTATCTATTTAATCTTATGAAAACATTGATTGGGTTGATAACGGTGGCGGTAATGGTGTGTAGGTGGTGTCAATGGTGGTGTAAGGATTATGCTAATGGTGGTGATGGCAAAAGGCAACGACAATGTGATATGGGTGTTGATGGTTGTCATATTATGGTATGGGTAGGGGTGGCTATGGCAATATGGTGTAGTATGTTGTGGGTGGGGGTGGTTGTGGCAATTCGATATGGGCTGATATATTGATTCATTCCTCCCTAGGGGCCAAAGGAAAGGGGTCAAAGAGGATCAATTGATCCTTCTTGAATTAAAAAAAAAAGTCCATAAATATGTATATATTTACAATTATACCATTAGTTATATAAACAATTTTTATTTATAATATTGACATTATATTACATTTTTATTCTACATAATATAGAATGCATTTCACTCTTTTAAACAAGCATCATTTGTGCTTTTGCTTCTCTTTTGTCTGATGCTCATTTCTTTTTCCACGAGATTATCAACTCTCTTCCACTTTCATTTTATATTGTTATACATATATTCATTTATGTATCAATTACATCCCCTCTTGTTATTTTTAACTCTTTGATTGAATTAAATTAGAGTTTAAATTATAATGGGTTAATGAAGTTTTATTTGAATTTGGTTTTCGGATTATTTCTGAAGCTTATTTGATGGTTTAGGTTATTTTAAGAGTGATTATTTCAATGAAGACTTGTCTATTGTGGGTTATTTCTTGGTTGTTTGTAAGATGTTTAAAGAAAGTCTTGTTTGAAGTTGTGTTTATGATTCTTATTCTCATTCTGAAATACTGAATCATTGTCTAAAACATTTGTTGTATTCTCCTTTTAGCGTATTTATATGTTTGTTTTTGTTTTATATGATTGTTATTGGATTTGATATTTCTTAGATGTTTCATATTTTATCAACCGAGCAAACATTCTAATCATTAAATTTATTTATTACTGGATATATAGCTTCAATTATGTTTTTCTTTTATTGAAAATTTGGAAGAATAATTTATTGAGATTGAATTTTAGAGATGTTATTTATAAAATATCCCATTGCATTTGCGAAAAAAAACTTGTTTGAAGTTATGGTAATTGGTGTTTATGATTTTGCTTGTGTGAATTTCAATTAAATTTGAGTTTTATTTCATTGTTTCATTAGGAAAAATCAATTCCTTGTTATATTTATAATTTGTTTGTATTGCTTTTTATTTATTGAGTAATAATATGTTGTTGTTTTAAAATAGTATGAAAAGATTTTTCAAAAGAAAGTCAACAATATTTTATCGTTTGAACAAAAGGATAATAATGATGATTTAAGTAAAAATATGAATATCGATTTACAAAAATCTTCTTATGAATCCAAGGTTATGATTATGAATTTCATATTATAATTCTAATATTCAAGAGCAAATAAGAATAATATATTTGAAAATGGGTCTTTGTCAACTTAAAAAGCGATAAGTTTCCTTTTAGAGATTTTGATGGACTTTCAAGGCGATTTGTTGTTTCTTGGTTTAATGAATTTGATCAATAGTTAGAATATAATATAGTAAAAGATGCAATTTTTTGTCTTTATTGTTATCTTTTTAAGTTAGACATTGGTGATAAAGAAGGTGATGATCACTTTGTTGATCTAGGGTTTTCAAATTGGAAAAAGAAAGAAAAATTGAATGTTTATTTTGGAAGTGTTAATAGTTTTCATAACCAAGCTCAAAAAATATGTAAATCATTATTGAATTAAGAACAACATATTCAGATTTTTTTGACATACTCTCTTCTAAAGCAAGAACTGAGTATCAATCTCATTTAAATGCTATAATTAATTGTGTTCGTTTTCTTCTAAGACAATGACTAGCATTTCATGGTCATAATGAATCCAATAATTCAAACAACCAAACGAATTTTTCTCGAGCTTCTACAATTTCTTACTGATCATAATGAAGATGTATATGATATTGCTTTCAATAATATTCTTAATAATTTCAAATTAACATCACCTATAATTTAGAAAGATATTGTAAGTACTACTTCAAATAAAATTGTAAGTGTTATTATTAAAGATTTAGGAATTTGTTATTTTTTATAATGATTAATGAATTTCACGATATCTCTACAAAGAAATAAATGACTATTGTTTTGCGTTATGTTAATAAGAATGGATTTGTTATGGAGCATTTTTCTAAATGTTGAACACGTTATCAGTACTACAGTTCTCTCACTCAAGACAACACTTGATAATTTTTTTTTAAGGCATGAGTTGAGTTTTTCTATAGTGCAAGGACAAATTTATGATGAAGCTAGTAATATACAAAGAGAATTCAATGGTTTGAAAACATTAATTTTGAAAGAACATAGATATGCTTATTATATTCATTGTTTTGCACATTAACTTCAGTTGGCTCGTGTGAGTTGTTACTTTAGCAAAGAATCAAGATAATGTTAATGATCTCTTTAATATTATGGCAGTTATAGTTAATATTGTTGGTGTTTCATCAAAATGTTATGATATTCTTAATAATAAACAAGTTTATAAATGATATTGAAGCTTTTTCCACTAGTGAACTTTCAAGTGGAAAATGTCTTAATCAAGAGATAAATTTGAAATGTGTCAATAATACTTGTTAGGGCTCGCATTATGGTTCTTTAATAAGTATAATGTTTTCGTTTTCATCTATTATTGATGTTCTTGAAATTGTGACAAAAGATGGGACAAAGACTGAGCAAATATTTTAAACAAAAAACATATTAATATTGATGTAATCTTTAATTTTGTAAAGAATCATTTGTGATATAGAATGAGTGATCAATGGTTAAATGATAATTTAGTTGTGTGTATATAAAAAGATATATTTGATAATATTAATAATAAAGTCATTATATAATACTTTCAAAAGATGAAATCACGTCAAAGACAATTGTAAATGTATTAGTTAATGAATTTTTTATTAATACAAATATTTGTGTTTATTTCAATTTAAAATATATTTATATTATTGTAACATCAATCCTCTAAGTTTTATTTCTAGATCCACCACTGAACCTCATCATCTCGTGTTATTGCTATTGATGTCAATGAAGAGAGAGAGAGCGGAAGAGTACATTTTGCTAGGGGTGAGAAAAAAACCGAACCAAAATTAGAACTATGGGTACTCAATTTCTATTCCCATCCATAATGAGCTTACCTTGGGTAGGTTTCGGTTCCTAATTTATGAAATCAATCAGTTTTAGTCTTAGTTCCGATTCCTCCTCATAAAGAATCAAACCCGGAACCAACAAATAAACATAATGCAAAAAAAGTGCAATTGCATGGATTTACCACAGTAATAGGCTCGTGGGTCATTGATGGTTCAACTACAATTCCACTCGAATTTGCCAAAAAAATACCAACTTTGTTGTATAGATTTAATGCATGTCTTCATGTCAATATTGGTATTTGTAGTTCTTGCACTAGTTGACCAGAATGTTGTAGACTACTTCTACCTAACAGCTGCAGATAAGACTCAAGATATGCCTACAACGTTAGGATTGGTGTCATTTGTAATAGGTAGTTTGTTCTTTTTTCAACCTAGCATGTTGCCTGGAACTGAAAACATGTTTATCATTTTTTGAATTATTTTACATTATTTGATAAAGTACAAGTTTTGAGAAAGAACCAAATCCTATTCAAAATTTACAAAGTCAATTTTCGGTAGGAATCGACATTATAGGTTCCAGTTCTGGTTTCTATTTCTAAGAATTTCAATATTAGTTTTAGTTTCTCAAATTTTCGTAAAATACCTAAGCCCACTTACCCAAACATTTTCCGATATAATGATGGGGAAAAAGGTCACCGTTGTTATCACCACCACATCGGATTTTCAAATCTAGCATTTTTTTTTTAACAAGAAAGGAACAGGCAAAGGGAGAGGAAGGGTAGGGTGATGGCAGGCTTAATGGGGAGGGAAAATGGGACGGTGGTGGAAGAAAAAGGTCTAGCTAAAATATTCAACGAGTGGCTAATTATCCTCCACTCACTTGTTGAGCATATTAAAAAGAATTTTAATAGAATTTTTTTATTTAGTTAATTACCTTAATATCCTTAGGTTCGCTAAAAATATACCTAAAAATTTGAACAAAACATTGAAAAATACTTAACCTTAAAAAATGAAAAAAGTTCCCAAGTGAAAAAGGTTGGGAAAAAAATTATACTGTCATAATATTAATAATTATTTTTGACAAAAAAACTATTTTCATTCAAAGTCTGTAAAGTGATAAATTCTTATATTTTAAATTTTAAAAATTTATATTCTCACCCATCATCTACCTCGTTAAAGAGTTGTTAAGAAGAAAGGGCAAAAAATTATTTTACATAAAATTTTTCACCTTATTTATTATTTAAAATGACATATATTTAAAAAATGAAATGAAGTTAAATGTATATATATATATATATATATATATATATATATATATATATATATGGATGACTTTTGACTTTCTCACAACTAAATTTGGTCCCGCCTCCATTCTCTTACGTGGATCTGCGTCACTGATCACAATCACGACTCTTACACAGCTTCCAATCACCACCCTTCATTTATTCTCTTAAACCCCTTGTTTTTGTACACGCATGAGGTTTTAAATTCAGAAATATAAAACATCAATTACACCCTAAGCATCTGTGCAAAGTCAATTATTACACAAAAATTTACATATAATACTGTTGGATAATCCACCAATTCTGTAATCGAATCAATATTACATAAACACATACCCGGATTTTCTTGTTGCATATTGAAAGCTATCCGAAGTGTGACCAATTAATTTTTATAGCACAGTTTATCTTGCACTTTATTAACGTAGATCTGTGAAATTTTATCGTATTTTATATTTTGAGAGGAGTAAGTTTTTGACGTTGTTTTTTCGTATATACATTAACTTAAAAAAATAACGAGATTATATATATATGTCCAATTACTTTTTAATTATCTCTAACTATTGACTGTCAATTATTTATAATGTAGGTCAAATCGACTTATTATAGGTGGACTTAAACCTAACAAATATATTCTTATTTTATCTTACAATAAAAAGACATTTGATATATAATGTTTGTCACGCAATTGAAATGCTAGATGTATAATTTTGGCATTTGATAGTAAACAACTTTTTTATTGTGCTGTATGGTTTGCCCTTAAAAATGGTTACTTTTCACAGATTACAAAAATGTAAATGTTTCGTTTTGAAACTTATGGATCTCAGTGTTACTTTACTAAAATTCAGGGCTGTAAAGAAAAAAAGTCCTCGTTTTACTCTCATTAGGTCTTATGGTCAACAAAATCCGTGGTCATGATGCAGTTTTCGTAGTGACACTACACCATAAAAAGTACACCTGGATCACACCCTATCATGTAATGACATTTCAGCGTCAAACAAGCTCTGGTCAGACAAGTTGGTATGAACACAAACAAACATGTAAAACCAACTTCAACTCAAACATGATTTGTTGAAGAAGCTAAGCTGAGGAAATTTCACATTAAAATGAAATTGCTTGCTAAGTTTCTCAGGTTTGTCAGATTCCACAAGTTTAGGTTTTGTAGTTGTTAATGGTCTTTTCTTTTGTTATCAAGTATCTGGAATATTGATCCGGTCAGATTCTTCCAATTGGGTAGCTCAAGTAATCTGAACTAACTAATACTTTAATATCATAAAAATGGTTGTTTTCTTATCTGGGTCATGTTGCTTTATCTACTTGCTTATTATTTGGTTGGCTTAAGTAATTGGTCTTGTGTGATATTAAGGGAGGCTGCTTTCTTCCTTTGTTTTTTGTTTTGGCTATTTGGTTTGTTGTTTTTCAACCATACCTAAATCTAAATGGGTTTTTTTAATGGAATGATACCAAAAAGTAATCTTTGTGGCTTTGTGATGAGATTGTCTTTAATAACTTTAATACAAAGGTCAAAGACTTCTTAGGTTCATCTTCATATTGGGGTTCTACTGTTATTGCAGGGTTTCACCAATTAAAGATCTTTGCTGTTTCTTTTTGAGGTCTTTTATTCTTCTGCAGCAGGTTTGAACGTTGGCTTCTTCAATTCTTATCTTTGTTAAATGATTTTTTTCTGGTCGTTGTTTTTCTCCTTTCATGATGAGCTTTAATTGTGTTGAAACCGTATCATGTGATCCTTGGGTTGGCATTGGGATGGATCTCCTTGCTAGTGAATGTTTTCCTTCTGTTGTAAGCTTAGAAAGGTTTAAATTTTGTTTGAATTTTTCTGTACCATGGTGTTTTCTGAGAAGATCTGTTGTTATCATTCATGGGGTTTCTAATGGATGCTTCCAAATGCTTTATCTCATCAATTAATTCATGATTAATCAATACTTAAATTTTTCATACTATTTTCAAGCTGTTAATGTTCATCACTGGTTTTCTTTTTGAAGCTTAATTCTTGAATTTAAATCTCTATAGTTAGATGCTTATAGTTCTTGCATTTTCCTGTTTTTTGACAAGTGACAAAAGTTGAAATTTTTCTTAAGTTCACAACTTCATTGATGGCTTTTAGATGAAAACTCTCTCCCTGCCTCATACCACCCACCCCACCAGACAGACACACGCAATTACATAGCCGTCATTTTTTTTATATTATTCCAGCCATTCAGGTCGGCAGAACTTTTTTCATCTTCGACCGCTCTGGCTGCATGTTGGCATTTAGCTAATCCTTGATGTATTTTTAATGCTTCACAAACCCAAAAAAAAAAAAAGCTCTTACAAGTGGTTGATGCTATCCACAGTTGAAATAGATTATGTGATTATGTATAGTCAATCTTATGTGTTAGCTTGTGTGGCAGGACTTAAATTTTATGGTGTAACATTGAAAGCTGAACAAGTTGAAGGACAAAACCATGTCTTTAATTAGTTCTGCTGAGCCATCTGCCACATCATATAGAAAGTTATACTTGCTGAAGGGAAGCAGTGGCAACAATGCCTTGTCTGCACCAGAATTCAGTCCTGATAATCATAAGATGATGCACACAACAGATTCTTATTGTGGTGAGAGTTATGAGAAGTACATCCTTGACTCCCCAACAGAAGAACTAACTCATCCATCAAGTTCGGCTGTGTCAGGTAATTCCTCAAACCCACAAGGTGCCTCTTCTTACCAGCTAATAGTTGGCCCAAGTTTTTTCAATGCCATTCGAAAACCTTTGAGCACGTCCTGTATGTCTGTGAGATGTGACATCAATCCAATTTTGAATTAGATTGCTTGGACAGCCAAAGCCCAGTTCCAGTAGAACATGATGAGGACACATTGAGATTAAAGCTTGAAGAACTGGAGAGAGCACTACTTGACGATAATGAAATGTTTGCTGCTGATCAAAGCATGGAAATTGATGGTGAATGGTCTGACCCCATCCAGAATGTGCCCTTCCACAACTCACCAAAGGAGTCTTCATCCACAGATTCTAACCTTAGCAGCATCAGCACCAGCAAAGAAGTATCACAAATGTCTCCTCGGACACCCAAACAGCTGCTTATAGATTGTGCTGCTACACTTTCGGAAGGAAACATTGAGGAAGCAACAGCCATGATAAATGAGCTCCGGCAGATGGTCTCAATTCAAGGAGATCCTCCTCAGAGAATCGCAGCCTACATGGTGGAAGGTCTTGCAGCTCGCATGGCTGCTTCTGGCAAGTTTCTCTATAAAGCTCTAAAATGCAAAGAGCCCCCTTCTTCTGACAGGCTTGCAGCCATGCAAATCCTCTTTGAGGTGTGCCCTTGTTTTAAATTTGGATTTATGGCTGCAAATGGTGCGATAATTGAGGCCTTTAAAGATGAAAAGAGAGTTCATATAATAGATTTTGACATTAATCAAGGTAGCCAATACATAACATTGATACAATCTATTGCTTCTTGGCCTGGTAAGCGACCCCTTTTGAGATTAACTGGGGTTGATGACCCAGAATCAGTTCAACGTTCTATTGGGGGCCTTCAAATTATTGGACTAAGACTCGAGAAGCTAGCAGAAGCATTGGGAGTACCATTCAAGTTTCATGCAGTGCCCTCAAAGACTTCACTAGTCACTCCATCAGGGCTTGGCTGTATGCCTGGTGAAGCACTTGTAGTAAACTTTGCTTTTCAGCTTCACCACATGCCTGATGAGAGCGTTTCAACGGTAAATCAGCGTGACCAGCTTCTCCAGATGGTCAAGAGCTTGAACCCGAAACTTGTAACTGTTGTTGAACAAGATGTAAATACAAACACTGCCCCCTTTTTCCCAAGGTTTTTGGAAGCCTACAACTACTACTCTGCTGTGTTCGAGTCTCTTGATGCAACTCTCCCAAGGGAGAGTCAGGATAGGATGAATGTTGAACGACAATGCCTGGCACGCGATATAGTAAACATTGTAGCCTGCGAGGGAGAGGAGCGAATAGAGCGGTATGAGGTTGCTGGGAAATGGAGAGCAAGGATGACAATGGCTGGCTTTACTTCATGCCCAATGAGTCCAAATGTGATGGAAATGATTCAGAATCTAATAAAGCAATACTGCAACAGGTACAAGGTGAAGGAGGAAATGGATCTGCTTCATTTCGGGTGGGAAGACAAAAGCTTGATTGTTGCTTCTGCTTGGAGGTAACAAACACATGCTGGTTTAATAGTATTGTTGCTGCATTTGGCAAAACGATATGCTGTTTGGTAGTTGTACCTATAAATTTTGTGTGATAAACAACTTTTTTAATGTTATCTAGTGTAAAATCTTAAGGATGATTAGAGTTTGCTAATTATCTAACTTCATGTTATTCATGTTAATCCTCTTATTCACCTAATCACCTTTTCTGGGTTTCAATCATTAATGCTTTAAAAGCTGGACTACAGATATTTGTCTCTCCAGAGAGAAGAAAATGAACATAACTTAATGGAACTGCAGAAAATTTCATTGATTAACAATACTTAATCAAATTGTTACATTTAATTACAAAGATTACTGAAAATTAAATAAGAACTGTTATACATCAAAACTGTAATCGCTTGAAATTGTATCCGCACTATGTTTTACAACTGTATTCAATGCTTCACGCCGACAAAACACAATGCAACTTCAGCTTGAGCCTGAAGCTCTTCCAAGACCTTCACAATCTTCTCACGGCACATCAATGTTTCAGTCTGCTCTCTGAGCATTTTCCTTACTCTTCATCCATGCACAAAAGGAATACACAGAAAAAAATGAAGCTGCTTCAATTGCATTGAAAGGCTTAATAAATAGACGGATTTCTAGTTCAACTTGTGACTACTTAGTTGGCCACCATATCAAGGTAACATAAAATTTCATCATACGCATATTTATCAGCTAAGCTATCATCTTGTGAAATATATACACAAGGATAGAGGCAGGCAAGGAGATATAGCATAGTTCATGAAGAGAAATGTACCTATGGACGATAGCTGTGTCTCCATGTCCAGAGCAAATTATAATCATGGTATTGGTGGGTAATGCGGCACAGAGACTACGAACCCTAGTATCCATACGGGTCAGAATTTCCTTTAGTTCAGATGAAACACTGTTTTTATGGCCTTTCCTGTTGGTACACTTTTTATCACATGTAACCAATGACATCATCTCTGCAAGTTTTCCATTCAGCTTTGCTTCATCCTCTACTTGTTTCCTGAAATACGAATATAGCTCTGAGAACTGAGTCCAGACAAAGTGTACCCGATCATTCTTCACCTAAAAATTATAAATTCAGACAATTAAACTATTATGTAAATGACAGTTATTGAACAGGGGGAAGGTAAAAATATACTTCAAATAATGTAATTTTACCTCCTTTCTAGCCTTTGAAAGAGCTTCATCATCAGAAGACACTGCCATTGCATGGGATAACTCAGAGGCGTATCTCTTGACTACTGAAACATCATCAATGAGAGAGGAGGTCTTTCCACACTCACTCAAAACCGTAAGAAGTTTTCTCCGAATAAATGATGGAGGAGAACCAAAATCAGGTCCTAAAAAGGGGCCAAATGCATACATGACAATTAAAATTATATATAAATCAAGAACCAGTATAGAGAAACACAAAAGTCAAATGACACATTTCTTAGCCATATATTTCAAAAAAAGTTTCAAATTCTATCTGTGCCTTTTAAATCTAATTCTGTCTCTCACTGTTAAAGGGCAATAAAATTGCCAGCCAAGATTGCCACCAAAAGTACTAACTATAACAGGAAGCTATCATTTGTCTAAAATAATTGACAAGCATGTCTGTGTTACACCCATGATAACATCTAATATTAATTGTTTTTTATAAGTTCGTATGATTTTAAGATATCTGGGCCAACATACCACAACTGATGTGTTTTAATATAAACTCAAGAAGTCACTTGCCATTTCTAATTTTCAGAAGTGCCAGCTCCATAGTAGCTCTTGCATCTTCAATACTGTCATGTCCAGTTCCTGACTGTTGTATCTCCCTAGAAAGAAATCTCTTGGCAAGAACTCTAAGAGCAGTTTTAAAAGATCCACCCCTTGGGTGTTTGTATAGAAGTGCAGTATCAACCACCAAACCATGGGAAATCTTCAAAGCTAACAAGTCATTCTCCAAGGAATGCCCAACTAGAATGGTCTCTTTGTAAACCAGCTTTAGAAATTCTTCCTGAATATAGGAAGCAACTGTAAATAAATGACATAGGAATATTACCACATGAAATGGTCGATGATCCATGAAGCACTGAAGCAGCTAAAGTACTCAAACATGGATAACCAATGAGCATAAAAGTGCAAGAAACATGTTAGTAATGAACCTGAATATCTTTAAGGCTTGTAGTTACTCCACTCAACATCTCGCATGTAATTCCACTAAACCTGCGAAACCCATGATGATGATTGTTAACTATTTCATTAATAGAAAATAGCACAGTAACTTATCTGACAGGAAAAGAGAAAGAGGAGAGAACATTGACATAACTTATATATAAGGATAACAATGTTATAAAGTATTGATATTAGACAAAACCTAACACTTCAGCCCAACCATAATCATTAACATATTACCTTGAGCTGCAATTTTGGATTTAAATATAACATTGAAAACTAAGAAATTTTCATAAATTCATTTTCAAGATCCAATGAGAAATTTCCCAGCACTGGTCTAACAATACATGTAACCAATATTTACCTGGTGTTGTAATCTACAATGGTGTTTGAAGGTTTAACCAATTTGTCTAACACAACCTGCGAAAAACCATGCTGGATCAGTTGCAAAAACATATACATAGAGCTAAAGTTAAATAATCATACAGGTTCCAATATACACTTTACATTGCAAAAAGAGAAGTTAATATTAAAAAAAAAAAATAACCACCTAAGTGATATTATATTCAGCAAAATAAGTTAAAAAGAAAGAAGTACATACCTGGCCTTTCATATCCACTAGGGTTAGTCTTGTGAGCTCAAAACCCTCATTTGTGACACACTGAAAAACCCCAAAAATAATAAGGGTTAACAGCAATAAATAGATGACCTAAATGACATGAGCATACAACTGAAGTATAAGCTAAGCAAGAAAGCTTGTCATTGGACCAAACATCAATAATCAGAAAAAAGAAACAATTAGAAACTAAAGAAATATTTCAATTAAAAAAATTGAAACCCTGGGCTTGATGTAGATTCCTCCTCATTATTCATATAGAGTAATATCAATGACAACTTAATAGCCACTCTAAAGGTAGAAAAGAAAGCAAATTCTAAAGCTAACTTCCAAATGATAACCAAACTGATTATAGAAGACACTAAGAACACCTTGATGAGCATAATGCATTATCCCGAGGAGACCAAATTGCATTTTACTGAAGTGTTCATCTATCAGAAGTTAAAACTCACTACATCGAGTAAAGATTCTTCTACTTTGAAAAGATACATCTTGATGCGTAGTTTCTGTTTTCTTTTTTTGGGAAGAGGGGAAGTGAGGAGTTCAGGTCAATTATTCAAATTTCACATATATATGCATTTCAACATTTTTTTAATATCTAATAAAACATTAAACATAATTTATAAGTTAATAACATTGATGGACTTACCATCTCACAGTCAAGCGCCAACATTTCATAGGGAGAAGATCCCAAAGGAGCAGGAATAGTAGATAGAAAGCCTGCACAAAATTAAACATAAAAAACGAATTTAAACAAAATCTAACATGAAATCTTTAAGCAACATATCAACACAGAATAGTTCTTCTCACCTGGTTGATTGAGACAATATCCATTCTCTTCCAATTCTTTTGCTGTAAGTGTATAATATGTAATAGGGAATGGTAGATCTTTCAAGAGTTCCACAGAAGATGGATTATCCATAAGTGTAGTATCATTTTCTACATAATGAAGACGCTGTTAGATAACTATGGTAAAGAGTATTATTGTAGGCCATTTTTAAAAATCCATAATATTGCTTCCCCAAATGGTGAAACAAACATATTTAACACCAAGGAAAACTTCATATAAAAAACTCCACAAGCCCATGCAGGCTTGTAATGGAAATTACAAAAGGTTTAAAAAGGGAATAAAACCCTATACTAAAGGTTGAAAATTATGAGAAGAAAAAATTCAAGATTGTTAATTCGCAGTCCAAAACAACATCTATAACAAAAATATTATAAATGTACAAACCACTTAGAGAAGTAAATACTTATCAAGATTTCTAAATAAAATGCAGAAAAATTCATGAAAAAGAACACTATATAGACCATAATCACTGTGTGTGTGTTCTATGTCATGGATTTCAATTCAAATAGAAAAGGCTACCAGATCCTTTATCAACAGGAGGATTCTAGCCATTTAAAGGATACAAACTACAACACTCTTATTGAGTAAGCAACAACATGTAGATCCTCCTTTTGCATAATGAAAAATATTATAATGACTAAAAGATGTTCAGACTAATCTAAACACAGAGGAAAATCTTTTGGGTGCTTTTGGATATAATATCAGACTAGTTAATATTTAAAGCATTCTTCAGAGTGAATTAAGTTCTTAAAACAGACAATAAAACCTTGTTCAGATGTCTGGGTAGATTTCTTCATTGAATCAAGCTCATTTCTCTTTCTTTTCAACTTGCAAGTTAGCAGTGAGTCTATTGTCTGCATGCTATCTGCCACACAACTAGACAGAAAACCAAAAATAATAATAATAATAATAATAATAAGAATAAGAATATTGCCCCACAGTGGATAAAGCAAAGAAACCAATAACTAACCTTAGGGCTAAAAGTGCCCTGGGATTGCCACAGAATTCTTTAAAACCCGAAAGTAGTTTGGATTGTGATAAGTACAAAGAGGCATCCAGGCCAGGCAGATAAAGCAAAACCACTTTTGGAATCAATGGCTTGTTCTGCAAAACAAATAAACAATCAATGGCTTGTTCTGCAAAATAAATAAACAGCGTACTAAAAGAGAAATAATAAGAGATTATTTTTTATTCTCTATTAATCAGGTTCACCTTAATGAATACCCAGGAAGGCATGAATCCTTCAGCAAGAACCCAAGTTACAAGGCCTTGAACGTCCTGATAATAATAAATAAATAAACAACCAACCAACCATATAAAATAAAATGCATTAGCCGCAAATTATTAAATTTAGGAAAAACAAAAGCACTTACTTGCAAGTTTAGAGTAGAATTAGCTTCTGGCATCTTGAAAATAACTTCTGCTTTCGCCTGCCAATGATAGCATGTGGTCGTATCAATTCGCTTTCGTTTGTGTAAGTTTTAATTAAAATGATGATAAGAATTAAGAGAACAAGAGAGAGTACTTGAGGTCCATATATATTGAAGAAACCGGCACGACCGTTGTTTAAACCATCTTGCTCTTTAGCTTCACCTTCAGCTTCACTCTTATGCTTTGGAGACGGCATTTTTTTCTCTCTTTTTTTGTCAAGAATTTTGTTTCTGGTTGGGACAGAGTAGAGAGAGAAACAAAGGAGCCTCAGAAGGAGTTGGAAAATTAAAATTGAGAAAACCCTTTTTGTGTATGAGGAGGCTGTCATATGATATTGGGCTTGGAATGGGCCGGTCCAACTCTTGGGCTCGGCCATTATACAAATACAAACAACCATGAAAATACTTATTTAACCACACAAGTCTAAGAAAATAACCTTTGAAGTGAAAAGACTAATATACCCCATGGTTCTGGTTTTATGGTTTACCTAGGTCATTTATAATATTTATTTTTTATAATAAAATATTATCTAAAATAGACACATGTATATAACATACATAAAGTGGTTAAATTATTTATGAAATTAAAAACTTACTTTATTATAATCCTATTAAAATTAGACTATTTGGTGAAGTTCATATGATTTAAAAAATAATTCAATTTGTATATCCCAACTTTAGAATTAACATAATTTTATAAACAAAACATGAAGAACAAACATTAAGATATATTATAATCAAAGTAATGATTAAAAATTGAAATCTAGTTAAATGACGGTGGGGGTATTACGGTCTTTCAAAATATAAAATGGTTATATTTCAATTTAATAAAAAAAAAAAGGGATGAATAAATAAGGATTGGCCGTTTCAAAAATAAAAGTACAAAGTTTATCGTCTCCGAAAGAGAAGGTTAAAGAAAAATGTCGAAGATACTACAGCCGATAGGGCAAAAGAGATTGACGAACGTGGCCGTCGTTCGTCTCAAGAAGCATGGGATTCGCTTCGAAATTGCTTGCTACAAGAACAAAGTCCTCTCTTGGCGTTCCGGCGTGTAATTTCTCTCAATTCTGTCTTCTTTCTTTCTTTAATTGATTGTTTCTTCTTTATCCAACGTAAATGTTTTAAGAGATTTCGTATTAAAATAGGGAGAAAGATTTGGATGAAGTGTTGCAGTCACAGACTGTTTATTCAAATGTTTCTAAAGGAATTCTTGCCAAGTCTAAAGATTTGATTGACGCCTTCGGTACTAATGATCAGAGCAAAATCTGTTTGGAGGTTAGTGAATTGAATAGATATCTTTAGTACGTTGTATTTGACTGTAAGTGAAATAATGCTTTCTGATTGTAGATTTTGGACAAAGGAGAGCTTCAAGTTGCTGGGAAAGAGAGGGACTCTCAGTTTTCGAATCAGTTTCGGGATATTGCAACAATTGTTATGCAGAAGACCATTAATTCTGAAACTAATCGCCCTTACACTATCAGTATGATTGAGCGGCTTATGCATGAAATTCATTTTGCTGTTGATCCTAGTAGCAGTTCAAAGAAGCAGGTAAGCGGTTCGTTTGCCTATATATTTGTCTGAGATTTGATGTATTCTTTTTAAATCTTGTGAAATTTTCATTTTCTTGTTGGAGTTCTTTCGTACTTGTAGAAAGGTTTATTCTTTTATTATTGGCTGTGATTTAGGAAATTATATTGCAGCTGTCAATTTATTGTGAATTAGGGTTTAGCAACCCTATGGGTTGTGCTGAGTAGTCAGAGTCGTTGGTTTAAACCATGTGATCAATTGTTCATGTCTTTTTGAGGCCACCTGCTTGGCAGGTTATATCCCACAAGTTTCCTGACAGGAAATTTTGGGGATTTCCGGGTAGGTTTTGTTAATGTGTCCTCATTTTTATAAATTAATTTGTGCATTTTATAGCTTCTTTTGTCAATTCCAACAGTCTAGTGTGTGGTAGATTGCATGCATACACTTGACTGCTTATACTTTATCATTCTAAAGATATAGCCATATAATTTAGCAAGTAATGTCTGTGACATTCATATATTAAACATAAGCCAGGCTACCGAATTTTTATTAGGAAAGTTTGAGCTTGGGGTAATGATACAAATGAATGAGTTGAGTTAACTAGACAAGCCTAATTTAAATGGATCATGAATGGCTGGTTTATCTGTGCAACTGTGGGTTAACGCATTCTTGGCAAAAGTGGTATTACAATTTCCATGGTAATTGATGTGGAAGATATACTTCATGAATTTAGTTCTCAAGTTAATAGTATGTCTTATGCAGGCATTAGAAGTCATTCGTGAGCTTCAGAAACATTATCCTATAAAACGATCTCCGATGAGAATACGACTCACGCTCCCAGGACAAAATTCTTCTTCTCTTTTGGAGAAGTTAAATGTGTGGAATGCTAGCATTGTCTCGAAAGATGAATCTGGAAGTCAGCTGTCCATTGTAAGTAATTTCCATTTTTATGAAGTACATTGTGTTGCCAATGGTGACAGTTTTTATTTAATCAATTTCACCTCTCATGTGAACTGTTATTCTAATTTGCTTGAAGCAAGGTGCTTGTTTAATTTTTGAAATCAGTTTATCTTATAGTGGTTTGAATAAATTATCTAGACGTGCAAAGAATAGACTATGAACATGACAGTTTGAATCCCATCTTCTAGAATGCATGTTATCCTACTGGAGGTAGGTTAGGACTTGTGATATGATTGGAGACCAAATTTCCAGAACTACTCTGCTCTTGTGCTGCATCTACTTGATATTACAGTGTACTTGACTCTCACAAACTGTTTTGAGTAAAAATGAGATGATGCTAAATATATATGTATAACATGTTTTTTATTGTCATAAATTTGAAATTGGAAAATCAGATAATTTTTCTCATGACAAGTGGTGTAGCTTCTGAGGTTATGTCATGTGTTCAACCTTATTGTTCTCTATCAACGTCAAAGGACATGGTCATAAATACACATTGAAGGAGACCTAGTGATGACACATGAAGATAAAAATCTGCCCTGAGACACGCTAGATGTTTTTACTAGATTTTGTTCAGACAGACTAAGGAATATAGCTGGCTAGATGATTAGTGGGCAATTGTCTAGTTTTGGCTTCTTATGTTTTTTTAAAATCAAATTGGGAAGGTTGATCTGTTGGCTACTTGATGTAGTAAACAATTGTTCACCCTATTGTTGTCTCTATTGTGTATTGTGCTTCTTTTACTTTCCTCCAATTTTCCAAGATATTATGTTTTTGATGCTCCTTTAATAAGCTTTGTGTTGCCAAAAACACTCATGATGGTTATATTGTCTCCTCAACAGTGAGGCCTAGCTTTGAAGCTCAGTGTATTTCCCTTGTGGAGTTAAATCTTTTAAATTTCATTGCTGTGCAGATTTGTGAACTGGAGCCTGGTCTTTATCGAGACTGTGATGCTTTACTGAGGAGTCTGCAGGGAAGATTGGAAATCCTTGCAGTCTCAGTGCATGCAGAAGGGGATACAAGCATGGATCAGTACGATGATCACAAGGACGTTCCATCACTCAAACCCAAGGCACCTGCTGATGGTGTGCAGCAAGTGAGTGAGAAAATGGAGAAACTCTCAACCAGAATGGAGAATGCTGAGGGGGCTGTAAAGCAAAACAAATGTAGCACGTGCAATGCTTATGTGGGCGATGCTAAGCAGTATAGAGATCACTTTAAGAGTGAATGGCACAAGCACAACCTTAAACGCAAGACCCGGCAACTCCCTCCCCTCACTGCAGAGGAGTGCTTGGCTGACATTGGAACGGATGACTCAAAATCAGATTTGAAGGATTATTCATTTTGATATGGAATTACAGTATTTTGGCTTTATACGGGTGAGCACTGTCTGCACAGATTTTTCTGTACACTTCTTTGAGGTGGTTTTATTTGGGACGTGATGTAGTTGCTCGGAGATATAGACTGGCAAATATTATAAATATAAAATTTGATACATAGAAATTATTGGCATTCATTGTGTGTGTGTGTGTGTGTGTGTGTGTGTGTGTGTGTGTAGAAAAGAAGGTGAATGCCTCTTTATATCGAAGTTTGGTTGGAAGTCTTTTGTACCTAACTGCTACGGGGCCCGACATCATGTTTTGCAGCAAGTTTCTTATCCAGATTTATGCAAAGCCCAAGCCAAATGAATTTTGGAGCAGCAAAAAGACGTAGAAGACTTGCAGGGGGCTATTGGCTATAGAATTTGGTTGGATATAGTGATAGCGATTGGGCTTGTGTGGGTGTGGATTTATTGGCTCTTTAGAAGCTTTGTATTATTTTAAATCAATCATTCCTTATTTTAAATCAATATAATATTATTTTCATTTTTAAGTATATAGGAAAATGAAAATAATGAAATATTTTTTAGGAATTAATTATTTTTAAATAAAATTTAAATAAGCTCTTATATAAAAAAGAGTGATTGTGTCCCGAGTGAATTCATTATTTGTTACAATTTTTATTTTTTAGTGTAATTTAAGGGCCATTAAAACCACCAATTAGTAGATGTATTGTTTTATATACATTGCGCTTTGTTTTATATGTATTGTTTACTATTGTCGTTTGTTGTAATATTGTTATTATTTTGTAATTGGACATTTCATCTACGTTATATTCATAAATTGAATTGATATTATATTTTTTATGTTGAACTAGTAGTTATTTTTTTAACATGAGATTAGATGCCGAAACTCTTGGATAATACTTGTTTTTAGGATTTTCTTCAATTAACTTTGTTTATTTATAATGAGTTGTCTTTGTATAAAGTTGATTGGTTATTTGGCATGTCTCCCAATGAATTTGATCGTCCTATAGATCTAATTATTTGGCACGTGATAGATTGAGGAGTTGTTTGTCCCATAAACCCAACTATTTTGAACATGATAGATTGAGGAGTATTAGGAGCAATCAGATTTGAACTTGAAATTCATAATCTCATTTGGTCAAGTTTTTTATTTATTTATTTTGTACAAATTCATCTTTCTTTGAAAGATCTTTTGAAAAAAAAAAATTAGAATTTCATGTGGGATAAATAAAGGTTCATGGGTTTTAATTTTTCATCTGTAACTTTAATAACTTTAGTAAAGGTTTATGGGTTTACACACAGAGTGCTCGTATGAGGTTTATGGGTTGATGGATTATTCATTCTGAATAATCCTTCAAATCTGATTTTGAGTCATCCGTTTCCATGTCAGCAAGCACTCCTCTGCAGTGAAGGGAGGGAGTTGCCGGGTCTTGCGTTTAAGGTTGTGCTTGTGCCATTTACTCTTAAAGTGATCTCTATACTGCTTAGCATCGCCCACATAAGCATTGGATTTGTTTTGCTTTACAGCCCCCTCGGTATTCTCGTTTCCGGTAGACGGTTTCTCAATTTTCTCACTCACTTGTTGCACACCATCAGCAGGTGCCTTGGGTTTGAGTGATGGAACGTCCTCATGATCATTGTACTGATCCACACCTGTATCCCCTTCTGCATGCACCGAGACTGCGAGGATTTCCAATCTTCCCTGCAGACTTCTCAGTGAAGCGTCACAATCTCGATAAAGACCAGGTTCCAGTTCACAAATCTGCTCGGCAATGAAATTTAAAAGATTTGGCTCCACAAGAAAAAAAAATTGTTCTCATTGAGCTACATTTTGGGATTAAAGAACAAAAAAACTTTTGTAATTCATAAGTTTGTTTTATTTTTACTCGTAAAAATGAAATTTGGGTATCATCAATATGTATTCTTCGTTAAATCTAATTGTTACACTTCTATTTGATTTCTCAATAATACTATCTATTTTTGTATTTTTAATTGGTTTGAGAGCTTCTTGTATTGTTCTTTGGTTGAAAGGTGTAACAACTGTATCAAATCCCCCATCTTCAGGTGGAGTAATTTGATCTCGACTAATGGTTTTTTTTAACTATAATATTTGACATAGATCTGTTTGGAATAAAATTGTGTATACCTTTTGGTCATACCTAATTGTTCCAAACTTAAAAGCAGATTGTATTGCTTTGTATTGAACTTTATAAATACATGTTATGGGTATTGATCCAGGTTTAATGTCATAATTAAATGTTTTGATATTTAGGTTAAAACATCTAATATGTTTTGGTCATCAAAACAGGTTATATAATTTGGATAACAGTTGAAATAGATTGTTTTATTGCATAGACTAAATTTAACCGTTCATAAAAGTGAATCCTTAAAATTATTAAATCTACAGTCTCTTAGATACGCTAAAATTGCAATATTTATTTCTTCTATGCTTAATGGTTTGATTCCGATTTATACTAGTTTTATATGAACAGAATTATAACTTTTTTTGTGTTTCATGACCATTTCATTTGTTATTAATTTTGTTATTTGAAACCAATTTTTTATTTTAATTGTTTTCTCATCTATTCTAATTATATATATTGAATGTCTTAGAGAATTAACTCTATTCAAAGTATATTATTTCGATTTTTTTGTATACGTTTGCTAAATTTATTTTAGGTATATTCCATTTATCAAAACTAACTTAGAGATTTTCTGATTTGATTATTTGTTTATTTTTGTATAAATTAATGCATTGGTTTAATTCATTATGGGTTTCATTTTTCATTTATACTTATTTCTTCTTACCAAAAGACTTGTTTATTATTAGTATTAAAATTTGAAGTTGACGTTAACTTATTTAAGTATTTCATATTGATTAATTGATTATTTTGTTCTTTACAGTAGTTGTTTCAAAGGTCTTACAACGTTTCTACTTACTGTCCTACAACAATCGAAATAAAATTCGATACTAAAAATAATTAATTAAATCAATAATAAAACACAAATCTAAGTCATTGCCTCCTCCTTGGCTCTGATACTAACAAGCACAAATCATTTCGGCAGGATATAAACAAGTATATATGAAAACGAAAATAATTCTATATTGATTTAAAATATGGAATGATTAATTAGTTTGAAAACGACTGATGCAATGCGGTTGAGATGTTGAAAATAATATTCAAACTTTGAAATTTTGAATACTTACTATTTGCTAATCCAAAATCTTCATAAAATCTGGGTTTAAAAACTTTTAGAGTTCATATATATATATATATATAAAATATGAGGATATTATAAGAACAAAAACAGCAGATTAATAAATCAGAAGATCACACAAAGAGCAAAAAATAAACAGAAAAAATAAAAAAGGTAAAACGATGAAATACTGGTGAGGACAGCGAGGAACAAAGACTTCAGCATCACCAGTGACACAAAAGAAGAACGATTTGTGCTTCACTGGTAGCAGTAGACAAGTCAAAAACATTGAACCAAAAAAATGAAGACATTTGACAGAGAGAGAGAACAAAGAAATACATACAGGTTGGTTATATATATCCATGTTTCCTTTTTATTCTCGATTGTAAAAATATTTTTCATCCTGATCTTCATTTATAATAGGAAATCTCTTCCTAATTAAGATTGAAATGGGTTGGAGATCTTAAATTTGGGGTGAAACTGTTATCTCTACTGTAGAACAATCTATTAATACTATCACAATGGGTCCAAGGCACGTTCGAAACATAATAGACCAGTTATTTTAAAGATAAAAATCCGCAAAAAAGAAAAAAAAACAAATGATCAAGATACCCAAATTGGGGAGGTTGGTACTCATGAAGAGACCAACAAAACTCCAAAGGAGGATTAGATACCTAAAAAAATTGAAGATATCTCAACAAGTTATGTTATGATAGGACAAAAATGGCAACAATATATTGTGGTGCTTAATATTATAAATGAAAGCGAGGATTTTGAAGCCAAAACCTTCCAAGAATGTCGTAATAGAAATGATTGTCAAAATGAAAATATGCAATTAAGACAGAATTAAACTCACTTGCAAAATGTGAGGTTTTAAGACTCAGTCTAAAAACTTGAAGGTGTGAAATCTTGAGAATACAAATAGGTATTTGTACAAAAAAAGAAATAAAAAAATGAAGTTGTGAGATGTAAAGAACAATTTATAGCACAAGTTTTACCCAGAGACCTAGTAGTGATTATGAATTAATATATTATGATAGATGCAATTAGATTTCGATATCTTATTAATCTGATAGTACAAAAAAATTTCGATACGCGTCTAATGGATATTGTTACAATATATTTGTATAGATCATTTGATTACGATATTTATATGAAAATTTCTAAAATATGTAAGGTGCATCAAGTATCTGACTCAGTTTTCCTATAAACCTATTCAGTTAAATTACAAAAAATTTTGTATGAATTTAAGAAATCTGGAAATATGTGGTATAAGCGTCTTAGTGATTATATATTGAGATAATGTTATTAAAAAAAAACCAAGATGTCCATGTGTTTTTGTAAAAAATATGGATAAAAATTTGTTATCATTGTTGTTTATATTAATGATTTGAACATTATTAAAGGTCTTGAAGACCTCCCAAAAACAACTGATTTATTGAAGAAATAATTTGAAATGAAAGATCTTTTAAAAGCAAAGTTTTGCATTAGCTTGCAAATTAAACATTTAGTAAATTGAATTCATATTTGTCAATTAAATTATACAAAATGGTCATAAAACAATTTTACATGGATAAAGAAAGCTTAGCCTTTTGAGTATCCCAATAATTGTTTGAACACTCAATATGAATAAAGATCATTTTTAGTCTCGTAAGTATAGTAAAATACTACTTGATCTTGAAGTGTCATATCTTAGTACAATTGGGATATTCATATATCTTGCCAATAATACAAAACCTGATATAACATTTACTATTAACTTATTAGCAAGATATAGTTCTTCTCTAACATGCAGATATTAAAATGAAGTTAAATATATATTTAGATATCTTCCGGGTATAAATGATATGAGTTTATTTTATTCAAATAAATCTAGATCAACTAATTGTTTATATAAATGCCAAATATTTATCTAGTCCACATAATTAACAACTATTTCATGGAGGCCTACAAACAAATAATAGTTGCTACTTCATCTAATCATGCTAAAATACTAGCAAGGCAAGTCAACGGAGTGTTTGGATAAGATCACTGACTCAACATATCTAAAAGACTTTATTTATCAAATAATGTTACTCCAATGATATTATATGAAAACAATACAACATGCATAACTCAACTAAAAGGATGTATAAAATGAGACAGAGCAAAACGCATTTCACCAAAATTCTTTTTCGTGTATGATCATCAAAAGGATTGTGATATTGAAGTTTAGCAAATTCATCTAAGTGATAATTTGACAAATTTATTTATAAAGGCATTGTCTTATGCAACATTTGAAAAGTTGATACATAATATTGGAATTTGTCATCATAGAGGCAATCAATGATGTTTCCAACAACCGAAAACTCGTTTTTTCCTTGACCATTATTTGGTTCTTCTAGCAAAGTTTCTAATGATTCAAATTTTTTTACAAAGTGAGTATCCAGGGGATCTCATCAAAACTCTGAAGTTAACATGCTTGGGTTTTTTTGGCAAGCACAACTATATCAACACTAATGCCCCGGATGAGCTCTTAGGATATCCTCATGTTGTACCCTTCTTTTATTTACAAAAAAAAAAAAATATAAGTATCCAAGGGGAAGTGTTATAAACACAATAAATGTTTTTAATCCTCAACATCGTTGTATTCCATAACTTTCAATTTCTTTGCATTTTATATCCTCCAACCATTTACATTCTATAACTTTTTTTGTTATAATAATAATTTGTTCTCTCTGTTATAAATTTATTTTACCCTTAAACTTTTCCTATTTGTTACCCTATAAATAGAGGTTTTTTCTAACAGAGAAAATATAACAGAAATTTTTATACACTTTATTTCTTGTGTTCTTCCTTTGTAGATCTCCTTCTTACGGTCTTTCTATTCCATATCAAATTTATAATAATTTGTATGAGCAACTCTATATGCACAATTTTTATATACAAACAACAATATATTGCTACATAATTAGATTGTTAAAAATTAAAGACAAAATAATATTCAATCACAAAGTGACAAATCATTATTTATACACTTAATTTTATTGAATTTGTATATAATAGTGGAGAAACAATAGAAAAGTCATGGCTTGAAGTAAGCAATATAGGGGCCACAAATTGGATCACAAGCGACGGGGCAGAAGATGCATCATAGATTAGAAGCCAATGTTTTGCAGCAAAGAAAATATTTCTGCCAATCCCACGACTGCATTTGTTACTTTTAAGATTTCTCCAAATGAGAGTTCACTAATAAATTATGAACCACATGAATTTGTGCACTTTCAGCACCTCACAATTCTGTAACCATATCCACTTCCCAGAATCAGAAAATCCACACATGAATCTGAAAGAAAGAAGATTAAAAAAACCAAAACGCCAAGGCCACATCTTCCCGCTACTCTCTACAAGAGGAGAAATAAAGAAAGGCAAGAATGGCTTTGGAGACTTGTTTTCAACTTAACACAATGTATACCACTAGAGCCGGTGTTATCCAATGCTGCCAGCCATTTTCATCCTTACAAAAGCTTCATTTTCCACCCAATAAAGGATTCAATAAACCCAATTTATTATTTACTTCACCATCCTCATCTCTCACTTTTTCCCTCAGACCCACAGGCAGACACCCCTTAATTGTTTGCAAAGCTCGCGAAGCTGTGGATGAAGGTAAAATATTATTTTCCCCTATCATTCTTTGAAAAAAATGAACCAACATCACATATATATGCTTTTCTATGTGTGCAGTTCAAGTGGTGACAGATTCAAGCTGGGAAAACAGTGTGATAGCAAGTGAAAATCCAGTGCTGGTGGAGTTTTGGGCGCCCTGGTGTGGACCATGCAGAATGATAGCGCCAGTGATTGATGAATTAGCCAAAGAATATGCAGGGAAGATCTCTTGTTTCAAGCTCAACACCGATGACTGCCCAAACATTGCCACTCAATATGGCATCAGAAGCATTCCTACAGTGCTCTTCTTCAAAAATGGAGAGAAGAAGGAGAGTGTTATTGGAGCTGTGCCCAAGTCTACTTTGTCTGCAACTGTAGAAAAATATCTACAGAATTGAAAAATATATATCAAAATCTTTTTTAAGTTTGTATCAATGACATTAATGCTAGTTATCAATCATTCCCAAGTGCAGGAGTTTCTCTCTTTTTGACTTCATTTTCTTGATATAATTTTTGTGTATTTAGTGGGATTATGTTTATATTTTCACTAGAATTTGTTTTCGTAGAAGAAATTATGAAGCAGCAGCAAGCCAACACCCAATATCTATGTAGTTCAAGTGACATGGGTCCGATTTTAAAATTTCTACGGTAGAACTACACATAATTCGATTACGCATTCAAATAATATATTATAATGTTATGAAATATTATTATAATAATAGATTATCTTAATACTCAATTGAATATTTTTTCAAACAATTCTCACCCTTAAGCTAAACAAGATTGGTAATATCATCATCTCTAGTCGTGAATTAGACTGGCAATGCCATCATCTCTATCGATAAGTTTGGTGATGACATCGTTATCTCCAACCACAAGTTTGGCAACAGCATCTCCAACCGCAGGATTGGCAATGTTGTTGTCTCCAATCATGAGTTTAACAATGTTATTGTATCTAATCTCAAGTTTGGCCACGGCAAGATTCCCAGTTCAATGGTCTCACTGTTAAAGACAACATTATAAAGGATGAGCCTCTCGACCTAGACCCACTCTATCAAGTCACCAATCATCTGATGACTCAATCTAAGTCCATCTCATCTCCACCCATCACCACCATCACAATCACCAAACCATCATTAGAATCAACCAATGCATCCAACCCCAAATTCTAAATTTTCACATCACTGTTTTCATGAAGACAGAGATTCTCCCATTTGAGATCGTGATGATATACCGCTCAAACAAACTCAACAACACCAATCAATTGTACTAACCTTCAAAATCTTCTCCTTGTCCATAATCATTGATGCAGTTTTGGATTGGTGACAATAAGAGTATTGTTAGTTTTGATAGTGGCAGTGACAAGCATTCTCTTTGAAAAATCCACAATTATTTGGACTTCTAATGTTGTTATAAGATTATAATTAATTACAATAATATTTAAACTTAAAATTATAAATAGGAGATAGTCATGTCAATCTTCTCAATTTGACCTAAGGTTTGATGTTTGGACATAGTGCCAAAGGCCAAAAGAGAGTCACAAAAATAAACTCTCATGAAGGCTACAGTTCTATTAAAGCATACACATCATGAATTAACAGTTTAAAGACATTTATGAAGCAACCGAATGAATATTGATAATGGGATTGAAAAGAGTAGTGATACAGCGAAAAGGGGAAGAAATCTATAAAATATTATAGCACTAAAGCAGAGATGAGAAAAGTAGTTGTATCCTGATAGTGATCCCAGACAAAGCCAGAAAATACACTCCCTAGATTACAAAAGACTACATAGAAATAATTGAAGAAGAAAAGCGCAAGCTCCACCACTACCAAAAACATAGATGACCTTCTTTCTTGAATTCCCGTCCCAAAGATTGTTAGTGGAATTATGTGACTATATTGAATCATAAATCAGGAAAAACAATTAGAAGAAATGAAGCAACTCAGGATGACTTAACATTTCATTGATAAAACACTATGCTATATGTTATACTATTGGAATTAGTACAGAGTGGGAGGGAATGGATGCCCTTAACTATTATATCATGTACCCGTGACGATATCTGGAGGGCCACCACCCAAGCAAATTTGCCGATTCTGATTCTCTTTCACATGCCTGCTGTTGCTGCTGCATAAGCAGCCATAATCAAAAACCCCAGAACATCATTTGACTGTTATATCCTTTTATGGGGATGGTTTCCAATCAAATTGAAGATTATTAAAACCATTGACAGCCCCAAAACCCAGTAGCTGGCTCCCCAAATCCTGCTGTTGATGATTCATGCTTTGATCTCGAGGAGGTATTGTTGTCATGCCTACCCTTCCGTTCATCATGGAGTTACTACCCATTGCATGTCTGATTCCATTAACCATTGCAGACTGGCCAAGTCCGCCACTCGTGTTGCCAAATCCTGCACTCCCAATACCTGAATTATTGTTGACTGTCCCATTTCCCACCAGGCCATTACCACCGTTAAGAACTGTATTGTTACCTGTTGGCAAAATTCCATTAACATTTTTTACGTCATTTCCCATAGAACCAACACCAACCATGCCACCCCCACCATTAAGTTGACTGCACATTATCATTTCTTGTATAATTTTCTGGACATGACTTTGAGAGTCACTTGGGTCAGCTTCAGTAGATAGAGCTGGTTGTTGCACTGAGATATTGGCTGGTGAATTTGTAGAACTCATGTGATTGGCAGACGTTAAGGTACTGTGAGATGTTTGTGGGGGATTGTTAGAAGAGCAGGGTGTTGGTGATTGAAACGGTGAATGGTTTTGTGCCTGAGGAATAGCATTAGAAGATCCCGGAGACGGAATCTGTAATGAACTTCCACCATAAGGACTGCTTGCATTATTCATAGTATTTTGCTGTCTAGAGTTCATTGAATTCTGGTGAAGAAGTCCAACAATAGTGCTGGCCGAGGTGGATGCAGATGCAGATGCAGGGTTGAGTGAGTTATTTACACCAGCCACACTATTGCTAGCAGCAAGTTGCATTGCGTTGGCCTGGACACAGCTCTGATCTTCATTTGAGTTAGGAGCCACTGATAGCTGTTGCTGCTGTTGCTGTAATTGATCCTCAGGCTGTTGTGTTTGACTGTTAAACCCAGAAGAAGCACTTGTTCGTCGGGGGAACTTAGCCAAGCTTTCTGCAAAGAATCAAACCACATGATGCTTAATAAATCCTGAAATTGCCTTGAGACATGTAGTGTAAAACTAAAACTTATCCAGTTTAGAAGTCACAGAATTATTTATTTCTTTATATTACAGAAAAAAACCATGATGGATGGTGTGGAAAGTTGTTTCACAAAACAACTAGGAGAAAGCAATCCTTTCTGTAGCATCTTACTAGCACTTAAAGAAGTGAAGCTAAATCCAACAAATCATAATTAGTATATGAATCAAGGCTAGGAGAATGAAGAGGCTTTAGAGATTATCTAACTACCTTCTCACTACTTCTCGTCAAGCGAAAAAAAGTAAACAGATTAAAAATAGGATAATGATAATGTTTTCTCAATTCTTACCCATAGGTCCAGTCCCCGTCTGTCGACTGTAGTCAATCAAATCTTTCATACTATTAACCACTTCAGATATCTGTAACACGCCCATGAAATGACAAAACAATCAATGAGGCAGCAAACAGACTTTGATAATATAGTTCTTGACATAAAGTAAATTTACAACAATTCTAGTGGCCAATCATTTATATCACATCCATGACTAACCAAAAATAAAAATTAAGAAAAAACCATGATGCAGTGAAACTGAGCTAAATAAATAATCAACTGATACAATCAGACATGAAAAGTTGATACTGGTAAGAACATTTTCTTTTTCATCAATATAAAAAAGGTTTATTAAATTGACTATATCATAAATATTTACAAATAATAAGCAGTAAGTCTCAAGCAAACATTGAGTAATTTTCTCCCTAAGCGGCAGAAAAGCAAATATTCAACCCAGATTCACTGAACTTAAGTAATGAGTAAAAACTAAAGATACTTATGTTTCACAAAAATAGCACTGAAGTTAAACATCTCCTGTTACTCAGCAACTGGGTATTGTTAAATGAGGAAAATACCCAAATTAATAGATAAGGACCAATATAGGTATCATAATGCCAATATTGACTATAAAAGATAAAGGACATCACCTGAAGACATCGAACATATCTCTTTGTATACCCTAAATCATTAACCAGTGGAACTTCTAATGCTTTTGCCAATTGTCGAGCCGATGCAACAAACCTAAGCAGAAAAACTCATCATAATCATAGTAAAGCATTACAGATCAGACATTATTACAAAAAAAATAAATAAATTCAAACAGCCATTACTTATGAGCAACAGGCCTTTAATATATCATAATGTCCTTAACAAGAAACTTCTCTTCCAACATACAATAGACAGTAACCACGGGGGTGCGCCTTTCCTGCACTGAATCCCACCTATATTCCTAGCATGCGACATCATCTATGTGCATTAAAAACATGACCCATTCCCAAATATTTAATCGCTCTTAAATCTGACAAGTTATCAAGCACAGTGTTTGCAAATAAAAATATATGCCATTAATGAAGAGAAATGACAATTATTCCCCAATGATTCTGGCACATGCTCAGAGAAGTCCAGACAAAACAAGGTTAACTTGATCAATTATATGGAGTTAGCAAACATGTAATTTGATTGTTCAATTTCAATTGTGTAGTCATACTATACTAGTCTAGTCAAAGTGTCCAAAAAATTACATAACAACGACAGTTTCATGTGTGATCAAACTTCCAACTTTCAACTTAAAAACAGCAGTAACAGCACAGAGGTTTGGATAAATTATAGAAACAAGTATATAAAGCACCAATAGACTTACATATTACAATTACTCTGTAATTCTGGCACAGATAAACTTGATGATGCATTTTGAGTAGCAGCCTGGTATTTTTGAGCTGCATACCCGAGCTGACTAACCTGCACACATTCAATAACTGATCAGATATGAACCACACCCTCTTGCATCATAGCATCCGGTAAAAACCTTTAAACTTCAAATAGTGAACAGAAATTGAGCATGCTTTAAACGCAAATGCAATCAAGTTGTTAAAATAATATAGGTCCAGACTCAGGAAAGATGTATATCAATGCTATCCACAGAATCCAATACAAAATCAACAAATATAACAATTATTAACAATTACTGCCAGTATTAGGTATGATCCAATACAAATACGAAAACCTGAAAAAGTGAAACAACAAAGCATCACAATATAAAAGGAAAAGTAGTTTAAATTATCCAAAAAAGAAATCATTAATGGAGCATCTTGCTTTGCAGCTCATTAAAAGCTTTCTTTACAATCCCTAAATGAAAAGATTGAAACCTTAATTATTGGACCAGTAGTACATCCACGCCCTTTTTCTCTGAAATAACCCAATCCATTTACACAATCCACACAAGCAGGTGTTACAGAAATGAAGTTATAGCAAGGGTTGGTGTTTTAATCATATGATCAAATAAAAGATTAATGACATTAAGCATTATATTTTTTAAATCCTAGAACTTACTAGACATATAATTCCTAATCAACTGATTCCAAAAGCAATGAAATAGAGATTTAATTCATTTCACTAACCATCCAATGTACACTACGAGCATTTCACATCCATTCCATTAAAACCAGAGTAGAACATGGGTGATTAATAATTCTCCAGTCTATATATACATACATGAGATGTTCCACATATCATTGTATCAATACCACTGTCATTGTTCCCAAGTAAAGGTGATCAAGTAGCCATGAAGAAAGTGCCTAACTTATAGAAACCACTGAAGTGGGTTTGGTACAATGCACGCATAGACTTCAATGTAATAATATTAAACTGTTTCAGCACACTAGGCCCGAATAATATATTTGTAGGGGAGCATGCCTCCCAAGCTTCATATGGAAACAATCGTTTGATCGATATAAATTTTGAAAGAAATAATCAGCACTTTAACCCAGCTTATTAGCCAACTATAATATGTCTCCAATAAAATAATATTTCACTCAACAATCAAGCAACACTAAAAATTTTCTTGTTGATACAAGTGAAATTTTGAAAAATGGACTAGCTTGAGCAATAACCTGTGGAATCAGTAATCTTCGCGGGATAAGCTCTTCATGACGCCGAGCACAAAACTCCCAAGAACATATCTAGCAGAAAGCATGATATGATAAGAAATGGAAGAAAGTAATTTTAGTAACAAAGGCCCACAAGGAATCATAAAAAACAAAAAGTCATTAGTTCACCCTGTACCTTCAGATCCGGAGAAAAAACTATCCGAAGTTGACCATCACGAACAACACGAAGATGCTCAAAAACACTTTCTTGTATTGCTTTTGCATAGTCCAGGACAATTTGACCAGATGAATTCTGAGATTCGCGGGGCATATCAACATAAAGAAGCTCCTCCAAAGTACCACTCTCGTACTTGATTTTAAAGAGCCTTGGAAGAACCTCGACAGTTGCTTCTGTTAAACACAAAACACATATAAGGAAAACAGTAGAAACTAGTGGCAAGTTAAGCTCTCAAGCCCCAGGACTCCAAAAAAAATGCAGAGAAAAAGAAAAATATTGAAAATTTGGTGACGAAGACATACCAAAACCACGGCCCGGCTTGCGATTACATATCTCACAATGCCATACATCCTGCAAAATTAGCGAGTGTGATTATCATTTTAAAGGATACTCCTGCGGTTGACATTTTTAAGCAAGTAAAAAACAGGTAGTAAGATAAATTTGATCCATGTGACAGGAAAAGTTAAAACGATAGAAGTGCTTAAACAGAACAAAATAGTTCAAATAAAACATTAAGAAGATAGTAAAAGGAATAACCATGTAAGTTAAATTATATTCATTCAATCATTTATACTAAAGAATCCAGCTAAGATGAGGTCAACAGTATCTAGTTATCCTACACAGCAAGAGTCCAATCCCCTAGATTTCTCAAGCAGCAGACCTGAGGAAATACTCCAGTTGTTTGCCGGCCATTTCCATACATAGACACACACCACTTTTTCTTGGCATTAGGAGCAAAGTACTCAGCAACAAATTTTCTCCAAAAATCAATGTTGTTGTCCTGCACATAAATGATTGAACAAATTAGCAACCATTATAGCCATGCACGATAAGATAAAAATATACTCATCATGTATATAAGATCTTACTTCAGGTCTATGTTGTTGATGATACATGTAATGTGTCAGACGCCGGGCACACATCCCAGGTTCATATACAGGTTTCACAGATCTCATAGGCAAATTCTGCTGTTGAAATGGCTGTGGCATTTGGGGCCGTTGTTGAGGCATTGCCTTTAAGAGTTGTTGCTGCTGTTGTAGTTGCAAGAATCTTTGTTGCTGTAAAAGGCTAAGTTGGGCAACAGCCTGATGAGAGGAGTGCCTCGACATATTAAGGAATTGCTGTTGCTGCTGTTGTTGTTGCTGCTGCTGCTGTTGCTGTTGATGATGCAAAAACAGCGACTCTGAATGTTGTGGCTCCATTTTAACTGGTGCCATATTTCTCATTGTGGGAATTTGTTGTGGTTCCAATTTCACTGGACCAAGGTTCCTCAAGGGTTGCAATTGTTGCTGCTGCTGCTGTTGCGGCCCAAGTTGATCATTACCCACCTGTGGCTCCAACTTAACTGATCCAACACCAGCTAATCCTCGAATCGATTGATATTGTTGTTGCTGCTGCACCTGTTGGGTGTTGTGAGCAGCAGAAAATTGTTGCAATGGTTGCTGGCCAAGTTGAAAATTTTGAGGTTCGAGCTGCTGCGACTGCTGCTGATCAGGCAACTGATTACCAGAAGGGTTTGAGAACTGCTGTCCCTGAACTTGACCAGAAGAACCAGAACTCACCAAGTTCGATGGTACAAACGACAATGAAGGTGCATTAAACCCCATTCCGTTACCAACACCTGAAAGTGGATCTGACTCAGCCCCAGTATCCATACCTCCACGCTGATTATTCCCAGGGCCAGAAAGCCCTGGATTTGGACAACCATTTCCAAAAGACTGATTTAGTAGTGAAGTTACATTGGGTACATTTCCAAGCATATTCATGTTATTGTACTGTGCTCTTGGTGACATAAGTGATGGGAATGCTGCTTGAGAAGGCAAAGGGCCACCCTGACCTCCCAACATTCCTGAGTTTGAGCGCAAGAGAGAAGGAGTAACAGACTGGGCACCACCAATTGGAGCCTGGCCTGGTAGTACCATTTTTCGAGAATAACAATAATCTACAAACACTCGTGAAAACTACAACTTTATCTAAAGTGACATGAATTCAAAAAAGAAATTACACAAACAAATGAGAAATACTGGTCAAAGAGCTCAACTCAATTAGCATTTCATCCAAGCATCCAAGATTATAGGCTTCTAAGTCCTCATTGTGCACACAAAGAAAAGGGTATGTTTTGTGCCTGAGCATATGGTGTTGAGTTTTACCATAGACAAGCCACAAACTAAAAAGAACCAAAACCAAGGAACAAGCTTTGATTCTGAACATTCTAAAGTTGTACAATCTCCCCCAGGCAAGCAGTAAATGAAAGGCTCTGGCATGACTCTCTGCGTAATACAAGAACTCTTAGATCCACCATAACCAAAAAATTCCAAGTGAACAGACGATTAAAAGAAAAATCTTAACTTTCAGTACAAAATACAGCTTCTGAATCCCAACATGACCACACTATCAACATCTCGGTTCATATAAACAAATCGACTTCAATCAAATGTATAACAAAACCCAAATCACAAAAACTCAGGAACCCACAAAAGATTTATCAAAATTAAACCAAACCCACAAAATAAACTCTCTAACTCACCACCAAAAGCTCAAATTTCCAACCCCAAGAACCCCTTAACACAACTCCAAAACACAAACTTTAACCACACAAAACATAATTACTGCAAAAACAACCACCAAACAGCTAAAACAAAACTATAACAGCTCGATCGAGTCCTAAAGGGAATAAATCAACGATCCGGAAGCACAAACGACTGACAAAAAATAATGGTATTGCATTAAATGAGAAAAATACCAAAAGGTTTAAAGCTAAAGACTTTAAATAAACTTACCAAAAGTTGAGAATGAACAATAACAAATATTTAATAGTCTTCAAGAATCTCCAAAACAACATGACAACAACAACTAAAATCACGACAATCAGTTCCCTTTTACTCCTAACTCCTCCTTATTATTCTTCTTCTTCTTCTTCAGAACACAATCACCTAAACAAAACTGGTTAACTCTACTCAAAAAACTCTCTTTTGTTTTGTTTTTTCAAGTGTGCCCGGTTCTTAGCTGGTGTATAATCTAGAGAGAGAAAGCGCTAGAGTGAGAAAGAAAAAAGAGAGAGGGGGATGAAGGGAATGTGTTATGTGTCTGTCCTTGCGGACGTCAAAATTGTATTCGATCTGATTGAATTTTCTTCATTCTTTCTTTTGTTCACCTTTTTTCTCTTCTTCTTTCTCTCTCTCCCCTCAAACGAAGTCAAATGCTATTCTTTCTCTTTGTTCCCTTGTGTTGTTTGTGCTGCCTGTATTTCCATGTCATCTTATGTATGTCTGTCATATCATGTATGTATAAATATCTTATTGTCATCATCCATCATGCATTAATAATATGATTTTGGCGTGGGGTAGAAAAGCTTTGCGTGTATTTTATTCATACAAATTTATGGTGTGATATCAAGCCATAAAAGAAAGGGCAATGTTATGTACATACATTTTTTATATTTGAGTTAATTATATTTTCCCTCTCATGGTTTGGCTAAAAAAAATATTATTAGGCATAAATCATACTTTTTCACTTAAAATCAACCTTTATTTAAAAAAAAAAAGCATTATAAGGATAATATAGTAATTTTATCATTCAAAATTTTGAAAAAAATTAAAAATAATGACCCCTTAATAGATTTCACATTCATGTTTTAAATATGATAATTTGACTCTTTTACAAATTAAAAAACCTAAAATTCAATCCTTATAATTTTGGAAACTTTACTTGTCATTTTAAATAACCATAACATGTCAACGATTGATAGCGATCTATGATGACCACATATAGTGACCTCATTAATAGCAAAAATATTTTGTTAACACTTTCCAAAATCGACAAAATAGTTGAAATGGGTTGTTAGCACGTACTCCTTATCTCTTACAACCCATTGGTTATTAATTCTAGTATTAATAAAGTCACGTGCAAAAAAGAAGGCGATAGAGAAGTGAGAGATGGTAGGAGAAGGAGACAATGATGGTGTCGTGCCAATTGAGTGTTCGATAATGGAAGAAGGAAAAAAATGCAAGGGTAATTAAGTTTGTGTTAGAGAGGTGAGACCGTAAAAGGTAAAAGAGTGGTGGCAATCACGGTGGTGGGAAGAATAAATGTGATGGTGTAAATTTGATATATGAAAGGGTGATACGAGGATAATATAGTCATTTAACTTTATAACACCATGTTAGAATTTGTTCTATTATCAAAGTTGATTTTGGATAATGAGTAAGATTTGTCTCATCAAAAGATAACAAACGCTTTTTTATATCAAACATTGATTTTCAGTTAGATATTGGCACATCTTAAAATTAATACTACGTGTATAAACAAATTGTACATACTTTTGTACGCAATCTAATGTATTTCATCAGATAATCATAAATTGCTAATTTTGTATAAAAAAATTTGTATAATTTATTTATACGTATAATTTTTTTCAAATACTAGGCAATTACTTTATTAATGATTTGGAGGGAAAAGGACTATTTCCCACCCAACTTTTGATGCGTTTTCAAAGTGTCACCCACGACAGATGAAAATCCACTTTTCCCATCTATGAGCAAACTGTTATCCAATTTTTCAGTTAGGAACAGGGGCAAAATAGTTATTTTACTTAAAACTTTAAAATTTTACCATTTCCCCCCTCCAGGTTTTAAAAATTAATAACTAACCCATCCTCAAAGTTTGAAAAGTTTAGATTTCACCTCTAGGATTTGCTTCCTTCTCTGGCCACCACCGATGGCCTACTCCTTCGACCGATCTCCCATCTCTAACTACAAAGGACGACGAAGGATGACCTTTCGTAGCCTAGATCTGAACGATGAAGCGTTGTCCAGATCTGAAAGAACAGACGAAGGACGACGCTTCATCGTCCTTCGTCGTCGCGTCGTCCAGACGCGACGAGCGACAAAGGACAGCAAAGCGTCGTCCTTCGTCGTCTGGGTGGAGCGACGAAGAAACAGAGACCTCTTCGTCACACGGCGGTGCGACGAAGAGATCTTTGTCTCTTTGTCGCATTGTGCGATGAAGAGATCTCCGTCTCTTCGTCGCACCGTGCGACGAGGAGATGAAGATCTATTCATCGCACCATCGTCGTCGCACCAGGAAAAGGAGGAGGCCAGTGACGACGTCGGGAGATGACAAATGGGGGTGAAACTGCTAGTTTTGAAAGTTACGGGGGGCAACTACATTTTGAAAAATATGGAAACCCTAGGTTTTGGGGTGAAAATGTTAGTTTTCAAAGTTTAAAAACTTTAAGTAAGGTGAAATGTTAGTTTCTAAAACCTAAAGGGGTGAATGGTAAAACCCTGGGACCAATTTGGTAGATTAAATTGAAAGGTATTTTTGTCATTTCATATTTTATCCCTATGCAAATAGATATCATCCATATTAACGGCTCATGGGTGGAAAAAGTGGATTTTCATCTGTTGTGGGTGACACTTTAAAAACGCATCAAAAGTTGGGTGGGAAATAGTCCTTTTCGCTTATTTGGAAATTAAGTTATAATCTATGCCTTAAAGTGACGACACCCCAAATGATCATGTTGAAAATAAATTAATGATCAAATGTGTTTTCATATTTCAAAATTTAGCATGTACATATTAACACTTATTTTAATGACTCATATCATATCATTTCATAATGTAAAATCGAACGTTCAATCACTCATTATTTGTTTGGGCGTATCCATCATGGCCGTTGAAGGGTCACTTCCTGTTTTTTCCAGTTTTTGGCTTTTTGTTTTTTATTTCTACTTAAGCTTCAAGAATCAAAATTATACCATTTCCATAATTATATAAGAAACAATATTATAGATATTTATTTTTTTATATAAAATATATTACTATATAATTGAATATTATTTTTTATAAATTTAAAATCACTTAATTATTTAATAATACATATTAATATGTATCTATTTATATATATAAAATAGATACACATAATTTTATTATTATATAATTAAAAACATTAATTATCTGATTCAAACCCTGATGACAAATCATTTTAAATTGTATTGAACTTGTTGACAATAAGGTTAGCACCAACGAGAAATATACTAAATAAATATGGAATCTAATGTAAAATAATAAAAAAAACAATAAGATTTTAAATATGATTTTGTTGATAAATTAAGAATATATATTATAGAGATGTTATTTTTTAAATACCTTAAGATATGACAGAATTATAGTGTTAGAAGTTGCAAGTGTTTGTAACACCCGCATGTACGTTCTAAAAATATTTTGGTAATTTTTTATTATTTAAGATAAGTTAATTTTATTAAAAACGGAAAAAAGTGGATGAATGGTCTTCCGCTTTGGATGAACACTAGTTCTATAACATGAATATCATTCACCAAAGTGGATTGTTTACTGGGGCAATAAAACTACGTGTATCTATGGGCATATATTTTATGTGTGTCATCATATAATTAGATAATTTTAAATTAAAGATAAAATAATACTCAATTACGTGATGACACATAGAAATATATACTTACTTATATACCTAAAATAAATATGCATAATATTACTCATTTACTAGGAAAAGTGATTGAAATGCTCATTCTAGATGGTTTTTATATACTTTTAATTTATATCAACCAGAGAGATGACACCATGGGGAGTTACATTATGGGGCATTCTTATGATAAAATTACTTTTGTAACTTTGAGCAATCATTCATCAACCTTGAAGGATATTAATGTTATGGTTTGGATGTTCATCCAAAGCAAATGACTATCATCATATGTTTTCTTAAAAATAAAATTAAATAAACTGAAATAGTAGAAAATGATCAGAATGTCCTCAAGATGAACTTGTGGGTGTTACATATAGTTGTAAGTTTGAATTTAAATATATGATTTTAAAGTAAACTAACACTTTATCTTCAGACACGAATTCTCCTAAGAGTATATACTTTTGGATAGAGAGTTTCATTTTATGCTAGTATAGATTGGGGTTCTCTGTATAACTGATAAATAAAATGTGATATTATACAATTTGATGAGTTTTGTTATTATCATATAATTTTGATATGTTTAAATAATAATTAAATTTAAAATGTACTATCTTATGAGAAATTTAATGTTACAATTTTTAAAATAAGAAAAAAAAATATTCTTCATTGCCAACCGTTTGATTATCATCAAAATTGAATTACCAACTTAAGCTTTAAGTTAAGACAACCATTGATCTCCAATTTAGAGGTCATGTGTGAAACGTTAGCCACGTGTCAACGAGTTGATTTGAAAGTGTAAGCAGATTACACACACAGAAATCCCCTCCACTAAATGACATATAACCAAAAACAGAAAGTAGACCCAAGAAAGATGCTATTTAAAAGTGGAATAAAACCTCCTACTCAAAAATAAATTATTAATAAATAATTAAAAAAATTATATATAAAAAAATATAGATTTATAAGTTTATTTTATTTAATATAGTTAATAATAATTTAATATAAAAGTTTAATTTAAATAAGATTTTTTATTATAAAAAAATTATACCAACTCATCTGTATAAACCGATATGATAGTTTATAATTGACTGGTGTTATTATTTATTTTTTTATTTTAAATTTATTTAATTAAATATTATCATATAATTTGTATTATATAAATAAGTAATAATATGTGTATATAATACACACTTTAAAAATAATATTTAAAAATTTCTTAATTATTTTATCATATAAATTAAATATATATTTATTATAAATATACGTAATTTTATTGGCCACACAGGCTCTAGAGATAAACAAAATTCACTATCCTTGTGCATAAGCAATTGCCGAAGAACACGTCTTAAAATTTTGGAATGACGATAATGGCCTCATGTGCACATACAGACACTAAATCCACTGTATATTAGCTGCTATCAACTGAATCATTTCCAATCATGATATCGCCCACATATCTCCATATCTCAACTCACTATGCGAAATTACATATATACCCCTAAACAGAGTCAGCCAAGTAGATGAATAAATTATTGTGTTAACGTTTACGACATGGCTTCAACTTTTGGCAAATTACCCTTGGAGCATTTAGGTTTCAAGAAAATAAGGAATTACCCCTATAATTCTTTAATTGATAATAATAAATGGGGCTTCTCTACCAAGAATTGGAAGATGGTATGATATACATATATACTTTGTATAACATTATATACGTAAATAATATGTATAAATTTATATATAAACGATAATATATCATAATATAATTAAATATTATTTTATTTTTAATTCAAAATTATCTAATTATATTATAATGATATACGATCGTATGTTTTTTTTTTCAAGAGAGTTTTTAATTTTTTTTTCATGACCAGGAAATTTTTTGGTTAAAGTTACAAAAAAATTTTAGTATACATGATCTAACTCTTTTGTTTGTTTGCAATTCAAGGGTGAAAATAAAATTATCTAAACTTTAGAGGAGCTTATAAAAAATATATAAATAGATAATAAAATTATATATATTTATTTTGATTATATAAATATATATATTTAATAATATATATAAACATATACTTTTATATATATATTCAAAATAAATTGATCAGAAATAAAAGGAATTGGGTGCACAATAAAGTCCTACAGATCATGCGCAGAAACCGACTCAATTATAACTATAAGGTCGGCCACTGTTAATAAACAAAGAGAGAAGCCATCATTAATTTCTTATTTTACTTTTAATATATACTTTTTATTTTTGGCTCCAGATATTATAATATAAATTCAAGACTTCAGTCTGACCCAGACTAATATACAGTCAACCAAGACTTAAAACAAGTCAACGTTTCGTTGACTTTGAATATGATAGAATTTTTCTGAGTTTGAACATACACTAACTTTTGTTCGCCAAAACGGTGACGTTTGAAACGATTTTTAAAGTTGGAAATTGTGGCAAGGTTTTGCGAAGTACGGCAAAGTGGCGGGTGGAGAGTGTCAAGGTTTTATTTGGGAGAGCAAGAACATTCTTAGACACAGTATCTGTGATAACGAGAAATCAAGAGCCGCACCCAGTCCCAAATCACCATGCATCTAACGGCTTCTGGACCATCTGATTAATAACCATTTTTTAATGCCACGTGGAGCGTTCTATTGCACTGATCTCTCCTTTTCACCGTATTGCATAATCCTAATAGGCCAAAAGAGTCATTCCCACTCAAATTTTATTGTAAACCTAAACTCATATTTATTCAATTTTAAAATTTTAAATATTTATTTATCTATTAAAATTTATTATAATTATAAGGATAAAGTTATCAATTAAAATTTTTATTTAAATTCATATTTTAAATTACTCTCAAATTTTAGAATTTTTATTTTTATCTCATAACCTCATATTTTTCATATTTAAAAACTAACTTTGTTTATCTCCCAACTCTAAGGTTGTAAAACTCTCATCTTTTTGTCATAAACAACCACCCCTAGAGTTTTAAAAAATGTTGTTTAACCCCTATTCAACTTCAGTTTCTAGATTTTCGTCTTTAGTGACCAACCGTTATCACCAGAAGTCAACTCTCTCCCTCCCACCTTTCTATTTGACTGATCTTCCCCCTTTAGCAGTCTTCGTCTAAAACAAAGACAAATTCATCTGAGAGTCTTCGTCATCATCGTCTAAGACAAAAAATATTTCATCTTTATCGAAAGGAAGATAATCGGAGAGGGAAGAGAGAGCGGCAACAAGGCAGGAGGGAGAGACTGACGGCTAATGGCGATGAATTATCACTGGAGAAAAGGAGAAAGGAAGATTGGGATGTAATTGAAATTTTTTAAAAATCTGGGGGGCAACTATATAAATGAAAATGACTTCATCTTTGTCAAAGGCAAAGACAACTAGAGAGAGAAAGAAGAGCAATCAACAAGGTGGGATGGAGAGACTGATTGCCAGAGAGAAGGAGAAAGGAAGACTAGGGTGTAACTGAAATTTTTTGAAAATCTGGGAGGGTGACATATATGACAAAAGGATAGAGTTTTGCAACCCTAGGCTTAGAGGGGGCGGGGAAATTAATTTTTAAATCTGAAAAATATGAGTTTATAGAGTAAAAATAAAAATTTAAAAACTTAGGGATAATCCTAAAATATAAGTTTAAATAAAATTTCTAAATAACAATTTTACTCATAACAGTAACAATGAAATTTAACATACGGGTGGCTATTTAAATTTTTGATAATTAACGGATAGAAAGTTAGGTTTGCATCAAACCTTGGGTGAGAAATAGTCATTTGACCATCTTAATATTATATTGATATTAGGGTAGCAAGATTAGGATTAGACTTAAACTGAATAGGTTTAAATTCGTTTTATTTGAATTTGAGTAAAAAAATTTAACTTATTTTTTAAATCAAATTGAACTTGAGCTAATAAATGTTCAGTTCGAATTCATAGTTCAGTTTGGTTTAGTTAGAATCAGTAATTTTGTATATTGTTTGAATAAAAATTTATTTAATTAATGAATCATGAATTCAAACTGAACCAAGGCATAAATGCAAATCATTTATTTGAGTTATAAATTCCAGCTAAACTTGATTTGAACTAAATCGAATTATTTTTTTTTAAAGCTAAAAGTTACTTTTAATTTTAGCTCAATAAACTTAAATCAAATTGAAATAAGATTATTTTTTATTCAAATCAAAAGAAGTTCAGGCTCAACCTAAACCATATCCATCTCTCAGCAAGATAGATTTGCCAATACTTGAGTTGGTGATGCTTCCCACATAAGAAATTATTATTAAATGGGTGATACATTTATAATATATGTTATTTTTAAAATAAATTGGGTGGTGAGTTACATTCATGTTGAATAATTATTTAACTATTAATTAAATTAATTTCAATTAATTAATCATGTCTTTATCAAGTTAATGCTCTTTCCATTCCAACACAATTAGTAATATATAATACAAATGCAATATGGGTATAATTAAAGATTAATCTCAATTTAGTTACAATATGTTGGATTCATATTTTTTTAAAACATTATATCAATCACTGTCCCTTACTACTTGTAGTAAGAATGTAGAATTAATTGTTATCAATCATGTTTAAAATGTGATAAAATTATGCTTTAAAAATAGACATTAGGATAAATGCATTGAATTAATTAAAAATAATTTAAATAGAAGGAAATCAATGTTAAGAGAACCACACTATATATTGAAAGGTTTTGTAGGGATGTTGTTATTATTTATTTCGATAAAATTATATACTTAAATAATAATATGTCATTATATAATTAGATATTATTTTATCTTTATTTTTTAATTATTCAATCACATAACAATATATCGTTGTTTGCGTTTAAAATTATACATAAAAATTGTGTACATAACACTAATCTATTTATATTTACATATATAAAAACAATATATTATTTTTAAATCTAAAAGGGTTCGGATAAAACAATAACTTATATAATTTATAAGGATTTCAATTATTATCGATATTATCTTTCAACAATTCTATAATTTATTTCTAACAAATTTTAATAAAGTAATATTACTTTAAGTATTTCCGAATTCGAATTACTTTCATGTAACTTAAATATTATTCAATTTAAATTTGAATTGTATTAAAAATATCTAAAATAAATTTCTTTGTTCAAAGAACTCAATTTTAACTAACTTTTTTTTTTGTTTCGTATCGTACCAGATCAATAAGTTAGGTTAAAAATTGTTTGGTATAATAACATGAATATAATCTCATGTTAACAATTGGTATAGCAATTATAAACACATAATAAGGTTAAAATAGTAACTTCAAACACTTTCCAAAATTAACCTATGTGACGCCATGTAGAGATGGACCGGAAGAAATCCTAACCTGAATGAATTAAAAATACAACATCCTGCACTTAAAAATTGAAATTACATTATCACATCAATATATATATATATACATATATATATGCCGTGTACATGCAAATGCGCATAGATGTATATACATACATGTAATTGAATATGATATGATGAGTTGAAATGATAAATGACATGAAATGACATGACATGATATGTTTTTGATGTATCATGTGTGTGATACACATAGAGTCACGTGCTACTTGGAATTAACGGAAAGAACACCGTTGGGTTGTTCAGATAAAACGGCATAACGGCCGTTTCGAAGCTTGATATCAGCTTGCGCAGCAGCTGACAGTTGGACACTGACCTCAAGTGCTTCAAAAGAAGATTCTCTCTCTTAAAATAATTTTTTTTGAGGTCCAATCAACTGCGTCACATCTCTTTTAATAACATTGCAACTTTCCTGTGAAAGCGTGCGATTTCATTACTTTTGTTTGACTTGATATCCATAGGCTATAAAAATGAGTGTAGATTGAGAGAAATACATGGGAAAATCGCTGGATTAGTTAATTGTGTGGCTCGCGATGCAGGATAGATAAAGAGTTATATTTTAATAGTGATTAGTGTGGTGTGTTAAGATGTAAAGTGGTGTAGATTAGTATGATGCGACGACGATTAGATGTTAATGAACGGTGGATGATAGCTGGGCTTGAGAAGAGAACAGTGAGGATTTGGAGGTCCAAAAGAAGACAAGCCAGACCCAAATAAATAAAGGAAACAGGTCACCTAGTCATGGTGAAGTTACCAATAAAGAAGATTTAATGTATAAGAAAGTCAGAGTCCAAATTTCTTCGATGATATTTCAAAATTAAACTCTTGACTTACCTGATGTAATGGTATTTTTGATAATTTTACGAAGAATTTCAAAGTTATTTCACTAAAATTCTTTACATTTATCTTTACAGACATAGTTTCATTTTCAACATTTTATTTTTTCTTTTACGCTATACTAAGATTATTTTCGAACATTTGTTTTTCTTTTTCGAAAAGGGTAACCTGCCTTCTTTAATATCATTTCTTCTAAGTCTAGAGTTTTGATAAGTAATTCATTTTCTTTCTTTAATGATTTGTCATTTTTTTTCAATGGTTCATTTTCTTTGGTCAAGTTTGAAAATTTCCTTTCAAGAGTTGCATATTTAGTCATATAAAGACTAAGTTCTTTGTTTATTTCTTTAAGTGCATCACACAGCTATCATAGGTGGGACTTTCATCTTTCTCATCATTTATATTATTTAAATAATTAAAAGTATAAGACAAGCTAGATATAGTTACCTTGTCGTTTGTACTTAGCATGAAACACATGTTGGTTACTTAATTTTCCTTATCATCGAACTCACTCTCATTGCTATTATTTTATATAGTCTTCATTGTTTTCTTCTTGAATATTCCATTTTGAGAAATAGGTAATCATATATGATGTGTCTCAATTTCTCGTATTAATAACACACCACTTGTCACATTCTTTGCCTCTTTTATATTTCAATTCTAGTAGCTTCTTTGTTCATGAAGATTTCATTTCTTTTTGACTTTCTATGTTGTAAAAACTTTCTAATATTTCTAGTCAATAAAACAGTATCTTCATTTTCATTATTTGAAATCTCTTCTTATTTTTTAAAGAATTCTTCGTTCTTTTTAATAGATGATTTGAAGGTGATGCTCTTTTTTTTTTCTTACTTTAATTTTCCATTTCAATTCTAATAATTTCTTTGTTGATGAAGATCTTATTTCTTTTTGACTGTCTATTTCCTAATAACTTTCCAATATTTCTAGTCAATAAGCTAATATCCTCATTTTCATCATTTGAAATTTCCTTATTTTCATCATTTCAAATATCTCTTTTTCTTTAAGAATTCTTCATTCTCTCTAATAGATGATTTGAAGGCGATGTTCTTTTTATCTTTTTACTTTAATTTTTCATTATTTCATGGTAAGCTCAAATGTCGTAAGTGTTCTTTAAGTGGTAGGGTCTTGACAACTTTTGCCTCTTCAATTACCATCACTTTGGGATTCAAAAAATAAGGCAAACACTTAAGAAGTTCTTTGACATTTTCTTAATTTATGTAAACCTTACAAGAAAATTTTAATTGATTAACCATTGCAATAAATCTACCAAAATGTCACTAATAGTTTCACCTTTTTTTTTTTTTTCCATTTTGAATAATTTATATAAGTAGGTCGTAGGCTAATTTTCGTGTTTCTACTTGTGAGGTTTCCTCATTTGACACCATCAATAGTTCCTAATTTTTTTTTTTTGAAGTTGCAAGCTTGCATTGTATTCATAAAGGGAATAATACAAGACATTTATGACCCAAGCATTAATAACAATGTTACTTTCATCTTGAGGGGTTAATTGTTCCACAGTTTTAGGCACTTGTCTCGCATCAACTTCATTCGTAGCCACAAGAGGGTTCTTCCTTCACTACATCCCATAACTCATACTTTATAGGAAGGTTGGCATATAATTCTTCCAATAAGAATATCCAATGACCATTACTCTGGCCAGTTAAGTTTAAAAAATGACCATATGAGTGATGTTAAGTGATATATTTTTTTACTAAATAATGTAAAATTTGATCTTTTGGGGCTTTAATTGGTACTACTTATTTGAGTAAAGTTTATATAAGAAATGCTTACTAGAGCATAGTTTATAAAAATTTAATTTTTATGCAAAAAAAAAATTGTTTAGTTTGAAAAATGTGAAAGTTCTGTCTAGTATTTATTTATCACTTCTAGATCAATATATCAAGTTAAATTTATAAAATATTATTAGCTAATAAATAAACTTGCAATGACAGACCTTACATAAGGTAATGTTGTACAAGTAGAGATGACAATTCAAACATTCAAATCAAGTCTTTAGCCTGTCTTAACTCAAATGAAGAGAGGATTTCCTGATAAGAATAAGGATAGGTACGATGATAAATATATTTTATACCCTATTCAGTTTGTCTCTTTCTTTACATATCTTTTAAACCTTTACATATTGAATTACCTTTGAAAGTTTTGAATTATTATAAATATATTTTTATTTTTAATAAATATTTTATTATATTTTTAGTAGGAATGGGGATGAGAGGGGAGGAGAATTTTTCCAACAATGACAGGAGGAAAATGGTAGAAAAATTTTTCCTATAGAAAGAGGATGAGAAGTCTTGTTATCCCCATATCAAGACAGGATGAGGATAGAAAAGTTTTTCTTGCAGGGACGGAGACGGGATTAAGGAATGCGTTCCTTATGGATCTCTGGTAACTATGCGTGTGGGTATATCTAATATAGAGACAATATAGCCTTGTGTGGAGTTACACTTTGAATCAGAAGCAGACAGCGTGGAGCGAATAGATGTTACTGATTGGCACTGCTACTGCACAAACCTCTCATCCTCTCTAGAAATTCTGAAAGAAACGCCTCCTTTATTGGCTGTAAAGACGACGGTTATACATTCAACAATCGATGCTTCTGCCATCTGATTGTCTTTTCTTGTCTTTTTCCACCATGGTTGCCACGTTTTTGCATCCTCACCACCTAACCATGAAATTTCACGTTCTCTTTTATTTTTATATAAACAAAACCATTCAGTTTGAAACGAGAACGAATGGAAAAAGAGAAGCCTGCTGCGTCTTCTGAAACAAAACTAGAGAGGAAATCATCCATCGACACTGAACCCAAGACATTGTTTGAGAAGGAGTTGGACTCCGCAAGGGTCTGCAGAATTATATATACAAATATTATTGCTTCATTGCTTTTGCATTTTGGATTAAAATTTATGTTAAATACAGGAAGCAGCTCTGAAAGTGATTAATAGTAACACGCCAGAGGAAGCATTGAAGATATTTCTGGAGGTATCAAATTTAATTCATCTAAATTTAATCTTTCGTTGTATAATGTTTGAAGGATATAATTTTGATGGTTTAGGGTCTGCAACCCATCCATGGAGCAGTGAAGCGAGCTTGGGAGTTCAAGGATAGCGACTTTCAGGAAGATTGAATGGTTTGAGGAGTCCAATTCTGCAAGTTGAAGATCAAAGAGACTCCAGTATATCTATTGGGTCTTATTCGGTGGTTTGAGTGACAAAGTAAAAGATTCCAAATTTAAGATCAAAGTTTCAAATATCTTTTAATAATATTTTAAGGTCAAATTCTTAGCTTATCAAAATTGTAAATTATTTATAATTTAAATATACAAAAAGCTTATTAAATTTCCCCCGTATCATTGAAGTGAGAGTAACTTTTGTTATTTTGTCAAAATTAATAGTTAATTGAATCGAGATTTAAAAAATTATTTTTGCTCATTTTATTTTATTAATGATGTTCTTTCTTATCAATGACCAACTATTATCAAATTTGCATATTAATTATTATTGAGTGATATTACGTGTACAAATAATATATATAATTTTATACACAAATACTAACATGCCATTATGTGATTATGTATTTTTAAATTAGAGATAAAATAATAACTATTTATATAATGATACATCATTATTTATACATATAATTTTATTTTTAGAGCAATGCTATGTGTACCTATTTTTGGTACATAATTCATATACACAGTTATGTGTCATCATATAATTAGATGATTTTAAAACATGTATCATAATATGATAAAAAAATATTCACTCATATGATAATACTTCATCTGTGTATATAAATTATGTATCAAAAATAAATATACATAGTTTTATTGTTATTTTTATTATAAAGTTTGGTAACAAAAACGTTTGACAAATTGAACATAAAATTTTGTTTATAATATTGATTGAAGATTTTGTTGTCATAAATACTAGAAAGAAATTACATTATCTTTTCAAAAAAATTATCATATGAACATTCTGTTGTCGCATATTAAATATTTTTTTCCTACTATATTCAGATAAATTTATCACAGTAATTTGATATTTTCTGAATGTATGATTTTATCACAATAGAATAGTATTATGTCTATAAATAATATATATAATTTTATAAATAAATAATAATATATTATTATACCATTATATATTTTTAAATTAAAAATAAAATAATATTTAATTATATAATAATATATTATTATTTATATATAAAATTATATGTATTATTTATGTACAACAATTTTAACATAAATAAAATTCATAATAGTGATTGACTATTGAGTTGTAGATTTCATAAAGAAAATTTTGTCAAGCAAATATTTCTTGTTCCATTATCTCTAGAAAAATACCATATTGATCAAAACTTTTATTATTATTTTTTTATATAAAAAATTTATAATGAATATTTCAGTCATATCATTTAGAACGAAAATATCACAATAATCAAACATTATCGTATCCTATTGCTAAGATATTTTCAAGACAGATATTTTTGTTGCACATTAAAAAAAAAATTTGGTCACACAATTATTGTCTTCATTATGAAATGACAAATTAAATTAATAATAAAATTATATGTAAAATTTTATATATAAATAATAATGTATCATTATATGATTAAATATTATTTTATATTTAATTGTTAAATATCTAATTATATAATGATACCTTATTATTTATACAAAAATTATATATATAACACTATTCTTAAATTAAGTATCATACTCCATTGGATCATCATAACAATGGTTGAGGAATAATATTTTTTTCTCTACAACACTTTTGTTTTGTGAATCAATTTCTACAATCACTTACATGAGAAGATTATTCAAAAGAAGTAGCATGCATAAGATTTGACATAGTTACCTATTCTCAATATTGTATAGCTCATAACCTATTAACCAGTAACAAACCTAGATCAGCTGATAGTAGATTACCACTTGAGATACGCTATTTAGAGTTTTACGCAAGAGTAACCATGATAACAATAATTAAAATTTGAAAATACTTAAGTCAGTTTGCTATAGGTATGTGAAAAGATGAATTGAAAAAGGTAAAAGAATTAAATATAACACATGAGTTTTTATATGGTTTGGCCTTATGATCGGAGTGCCTTTGTCAATTATATTCTCACTAGTTTAAGTATAGTCCAAGAATGATATAAAATTATATGTGTTGTCTCTCTCCCCTCTCCTCTCTTCTTTCTCCTTATATACAAGTTTTTGGAGGGAAATGTACCTTTTAAACTCCCTTAATTTAGGGTCTTGACCCATGATTTTAAGTTAAATGGAAAAAAGTAATGTTTGCATCAACGATATCTTTATTTATGAGAAAGTAAACATCTTATGAAAATTTTGTGCCATAGAATTTGTTTGCAAAAGATCATTCTTTAATATAAATTGTAGATTTGGTGTTATCAAGTCACTAGTCGCTTATCATGATATTTGAATCTCAAATCCATTGTGAGCTTTAGGTTGAAAAATTATTTAGTTGTTATTCGTTAGTCATTGTGTCTGGTTTTACTTTGAGGGTTGACTTTAGAGTGCTCAATTTGATTGCATAACATTTGCCTCTAAATGGAGTGTGAGAAAGATTTTAAGAACTTTGAGAATCTTTTGCTACATAGAGATATTGTTATATCTTTTTGGATTACATAAGTTGGTGTTATCACAATTTTTTACAATGTATCCATATTATCGCTACACTATTTTTATGGAGTACGATTGAATATGCACTATTTACATCATAGAATTATTAGTATAAGTTCACGAGTAGATTGAACGATCATAATGAATGTTTTTTTTTTTTACTATAAAAGAACTAAATGTGCAAATTTTCACAAGGTTTTTCTCTCTTTTTTAATGCTTCAAAAGTTATCTTTAACCGATTTTTTTTTTTGAGTTTTATGAGGAGTCTAAAGGTTTTATGGAATAAGAAGATATAAAAGATATAAAGCGTGGTTACCATGATAATTTATCGTATTTTTTGCCAAGTGGCTCATGTCTATATGATGTCATATTTGTTGTTATTATGCACCTCCTCTTGTATGATGATGTAAAATTTGCCATGATGACTTTCCATACATGAGTATGTCATCATTTCTCTATAAACCTTCATAGTCATGAGATTGGTTTTTACGTTGATTCATGTCTTAATTCTAGGTTCAACTTCTTCTCGATGGGAAACACAAGAAAGTTGCTTGCCTCATCAAGTCTGAAGCTAGATTGAAAAAGTCACTTAAGATAGACATCCAATAACCTGCCACACGCTCCATAACTAATTGAGCCTAACCCAACAACTTTGTCAATTGATTTGAGCAAAAAATTCATTAAGAAGCCACCCTAAAACCATTGTGATTTATGAAAATAAACAAAGCAAGAACCACTAAAAGTTGCCAAGAATAGCAAGCAAGAAACCCAAAAGTGTGATAATGTGGATATCGGTTGAATACAAACTTACAAAGCTGAGGTGATTGGGAGATGTGGGGAGGGTGCACGGAGAGTATGATGGAGAAATTGTAATGGCAAGAGGCTTGGGGTTCTCAATGTTTAGTAATTTTAAAAAGCCCTTCTTCGTACAAAATGATTTTTCCCATCTTTTATATAATAATTTTCATTAATAAAAAAAATAAAGGATAAATAAATAAACTTTATAAACTTAAAAATGGAAAATTGCCTTTTCATTTGGGTGAAAATAGTGATTCGACCATTACAGTATCATCTAAAATTCTAGATATTATATATTTCAATAAAACTATGTATATCTATTTTGAATATATAAATATGTATACATTAATATATGTTATCACGTGATTGAGTGATTTTAAATTAAAATTAAAAGTAATATTCAATTATATAGTGACACACAAATATATATTTATTTGTATACTTAAAATAGCTACATATTATATTACTTTATATATTTTCTTTGTTAAACTATAATTTTGCCGAAATTAATAAGTTAGATATTTCAATCTAAAAAAAAAATTTCCGGTTAATGCCCTCTTTTCATCTTACAAAACATTTTATATATTTCAAACAAAAGAATAAACATAAAACATATATTTGCTTGTTCGAAAATTGAAAGCATAATTTATAGTGCTTCCATCCACGAGCATTATAATATAGCCACAGATTTTAAATAAAAAAGAAAAAGGCAACTCAAAGGCACCTTTAGTTTGACGAGAAAGTAAAGGGGCATCGGCATCATATTAATGATCAGAGGAAGCAACCACGAGCACTTGTTTCATTGGGCTCTCGGTCCATTTTTGAAAATGGTCCTAGTTTTGCCAGAAAATTATAAAATTCTTCTGCCATCGCCAGGCCAGTATTAGCGTGCTTCATAATCATTAGGGGGAATTTTGATTTAAGTAATATTTTATTACTAAAATATAAAGATTATCTTGAAGATAAATTACTTAAAATATTATTGAGTATAAATGATTACTATGTTTGATAAAATTTGATAGGTATAAATAATTATTGTGTTTAGTTAAAGATAATAAAAGATTACTAGTAAATTATTTTACTTAAATACCCTTTAATATAATTATTTTTAAATATTTTTTTATATTATTTGTCATATTAATTAAAAATAAATTTATTTTTGTCTCAAAAAATTAATAAATAATAATATAATTATAATAAAATCAAGATTACCTCGATAATATTTAAATATTTAAGGTGAAAGTGATAATCAGATTATCACTTATATTATCTGTCATGTCAGCATTGGTAATAGAAGATTACTGTAATATTTTATTACTGACAAACCAAACAAAAAAATAAAAGATTGATTACCAAGGTAATCTTAAAAAAATCAAAATCAAACACCCCTTACGGTTAAAAGAGGGTTTGGTCTACCCTATATAAAGGTTATTTCGGTAATTTAATTTTTATTATTATGAATATTTTGTTTAATTTATTAATAATAAAATATTTTAATAATATTTTATTATTAATGATAATGTGACAAGTAATATAGAAAGTAATCTTATTACTATCTCTACCTTAAGTATTTAAATATGAACATTATTATACGTATTTATTTTGAGTATATAAATATATATTTACACATGTCATCATATGATTGAGTATTGTTTTATCATTAATTCAAAATCACTCAATCATATGATGACATATGTAAGTGTGTGCATATTTACGTACCCAAAATAAATATACATAATTTTATTGTTTAAATATTATCAAGATAATTTTGATTTTATTACTATTATATTTTTACTTATTAATTTATTTATATAGAAATACTGTTATTTTCAATTAACATAACTAATAACATGAAATATATTTTATAATAATTATATTAAAAAGTATTTAGATAAAATAATATATTAGTATTATTTTATTATTTTAATCAAATATAATAATTATTTATACGTATACATTTTTATCAAATTTTATTAAACATATTAACAATTTATTCTAGACAATCTTTTAATTAATTAAATTTTAAAATAATTTTTTATTAATATATCAAATTTTATTAAATATATTAATAAAATATCATCCAAACTAAATACATTATAAATGTATTTCAATTTAGGGCCAAGCCTTGGGTGGGAAAATGTTCATTACTCTAATATATGCGACATTACATGACCATTGAGGTACTAACTAAAATTGACCCATGGCAGCTAGAGCACTTAATGTTACGTCTTTTTCAACAAATCGCAAGATCATCTATTATTGAACATATTTATATATATTTCTAATAGGTTGAAAGACTTGTCTCTCTAACCTTGAAAATTTAAGTACTTACTCATGAACTAATTTTTGTAAAATTTTTTAATTAAAATTAAGGGTAAAATTATCATTTAACACAAAATACAAAAAATTAAAGTTTTATTATAGTTTTACCCTCAATTTGAAAATCAACAATTTACCCTCTATCTAAAGTTTGAAAAATGACAAATTTTTCTAGGGTTTTCTCTCTTTTTATCCGACAACCGATTTCTTCCCAATTGTCAACTGACCTTCCCTACTTCTTCTCTCTCAATGTTGCCTCCTTCTTCTCTCATTCATTGGAGATAAAGATCGTTGTTTCCATCTTAGATAAAAATAGAACATCTTGAACATTTTCATGTCAGACGAAGACGAAGAGTCTTTTTATGAGACAGAGACGACAGTGTTTGTTTTTGACGAAGGAGAGAATTAAGAGGCTATGCCAAGGGAAAGGAAGGAGAGAAGGTCAGTCGACGATCAAGAAAAAATTGGTCATCGGAGAAAAGAGAAAACTTTATGGGGAAAATTGCTACTTTTCAAATTTTAGGAATGGGGTAAGTTGTTATATTTTCAAATTGAGAAAGAAAATATAATAAAACTTTAGTTTTAAATTTTTTGTTAAATAATAGTTTTATTTTTAATTTTAATTGAGAATTTTAATAGAATTTAACTCATAAGTGGGTATTTGAGTTTTTAAAAGTTGAAGGGTGAGATTTTTTTTGACCTTTCCCATACGTTTGATCCACATCACTGTCGTAACTTATTCAATTTCAATATGCTACTTGTAAGATTATTATTCCAAACAAAAATATACATATAAACAAGTTATACAAACTTATTTATACAAATCGAGGTAACAATTTATGATTGGATAACATCATTATTTATTTTTTCTCTTATTTTAAAATCATCCGATCAGATACTACTATTTCAACTTGTACATATGTAAGCACAGAACCAAATGATTCATTTACCCACATGCATATTGCCTTTGTTCATTCATATTCTCAATTCATTCATCTAATTCGGCGTTCCAATTTCTGGCATCATTCAAAATTACACAAACGGAGAACATACAAGAAATGAAATTACAGACATAGTCACATACTTATGAGATACGGAAATTATGATTCAAGTTTTTACAATCCTTCAACAGCACAAGGCCTAAACTTCTTCAACTTTAGCCCCATTGACCGCAGCTTTTGTCTCTTGGCTCATCTCAACACACACATTTGCGGCCTCAGGCTTCTTTTGCTCATCCTCCTTCTTGTGGTAGATGAAATACAAGATCAGCTGCACTGCTCCTAGCCCACAACCAAAGCCATTGGGAACCTGCAACATCAAATTAAGTAACCAAATTAAGAACACAGATCCTATTCCTCTTCTATCATTCAGAAGTTAAAAAGTATGAGTAATATTACATGTACATACAAATTTACAAATTTATTGATACAACCTGATATATAGTTTTATTCAACAAGTATAAGTCAAGATTACTTACAGCCACAAAGGGGTCTTTACCAACCAGCCCATAAACAAAAAATGAAGTGCCACAAAGGAACACAAACAGTGACAAGAAGAATGGCATAAACTCCACACTCTTGGTCTTAATCACCATTCTCTGCAAATATTCCATCAATTGGTCATCAATCAATAATGAAAACCAAAGGCGACCGATATTAACTAGTAAATTAATCTTACTTACAATGACAGACAGAGGTGAGGCATACATGATAACGGAGAAAATTGTTGCGGCAAAACCGCAGAAGTTTTTCCTGGCGTTTCCATGGAGGGCCAAAAGGGACACTAAAGCTACAGTTGCAAATACTGTGAGAATGGATACCAAGAGGCCAAAAATTTTGGCCTTTTCCTTCCTAGGTGCAAAGATTAGAAAGATTATCACATAAACCAACTCTATTGCAGAACCTGCACCATTGATTGTTGAAACCAAAAGGTTGTCTTCAGATATGAAAGGAAGACCATACCTGCAAAAAAAAAAAAAAGGTCAATTAATTAGTATCAACAACAGGAAAATGTTGTTGGCAAGTAAAACATTAGCAATAATTAAAATTAGTGACAAAGCATGCATAACATTATAAGCAACATCAAGAAATCTGATTCTACTATTAACTTCACATAAATATGTTAAAAAATTTCTTTAACGTAAAATAACATTAATTGTGATTTTGATTTAATAAAACTGATAGTTGAATAGTCGAATAAAAGTTTAGAAATGTGATTAAAAAATCAATAAAAATAAATTTAATGTACTTGATATAAGTAAACAATATTAGTGCGGATCTTAATGTTTATAGAATCTTTGATATGGTCCAATAATCTATTATATATTGGCTAAGTCTTAACTCTGAAATACATTATAATTTTATCCATTTAAAGGAATGTTTTCGGAGCAAAAAATTAATCATTCATATTGACTTTACTAGTATTCCTATAACTTTAAAAAGTTTCAATTTAGTATTTTATAATTTATTGTAGGTGATTAGGATTGAATGAATACCCACATAAAATGATAAAAAACTGTCTGATGTAGGTTAAAAAACTGCATCATTGAAGGGGTAAGCGGGTGAAGTTGAGCAAGCAAAAAGAAAATGCAATTGAAGAAGAAACGAGAAGCCTACCAAGCCGAAAGGAGGCAGTTAAGCATAGTCATGACGTAGGGGATTCCAGAAAACTGCTCTGTGGATTTGCTTCTTATGATCCTCTTGAATGTGATCCTGTTTCAAATTTACACTTCTTCAGAACAGCATTCACACGCAAATTGTACCAAAAAGAAGGAAAGTTAAACAACTTTTTCTTGTTCTTGAATCTTGATAATGGTTACCCTTTTGGAGAAAAGATCAAACGAGTGGTAAATACTATCCGCCAAGTGTCCAAACAAACATTACCAAGAAAGGCAACAAATTGAATTGAACAACCCAAATAAATTTTCATCAACAAGAACTCATATGCAGTTTACTTTATAACTAAACATTAAAAAAAAAAAAAAAACAATACAAAATCAATCTTTGATCGTGTAAGTATGAGAGAAAGTTTTGAATCTTACGCTGGAGCCAGGAAGAGGAACAAAGCAGCGGCATTTCCTGAAGTAAACAGGCAAATTAAGAAACAGAGAGAAAACCATAAATTAAACACAAGGCAAAAGAAAAAGAAATTAACCACATAAACAAATTTCACAAAGAACTTGGGAAACTCACCAAAAATACCGAATATGAAATGAGCAATATGCATTGTAATTTTCTTCGTCTTCTTCTTCTAAGAATCTTACTACCCAAAATAAGAAAATGTTTTGCAGAGGCAAATTATTGTAAAACACAGGCACAAGTTTCTTTGCAGATGGATATGACTGGTGAGGAACAGACAAGAAGCAAGCGGTTTAAATAGAAAAAGAAAAATGGAGTGAAAGAGATTTTATTTGGAAGTAACTAAATTCTAAACGGTAAAATTGTTGTTTTATTGGAAGAGGGAAAAATTTTGTATTAGAAGGATGTCTCTACCTAATCAAAATTTTTTTACTTAGTTAATTTTTGATAAAATATGATTATTTTAGCCTTATTTATTCTAAAAAAAAAAATTAAAATAACTTACCTCAACGTCACTAGGTTTTGTCTCCAAATCAAAACCTGACGTGTCACTCTCTCCATTCATTCATGGTTATTAGTATGTTATGATACGCGATGCATGTCTTACGATATGATCTGATATAAGTAAAAAATAATACGCATTCTAAGATATATTAAATTAATATAATATAATATAATAGATGTATTGTATGATATGATATTTATCCTATAATATAATATATATTATCGATATGACGCAATATATTTTAAAAAAAAAATGATGATATAATAAGGATGTATATAAAAAATTTTAAAAAATTTAGGGGTTTTTATAATATTTTTTAAAATAATAATATATCATTTACAATTTTTATTATTTTGTTTTTTTAAAAGGCACATCTTTTGATACGATATACAATATATGATACGAAAAATTAGAGTTTTAATACATGATACAAAAAATTAGGGTTTTAATGCATAATATGATATACGATTTGAACATCATACATTCAACCCATCAAATCACGGTAAGCACAACCCTTTTCGCCTACAGCTTTTATTTCTGTTTTGATTGTCAATCAAATTCTTTGTTAATTCAATTTTTAAAATATATTCACATTTGTTGCCTTGTACATCTGTTTGGTTTCATAGAAATTGAGAAGGAAAGTTGATCAGTATTTATTTGAACAAAAGACAATGAGCGATTTAGATTTCTTGTGTTGGTCAGTCATTAGAACTCTCTTTATCTGTCTCTGTTGAAAACGAAGGAAATTGTGAAGCACCTGCAAGTTTTTGTTGAAATGTACATGATGGTATGAAAAATAAGTGGTCCATGTGCAAAATTCCAAATCATAAAATTTGCGTACACAAGCAATACATGAAGCCAGGTCCCATCAAAGCCATTTTCCGATTAAATATTGTAGCTGACATGCCAACATCAAACGCATAGGATGCTACAAATCAAAGAGATAATGATGGATTCACATGTTAGGATAAATTAGACCGTAGTTTGGGATCCCCAAGAAGGAGGTTTTGGGTATTAAACTTGACGAGCTTATATCAATATCAAATCTTAACTTATTTGATACAGGTTGTGGAGTTAGTTATTAAATCCGATATTTGACCTATTTATTATGGTTGATACAGTCTCGAAAGAGAGGTCTAACTTGAAAAGGATTTCTCGTTATCAAAAAAATAAAAAAAGAGAAAAAAAAATAAGAATAAAGTACTTGAAAATACCATTAGTTGGAGAAATAGTTTAAAGGTTCCACAAGGTAAAACTTCAATAAAATTAATACATGTAATGGTAGACTAAGGGATTAGATGATTTTTTTTTTTTTTAGACAATTTAATTGGAGTAAAACTATTTATGTCATGCCAGATACACCCACGGAAAAGGTTTTTTTGTCACTATAGAGAATGTAAGGATACCATTGAGATGACTGGTGGCAAGGTAAAAAAATAATCATATTAGAAGAAATACTCAATAAGAAACACTCTTAAACAAGAAATCACGTTGAGAGATCTTTTGACATATTGAAAGTTAGATGCACTATTTTAAAGGAAAAGTCATTCAGTTTTGTCAAATTCCAATGTAGAATCATTTTTGTTTGTTGCCTTCTATATAATTACAATAGGACTGAGATGCCCATCCACATTGTTGAAATTGAGGTGGGTGACATGGTTAATAACCCTAGGTTGGTCTCCTCGAGTTTGCTCTCTAGTTAGTTTAAGAAGGCGTCAAACTAGTGTCCTCATCTATACAAAAAGAGTAGCAAGATCTACATAAACATCAACGTCAATTTACAAATTTTTGTGGCATCTAACCTAGACAAAATTACAACTCAAATTTCCTAACAATGTGTTTATATTCTAGTAAACACAACAAACCCTAGAAATTAAACTCAATCAATACAAAAATGGGAGCAAAACCAAATAGAGTTGGCAAAAACTCACCTTCAAAATAACAAGTGTAGAAAATGCACTGATACTATATTATAAAAAGGTCAATTTGATAGAGGATGCTATAGTTTTAGGGAGATTGAAGGATATTGAGAGCTTTGAAGAATTCTAGGGTAAAGAAGCTCGACTATAATCATTTACAAATTTTTTATAGGCAAATTGATATTAAGCTAGAAATAACCTCTATTGTTCAAGTCAAGTTAGTAACACGCGCCAATCCATTAAGAAAGAACACAAGCTAATTGGTTTTGTGTAATATGAGTTTCAATCTTCACATTTGTAAGCCCAATATATATTTTCAATATGATATCAGAGCACGAGCCAAATGACAAACCTAACAATCTAAGTGTTCCTAGATACAAGTAACAACACACCTAAACAAAAATCGGCTAAGCCGAAAGATAAGTCTAACAGTCTAAGTGATTGCACTTAAGCGGGGGTATTGAAGACTTAAATAAAAAAGAAAGAAAGAGAGTTCCACATCTAATAAACATAAGTAAAATGAGTGGTATACAAGTGTGAAGATTAAAACTTATATTACACAAAACCAGACTTAAATAAAAAAGAAAGAAAGAGAGTCTCACATCTAATAAACTTGAGTAAAATGACTGGTATATAAGTGTATAGATTGAACCTTAACACAAATTGTGTAATATGAGTTTCAATCTTCACACTTGTAACTCTAATATATATTTCCGACAGAACACAAGACATACTCAAACAAGACATCAACATCGATTGAAACATCATAATGAGTGCATGACATGAAGCGTGCAACGCATTAAATAAAAGATACAAACATTATCATCACAATGTGTTGCAAGCCTACCTTAAGTCTCCACGTTCCACCAATTCGTGCAAAAAGGCAAAGATGTGACTAGTTACTAGCCAACACCTAGCCACTGGATTAGCGACCAAATATATCATCTACTCACACAACAACTCAAATTGTAGATAAAAGTCTCTTCACCCATATTCAATGAGGAGGACACAACTTGATAGTTTAATTCATCTCAACATCTACAAGATTATTTTTCCAATTCCCTCTCATGTCTACATAGAAAAACTTTCACTATCAAATTGAGATAATGTAATTATCTTATTTTCACAGAATTATACAAGAAACAAGTCTCTAGATTTATCGTGGTATTAGCAAAGCAATGAAACGTATTTGCATGTTAACTCTACATTTTTATCCTATAAATATAAAAGATTAAACAAAGATAAAGGGCTTCATCAATATTTCTCTAGTATTACTTATTGATACTGTATCACAATAAACATCAAGATATATAAATAACAAAATTGTAGACATAAACTCTTGAACAGTGAATCAAATCATGTCACAATATCTTGTTTGTACAATTCACTGACGCAGCCTCATTTGCTCATCATGAACTCCACTCATCATCTCATATAACGGACATAAAATTACAGTACTAATTTCGATTGTTATTATTATTTTCTTGCTCTTGCCCAGTCTTAAAATTTGCATAAACATAATGTGATGGCATGATAATGTTATCCCTTAATTATTTTCTGTAATTATTAATTTTATAAAAATAAAAAAGTGGCCTATCCAATATCCATTATCCACTGAAAAGGCAAAAGGAAAAATTGTCAATTCCGAAGAACTGAAACTGTTGCATACTGACACGAATAAGGAGAAGTGATTGGCATGAGATGAGGAAGAAAGCATCAAACAAATAAAACAAAAGATAATATAAAAAAAAAAGAAACTATGAATAATTGGATTTAAGATCCTTGATTTCAAAATCTTTGATGTGTCCGTCCAAAGAAGTGTGATCGGTGAAAAACTTGAAGGAGGTAAGAATAAGGAAAACATTTCGAAATCATTTTTATTGTTTCTGTTGTGAGAAAACACTTATATTTTTAAACCTGATGCTCCTAGTTAGATATCAGAAATTTGCCGATAAAACTTGGAAGAGTTAATTAATACTGATACAATTTATGATATGTATTATTTTTTATTTATATTATAATATATTTTATGATACGTATTGTGTACCATAAGATTATGATAAACATGGTTCAGAGTTGCATCAAACTGCCCTCAATATTAATTGTAAAATAGCTAATAATCAGACAACAACTGGAATCGTATGGGATTTTTTTGTTGCTGAGAAGCAACTAGCTAGTTTTGTGCAAAAAATTTAGGTAGGAGAAAAGGCCAAATCTCTTGCTTAATTAGAGGTCAAAGAGATGAATGATTACTAATAAATCAAGGTTTGAAAGTTACTTAATTCTTGCTAAGTATCTCCAAATCATACCTAACATGAATGATATGTATACATTTGAATTAAGCAACCTATTGATACGATGATCCACATAAAATGTCGTGACAATTATCAATTAGGCCAAAAGACTTATTCCCACCCAAGGTTTAGTACATCTTAAACTTTCACTTGTTAAGTTTCGAAAATCCAAATATCCATCCATCTGTTAATTTGTGTTGTTAATATCAGGGATAAAATCATCATTTACAGATTTAATTTAAAGAAAAAAAAATATCTAGAAGTTGAAACTGAAAAGGGGGTGAAACTAAAATTTTTCAGAAGGCTGGGGGCAGATGAAAATGAGAAAAATATGGGAGGCTAAAACTAGACTTTTGGGGGGAGGGAGGTCAGTTTTTAAATCTGAAAAATAAAAATTAAGAGGAATGATTAATTTTCAAAACTTAGGTGGGACAAAAGAGATAATTTTTTTCTTTAAATAAAATCTCTATATAACGATTTTACTTTTAATAGTAATGTAAAGATTAACAGATGGGTATGTATTTAAAATTTTAAAACTTAACGGGTGGGAGTTTGCAGATGCCCTAAAGCTTGGGTGGGCATAAGTCTTTTGGCCTATTAATTATTATTGACTACAAAATTTAATATGCAACTTCCCAAACATACGTAGAAATGAAATTGCAGATATACATGGTTGGCCTTTCTGCTTCAGTCTCATTCGATCACATGCCATGAAACAATTTTTAACAATCAGCCTAGTGCTGAAAGGCTTCTCTGTGCTCAAAGTTGTCAACATTCAGGCCAATCAAACCATCCTAACATGCCTCGTTAGTTATGACCGAAGCAATTAAACAGCCACTGTGATGTAAATTCACCCCATGTGACTCCATTCCAATTCCATTGTATTGAAGTTAGCAACTCATTCGTCATCTTGTTCAGCACGCTACATGTATTGTCATGCATGTCTTAGTCCTTCCCCAACTTGATAGATAAAAAACAAACACAACTTATTAACAACAAAATTATGGGTATCTATTTTTATTATATAAATCAAAATATATTTAATATGTATTATTATATGATTATACGATTTTGAATTAAAGATAACATGTTATTTACTGTTATCTTTACACTTATTGGTCCCTAACTCCTCACATTTACACTTCTTCAGTCTCCATCTTTAATGGGAGGATGGATTTAAGTTGTTATTTGAACGACCCTGGGTGACAAATTTTTAAATTGAGACAGTCACAATTTGCTGTTAAATTCGTATCACCTGAAAGACTATGTATTCGAAGGACATTTAAGTGGTTTTTGCTCCGAATTCAACTATTGCAATGGTGAGATGTTAGTGTTAATATTTTGCAAATATTTAATATTGTTTTATAATGTGCAATTAGTTTCTGTAGATAGACAAAGATTTAATTTAAGTCCAACAACTCTCTTAATACGAGTAGTGCTATATATACAAATAATATGTACAACTTTGTATACAAATAATTATATGTTAAAATTCCAAATATAAGGTATGAAACTTGGATCTCGTATTAAAAAGTATGAACTTCTAGTATGATATTTATATGACTTTGAGTTCTTCAATCTCAATAATTAACTTTTGAGGTATGGTTTTCTCAAAATTCATATAATTTGATATCAAAGTTAACATTATGTCTTCCAGTTGTAGTCGTGCAATGCAAGTGGTGATACCAACACTGTAGTGTTCGCTCGGGGTTAGGTGTCGGGACTGTTGATCCCACATTGAAAAGTTTGGGCTTTAGTCACATAGTTTTATTGTATTTTGGTCTTTAGTTACATGATGCTTTGATAGAGGTAACAAAATTCAAAATTTGAGAAAAGTTATTTCCACACTATGTACTTGTCGATAAGGAATTCTATACCATTGAGAGGGTGTGATCTCATGCAAGGATGAAAATGAGGGGGATTGATTGTGTAATTATATGTATGTTCGTTTGTAAGAAAAAAAAAAGAAGTATGAAATATAGTCATTTTTAAAGTAGTTTGACTTATTGCTCAAAAGCCTATATGCGTTACGTTATTGAGTAGGGTGGCCAGAGTTCAATAGAATGACTATAAAGTGTTACAACTGAGCTCTCAGAATGGTTTACAAGAAGTGTTCCCAAATTATTTAAATCTTCATCTCCTATCTCCGAACAATTTTTTAAATAGAAAATTACATAAGATAATTACCTTAGACACTATTTCATCAAATCTGGTTATTTAGAAGGAATCTATTAATCACATTATCTCAATGAAATGAGAGATAATGATGTCATGACCATTATCTCAAATCTATCATCTCAAATCTATCATATATGAGGATGGAAAACAATTAAGTGTATCACAAGATTGCCAATTTTTTTCCTTCTTATTGTTTTTGGGTAAAAGAGTTTCTTTTACACTTAGTGTTGACCTACGGGTAGATTGACTGGTTGTTGTGTGTTGTTTGCATAGTTGGGTGTTATATAGTGACTAATTGCTTCTTCCATATTATTTTTCTGAATTTAATCAAACAGGAGTTTTGACTTCATAACATGAAACATATTTTTCAAAAACACGTTTCCCATCATATTAAGTTGCATTCTTGTATTCTTTTTTCTTGATTCTTTTTGTTGAGTGGTAGAATCCCAACAAATAATAGGAAAATAAAGGAAATCTTTAATATAGAAGGCTTCCTTTGGAAGCTTTACAACACATATGAGAGAGAGAGAGAGAGAGAGAGAGAGAGAAAAGGAAGTGAGGGCTTTAAGCCGTAAGAGAAGAGAGAAAATGTTGGCTGAAAAAAAAAAAAAAACTTGGCCGAAACAACTTAAATAAATTTTGCTTTCTTTGTCTTCTTCTTGCATACACTCTTGCATCGTCCTCTGTGTGTGTTCTTCCTCTGTCTCCTTTTACAACCTTTATGAGGAGTGAAAACTGAACCAAAAGAAAGTTTTTTTGTTACTTTCTCTTCGGGGGTGTCAGCTAAAAGCAAGAACAGTCTTCAAGCAAGAAATAATGAACAAAAACTGAACTTTGTATGAGAGGAAAAATAAAAAATTTTCTCTTTATGCTCTTATTGTAAATTAGTTATCATTTTTCTGTTTTGTAAATAATTAATTAAAGAGTTTTGTATATATGAGAAAGACTCAAACTCATATCTTTTTCTTAAAAATTTTAATATTTCACCAAATATTATATTGACGATGTTGTAGACTCTAATTTATTGACGAGTACTCTTTTTTATTGTAAACATATTTTTACATGGGTTTTCAACTCCTTACATTGAAAAGGTATTTCCACGTAAATATTTTGTGTTCTCTTGCCAGTTGCTTGTATTTGGAACCCATTATCTTTGATCGAGTTAGAATTAGTGCTAATGGTTATTATTTGATTTGACGTGTTTTTGCAACACTTTCAACTCAACCGAAAAAAAAAAAAGAAAGGAACATTGTTTCCATCATATATAAGCCAAAATATTTTCCAAACCATATCAGAAATTATTCACGAAGCCCCAAAAAAAAAAAACAAATATAGTTCCATTGTTTTCATGTGGGTCATTTTATAATTAAGAGCTGGTACTTAAAGCTCAAAAAACAACGTTAGATTGCCTTGAAAGATAGGGCTTCTGCCAAAGTTCTTCAGGTTGAAAGTGCTCCACATAGTGGCTACAAGCCATTGCATTTATCATTCAAGTATACTTGGGATAGACAAAAAATTCATGGCCAAAAACATGTAATTCAATAATTCAACTTAGCCATTAAACGACGTGCACATATAATTAGATACAAAGATGATACGTTTTTATATGATTAAATAGTTTCAAATTAATAACAAAATAATACCCAATCATAAGACGAAACATTATTTATATATGTATTTATATACTAAAATGCGTATACAAATACTCAAGAAAAACATAAGAATTCAATTCGTGGACGCAAGTTCATTTTGCATCAATGATTATTCTCATCACTATCATTATTTCCTTTTGGTATCTTACGAGCTAGGTAAGTCTTTCCCGCAATTAATTCAGGATCATACATCTTGTCAATGACTTCCTTTTCTATGAAAATCAACAAAATTTATCAATATGGGCGGCACTTCTGAAACAGGATAGGATTTCTTCTTTGTATAAAATTGTTCTATTTCTTCTTCTCAAAGCTAGCTGAGCTAAGAGCTCAACAGATGGTGGACCATAATCTAATCCTATCAAGATGAAGGCAAAGGGGGATTGTTTTGAATGCTTCTGGATTGCATTAACTAGAACCATTATTTATTTTCATTTATTAATGGAGGTTATGATTGAATTTTTTAAATTTTGACATACCCATTAAAGCAGATATGTTATACTTTAACCAACAGAAGGACTCCAGTTATCTTAATCTTCTTCACTTTCCAATTTTGCAGTCCCTGTAACATTCCCTTCTGCAAGAATTCCTAAACAAAAAATACAAAAGATATGCATACTTATCATTTGGCACCAAAGATATCTTTATGGCCATGGGAACAAAGCGAAAAGAAAGAGGAGGCTGGCCTTTGGACTTGATCAAATTCTAGAGCATACGAAGAACCCAATTCTCTAATGTAAGTTTGGTAAGTATAAATCAATTAACAAGACAGATTTTGCCAAACTTTATCAGCAAAATCTTTTGGCCTCTTCACCGAAAGCTAGTTTTGAAGGTTGGTAGGTTCTTTGAAATTATAACAAATGTCATGCGAACGAAAAAAACTTTGTAAGTTGTTTTCACATCCACCCCTTTTTACCAAAACAAGTTGTTCATCACTCTTCAAAGTGCTGGAGGGTTTGCCATTTTTGCCGGCCCTCCCCACCATCTCACCTTTATTTGTAAAATGCAAAATATTCTTTGTGAATGATTGATTTATGAATAAAACTATGCATCAAACTGATGTGATACTTGTACCAACCAAGTCATTAAAGAATAAAATTTGTGATATAAATTTTACTTTATTTAGCATCAAACGCAGCACATGAACTTTACTCAAAAACAAGTGGGAGCCCAACTATATTGGATTCATCCGTCACCCAAATTTTCCAATCCAGAACTTGAAACATTAAAAATGACAGCCCATTTAACATTCCATTACCAACAAGAACGGAATTCTTTGCCTTTTAGCCATGGATAGGGCTAAATTCAAGCCTTGAGTTTGAGCTCGGCTTGGTTTGAATGGTGTTGAGTTTGAACTTGAACTCATCGAGCTCCTTTCAAAGTTATTTAAGTTTTGCTCGCTTGAGTAAAGTTGAGCTTGAGTTTGAATATTCAAGCAAAAAATTACAACAATAACGTTTTTTATGATATATATTAGTCAAAACGACATTATTTTAGTTGAATCGTATTAGATTTTTCAGGCTCACGAGCTTGGCAAGCTGAACAGGTACGAGCTTAAGCTCGAAAATATTTAACTCTTTGACTCAAGTTCGAGTTTTTTTGAGCTGAGCTTGCTTTGAAGTTTGGCTCAAATGCAACCCTAACCATGGGGAAGCAATGTTGATACGTGAAGAATCCTGTGATACCATAAAGCTTCTATGTTGACTATAAAAAGAACCAAAATGCCAAGTAATCAGACTAGCAACAAGAAAACCATATGGTACCATTTCATGACAAGTTATTACATGACACTAATTTTGAAAAACCAAATTGGAAGTTAAAAAATGTACCCTTTACATCTTCCTTTCCCAGCATTGGAGATATTACCATCTCTCTGCTACCACTTCAAATTTTCGCCTTGAGGGTAGTTTAAGTGAAAATGGAGGGGATTTCATATAAAAAAATGCATGAGTTCAAATCCCCCGATAATATTCCAAGAATAAACTTTCGACTTATTTAGTTTAATAGTTATAAGGTCGATACATGGAACTAGGGTTTTACTCAATGTGGTTGGTTTGACTTCGAAGGAGTGATTCAGCTTGGTGAGAGTTCCTCGTTACTAAAAAAAAAATTCAAAATTTCATAAAAACACATGGTTGAGTGAAGACTGGTAAAAATTCTTTTGATGTAGAAAACCCTTGCAACATGGCCATAGCTCTTTAACTTATAAGGCTGACAGTTTCCTCTTTTCAGTAATTAGGAAGGCATATTTATTGTCAACAACTGCTATTTTTTTCTAAAACTGCAAAATTATATTCACATGAGAGATCATCTTTCTTTCTAATCTCCGAAACTCTTTTCATGTTAAGGTGCATTGCAAAGAGAATATGAGAAACCAAAAACGTCTACCCAAGAAAACCAAGTGGTATACATTCCTCAGGCCTTTTCTCTTTCTTAATCCAACTGCAGAGACTCTCTTCACTCAGGTGAAAGAAGCAAAAGCAGAAGCAATAAACTATTAGACCTCACATTGTCAAATTCCAACGAATTCTCCATTTCTTTGTGGGATCGAATCTGATACTGGGTGGTTGTGAACATAATATGGGAGCCCAATTAATGTATAAGTAAATTGTTTGAATTAAAAAATCCCCTTTCACACAAAATATTTAAAGTACGACGGAAACAAATAAACAACTTAAACATAATAAAGAACAAAGAGTTTTAATTAGTTCAACAACAAATATAACCTGCATCATGGGATTTAGTCCAATAATTTTAAATCTGTTAAGCTCAAATATTAAAAACACCTTATTTTATTTTCTTAATGGATCGACTCATAGACATCACTTTTAACAAACACTAATTATCACTAAACCACTTAATTAACAACGCTACAGACTCGCCTAATCTCTCCTTGTGAACCAGTTTTGACGTCAATTTTCCCCATCTTCACCATTGCTTCAGCGAAATCTGCCTGGAAAGATCGTTCAGAGCCAATATAAGACTCCAGAATCCGCCTTGTGTTGTTGTCATCATAGAGCCTCGCATCAGACGCAATCACTGCCAAACCATTTTTAATGTTGAGAAAAATCTGATCATCTAACGTAAATTCACTCACCGGGTCAAGAGGTATTTTCACATTCGGGTCGCCATTGAAAGGGCATGTTGCCTTAAGTAATTTGAGGAAGCCAGGATTGATCGAGGGATCAGAGCCACCGGTCGTGGTGAAGTTGTAGAGTCGTTTTTGCATGAAGAAGCAGGCTGTGAGGCCAATTGTATGCGCACCTGAAACCATGCACAACATTACAAGCAAGATCTATTAGATACAAATAGAGGTGTTAAATGGATCGAGCGGCTCATAGCCCAACCAGACATGATTTTTTTGGCCTGGCCTGCTTATGCATGGTATGGAAAACCTTAGACCGTGAGATAAGACTCGTAGGCCAATCGAGTACAATAATGACTTATTTTTTAATTAAATTTTTGAATGGGTTGACTCATTTGATATGTTGTTTTTGTATCAAACCAAAATAATTATAAAACTTAATTTTATATAATTAAATAAATAAAATTTTTATTTTTTAAACTGATTCTTGAGTTATCCCGTTAAAGGTCCATGAGGGCACAATCTAGGGCACCTGAGCCTTGCCTCAGGCCATCAAATTTGTTAGGTTGCCCCAACATGAAAGCTTGCCAGTGGTGGGTGTTGGCGCAGCCTGGGACATGGGTTTGGTGGATCATACCGAGATCAACCTTGCACAACTCGGCCCGCTCTAGGACTTACAAAGAATGAAGCATGCACATGTCATATATACCAGCGCTAAGAAGAACCAAGTCTTTATCGGAAAGACCCTTTTGCCAGAATTTGGATTTGAGAAGCTGAATTGAGTCATCAACGTCGGGAAGATTTGCTGCCAGAGTTTTACTTGAAACTCGTCCATCCCTTCGACCAGTTGGAACTTCATAAAATTGTCCATTCGCCTGAAAATAAAGCTTGTAATGTGTAATTTATAAGAAGACAAAACTCAAAAGCCTGAAATGAATTATATATATTTTAATTTTACCGAAGACACGGCATCTCTAGCAGCCAAAGCCACAATGTCCGCACAAGAAACAACTCCAGGGCAAACGCTTTCCAGCTTTGATTTGGCATCTTCTATAATATCAAAACCGCCGACTCCTAAATTTCCTCCTGCTCCTCCCTCGCCTTCAGCACCATTATTAATAAGAATTGACCCGTCACAGCCCTGAAATAAGAGAGTCAATCGACTGTGTATGAGAGAAAGATTGAGATGGAGAAAGAGATGAAGAGATGATGACCTCAACAAAGCAGTCATGAAATTGAAGCCTTAATAAAACAGCAGCGTTTCCAGGGTCCTGTTTAATGGTTTCATCAACAACAGAGCGCACAATGGACTCAGCAGTGGGGCATGTCTGGGAATAGAAACCCACTAGAAGTTGTCCTCGTGAAGAACAAAATAGGATATGAATGATAAAGAGAGCAAAAAGCAGATGCATCGAATTGCAATTCAACATATTGAAAGATGATGGTGACCAAAGAAACTGAGTGCTCTATCTTCATATAGAGCTGAGTTATACATGTGAAAATGAAATGTCTATTTCTGGGTCTTACTAGGAGAAACAATCTACTGCTGTTTTCTGGTATTCTTTACAAAGTCGTTAGAAGTCGTCATGTTATGAAATTGCAGGCTAATATTTAGCTGGAAATTGGCATTTTGTAGTAAATAGCTTACTATCTTTAGAATATGGAGTAGCTGAAGTTAGCTAAGTGGCTAAAATAGTTCATAGTAAAGCTCATGTTGGTATCATTATCTGCAAATTATGGCAACTGGGCATCCTTCTTAATGGAAGATGACATGTTCATTCAAATATTCTTCAAACTCCATTTATTCTGTTAGGTTGTAGGAAGTTGTTAATTTTTGTCCGAGGTACATCAGTCCAAGTAGATGGTGTGAACTAATCAATGACTCAGATTTCCAGTACACTTGTAGATAACTGTGTCATAAATTTTCGGATACGGAATAATTGAAAAATCAGGCTATTGTATGAAATAATATGATGTTAGTAAAAAATGATGTATACCTTAATGTATATTAGAAATTAGTATGTATCAGTGAACGTATCACATTATATAATATGTATTAGTCAATATTAATAATTTTATCGATATAAACTAATATAACTTTTTATAATAAATTAGGTAGGAGATGATCACCTAACCTAACATAGTAAAACTGGTGTAATTGTTTGTCTAAACCTTAGAATGTCAAACATTGGAGCATTATAAACAAGCGAATGAGGAAATAGGTTGCAACTTTCATGTCACTATTGTGGTACAACATATTGGGGTGGTGTATTCATAAGAATGAAAAACCATTTTCATGGAACCCATAATCAAGTTAATTTGTATAGTCAAATCCTTAGAGATGTTAAGATGAAATTTCAAGAGATGTTGGGAGCAGTGAAAAATTTAATAATGATAATGATGATATTTTTAAAGGGCAAAATACAAATCTAAAAAGGATTAAATTGATAATTTTCTTTAAAAAAATGTACAATACTGGGAAATGTATTCGAAGGTATATGAAGATGTCTTTATGACATTGCATTGCCATTTAATTTAGGGAAAAGTCCTTTTCTTTTTTTTTTTTTCACATGTAAAAGTTAGTGGGTGGTTGTGGAAGGGGATTGAAATCTCCTTTTTTATCTTAAAACAAAAGTTTCTTGCTTGAAGAAAGAGATTGATCTTGTGGGAAAAAACACTAGAAAAGTGTAAAAATGAGTAGAAAAATAATGGTTTTGCATTAATGTCAAATGGGTGGACATATCTAAAGGGTGGATAATTGAATAACTTTCTTGTTAACAGTGTAAGGGACAATTTTTTTTTTTTAAATTTATTGATATCTTTGAATTTTTCAAAAATATTTTAAAATGTTTGAGTTACTTAATAGTATTATGAAGAAGATAGGTGAAGAACATGTTATACAAGTGACAACAAATGGGGCATCTAATTATGTAGACGGTAGTAGAATGTTAAAAAAGACGAGAAAACTATTTTGATCTCTTTGTGCGACTCATTGTCTTAACTTGATTCTTGAGAATATTGGAAATATGTATTTTATGATACTTTTGCAAAAAGCTAAGCAAGTCACAACCTTCATTTATAGACATACATAGATGCTTAATTTATATAGAAAATTTGCAAAAGATAATGGCCTAGCGAAATTGACAATAACACAATTTGCAACCTCTTTTCTTACATTGAGTTGCATTGTGAACACAAAAACACCTCTTATATCCATGCTTGCATTGGAAGCACAAGGAAGTAGAAGACATACTTAGATGGTTAAGGGAGAAAAATTGTGGATGATATCTTGAATGATTGAAGATTTTGGAATTCAATACAATTTGACTTCAAATGTGTGAATTCATTGATAGATGTTTTGAGACTTGTAGAGGATGATGTGAAATTACCAATAGGATACATAGATAAAGCCACGAATAGGGTAAAAAATCAAATTACAAAGAATTTTTATTTTCTGGAGCATCAATACAAAAGTCTTTCAAGGTTTTGCCGCTTTGAAAATAAATATGAAAGATCATTGACATTTTTTGGAATTTTTGACTCTATAGGTCATTTCATATGGTAACATACTATCTTAAGCCTAAGTGTTGATCATTTTTGTTTTAAATTCATAATATAATTGCTTGAAAATTTGAATTTAGAAATCTAATATGTTTCATTATATATTACATACTATTATGATCCTAACTTCAATTTGGATAGAGAAGTTAAAATTACATTGTATAAGGTAATTGAAAAAATTATATATTACAATACGTAGTATATGATTCAAAATATAAAGATTTTGATATATAATTCGATATTCAGTATTATGATACGAAAACTTTAAAAGATTTTGAGTTTAAAGTAAGTAATAGGATTCAAGCTCAACTTGAGCCTCATGGGCTGAATTTATTTAATGGGCTTTTAAACCCAATTTGAATGTTTCATGATAAATAAATTTAATAAAAAGATAGAGTCATATCCATATTAGAATTCTAATAAAATAAGTAATGGAGGTGGATCTTGAACTCGAATTCTTGCTTGACTCAAATGAGCGAATTTAAGCGAAAGATATTTTAGTTTGAATTGGACTGAACTCAAACCCTCTTTTCTTATCGGTGTTGTCATATCATAACTTATCTTTTCAAGGATTCTTTATCTAATTCACTAACGATTCATTTGGATTTGAATGATTTTTTTTTTTTCATGAATCTTTTTTTTTTTAATTATTCTTCTTTTTCTCTGGTGACTTTTGTTTTCTTCACCAACGATATTGTTCACCAATCAAGCAAACCAAACTTACTCTTATGCTAACCATTTTGGATTTAAGTCGAGTTTGAGTGATTCTTTATTCGAGTTTGATTCAGTTTAAATCCACCTTATAATAGTGATATTTTCCCTCATTGCTTGTTATGTCTAGGACAAACTTATTGAAAATAACTTGTAAAAATCCTAATCAAGGCATAATGGTCTCAACGAGCAACAAACAACTAGATAACTCCTACCGGCTATTTTGCAAGGCAAAAGAAGGCTCTCAAAATATGCCCTTGTCAGAAAATGAATCAATCCAAAATCTTAGACAAAACGTATGCCCTAAATGCTCATACAAAAATGAGATATTAATAACCTTCTTAACTGAGATATTACTAATGCATACAATATTCCTTCTCATTTAAATTTGAATCAAACGATCTTAATCTTGTCAAATTTGAATATTGTTTTTCTTCAATAGAAGTGTTATGATTTTATATATATATATATATATATATATATATATATATATATATATATATATATATATATAGAAGAAAGTAGGAGGAACGGAAGACCTAAAGCCCATATCCTTTCTTCAACCTAAAGATTTTATTTTATTTTTAAATTAAAATTAAGTTAACAAAATTGTCTGTTAGAGCCAAAAATACTAACCCTCTTAAAATTTACAACCACCGTAGGGTTTTTTCCTTTCTTCTTCATTTCACATAATCCTCCATAATCAACTCTACTTACTCGCCAAATTTATCACCCATGCCTCGTCGAAGAGAGGAAGACGAAGACGATGTGGATGACGAGTATGATGACGAGCAGGCCTTGGACGACTTGGAAGACGAAGAGGAGGAAGACGATCGTTCCAATAAGAAACGCAGGAGATCTGAATTCATTGATGACGTGGCTGAGGAGGACGAGGACGAGGAAGATTATGACGATGATGATGAAGATTACGTCGGTGGGAGAAAGCCTAAGGCCAAGAGACGGACTGGGTCGGAGTTTTTCGATCTGGAGGCTCAAGTTGATAGTGACGAAGACGAGGAGGAAGAAGAAGGAGAGGACGGTATGTGTTCTTGAATTTGACTGAATTGAATTTGGTGCGGGAAAATTTGGATGTGTTCTTTTTCTGGTTAAATTTGGGTTTTTTGGTCTATGGCATTTGAAATTTAGTGGAGAGAAGGTTTAGTGATTGAAATTAGGTTAGAGATAGTGAAAAATTGCGCGGAAATGGATTGGTTTGTGAATTTTGTGTTGAAGTAGGGTTAAGTGATGAGAATTGATTATGGGAAACTTCATGATGGAGTAGTAAGTAGAAATGAAACGAAGATAGAGCATTTTTTAATTATTCTTTATTGATTAGGATAAAGGCTATGCTTTAAAGAGTATTTATAAATGACAATTTGTTGTAAATGGGATAAAATTGCGCTGAAGAAGGTGTGTTGAGTGGATGTTGATGTTTGTGGTTTTGTTCTGCAATTGTGAACGATGTTCCTGCTTGTTAAAAAAAAAAAAAAAATTAGAATTTAGGAGGTTATGGTTTGATAACTGTCATTACGTACAGGCAGTAATGTTTAATTTTTTTTTTTTTCAGATTAAGAGATTCTTAAGTGATTCTTTTTTTTTTTTTTTTTTTTTGTGAATTAGTGATATGGATAGATTGGTTGGAATATGGGGATTCCATTGGGTGACTGATAATTTGCTAAGAAGCTGTAGAAATTTTCCTTATAATGCCGTATAGAATCTTTGTGCCAAGTAGTGTAATGTCACTAAGAGTGTATTCACGCTGAGCTGGCTTGAGCTTGATTGTCAGTTAGAGCTCGATCGAACTTGAAACTAACTCAATTTAGCAAGCTTGAGCATTGGCTCGATTAAGCTTAAGCCGAGCTCAAGTCTAAGGGGTTTTGTATTGTCAAGTTCGAGCTTAGGGGTATTTGACTTGCTAAGATTGTGAGGCTGAAAGATTTCAATTTGAATGAGCCAAAACAATGTCGTTTTGATCAATATATGTTGAAATGACTTGACTTGGTACTTTAACCAAACTAAAGCTCGACTTAGTATTATAGTTGAACTTGAGCTTGATACCTTTAAGTCAAGTCGAGATCTAGCTAGTTTGAGAGGAGTTCGTCAAGCTTGAGCTCTACTCTTTCAAGTTGAGCTGAACTTGAATTAGCCCGAGCTTAAGCTTAGCTCGAACGTACCCCTAAATGTTGTGTAGAATTAGAGAAAGATTTGTTTGTATAGACAGGGTTTAAGCTCTATCATTTGACTTACAATTTGAATGGGGGAATCCTCATTTACTTGTAAAGTGGTGGATTTCTAATTTGAATGTTTTTCTTAGGGTTTGTCCCCTTACAACTACAATTGACTTGTTTATTTTTCATTAGCCTTGATATTTATGTTAATTTGCTTAAGTTTTGTATTGATTATTGATTATAGCTGCATGTTGTTGTAGTCATCATGTTTATTAGTATTCCACAATACACGATATGTATATTATGATACGATATAATATAGTTGGAAAACGTTATGTATCATAAGATGTATCGAATTAATATGTATAGTGGATGTATCGTACAATACGATACGTATATTATGATATAATACATATTACCGATATTGATTAATACCTCTTTTTAGAGAAAATGATGATGTAGCAAAGGTATATATGAAAAATTTTAAATTTTTAGAGGTATTTATTATATTTTTCGAAATGATGATGTGTCAATTATAATTTTTATTATTATTTTTTTAAAAGATGTATCCTACGATATGTGATACGGAAAATTAGATTTTTGATATACGGTTTGACTACCATGGTAGCCATAGCTTGGACTCTTGATTCTATATCTGCAGATTCTTTTATCATTAAGAAGCTATTTGGTCCTTGAAATTGTTCACGATGCCTAATGCCCTTTTGCATGTGTTTTCTTGATGTTTACCTGCTTTCATTTCTTGTTGAAAGTTTTCACTAGAATCATTGATAAGTACTTTTATGGTTCTGACATTTCTGCTGTTTGGTTCCATTTTGATTTTGTAGATGGCAGCTGTGTAAGTACTCCATTAGTTTTTTATATTTTGAAAATGAAATTAGAAGACGTGTCTATTTCACTCACTTAAAGCAATTTTGTTTGTCTCACTACTAGACATTAATAATTATAGTTTTGCTTATCTTATGCATCTGCTGAAGTTTGACTTTTCTGTTGATTCTAGTTTTCAATCTGCTTATTCCTGCTTTTTTCTGAAATTTCTGATTTATTTATCATGGAAAATGCAGACTTCATAGTTGATGGTGGAGCTGACCTACCTGATGATGTTGATGGTCGAGGGATTCATCGTCGTCCACTGCTGCCTCGGGAGGATGAGGCAGAAGATGTTGAAGATCTTGAGAGAAGAATTCAGGCAAGATATGCGAGGTCAAGCCATACGGAATATGACGAGGAAACCACAGATGTGGAGCAGCAAGCACTTTTGCCATCTGTTAGGGATCCAAAGCTTTGGATGGTTAAATGTGCGGTATGATTATAATTCTGTTGAGGTTTAAGTATATGAATGTTTCATTTCTGTAATTTTTTTCTTATTAATGTCGAAGGTTTGGGTTGGGGACATATATCATGTATATGTTCATTTAACTGTGTTAATTTATGTTAGATTGGCCGTGAACGAGAGGCTGCTGTCTGTCTAATGCAAAAGTTTATAGATAAAGGAGCTGAGCTGCAAATTAGGTCTGCTATTGCACTTGATCACCTGAAAAACTACATATATGTTGAAGCAGATAAAGAAGCCCATGTGAAGGAGGTATGGCTTTGGTGCTTGTGGGCTTGTTTTGGTTTAAAGGTGTGATGTTATTGATGTTTGATCTATTGTTGATTGGCTTCTGCATCAGGCATGCAAAGGTCTGCGAAATATATATTCCCAGAAAGTAATGCTCGTTCCTATAAGAGAAATGACTGATGTTCTTTCAGTTGAAAGCAAAGCAATTGATCTTTCTAGGGATACTTGGGTCAGAATGAAGCTTGGAAGTTACAAGGGAGACCTTGCCAAAGTATGATAAGTACCCTATAGTCCTTGTGACATTCTTGCTCAATTAGATTTCTCTAATCTTTGAATTTTGTGCTTTATAGGTTGTTGATGTGGACAATGTTCGACAGCGAGTAACAGTGAAATTAATTCCAAGAATAGATTTGCAAGCTCTTGCAAATAAGTTGGTATGAAATTTGTTACCTATTTTGCACTGTTTCCATTTTATTGGTATTGTACCCGATCTGGGTCCTTCTTGCATATGAGTGAATCAACAAAATCAGAATTTTGTCCCATAATGGCCTTAGGTATGACAGTGAATTTTGCCCATCTGGTTGTTTTTCTATTCTTAGTGGGAACATGGTCAATAATGGTATCTTTTCACCTTCTACTAACTTAATACAATGTTCATAGTTTCTTTAAAAAAAACAAAGAAGGGAAAATAAAAAAAATTCTCATAATGTTTACGTATATATTCTAGGTATCATTGATCTTCATTTTATTTGGTTTATCTGGAATTTTCTGGCAATAGTTGTTGGTTTATGCTGGTTATAATGACAAGCTTATTTTGGGCACAGGAAGGTAGAGATGCTCCAAAGAAAAAGGCATTTGTCCCTCCTCCACGTTTTATGAATGTTGATGAAGCTAGGTATTATTAATTGTGTCCCTTCTAATCATCAACTTTCAAATGTTTTGTAGCATAATTTGTTACTTATTGAGCCCGTTGTTTTCTGCTTTTTTCTAGGGAATTGCATATACGCGTAGAGCGTAGACGAGATCCAATCACTGGTGATTATTTTGAGAATATTGGTGGCATGCTGTTCAAAGATGGATTTTTGTACAAAACAATGTCAACAAAATCCATTAGTGCAGCGAACATAAAACCAACTTTTGATGAACTTGAAAAATTTCAAACACCTGGAGAGAATGGAGAAAGTGATATAGCTAGTCTTTCAACTTTATTTGCAAACAGAAAAAAAGGGCATTTTATGAAGGGTGATGCAGTTATTGTCATCAAGGGAGATCTAAAAAATTTGAAAGGATGGGTTGAGAAGGTTGATGAAGAAAATGTGCATATCAGACCAGAAATGAGAGGACTTCCTGTAAGAACTTGTTAGATGCCCAGTATATGATTTTCTGGTTATATTTCAAAATTAGTTGTCTACTATATGTGGGCAAATAATTTTCTTCATATTGGACATTGATTGATTATTTTTTGGCTGGGTTTGTGCAGAAAACTCTTGCTCTCAATCAAAAAGAACTATGCAAGTATTTTGAACCTGGGAATCATGTAAAAGTTGTCTCGGGGACGCAGGAAGGTGCTACTGGCATGGTTGTAAAGGTTGAACAGCATGTTCTGATAATTGTGTCTGATACCACCAAGGAACATGTGAGAGGCAAACTCATTTCTTCAGGGATAACTGTTTAAATGGATGTATTTAATGAATAATAATAATAATATATCTGTTCTCTTCAGATCCGTGTATTTGCCGATGATGTTGTGGAGAGCTCTGAGGTTACTACTGGTGTAACGAAAATTGGGGACTTTGAGCTTCATGACCTTGTGCTATTGGAGTATGCTCTTGCTTGTTGATGAATCAAATGTTTGTTTTTTTTCTTTTCCATCTGTGTTTAATGCGCTTATTTTATCTTGGTGCAGTAACAATAGCTTCGGTGTTATCATACGTGTGGAAAGTGAAGCGTTTCAGGTCAGTGATTATACTTAAAAGCTAGTTGGCGACTCTCTTTTGAACTTTCTAAGCATGTTATATTTATTCCAGGTTTTGAAGGGAGTTCCTGATAGACCAGAGGTTGCTCTTGTTAAATTGAGAGAAATAAAATACAAGATTGAAAAGAAATCTAACGTGCAAGATAAGAATAAGAATACTGTCTCAGTGAAAGATGTTGTTAGGATTCTTGAGGGTCCATGCAAAGTAGGATTCTTGTCTCATTTGATTTGTATTAGTATTACTGTAGAGCATGTAGTTAACATGTTTCCCCATTTCACCTTGTTAGGGCAAGCAAGGTCCTGTAGAACACATATTTAGAGGAGTTCTGTTCATCTATGATCGACATCATCTTGAACATGCTGGCTTTATATGTGCTAAAGCCAGTTCTTGTACTATTGTGGGTGGATCACGTGGCAATGGTGATAGAAATGTAAGCCTTTTATGCTCTTACTATGAATGTTGAAAGTATTGTCTTGGTTACTATTTTATAGGCAATTTTTAGCTCACTTGAGTTTCAAAATCTTTCAGGTTGATGCCTTTAGATTTAATAATCATAGACCTCCACCTCGTGTGCCCCAGTCTCCAAGGAGGTTTCCTAGAGGAGGCCATCAAAATGATTGTATCGTTCTTGACGCTAATAACTTGCTTGTTTAACTAATTATATCATCAGTGGACTTTTTTTTTCTAAGTTGATACCTTGTGGCCGAAGAACTGTGGAAATAGTTTTTCACCTTCTGCTTGAATGTTTCAGATGGAGGAAGGCATAGAGGTGGAAGAGGAGGGCATGATCCTCTTATTGGAACTACGGTAAAAATTCGCCAAGGTCCTTTCAAGGGCTACCGTGGTCGGGTTGTGGAAATTAAGGGACAATCAGTTCGTGTTGAGTTGGAGTCACAAATGAAGATTGTTACAGGCAAGTTTCTGCTAAATGATCTCATTTCTTTTTCCTGCTTCTCTGTATGGACAATTAACAACTTATTATTTGCAGTTGATCGGAGTTATATCTCTGACAATGTGGTTGTTTCAACACCGTACCGGTATGTAGAGTTATGTCTCATGCTGTTTTACATTGTTGTAATTTTCTCAGTCTGATTCTATGTCTGATTGTGCTTTGCCAGTGATGCTCCTCGTTATGTTATGGGAAGTGAAACTCCAATGCATCCTTCGCGAACTCCACTGCATCCATACAATACTCCAATGAGAGATGCTGCAGGTATTATCTTCTAAATCTTCTTGATCTTTCGTTTTTCTGTAAAATTTTCTTTAATTATTTCATTAATTTATCTTGCAGCAACACCAATTCATGATGGCATGAGGACACCAATGCGTGACCGGGCATGGAATCCTTATACACCAATGAGTCCACCAAGGTATTGCCTTAAAATCTGACCAATTTCTGCCTTCCCTTTTATCTATGTTTTAAGGATTTTACATGTTGAATACAATGTTAAATTGAATTAAAATTTTCTCGCTCAAAATTTAGAGATATTCTGTGTGGTTTCTGGTATCTGAATGGTTCTCCATTATCTGATAATTCCAAGTCACCGGCATGTCACCATGTTGTAACACAATTTACAATATAATATACTACCAGAAAATGCATCTGGAGTTGAAAGGATTTGTCACTTTTACTGAAGAAGAATTTTGAATAATACTATATGTATAAACAAATTTGTACAACTTGATGTGGTAACATATAATTAGGTGTTTTTGAAGGGAGAGAAAAAGTAAACAATCACATAACCCAATCATAAGCTTATTCAAGAATTTTGTGTGCAAAGTAACTTTAAAGATATGTGAATTGTTAACATGTTCCATACCTATATATTCATTGTATTTAAATCGTATGTGAATTCTATTGAGTTATTTATAGCACTTAAAATTTTTCAGGCAGTGTAAGTCATAGTGGGGGAGAATGGAGGAGATAGACGAATAAGACAGAGAGATAATCAAGAATTAAAAAATAGATAAAGAAATATAGAGGAACAGGGAGAAGTTAGACTAGTAGAATTGGAAAACAACAACAATATAGAAAAAATTTCATATGAAATAGTCTAATCCTATTTAAACAATGAAACATTGAATGAGAGCATTATTGAAATAATACTAAAAATTACCACTCCTAAAATCTAATCCTATTTCCCCTGCATCAACCCCTTTCTTAAAAGAGCTGAAAAGAAAAGAACCTAGTGGATGTTTCCAACAAATAAAATAACACCATAGCTGATTCATAGTATCGAGATTATTCTACATAGCAGCATGGGGCTAAGACAACAATGTTTATGTAACAAAAAACTTATATAAGATCTATAGACTATGGAAAAATCCACAATGAATTCACAAGAGGCTTGAAGTTGCTTTGCTCATGTTTCATCTCAAGATATTCTTCTCGACTTGCAACTTCCTCAGCAACCTTTTCAAGTTCCATTGGAGTTACCTAGATAGGCTCAAAGATGTTTCCTTCACTCTTTGGCTCATTACTCAACAAGTTTTTCATCCTTCAGAATTGTGATACGTACCTAGGAAGAACCACACCCTAAAAGTTATTTATTGAAATTTTCATATAAACTTCACACCAGAAGCGTATACTTTTTTTATGTGAAATCCAAGTCTCAAACTTTGTTCTTGAGATTGTAACATACCATTATACTCTCTAGTCACAATGTTGGCACTCATGCGAGTTGGTTCTGCACTAGCTTCTTGCCCACACCGGAAGCGCATATTTTCCGATATGAGATCTAAGTCTCATACTTTGCTTTTGGAAATGTAACATACCATCGCCCTTCACAGTTCCGGTGTCTGCACCCATGCGTTGACATACCACTTGCACTGCACAATTGCAATTGAAAGATGTGATATTAGTTTTGATACTAAATGATACGAACCTTATGAAAACTACACCTTAAAAGTTAACTGTTGAAATTGAAGAATTTAAAGTCATATAAACCCCACACCAAAAGCCCGTACTTTTTGATGTGGGATCCAAGTCCCATACCTTGCACTTGGGATTATAGCAAATTGTAAGACATCTAAGGCTGTTTTGAAAATTACTATGGAAATCGTTTACATTGATTTGGAGTTTTTGTATAGCAGTGACACTTTTTGGATGGCATGTAAGGGACTAAAAGTTATTTCAATATTAAAAGTAGTGGATCAAACACACTTGTTCGATGAGTGGTAACTTGGAAATTGAACAGTATTGGAATTAGTATTGTGAACAGTAGTGACGTTACCATGAATACTTCCAATGAACTGTAACATGTAGCATCGCTGAGATTGGCTGTTTTGACAGTTTCTCAGCTCTGTTACTACTTGTTTGGGGTTTTCTGAATTTTCTGTGTGATTTGTGAAAATTTAGGGTTCTAATGTTGGGGAAATCTAGGGCTTTGATTTGAGCAAAAATTAGAAGAAATTTAGAAGTAGATCTTCTGATACCAAATTGGAGGGGGAAGAATTTGACCGATAGATAATCAAGAAGTAGAAAAACAGGAGATAGAATAATAATAGCACAGATATTTACAAAAATAAAACAAAAGGACAATCCAAAGGGGAGAAAGATCTAGATCTTATTCCATAATAGTGAACCGCATAAGATAGTCTATCCTTATTAAACCATGAAACATTGTAATAAAACTACTCTTATAGTCAAAATAAAATTTGAAAAATTCTATTCCTATTTCTTTTATGTAATTTTTTGTCTAATTATCCTTGGAATTGTCATGATAACAAACAGGGATATTTGGGAGGAGGGAAACCCTGCTTCCTGGGGAACCAGTCCACAGTATCAGGTTGGAGATCTTTTATTACTTTGCCCAAGGCAGAAGATAAAGATATCGTTGTTCTTTGTTTATGAATTAAAATCACTGCTTTTTTCTTCCAGCCAGGAAGTCCACCTTCACGTCCTTATGAAGCACCTACACCTGGCTCAGGCTGGGCCAATACTCCGGGTGGCAACTATAGTGAAGCTGGAACACCAAGAGATAACAGTTCTGCTTATGGTTATTTTGTTTTTATCATTATGCTAATTTTTATTTTGTTTCAGTAATTTATGTTTGTTCTTAGTGTACATGTAATTAAAGTTTAAGTACTTGTTGCAGCCAATGCTCCAAGTCCTTACCTGCCATCAACTCCAGGTGGGCAGCCTATGACGCCAAACTCAGCCTTCTATCTTCCTGGAACTCCTGGAGGGCAGCCAATGACCCCAGGAACTGGTGGTCCGGATGCTATGTCTCCTGTTATAGGTACGATCATTGGTTTCCTCCCTTTGCAAGTATAAACTAGTGTGATATGAAGGATTAGATTTCTATTTGCATCTGCTGTATGTGAGTTTTGTATTAACTTGCAAATCTTGGTATGCCAGCCAAAACAGTCTGCATGCTAGAATTGCACATTAAGTTCAGATGGGGGTAAAAATGATCCTTTTTCTTTCTTTCCTTTTTTTGGGTAGTCATTTGATTCTTCTTGTACCCATTCCTTTAGAATTAAATCAAGCTCAGCAAATATGTTATCTCAACCATTTACTATTGGGTTACCAAGTAAATGGATTTAAAGGTGCATCATTTCAAAAGAAATTGATGAGGTCCTTAATTTAATGTGCTCAGTTCTCGAAGCTTGCTAAGAAGCTATTTAGTTTCCTATAAATCAAATATTAGCATTTGATTCTAGATGCATCATTTGCTAGACAAAGCCTTAAGTCCACTTTTTAACACTCCATGCACATAGTAAATGTTTGATGTCTTGTTATTAGTTGATTTGAGGGTCTTAAACGTTTTAACTAAATTGCAGGATCAGACAATGAAGGACCGTGGTTAATGCCAGACATCTTGGTTAATGTACGTAAGTTGGGGGAGGATTCTGGCATGGGAGTTATACGAGAAGTGCTTCCGGTATGTATTCCAATAACTCTTTTGGTTTAAAATTTTGCTTGTAACTTAGCTTCGGTCTACACACTATTTCTCATCAATCCAGAGATGCATGCTTAGGCAGTTTGAGGTTTTCCTCCTTATTATTAACTTCATTTTTATGAATTACCTCGAAAATGGATTTTGGTGGTTTAGTTTCAGGGAATCTGGCTTTCAGTTTTGTTATTTGAATCTGCAATAATGGGTTCACTAAAAGCATAGTTTATCACTTTAAAGGATTAGCTCGACCGTTTTTCTCATATATCAGAAGCATGCATGGGTTTGATGGGTTTTGTGTTGTATATGTTTGTTTTGTTTAACTAAACTCCGGAGGTTTTGTTTATGTTCCAGGACGGATCTTGTAGAGTGGTGCTTGGGTCAAGTGGTAATGGTGATACAATATCAGCCCTTCCCACAGAAATAGAAATAGTTGTGCCGAGGAAAAACGACAAGATCAAGATCATGGGTGGTGCACTGCGTGGTGCCACTGGGAAATTAATTGGTGTGGACGGTACAGATGGAATTGTTAAAGTAGATGACACACTGGATGTTAAGATATTAGACATGGTTATATTAGCAAAATTAGCCCTGCCATAATACGCCATTAACATGCCTGTAAACCAAAATTCATAATGTATATTGTTCTTGATGCGTAATTTTGAGGATTTCATGTCATTGATGAAATTAGAGCTCGCTCTCTCATTTTAGGGGTTTCCTTTTTTTTTTTTTTTTGTTCATTTTAGGGGTTTCCTGGATTATGTTAGACGAACCCTGATACGAAGTGGGTTTTTATAAAAAAATGAGTGATTTTATTATTAAAAGTTAAAAGTGGGATAATCACAATTTCTCTTACTAATTTCTTGGTTTGGTAAATCGCCAGCATTTATAAATTTGACTAAAATTCTGAGCCTATAATGAGTAAAATAAAATGATCAAAATTGGTTCCCGCACTCAAAATACAATATTTCAGATCACAAAAGATTTTATATTAATAAAATACTACCAGGGATGAGCAACTGAATACGTTGACAAACTCAAATTAACAGGCGACTGGATGCACTAGACAGCAACATCAACCTTTTTATCAGAATGAATCCATATAAATATCAAAATAGAGACGATTTTTATTCATGTGCAAATTCACAACACTCTGCTCCGCTTTGTCAATCAAGTTCTACTCTTCCATGCGGATGATGCATCGAAGGCTTTCACCTTTAAGCATGTACTCAAATGCCTTGTTGATCTCTGAGAATGGAACTGAATGTGTAATGAACTTTTCTAGCTCAAGCTCCTGCAGAATTTTGCAGGAAATCAATGGGTGCCTATGCATGATTTAGTTTGGAATAAAAAGTTTCCCAGTTTGAAAATCACTTTAAAACTGGTGGGTTTTACATTACTTAGCTTAGCTTACCTTTTTCATGTATTTTTCAACTACAGATGGAAGAAGGTCAGAACGGGGCTTGTAGTTTCCAAAGAATGTGCCCTTGAGTGTTCTTTCATTCAGTAGATTCATAGGGTGAGTCTTGAACACAGCATCTTTATGAGGTACCCCCACAAGAACAGCTACTCCCCAACCCTGACAGTTAAATTTTATGGCCCATTAGCATTCTAAATAGAACATATTTAGACTAATTGTTGACGCTAAATTCTGTTTAACATGAATTTGATGGACTTACATCATGGACACATTCAAATGCAGAAATCATGGCATCAATATTTCCTGTACATTCAATGCTTTGGTCGACTCCTCCGTCGGTTATCTCAGCAATCACCTATTAATTTAGCAATGTGTAAGCTGATTGTTAATAACATTATCAGATATAAGATCAGAAATATTATCATCAGTGAATACTAGTACAAAAAATGGGGAAAAAGAGTCCAGAGACAAACTTCTTGAACCTGCTTCTTGTGGTCTTTCGGGGTTACAAATTCAGTCACTCTAAACTTCTTTGGTGAAAAAGCAAAGTAAAATCTCAGAACTATTGCAAACAGAGATTTTATCACTATTCACTAATAGATTACATCCTTATTATAGTTATACTCAATGGAAGTATGATAACACTAACAAGAAAATAGATAGTTTACCTTCTTCAAATCTATTTGAATTCAAATCGACACCAATGATCCAAGAAGCCCCAGCAATTCGGCTCCTTCAGCAGCCTAATCACATGGAACCAACATAACATTCACATGGTCATTAGAAAAGAATGGATGTGAAAAAGAAATATTCACAACATTTTGGTATGACAGATAGATAAAGATACTCACGGCAAGGTCAACAGCACCTAATCCGAATATGGCAACCGTAGAACCTTTTGGAGGTTTTGCAACATTAAGAGTGGCACCAAGGCCCTAAAATCAACAACAAACATCAAATTATCATCAATTCATAACAGAAAAAGATATCTTTAACCATGATTTTTCTTTTACAGGAATCATTAAATCCATTGTTTGATGTCTCAATACCTGTTGAAATTCCGCAGCTGAGAGCACAAACTTTGTCAAGGGGAGCCAAGGGGTTGATCTTGGCAAGACAACCAACATGGGCTACAGTGTCCTCACTAAAGGTTGATGTGCCAACAAAAAGGTAAATTGGTTTGCCATTGATGGAGAATCTTGATTTTCCATTATTAAGCATAATACCCCTATCAGTGTTGATTCTCAGAAGATTACACATGTTGCTCTCTTCAGACTTACAGTGAGCACAATGTTTGCATTCACCAGTGAACACAGGAAGCACATGATCCCCTGGTTTGAGATCAGTCACCCCCTCACCAACGCTCTCCACAATCCTATTCACCATTAAACACATACAAAATCATTTTAATATACGCAAAATATACATTGAGATATTTTAAAGGGCGACAAAATGTACCAAGTTCACATACCCTCCAGCCTCATGGCCATAGATTCTAGGAAATAAAGGGTTCTGCCCCTGAAAAAGGGGAAAAAAATACGTTTTGATGAATTCAGTTAATTTGTATAAGTCACTATAAAATGCTCTAGTTTATGAAATTGCGAAGCATTACCTTGGCTTCCTAGAAATAAACATCAGTGTGACACAATGAAGTGTTGGGTATCTTCAAACGAACTTCATTTGCTTGAGGAGGTGCCACTTCAACTGCTTCAATCGTCAATGGTTTCCCAGCTTCCCACGCCACAGCAGCTACGTAAAAGAATATAAAACTCTTCAGTTACTGAGGAAAATGAAAAAGAAAATGAAGTATAATTTCATGAACTTCAATAAACTAAAAAGATCAAAACAATGCACCTTTGCAGCGCATGACCTGACCAGATGTGCATGCCATCTCTTCTTATACTTGTAAATTGACAACAAGACACAGAATTGAAAGATTAAATTTTGGGCAACTATTATAAGGTTTGGTAGTCTTCGCTCTTGGTGGGTAATGGTTCTACTTTGAGGGGATACTTATACCCTATGAATGCAGATACAGACTTACATTTAGAGTGCATTTGGTTAAGAGTTTTTAAGATTACCTTGGTAATCTATTTTTTATTTCCTTGTTTGATTTGTCAGTAATAAAATATTACAGTACTCTTCTATTACCAATACTGGCGTGGCAGGTAATATAGGTAGTAATCTGATTACCACCTTCACCTTAGGTATTTAAAGATTACTGGGGTACTCTTGAGTTTATTATAGAAAAATTATTATTTATTAATTTTTTGAGATAAAAATAAATTTATTTTTAATTAATATGAAAAATAATATAAAAATATTTAAAAATAATTATATTTAAGGGTATTTAAGTAAAATAATTTACTAGTAATCTTTTATTACCTTTAACCAAACACAATAATTATTTATACCTATCAAATTTTATCAAATATAGTAATCATTTATACCCAATAATCTTTTAAATAATTTATCTTTAAGGTAATCTTTCTATTTTAGTAATCAAATATTACTCAAACCAAACACCATATATTGATGCGATTCTTATTGTTTTAATTAGACTTTTCAACTAAACAGTTTCTGAAAACCACAAGCGTTCCCAGATTTTGTTTCCATCTTGGTTACAAAACCATTCCCAGATTTTGTTTCCAGCCAGGATACAAAACCATTCCCAGATTTCGTTTCCAGCCAGGATACAAAACCATTCCCAGTTTTGGTTTCTAGGATCTACGTTCCAGGTTTAGTGGTTTCACAATTTAATGATACAAAAGTCAACGATAAAGACAAAAGATGGATGTTTATGGAATATTTTAAAATCAAGAGGCTTGAAAATTAATCCCAATAATATTTGAGATCCGAAGCGTTGGAAATTCCATGGCCCCCTACTATGGCAGCCGGCTAGGTCCATGGCCTTTTAGGCTGGATCTTGAGTCTAGACAAAAGGGTCGTAATTATTAAAAAAATTAATTAAATAATAATTATAATATACAAAAATATTTTTTATTAAAATTAATAAATTCTCCTATTATTGTAAGATTTATTAATTAATTTTATTTTTAATTTAAATTTATTTAATTATATAATAATATATATATATATATATATATATATATATATATATATATATATATATATATAAAATTTTATTGATATAAATTAATAAATATTATATTTTTTTAAGTTTACCTTATTTAAATTCAATCCTAATAGATATATTTTTTTTTGGGTGGAGTAATAGTTCCACTTTGAGAAGATATTTATAAATAATTATAGTCCATGAAAGCAATAAAAATAATAGATTAATGACATTGTTAAGGTTCAAAAATTTATTAGCACTCAAGGTTTAGTGCATTCACAAACTCATGTTTACTAAATTTCAAAAATTTAAATAGTCATTCATCAATAATTAAAATTAGTAGAATTAGTTAATTATAAAAGTAAAATCGTTATTTAACTAACAATATTAAAAAATATAAAAATTTATATCATTTTTTTCTTTAATTTAGAAAACTAATAATTGCTCCTCAAAATTAAATTTTGAAAAGTTATATTTCCTCTCCTAGTGTTTCAATTTTTCAGGATCAATTTTCCAAAATGAACAACAGTTTCTCCAGTGCTCTCTCTCCCTCCTTTCAGACTCTCTTTCTCTGATACTACTCTTAGCACTCATTTTCAATATCGATTCGTTCAAACGTCTACTTGCCCAAAGATCAACAAAGACAATTTCGTTGATCTAAAATCAAGATGATTTCGTCCAAACAAAGGCATTGTTTGGTGTAGATGAAAGCGTTACAAGTTTCAGATCTTAAATTAAGATTCATCGATTCTAAATAAAATCGATATAAATTTTTATATTTTTTAATATTATTAATTAAATTATGATTTTATTTTTATAATTAACTGATTTTGTTAATTTAAACTATTGATAAGGGAGTATTTAAACTTTTAAAATTTAATGAAAAGGAGTTATGAGGATACACTAAATCTTGGTGAGAATTAGTCTTTTGGCCTGTTGTTAATGGCTAAGTTAGACTTTCCAACCAAACAGTTTTCTGAAAACAACATGCAAGTGGCAACTGTCACAAAACCATTCTCCGATTTATAGAAGTCTCTGGTTTTTGCCCGGTTAAGTCTTGGTTTAGTGATAATCTAGAATATCTAAACTCAATTTTAATTATGTGATTAGGAATTTAGATTTTTTTTAATTATGTTAAGAGTAGTGATTAGTTGTATACATACCCCCCATGTGATACCTCTATCTGAACAAGATCAAATTATTATTTTTTACTTAAACTTTGATAAAATAATAAACAAGACGAGTTTAATAGAGAATGATGACTATGGTACTACAAAAGTGATCGAACTATTCTAATTAAAGTTGCAGGATAAATGTGAAGGTGGTAGAGTTGAAGGAGCACCATATACTAGTGGTGACAATATAGGTGAAGGAGATGGAAGTGTACACAAGATTCTCCAACTCTTTGACTATGAGAGATAGATTATCTTCCTCCAAGGAATGGTTCAATGCATTATGGGTGGATAGTCATAGGCGACAAGGGATTAGTTAGCTTGAACACCTTTACATTGTACTTAATGCAAAACCTTGAATACGAGATAGGATAACTCCCTTTTAACTATTTAAAGTACTTTTGTTATCGTTGAAAATTGACCATTTGGTGTGTTAAAAAGATAAGTAGCCCATACGATTAAATTAGGACGAAAGTTTTTTTTTCTTATACCTAAAAGTATTTTTGAATTGGAAGATTCGTTTATAGTAACAGTTCTAGTAGTTGAATATTGTGCTCCTACTAATCTGCGTACTTCTTGTCAAAAGCTAGTAAACAATAATACCTGTTCAATTCAAACTAGTCATTATATGGATTTTTTTAATAATATGTAAAAGTGTAACTCTTATTAGTGTGATTGGTTGTAATTATTATTTTTAATGACACAAATTGATACGACGACAACAACAGTAAAAAGTTATTAAAGCATTTGAATTTTTTTAAATAGTTTAAATATTTGATTTGGTTCGTGGTAAATAACTTTTTCCCTCTTTTACAATTAAAGTTAACTAATAGAACTAGTTGATGGCCAAAAAATTTAATTTTCAAACTTAAGAGTGAAAAAGTGTCATTTCCACAAACTTTGGGCGGGAAATAGTGCTTTAGCCTCTTGATTGTTTTTCCCAATAATTGATAAGTGGGGTCGAGAAAGAAGAAGGTGTTGCCAAGCGTTGAGGAGGGAGTGCTAGTAGATCAGTGCCCACATGTCATTTCACTATAATAAGAAGAAACAGAACAAATAGCTGTGGCTTATTTGTAGAAGAATAACTTCTACTTTGTCCTCTTTCTACGTTCGTTTTCGCCCCAAACTTTACCAAAACAAAGAGAGAGGATGGTGGGCCAACTGACATATGTTAAAAGTTGCATGCTTTAATAAATTTGTTAAAAAAAAAAAAAAAAGCAAAAATATGAAAAGTTAAGCGAGAAATGGATATGCAAATAATGCAGTGTTAGTGGTTAAATTGAAAGCATCACTTTCCCAAGAAAATTGTAGCATCACTTTCTCAAGAAAAAAGGTTCCTAACCCAATTTCATTATTGGGACAAAATTGACTTACTGCACCAAGACAGTGACAATGACAAATCTCAGCCTTCATTTTCATTGTTGAAATTGAGATTGATCTCCACCAATCCTTACATATTTCATTTCATATGATATTGTCCACCCGATTAATTCCGGACCTTTCATTTTCATAGATAGTCTTGTATAAGACTTATGCATGAAGACAATCAATTCGATAGTTGTGGTTGGATTTTATTATGGATTTTTGACCATATTTTTCATAGATCCCTTTTATCTCTTCTTTCTCTGAGCTCAGGTTATAGAAGAAGGAGAAAAAGGAACCAAGAAAAATGTATCAGCAACAATTAATTATGAAGAAAATGATAGTTTTTTTATGATTTTTTTTGTACAAATATATTTTTTATTATTCGTTTCATTATACATGTATATATTTCCATATTTTCTAAGTAGGGACAGTAGCTTGGTACGTCTGGCCCTGGAAAGCTAAGAAACTTTGTAAGTAGGAAAATCAATTCAAATTTTATTTTCAGGAATGAAAAGCTGATTTCAGTTTTTACCTTCACTCTTATTACAGTGAAGGGCCTTCAGTAATGCTTCTATCCAGGTTTCATTTTCTTCTAATGGGCAGTTGTTGGGCAGTCATCTGAGTGCATTCACTAAGTGGGTGGCAGGTACTTGAGAAAGCTACATATATGCTCAATAGTAGGAAGTAGTTTTCCAACCATTAATTTTCCATCCCCACGAATAATTCCCCACTAAGATGGAGAGACATAATGATGATTTTATGAGAATACAGTGCTCACATACCTATCACTCTTTGACACTCTTGTTAGCTTCGGAGACAAGTGTCGGAACATTTGTAAAGAGAAAAATTTATATCACATAAAATCAATTAGTTTATGTTAAAGTTTAATCTCTCACACTTATATACCATTCATTTATATTGTATTTATTAAATATGAAATTTTAGTTTTTAACACCTTTCTTCAAGTACAACCACTATAAGTATTAGGCTCGTTGTTTGGTTGAATCCTTTTTTGAACCGTTGCGTTGTCACTTATATCCAGAAACACTTTAAATTGTTAAGCGCACCATTGGCTTATGCTCTAATATCATGTCAGAAAACAATGAGTCTGTAAGTGTGAAAATTGAAACTCATATTATATAAAATCAATTGACTTGTGTTAAAGTTCAATCTACTATACTTATATACCACTCATTTATACTGTATTTATTAGATATGGACTTTAGTCTCCAACAATGAGTATTATTATACGATCAAATTTATATACAAATAATGATATATTATCTTATGATTGAATGTTTCTTTTTATTTTTATTTAAAATTAATTATTTATATGATAACATATTATTATTTATACACATAATTTTATTGTTTAAAGATTGAAAAAGAAATTGTGTTGTGAATAATGCAAAATCTAGTCAATTATATGTTAGATTTACACTGTAAGATTATTAAAGATTCAAGGGGCATTGTGAGCCACTCCATCAATCTTGGAGAACTAGATGTGAGATATTTATGATGTCATTTTTTTTATCGTTATATTTGGGATATTATCCTAGATTAGTATCAAAGCATGCTTAGATTGTTTCCGTGTCTACGTGTCATATGTTTACGAATTCGCTATGATAAAATTTTATGAAAATCTAAAACTGGTAATGGTTCATAACTTTTGATATCCAGCATATTCATTATCTCTTTTGGTGTCGTTGGAATCCCCATTGAAAGAGCTTTCTATCAATATATTGTATGCTTAAATCTGAGATCGGGTTGCGAACTTATGATGTTCTTAAGTTTCAAAGGTTAGGGATGTATATTGTTATTGTTCAGCCCCACTCTCACTTTGGGAGAGTGTGTCTCACCACTTACCTTTTAGTTATGAGTTTAAGTTGATACTACTACAACTGGCAACGGATATTTTCCGGTTTGCAAAATTTCCATACGATGCTCACATCTTTTATGGGTTTAAGTCATCAAGACCAGCAACTAGACTTTAACCAATGACTAGGTATCATCTTAGTTTGGGGTGGATACGTAATGAATTGAATCTAAACACCCATTTGTTTAAGTTTGATTTAAATGAAAAAATAATTTGATTCAAATTTGACTTAAATTTATCAAACCAATATTAAATGCAGTTCAAATAAAAATAATTCGGTTTGAGTTTAATTCTAATTTATAATTCGAATCCATGATTTAGATATGTGGCTTAGGTACATGATTCATATTCGTGACTCATTGATAAAATAAAATCATTTAACAGTTATTTAATATAATTCGAATCGAGTCATAAGCTAAATTCGAACCAAATCAAATTATCTACTCAAATCACGAGCCAAATGTTTTCTAACTCAAATTTGACTCAGTTTCAAAAAGAGTCAAACTCCTAACTCAAATTCAGTTCAGATTTGAATTAAATGAATTCAAATTAAGCTAAACCAAGGAAAGTTGCCTTTTGAGCTTAAGCCAAGTTGGTTAAGGTCCAACTCTAATCTTAGTCATCTCTTATTCGATATCTAATAACAAAAACAAGTAAACTTTCCAGTTCAAGACAATTAGAAGACATCCACCGAATAAGGGATTTATCTAGAATTTTTTATAGATATTCTTTCATTGTATATTAGTGACAACAACGAGAAAATATCTCTACCTTTTTAATTGAGATATTTTTCATGCCATTAATATTCACATTTAATAAAATTAAAATAAGAAAAAATTTATCATAATTTTATAGGAAAAGAAATTTTGGATTATCATAATTTGAATATAATTTCTCCTCAGTAATTTTATATATATATATATATAAAGGATTACCTTAGAGAAAAGGTATGATAATTGTGAAACTATCAAAGAGATATTAGATTTAACTCCAAAAGTTGTATTTATAGTATTGAATACATATTAGCTAAGAGCTACACTATGGATGTAAGCATTTCAACCATCAGGCCAAACCAAATTAGAGTAGTTGACATTATTGTTACACAACGGTTGACAAATTATAGTCTATTCAAATCTAATCATTTTCAGATAACTTATCTTACGCAAAGTTTGAAATTGTGTACTTCAATTGGTGACAAAATTTTGCATCAATAATTTAGCATGTTGAAACTTTTGGCCTCCATTAGATAGCCCCAATAGGGAAGAACAAAAAATACTTTAGAGCACCAAACACCACATCATGGTCCCTTTAGTCAACATTCTAGGCCAACAATCGTGGTTATTGCCCTATAGAACTTAACACACCTAGCAATATTTTGACCTTGGTTGGTAACAGGATAAGCAAAAACTCAAATGATGTAGCGGAAAAAAAAAAACATAAATATCCATACAAAAACTCAAATGGAATAACTAACTGAAATTCAAATACATAAGCTGACAAAAAGATTGAAATGGCCTTATGTTATCTCTATGCCTACTAACTTCTTCTAGCATCGCAACCATCTCAATTATCTGGACTTGTAAAACATGAAAAGTAAGGAAGTGAGTGAGAATCATTCAGTATGCATCAGACTATACTTAAACTTTTTCTTAATTCCCATAATACCCTTGACATAATCCACTTAAAGTTTTACTTGAGAAGCTTTAAAGTCTTATATTACTTTCTTGGGAAACATTATAGTCCCACTCAATCATCTAGGATCTTTCCAAATCCTCATATGGAATGACCCTTTATTTTATTACTTGTTCGAGTGAAAACATTTCCAATACTGAAACAAGATAACTATGCCAATCGAACTAGGTTAAGATAAGGATTCAACACCTTGACTGTGTAAGCTAATTATGCAGTCCCTTAACCTACACCATTTGATTATTTTAATTGAACTAGGCTTTACTACAGAGCAAATGTACCCTATTGTAATTATTATATCATATTGTAAATTATTGGGCCTGACTGCGGGCAATGTAAGGAGAAAATCTCACAAGTGTCCCCTCATAATGAGCCTTATGACTAAAGTCATAACTAGCATGCATGCATCTTAAGCCACTAACTCAACTTAGGCTCGTAATAACTTTCACCTAACTTGTATCTCGTGCCATACTTATAATATTTTTCTCGACATGTTCGAAACTACTGTGTACCTTTTAATTTCGTACTATCATTTAGGACTAAATCTTGAACACTTAAACTCATTACTTCTCATCCTTTTAAACTTTTCTTCAATGTACAATTGTGTGTTATAGAAGGAATAGTTATGAGCTCTTTTTTCTATGCATGACTTAACCCCTAACGAACATTCATGGTCTTCACACTATGTACAGTTGTGCACAGGCGTTCCTTCTTCCTTTGTTGTGCATGACTTAACCTTACAAGCATCATTCCTTATGACTAAGTGTACAAGCGTGCACGAGAATGCAACCTTCCCTATGCATGTCTAACATTCCTTTTCAAAACTATGCATTTTATAAGGGTGTATTTGTCTTTCAACATCATAAATGGTCTTAAATTCCAACTGTATGGTTGCCTACCACGACTTAGTTTATGCATCATCAAACAATTGTGCTTGTCCTCCACATGATCGTTCATCGGTTGTTAAAGAAATTTCTAGAGTCATGTGTACGAGCATGCATGTCCTTGTGCACAATCATACATGACATTACTTTCATGTATTTTTAGGCATGTCATTGTAGTGTTTGTCCTTGTTACAGTCGTGCATGACACCTGGAAAATATATTTTCAATTTGTTTCAAGCCTAATCAAATACCAACTCAATATTAAGTATGTCCCATACACCCAACAAGTATCTAGCATCATAAAAAGCATAAATTAAGTCTATATCCTTCAAATCAAGCATCACATTCAACATTTAGCCTATCATACAAGATTTACACATACATATGTATGTAACCCTCTCAATCCCATTTCATATCTCTATGCTAACACCCTATACATCTCATTCAATGTTAATCAAGTTAGAAATACTATTAGTCATTTGGAAACATTGTAATTGAACCTACCCTCGATTACATGTTGAAGGCATATCATCATTCATATCCATACATATATATACATCAAAGATCAATCAACATAACCTTACACATACAACAAGAAAATCAAAAATATACTCAAGAATCTAGCTACTTACTTGGACTCCAATGCAAAAAGGTTTGATGTTACTTGAAGTTTCACTTTTTTACCCTTCAAAGATTCACTAGAAAACTTTCCTTAATTATCACTAAAATTGTTAGAAAATTGCTCAACTCTCTTTTTTGTGGATAAAGATGAATTGAATAAATGAGATAATAATCCATTATATCTTGCCAACATGTCTCATATAAACTTTCATTCATAATTGGCTTGTATAGGCATGCACTCTTGGTATGCATGGTCATGCCCTTTTTTTTTTTAAATTCAAACATGACAAGTTATTCACTTAGCTGACGTAACATTGAATGAAAGGAGATGCACCTTTCATGCACAAGTATTCATAAGCTAAGACTCAACATTTTATTCAATTTAAATCTTATAATTGCCGCAAAAAAAAAAAAAAAAAAAAGCATAAAAACATATTTAAGCATGTAAAGGCAAATTTGCCCTTGAGACATATTCGTGGGGTTTCAGTTCCACTCCTCTTATTGGAATTTCATCCTTCAAATTCATTTAGAATAACTTTGGGTATTTGGCTCTCATTTCCTACTCGACCTTTGAGGCAGTTTCTTCCACCTCGTGATTCCTCTAAGAGACTTTTCACCAAAGATATCTACATGTTTTAGAGCTCTTTGATCCTTCTATCTAGAATTTGCATCAGTCTCTTCTCATAGCTCAAATCATTTGTCAGCTTGAATCATTTGTAGGTAGACAATACATTACTTTAAAAAAACAATAGAACAATAAAACTATATGCACTAAATTTAGGAATATCAATTGGATTGACCAAGCATGAGACCCAATTATTCAACTTGAGAAATTTAGTTTCAGGCTAAGAATTCAAACCTTGGGTGGGTTTAGACATAAAAATTTTTCTATTAATTTATTGGGTTTCGACTTGAGCAAAGGTTATTTAAGCGCTTAGTGTGATAGGGCCCAAAAATTTATCATGAATAAGGAAGTATTTGTCAAGCTTTCAAACCTATGGGGGATTATAAATGTGTTTTTACAGGTTTTTTAAGTTATAAAACTAGCTCCAAATGGATTCAAAGTCTGAAAATTTTTAATAAACTAGGCATAAATAAAAAATCTAACTCCCAAACGGGTAAGCCTAAAGCTTGTGTCCAAAAATGTTTTACGGGCCTAAGTTGAAAAAGTCAAACTAGGTTCAATAAGCCCGATTGATGGCTTTATGCAAATTGAGTACCAATAATGATATGTTATTATACAATTAAGTGTTACTATATAATTCAGTAATAATATGTCACTATATAATAGAGAGATTTTAAATTAAAGATAAAAAAACATTCAACATGTCATCATTGGTATCTAATTTGATATTTTTGCACATGATATTGCTGAAAAAAAGTAATGTTATGTGCACAAAATTATGAATACACAATTAAATACATAGATAATGTATTATCATGTGATTAGCTGTTACTTTATTATTTATTCAAAATTACTCAATTACATAATGATACAACATTTATGTACTCAAAAGTGTATATACATAGTTTTATTGTTGCTAAAATAAATAAATTATGTGCATTAAAATATCTATCAAATTAGATAAAATAAAACTATGTGCACAAACAATAGGGATAAACTTACCCACAAATAGTTATGTTAAATTAAGGATAAAATAATACTCAATTATATGATGATATATCATCATTTATGCATAAACTTATGTTCATTGTTTTTGCACATAAAATTACAAAATTAGAGATCATTGATGATATTTCTATATAAAAGTTGATAATTAATAATTTAATTAAACTATGAGCACAAACAATGGACACAAAATTATCCACAAAAGATGATTTTGAATTAAAAATAGTCTGAAGGACTATTTCCCACCCAAGGTATGCTGATTTCCCAAAGTTTCTCTTGTTAACTTTAAAAATCTCATTTACCCACCCATGACCGTTTAAATCTGTTAATTTTAAGGGCAAAATCGTTATTTTATATTTAATATTAAAAATAAACTTAAATATAATTTCATTTTTCCCCTAAATTTAAAAAACTAACTTTTTTCCCCTAAACCAAGTTTGAAAAAAATCACATTTCCCCCCTAAGGTTTAGTTTCAAAATCCGGTCACCTTCTCTAGCACCATTGTCGATCATCTCTCTCTCTTGATGATTTCCCTTTCTTTGACGATCTGCCTCAACTCCATCCCAACCCCCCCTCCCCCGACGTCCAGAGACATCGCCTGGGAAGAGGAATCGTATTCCCAAATGACGTCGCTAGACGTCAGAGGGGTTGGGATGGAGTTGAGACAAACTGTCAAAGGAAGGGGAACCATCGGGAGGGAGAGATGATCAACAATGGCGTTGGAGAAGGTGACCAGATTTTGAAATTAAACCCTAGGGGAGAAATGTGATTTTTTCAAACTTGGCTTGGGGAAAAAATGTTAGTTTTTAAACTTTTAGGAGGAAAAATGAGATAAATTTTTTAGGGGATAAAGTTCCGTTAATTTTAACCAGCCATGGGTAGATGAATGAGATTTTCAAAGTTAACAGAGAGAACTTTGAGAAATCAATATACCTTGGGTGGGAAATAGTCATTTGGGTTTAAAAATAAAACAATATCTAATCACATAATAATATGTTATTATTTATGTTTAAAATTATGTTTATTATTTTTACACATAGTATTACAAAATTGGAGACTATTGATTATATTTCTATATAAAATGTTGATGATTAATAATTCAATAAAACTATGTGCACAAACAGTGGGCGCAAACTTATCCACAAAAGATGATTTTAAATTAGAGATATAACAATATTTAATTACATGATAAAATATTATCATTTATGCTTAAAATTATACTAATTATTTTTGCACATAGTATTACAAAATTGGAGATTATTGATGATATTTCTATATAAAAAGATAATGAATAATAATTCAATAAAACTATGTGCATAGACAATGGGCGTAAACTTTTCCATAAAAAATGATTTTAAATTAGAGATAAAATAATATTCAATCATATAATAACATATTATCATTTATACTTAAAATTATATTTGTTATTTTTGCACGTAGTATTACAAAATTGAAGATTATCGATGATATATTTATATAAAAATTGATAATTGATAATTTAATGCATAAGATTACTCTAAATAATAGTATTAAAGGTGTATCCCACCGACACACTACAATAATGATAGTACCACTTATTACTTAATATATAGATTTACTTGTCCGTGATTTTACCGTTTCCAAGGGAGAAAACTTACGCCGAAAAACACTCGTTATCTTTAGAATCCAAGGCGCCCCTTGTATGCCAAAAACAGTAGAGTGGTTTCAGCATACCGTGACGAACGTGGAAGGAAAAATTTTAAAACAGGATAAACAACTTTGAATGTGTTCTTTCCAGTCCAAGACGTCATTCACCGCGCTATAAATAGTGACTCAAAGCCGCCTGTTTTCTTCACTTCAAACCGAAGCTTTTTCTTCATCCTTATCTTAAAACAAAATGTCTAACACAGCTGGTCAAGTTATCCGTTGCAAAGGTAATTTCTCTTTTCTTCTTTTTGTAGTTTTCATCTCTGTTTTCTAGTGATCTTTCTTGATCGTGAAATGTTCTTTGTTGGTTATGAGGCGGCCTTTTTTTTTATTTTATAATTTTAAGTTAATATGTTTAGCTTTTAAAATTGTTGTTCATGATCCTTTGTGATCTGTGATAATTCATAGTGTTACTGATTATATTTTCTTATTTATTTCCATGTTCAGCAGTTTGATTAAATAGATTATATTTATAATTTTTGTCTTTTCAATCTTTTCGGTTTACTAAATGAAGTTATTGTCAAGCTTCATAGTAACTGGGGGTTTCAGTTGATCATCATCTACGATTATTATATAATCTATTTAGAAAGATATATTGTAAAAATACTTGTGTATTTTTCATGATACTATTTTGTGGGATGATGGTTTTGTTAGTTGAACTCTATAGATGTTGGAACTTTCAATTTTTGTAATCGATTTACAGATCGATTTAACCGACAATATGAGTCTTTTTTGCGCAATAAGAAGAAAATTGATATTCATGTTTTTCTTTGTTCAAAACTCGTTGATCTGTATGATCGTATTGAAAATTTTGTTAGTTTTGGTTTAATAAGCATAGCTCCAGGTAGCTTTTTGATATAGTGTTTAATTCAATAAAATTATGAATACCTGCTTGGAGTATACAAGTAGGTACACATTTTATATGTGTTATTATGTGATCATTATGAATTAAGAATAAAAGTAACACTCAATTATATGATGACAAATAATTTATTTATGTACTCACAGTGGGTTAACACAGTATTAATCTTCCTCATATATTGGGATTTGCCTGTGAGTTAGATGTCTCATTGGCTGTATTTGGTTGCAGCTGCTGTAGCATGGGAAGCTGGGAAGCCACTGGTTATTCAAGAAGTGGAGGTGGCACCACCACAGAAAAATGAAGTTCGATTGAGGATCCTCTTCACCTCTTTATGCCACACTGATGTTTACTTCTGGGAAGCCAAGGTAACTACAAATTCATATCATTTTTAAATATAAGGGTTAAGATTAGAAAAATGCATTGCTGAAAATTAGGAGCATACTGTGAAATGTTACTATCTGCATATTGTTTTTTCGTTTAGGAAAAGAGGAAAATTCTTTAACTGTGTATGTATTTGCACTCAAACCACATTATGCATTTTCGATTTTGAAGATTCTTTGCTTGAGTTTGGGTTTTCTTTTGATTCCATTGATGTTTCCTTTTACCATGGAAATGCCATTTCGTAATAGGCACATTCTTGAATAGCTTGTCGAAGTTTACCCTCATTGTTTGGAAATTGAAGGGATTACTTACTTTTGCAGGGACAAACACCATTGTTTCCTCGCATTTTTGGTCATGAAGCGGGAGGGTATGTTGTACATTTTTAATTTTGACAGAAACTTTTTCTAAATTATGACTACCTTCGGCATATACATGATTCAGTAATAACTTTCTTTTTTTCATGCTTCTGGTATTTAGAATTGTGGAGAGTGTAGGGGAAGGAGTAACTGATCTACAACCAGGAGACCATGTTCTTCCTGTGTTCACTGGAGAGTGCGGGGAGTGTCGTCACTGTCATTCAGAGGAAAGCAACATGTGTGATCTCCTCAGAATCAATACTGACAGAGGTGTTATGATAAATGATGGTCAGTCAAGGTTTTCCATCAATGGGAAGCCCATATACCATTTTGTTGGGACTTCCACATTCAGTGAATACACTGTTGTCCATGTTGGCTGTCTTGCCAAGATCAACCCTGCTGCTCCTCTTGACAAAGTTTGTGTGCTTAGCTGTGGAATATCCACAGGTTTGTAGGAGTGGTTCTTCTTGAATAAATACAAACTATACAAGCAATGTCGTGAATTCTAATTTTTATTGATCAATTTATCCTCTTGCCTGAAGGTCTTGGTGCTACTTTGAATGTTGCAAAACCCAAGAAGGGCCAAACTGTTGCTGTTTTTGGACTCGGTGCTGTTGGCCTTGCTGTAAGTTACTTCCTTTCATTTCCTTCAAATAGTTCTGAAAAAGGACTGCCATGAGTCATCACTATGCATCTCTTTTTTATTAATTTCTAGGCTGTTGAAGGGGCAAGGATTGCTGGAGCTTCAAGGATCATCGGTGTTGATTTGAACCCAGTCAGATTTGCTGAAGGTATAGTTCTCTTATATAAATAAATATATGAATAGATTTGACCCTATCAAATCCAAAGATAAATGCATCAATTTGTAAGGCATATGCATATAGAAAGATAGATACTTCATTAAAATTTAGTTAAAATGAGTTATCTAGTTATTGATGGAGATCCATTCATACCTTTTTTTTTTAATTTTTGCAGCTAAGAAGTTTGGCTGCACAGAGTTTGTGAATCCAAAAGACTATGATAAACCTGTTCAACAGGTTGGTTCCATCCCCTTTTAAGTTATTCTGAACATAACTGATCATTGCTTTCTTCCCTTTTGTCATAGTTATTGTGTTCATTCAAATGCTCTCATCGTCAGAGAAGTAGATAGCAGCTGTTTAATTTGCTTGTACATCTGTCCAGAGCTTCATAGTGGTCATTAAATTGATGTTGTTGGTTGTTTGTGTCCACTTGTAAGATATAGCTTCTCTTATGGTCTTATCTGTTAATTGAAGAAATACTTGAGATAGCTGTGAAAAAGAACTATCTGTTTTATGGCACTGAATATGTAGAGATGAATTATAATGACTACTAAATTAAATGGGGCTGTTTTGCTAGAAATTAAATGACTATTTGTTCAACTGAGAATTGATGCATTTTTTTGATGATCAGGTTATTGCTGACATGACTGATGGCGGGGTTGATCGGAGCGTTGAATGCACTGGAAGTATCCAGGCCATGATCTCAGCATTTGAATGCGTCCATGATGTAATTCCCTTCACTCTCTGGAAGAAAAAAATCCGAATAAGGGAACTACGTTGTTTCTAACTCCAAAATCTCTATGCTTCTCAGGGTTGGGGTGTTGCAGTACTTGTAGGTGTTCCAAACAAAGATGATGCATTCAAAACTCATCCAATGAATCTGCTTAACGAGAGGACTCTCAAGGGTACCTTCTTTGGCAACTACAAACCTCGCACTGATATTCCTAGAGTCGTGGAGCAATACCTGAACAAGGTAATCTCATGAATCTCTGCAAAGCAAGTTTAAGTTATTAGCCTTGGCAAATGGTGCGATGCTGATCTTTTGACACAGATCACCATAGTATTACTAAATTCATCATCTTGGTTTTGCAGGAGTTGGATCTGGAACTTGAAAAATTTATCACTCACTCTGTACCTTTCTCGGAGATCAATAAGGCTTTTGACTACATGCTCAAAGGACATAGCCTGAGGACCATCATTCGCATGGAGGATTAGAATTTTGTCGAATAATATATAACTATTCTGAGTTTGCTATCTCTCGAACAGAAATTCTGAAGTATCGCATAGAGAATAATGTAATGACTGTTGTTTGGACTTATATGGCTTCTTATCTATGTTTTGTGTGCTTTTGTTTCTATAATATATTTCCGGTCTACTTTGCTTCTGCCTCTGTGTTTCACCCTTTGTTTCGGGAATATAAACTCTAGGCCAGAGTTTGAAACATAAACAAAATTTAACTTGAACAAGCAGTTTTGGAGCCTTATTGATTGTTTATTGTCAAACTTTGAACAATATTAAGATAAAAAAAAAACACTAGATAATTCCTGCTTCTGTTGTGAAGTATCCTGGTATGTATACTTAATTTTGAATACCCAGATAAGATATTATCATATATAATTATATAATTATATAATGGCAGAGTATCTACGTTCTTAATTGGATACTCAAAATGAGATATTTTTAGTTTTATTAATCCTATGAATAGCTGCTGGAGGCGATTATAGAGTTATCAAAGCTTCATTGTCTTTGCTTTCTTGTCTATACTACTGTCAACTGCCTTTGCCAAACTGAAACTTTGTTCTCATTCATTTGGTGGAGTTTTGAGAAGAAAATGGCAAAGGAAATCAATACCCTGAATTGCATGTTAGCCACTTTACCCTGTTGGTTTATAGCAATACAGGAGGTGAAACCAGTGGCATCTTCATTCTTGATGTTGATAGATTTTCAGTCCTCAACAGGAGCATCCCTTGCATCTGAAGGAGCCTTGCGATCAAGCCCTGATGTGTACAGGCGCTTACTGACCTTTCCATTTTAATTATCCATTAGTTTTGATAACCTTTGGAGTCCAAAAATTCTATGTATTATTGAGTGCAACCATTCAAAAGAAAGTCAGCCGATTTTTAAATTTAACAGCCAGCCTAGAAGAAATTCTTGATGTTTACGGCCTGCTTATTATAATCGATTGTACGGTCCCGCATGATAAAAATTTCTTTCTCAAGAAAGCGATGCTTTTGATTTAACCAGTGGCGTTGCATATCCAATACTCACCTAACTGCGTGTATATATATATATATTTATGAATTTTTTTAAGTGTGTAAGTTTTAATATTTGTCAACTTGGCCCACTTTTTTTTTTAACTATTTTCAGAGATGTGTATAATATGGTTCAAATCGTAAAACTGATCCGAACCGTTAATAAATTATAGTTTAATTTGATTTGGTTTATAAAATAGTCTAATTTTAATTAAAAAAAGTTTAAACTGTTTTTTGGGTTTGAGTTCAGGTTTGAGCGATTTTCAAACTAAACCAAACTATAATCTGTATTTTTTAATATACATATATATTGAAATCATATGCTTTTGTTTCAAGAAAAATTGCATTTGTGTTGATTTCAGTTGCTGATTTTAGTTGATCTTGGATTTTTTAATTGATTATTTCTTATTTGGTGTAACCTTTTGATCCTATTTAATTTCTGTGTACGAACTTTCTATGAGTAATATTTTTCCTTAATTGAAGTATATTTGCTTTCCAGGATTGTTGTTATTTGTTTAAGAGTAATGATTTTATTAATTTTGCTTACCAGGATGGTAACACTTTGAAATTCTATGTTTTGGTTTCAAGAAAATTTGCATGCAGTCTAATTAGTTGCAGAGTTTAGTGCTTTCATTTAGATTTTTTAATAAATATATAAAGTGAAATTTATGATAAGATTGTAAGTTAATTTTATGATACGTAATATTTTTTATTTATAATATATTAATAAATATGTATTATATATTATATGATACTAATAATTATTATTAAGATCACAATTTAAATGAAATCAAAATATATTTTTTTAATTTGACTTAATTTAATTTAAAAATTTTTTTAACTGTTTTCTTTAATTTTGTTTGAAAAAAACTAACAGACCGTAAACACCTCAAACTATTTCCATAAAATTCGGGGTGAAGCAAAAGTCCAAAGACGACAGAGAGAGTTGTGAGAAAAGTGGAAGGTGTTTGTCACTAAACAAGCCGCAATTATTTTTCCTGTTTCTTCTATTTTATATTTTAAAGTGCAATGACATGTGAGCCTTGATCTAGCACTGCTCCCCCGGCTCAACGGCTGGCAACCCGTTAATGGGAATATTAATTAAAAAGTAATATTATATGTTTATATTTTTAATATATAATTTAGATATATAAATAATATATTATAATATGATTGAATATTATTTTATCTTTAATTCAAAATCATCCAATCACATGATGATACTTTATCTGTTTATCTAAATAGTATACTCAAAATGTATATGTATAGTTTTGACCAAAACACTATTTTCCACCTAAGGTATGCTATATTCTTAAGTTTTTCCCCTTTAACTTTGATAATCACAAATACCTACCTATGAACAATTAAAATTAATGGTGATAAGAGTAAAAATATCATTTTCTCTATAATATTAAAATAAACTAAAATATAATCTTTTTTTGTCCCCCTAAACTTTAAAAACTAAAAGTTTCTCCGCTCCTAAGTTTTAAAAAATGACAGTTTTACCCTAGGGTTTTGTTTTAAAATCTTTGGCAGTATCTCCGGCTCCATTGTCGATAATCTCTCCCTCCCGAAACATCCTTTTCTTTTGACGGTCTCTCTCCTTCCATTTGGATGTTGGATCAACGTCGGAGGAGTAATGGAAGATAAAAAGCTTAGTCGGACGAAGTTTTTCGTCTTCCCAGACGAAGACGAAGACGAAGCTGTCATCTTCGTCTAGGAAGATTGTCATCTTCCCAGAGGTCTTCTTCTGGGAAGACAATCATCTTCCCAAACGAAGACGATAGCTTCGTCTTCGTCTTCCACCTCTCCTCTGACACTAATCTGACGTCCAAATAGGAGGAGAGAGACTGTTAGAGGAAGAGAATGTTTTGGGAGGGAGAGGTTGCCAGCAATGAAGCTGGAGATAACGCCAGAAATTTTAAAACGAAACCCTAAGGTGAAACTGCTATTTTTTAAAATATAGGCTAGGGGAAACTTTTAGTTTTTAAAGTTTAGGGGGACAAAAAGAGATAAAATTTTAAAGGGTTAGAGTTCCGTTAATTTTAATTACTTATGGGTGGGTATTTGAGATTATCAAAGTTAAAGAGGGAAAACTTGTGAATACAACATACCTTGGATGGGAAATAGTCCTTTGGCCTATAGTTTTATTATTAATTAAAAAGTTGGATGACTATGTCGCGCCCGAAGTTTGTTGAAATGACACTTTTCCACACTTTAAGTTCGAAAATTCAATTATCTCTTTCATTAACCAATTTCACTAATTAACTTTAACACTAAAAGAGTGAAAATGTTTAAAAAAAATTGAAATACTTTAATAACACTTCACCGTTGTCGATGCCATGTCAATCTCCGCTACCAATAACAGTAAGTACAATCAATCACCCTAGTAAGAGTTATACATGTTACTACGAAGAGGGGAGTAGAGATTAGTTTGAAGTGAATATGGATTGTTGCTAGTCAACTTCTCCCAAATGATATGAAGATTGGTGGGAATTCAACTACGAGGATTGTTACCATAGATGAACCCTTCAATTAAACAACACTTCTAGGTGAAAGGAAAGAAACTTTCACCCTACTTCAACTTTACGTGTGCTTATCTTACAAGCACCCCAAATGTAAAGTCAGTCCCCGCCAAAATGAAAAAGCACTTCCAATGGTTAAAAGGGAGTTATTCTAGTCCATTATAAAAGTTTTGCATTAAGTTCTAATGTGCAAAGGTCTAAGCCAACAATCCCCTTCTCGCCCATTAAGATCCACCTGTGATGCATCAAACCATTCCTTGGCACATCGTAGCATAGATAATGTTGTGAATAATTTAAAATCTAGTCAATCTAAGCACTCCATCAATCTTGTAGTATTGGATGTGAGATATTTACGATGCCAGTTTTCTACTGTTATATTAGGGATATTGTCCTAGATTGGTATCAAAGTATGCTTTGATTGTTTCTAGTCCACCTATCACATGTTCATGAAATTGCTATGATATTATTTTAAGAAAGTCTAAAATTGTAAATTGATCATAACTTTTGATATCTTGCATATTTATTTCTCTTTTTTTTTTTTTTTTTTGGAATCCTCGTTGAAAAAGCTTTCCATTGATATATTATGTGCTTGAATCTAAGATCGGGTTACAAACTTATATGTTTTTAAGCTTCAACCAAAATGGAATTATGGAAATTGGTTGCGTTCAAAGGTTAGGGATGAATATTGTCATTGTTCATCCTTGCTCTCGCTTTGGGAGAGTATGTCTCACCATTTGCCTTTGTATTATGAGTTTATGTTGATATTATGACTGTTAAATGATATTTTTCAACTTATAAAATTTCTATCTAAGATGCGTATCTTTTCAAGGTTTAAGTCATCAAGACCAACGATCAAACTTTGATTAATAACTAGACATCATATTAGTTATCTCTTATTCAATATCTAACAACGAACATTAGTAAATTTTTTAGGTTGAGACAATAAATAGACAGAATCTGTTTGGAATCTTTTATACATATTCTCATATTTTAATTAGTAATAACAACAGGAAAATATATCTACCTTCCTAATTGGGATATTTTTCATATTGTTAATATTCACATATAATACAATCAAAATAAAAATAAATTATCAAAATTTTGTTAGGATTAGAATTTTTAGATTATTCTAATTTGAATGTAATTTCTCATCAATAATCTTATAAATATGAAAAATTATTTTAGAGAAAGTGTGTGATAGTTTATCTGTCACATTTATGAAATCTTCTGATAAACTTATTGATAATGAAAAAAATGGTATGATAATTGTGAAACTAACAAAGAGGTATTAGATTCACGTGAATAAGCATTTCGAACATTGTGTCAAATCAAATCAAAGTAGTAAAAAATGTAATTCTAAAATATTGTTAAAATGATTCAAACTCATGCACTCTCATGCATAGAATTCATATTTTTGTCATTCAAACTAACTATTGGAAACACTTTCTCAAGAAAGTTGTATCACCACTTGCACACCAATTTCACCGTTTGAGCAATCTCCATTATCATTTAGACACTACCCCAAGACAATGAAAAATCTCACCGCTCATTTTCATTGTTAAATTGAGATTTATCTCCACCACTCCTTACATATTTCATTGCCATAAAATGTTGTCCAGCCAGTTAACTTTACAGATAGCCTTGGATAAGACTCAATGATGAAAATGACAGTAGCTTCCTACGTTTGGTCCTGGAACGATAAGAAACTTTACAAATAGAAAAATATGAGTTCAGATGACTCAAACACACCTCTATTCTTCACTTCGAACGGAAACTTTTTCTTCATCTTCAACTTAAAGCAAAATGTCTGACAAAGCTGGTCAAGTTATTCGTTGCAAGGGTAACTTTTCTTTTCTTCTTTTTGTAGTTTTCATCTCTGTTATCTGGTGATGTTTCTTGATCGTGAAATGTTCTTTTTGTAGATTTTGAGATGGACTTAAACGACAGCTTGATTCTTTTTTGTGCAATAAGAAGAAAATTGATAGTCATGTTTTTCTTTGTTATAAACTCGTTGATTTGTATGTTCATATTGAAATTTTTGTTTGTTTTGGTTTAGTAAGCACAGCTCCTGCAGGTAGCTTTTTGATATGGTTCTGATTTATTAGATTTTTCTGTGCGTTATACATCTCATTGGCTGTATTTGGTTGCAGCTGCTGTGGCATGGGAGGCTGGAAAGCCACTGGTCATTGAAGAAGTGGAGGTGGCACCACCACAGAAAAATGAAGTTCGATTGAAGATCCTCTTCACCTCTTTATGCCACAGTGATGTTTACTTCTGGGAAGCCAAGGTATCTACAAATTCATATCATGTTTAAATATCAGGATTAAGTTTAGGAAAATGCACTGCTAAGAATTATGAGCATACTGTGAAATGAATTCTCGATGTTGAAGATTTTTTGCTTGAGTTTGTGGTTTCTTTTGATTCCGTCGGTGTTTCCTTCTACCATGGAAACCACCCCATTTTATAACTTGCACATTCTTGAATAGCTTGTTGAAGTTTACCCACATTGTTTGGAAATTGAAGGGATTGCTTACTGTTGCAGGGACAAACACCATTGTTCCCTCGCATTTTTGGTCATGAAGCAGGAGGGTGTGTACATTTTCTAATTTTGACAGAAACTTATTCTAATTATGTTTACATTTGCATATACATGATTCGGTAAGAACTTCCATTTTTTTTTTCCATGCTTCTGGCATTTAGAATTGTGGAGAGTGTAGGGGAAGGAGTAACTGAGCTACAACCAGGAGACCATGTTCTTCCTGTGTTCACTGGAGAGTGCAGGGAGTGTCGACGCTGTCGCTCAGAGGAAAGCAACTTGTGTGATCTCCTCAAAGTCAATACTGACAGGGGTGTTATGATAAGTGATGGTCAGTCTAGGTTTTCCATCAACGGGAAGCCCATATACCATTTTCTTGGGACTTCCACATTCAGTGAATACACTATCGTCCATGCTGGCTGTGTTGCCAAGATCAACCCTGCCGCTCCTCTTGACAAAGTTTGTGTGTTTAGCTGTGGAATATCCACAGGTTTGTACCGGTGTTTTTTCCAAAATAAATATCAACAAAATAAATATCAACCATACACGCAATGTTATGAATTCTAGTTTCTTCTTCCATCCTGAAGGTCTTGGTGCTACTTTGAATGTTGCAAAACCCAAAAAGGGCCACTCTGTTGCTGTTTTTGGACTCGGTTCCGTTGGTCTTGCGGTAAGTTATCTCCATTAATTTGTGTCGAATAGTTCTGAAAAAGAACTTCCATGAGTCATCAGTATGCATCTCTTATTTTATAATTTCCAGGCTGTTGAAGGGGCAAGGATAGCTGGAGCTTCAAGGATCATTGGTGTTGATTTGAACCCCAGCAGATTTGCTGTAGGTATAGTACTTTCATATAAATGAATATACAAATAGCTTCGACCCAATCAAATCCAAAGATGTATGCATCGATCTGTAAGGCATATGGATCTGGAAAGATAGATACTTCATTAAAATTTAGTTAACATGAGTTATCTATTTACTTATTGATGGAGCTCCATTCAGATATATTTTTTCTTAATTTTTGCAGCTAAGAAGTTTGGCTGCACAGAGTTTGTGAATCCAAAAGATTCTGACAAACCTGTTCAACAGGTTGGTTCCATCCTTTTTAAGTTATTCTGCACATAACTATCGTTGCTTGCTTCCATTTTTTCCCCAGCTGCCATTCGTAGATTAATTTGAAATCTTAATTGTTGTTTTCATTCAAATATTTTCCTGGTAAGAGAAGTACATATCAGGTGTTTAATATGCTTGTACATCTGCCCAGAGCTTCATAGCAGCCATTAAATTGGTGTTGTTTCTGATTGTGTCCACTTATAAGATATAGCGTCTTCTGTGGTCTGTTCTGTTAAATTGGTATTGTTACTGTTTGTGTCCATGTTTTTGATGCTCAGGTTATTGCTGACATGACTGGTGGCGGGGTTGATCGGAGTGTTGAATGTACTGGAAGCATCCAGGCTATGATCTCAGCATTTGAATGCGTCCATGATGTAATTGCATTTACTCTCTGGAATAAAAAAAGAATCCAAATAAGTGAATTACATTTTTCCTAATTCCAATATCTTTATGCTTTTCAGGGTTGGGGTGTTGCCGTAATTGTGGGTGTTTCAAACAAATATGATGAATTCAAAACTCATCCAATGAATCTGCTGAACGAGAGGACTCTTAAGGGAACCTTCTTTGGCAACTACAAACCTCGCACCGATATTCCTAGACTCGTGGAGCAATACCTAAACAAGGTAACCTCATGAATCTATGCAAAGCAAGTTCAAGTTATCAGCCTCGGCAATATCATGGGATGCCAATCTTTTGTCACAGATTGTCATAGTATCACTTACTTCTTCATCTTGGTTTTGCAGGAGTTGGATTTGGAACCTGAGAAATTCATCACTCACTCTGTGCCTTTCTCCGAGATCAACAAGGCATTTGACTACATGCTCAAGGGAGATGGCCTGAGGTGCATCATTCGCATGGAGGGATAGATTTTTGTCGAGTAATAACTATTTGAAGTTTGCTATTTCCGCATTTCTAAATTACTGTAATGACTGTTGTTTGGACGTATATGGCTTATAAGCTAAATTATATGTGTTTTCTCTATAATATATTTCTGGTCTATCCTGCTTCTGCCTCTCGCTTTTACCCTTTGTTTCTGAAATCCAAACTCTAGGCCTGAGTTTGAAACATAAACAAAATGTAGCTTCTACCGGCGGTTTTGGAGCTTTACTGATTGTTTATTGTCAAAGTTTGAACAGAATTAAGAGAACAAAACAAGACACTAGAGAATTCACCTGTTGAATATCTGTTTCCATTTTGTGAAGTATCCCATAAATAACTGCTGAAGCCAAATATAGAGTTATCCAAGCTTCATTGTCTCTGTTTTCTTGTCTATAGTACTGCCAACTGCCTTTGCCAATCTGAAATTTTGTTGGCCTTCCTTTCATGGAGCTTTGGGATAAAAATTTCTTATGCTAAAGAAATCAATACGCAGAATTGCATGTTAGCCATTTTATCCATCAATCGTATCGAATTGGTAAAACCCAATAACTGATTCCACAATCATTAAACCATCTAAACAACTATTGAATAGAATAATTCAAGAGTCTCATCTTGATTTGATATCAACCAGTCTTGAATCCAAGCAGTTCTGAAACTCTAATCGGGGATTTTACGCTTTAACTAGTCAAGCTATCTGAAGCAAGTCATTAATCTTAATTTCAAACCGCAGGTTTGATAAATGACTGCTCTATATCTTACAAATATTTGATAGTGAATTCTACAATTTCAACTTCTGAAATCCTAAGGAGAGTGAAACCTGGCACCGTTGAATTAGAATAAATAATTGTGAATTGGATTCAACTGCCTCCATTGGCAGTTTTCAAGTAATGATCTACATTTGTGTTCTTATCTAGCTGTTTCCACACCAGATGTGTGCAGCCATTCAAAAGAAAGTCAACGAACGAAGAGCCTAGAAGAAATTCATGATGTTCTGTTTTTTCCTTTTCTTGAGAAAGTGAAAGAAAGTGATAACTTTTAATATTTGTTAATTTGGCCCACATTTTTCTTTCACCATTTCATTTAAATTTGGGATAAAGCTAAAATGAAAAGAAGATAGAGAGAGTTGTAGGAGAAGTGGATGGTGTTTGCCTGTATATAAGCCTCAACCATTTGTCCTATTTCTTCTGTTCGTAGATTTGAAATCTAGTGCCACTCTCCCACCTCAACGACTAGCAACACATACTTTCTGGACCTCACTCATTAGTTCAATAAAATTATATATACACATTTATAATATACAATTTGAATATATAAATAATATGTTATCATGTGATTAAATGATTATGAATTAAAGATAAAGTAATACTCAATTACACGATAAAATATCATTTATATATCCAAATTATATATCAAAAGTATATAATTTTAAAAAGGTCAACATACTATTTCCCACCCAAGGTTTAGTGAAAGGATAGATTTCCACCCATTAATTTTCAAAAACTCAAATATCTACCCATAAGTTAAAATTCACTATTAAAATTAAGGGTAAAATGGTCATTTAGTTAAAAATATTTTTTTAAAAAAATTATCACATTTTGCCCCTTTAGGTTTAAAAACTAACATTTTCCCCCACCCAAAGTTTGAAAATTCACCATTCCCCCTAGAGTTTGGAATTTTTTTCTAGTTTCTTCTAGCAAGCAGAGCTAACATTCTCCATTGATCTTTCGTTGACGGCCAAAGAAGAAGGTCAATGGATCTCGACCACGAGCAAAAGCATCTCCTCGGGGTCATCACGCTATTCGTCTCCCTAGAGATGTTGAGCAATTCGTTTCCTCAGTGTCTCTTTCATCGCACGATTTTTCTTCCCAACGTCTCTTTCGTCATGCAATTTGTCTTCCCAGAGTCGTCATCGTGCGATTCATCTCCCCAGAGTCTCTTCCGTCAACATTTGGTCTCCCCAACATTGTTCGTCATTAAGGTTGAAACTCACTCATAGGTTTTAAAGTTATTAGTCATCAATGATAGAAATCGATGACGTTTGAAGGGAAAGGGAGCGTCGGTGAAGGAGAGAGTGCTGGGAGGAAGAGATTGATGGAGACAGAGACGGTGACATAGAAACTCGTTGGAAGAAACTGGAAAAAAATTCCAAATCCTGAGGGGAATGGTGAATTTTCAAACATTGGATAGAGGAAAAATGTTAGTTTTTAAACCTATGAGGGGAGAATGTGATAAGTTTTTAATATTTTTAATTAAATGACCATTTTACTTTTAATTTTAATAATAATTTTTGATTGATAAGTGAATATTTGAGTTTTTGAAAATTAATAGGTGAGACTTTGTCCTTCCACTAAACCTTGGGTGGGATATAGTCCTTCCTTTAGCCTTTTAAAAATTAACGCAATACCATTACCATCCCCATCACCTAGATTTACTTAAAAAAGTCAAACTACTGTATGTGATTTGACCTTAACTAAACAGCGGAGAAAACAAACGGCCAAGAACACGTGTTGTTTTCTTAAGAATCCAAGGCGCCCATTGGATGAAAAAGCGACACACTGTTATCAGCATGCAGAGATGGAACATGGATGGAAAGAATGATAAACAGCTTTGAATTTGTTTCTTCAAGACCTCATTTTACACGCTATAAATACTGACCCAAAGGCACCTCTTTTCTTCACTTCAAACACAAACTTTTCCTTCTTCTTCTTCATCTTAAAGCAAAATGTCTAACAAAGTCGGTCAAGTTATTCGCTGCAAGGGTAATTTTTCTTTTTTTCTTTTTTTCTTTTTGTAGTTTTCATCTCTGTTTTCTGATGATGTTTCTTGATCGTGAAATATTCTTTATTGGTTATTCAGTGTTACTGGTTATTTTTACTTATTTATTTTTTCAAAACTTTTTCATTTGGTCAGTTGGATTCTTGTGATGTGAATATTCTGTTTCCATGTTCAGTAGTTTGATTAAAATGATTATATTTCTAATTTTTGGTTTTTGTCTTTTTTATTAATCTTTTGGATTTAATGAAATCAGGTATTTTCAAGCTTCATAGGGGTTTCACTTTATCATCATCTACGATAATATAATTTATTTTGATAGATATGGTAAAAATGCTTTTGTTTTTTTCTTTATATTATTTTGGGGACAATGGATTTGTTAATTGAATTCTATAAAGGTTGAAAGTACACGGTCGTGGCTGTGCCAGGCCGAATTTGGTGCAGTCCTTCATGCTTCAGGCCATGCCAGCGCGCAAAAAGGACAAGGATTGAGATACGATTCAATGTTTGGATCGTATCTCAATGAATCTTTAACAGCTTGGCCTATAACATTATATTTATTTTTTGAAATTTTCAAAATTTTTTATTTTCTGTGGGTGTATGCGGCTGAACCCTAAGATCTCCGACACGGTCTTCACGACCCGCATAATTAAGAATCATACCCCTGTTGGCTGTGTCTTTTTACAACAGGTTGGATCGTGCTGCGGGCTTTTGAACATGTCTAATTGGAACTTTTGGTTTGTGAAATAGATTTTGAGATGGATTTTAGCGACAATTTGTGTCTTTTTTGTGCAATAAGAATAAAATTGATATTCATGTTTTTCTTTGTTATATACTCGTCGATCTACATGATCATATTGAAATTTTTGTTAATTTTGGTGTAATAACCATAGCTCCAGTTAGCTTTTTGATATAGTTCTTGATTTATTGGGATTGTTTGTGAGTTATATACCTCATTGGCTGTATTTGGTTGCAGCTGCGGTGGCATGGGAGGCTGGGAAGCCACTGGTTATCGAAGAAGTGGAGGTGGCACCACCACAGAAAAATGAAGTTCGATTGAAGATCCTCTTCACCTCTTTATGCCACACTGATGTTTACTTCTGGGAAGCCAAGGTAACTACAAATTCATATCATTTTTAATATCAGGATTAAGATTAGGAAAATGAAGTGCTGGTAATAATAGCGCATTGTAAAATGTTGCCATCTGCGTATTGTTTTTAGTTTAAGAAGAGAGGAAATTTCTTTAACTGTGTATATATATGCACTCAAACCACATTATGAATTCTCGATGTTGAAGATTCTTTGCCTGAGTTTGTGGTTTTTTTTATTCCATCAATGTTTCTTTTTTACCATGGAAATCCCATTTTGTAATTTGCATATTCTTGAATAGCTTGTTGAAGTTTACCCACATTCTTTGGGAATTGAAGGGATTACTTAATGTTGCAGGGACAAACACCAGTGTTTCCTCGCATTTTTGGCCATGAAGCGGGAGGGTATGGGCTTTTTTAGATTTTGACAAACTTTTTTCTAAATTATGTTTACATTTGGCATATACACGATACAAAACCAGGAGACCATTTTTTCATGTCTAACTTTCATATTTTTCATGCTTCTGGTATTTAGAATTGTGGAGAGTGTAGGGGAAGGTGTAACTGATCTAAAACCAGGAGACCATGTTCTTCCTGTGTTCACTGGAGAGTGCAGGGAGTGTCGTCACTGTTGCTCAGAGGAAAGCAACATGTGTGATCTCCTCAGAATCAATACCGACAGGGGTGTTATGATAAATGATGGTCAGTCTAGGTTTTCCATCAATGGGAAGCCCATATACCATTTTGTTGGGACTTCCACTTTCAGTGAATACACTGTTGTCCATGTTGGCTGTGTTGCCAAGATCAACCCTGCCGCCCCTCTTGACAAAGTTTGTGTGCTTAGCTGCGGAATATCCACAGGTTTGTAAGAGTGTTTATTCTTGAATAAATGCTAACTATGCAATAATGCAAGCAATGTTATGAATTCTGATTTCCAATTATCTTCTTTCCTGAAGGTCTTGGTGCTACTTTGAATGTTGCAAAACCCAAAAAGGGCCAATCTGTTGCTGTTTTTGGACTTGGTGCTGTTGGTCTTGCCGTAAGTTACATCCTTTAATTTGTGTCAAATAGTTCTGAAAAAGAACTGCCATGAGTCATCATTATGAAGCTCTTTTTTCATAATTTCCAGGCTGTTGAAGGGGCAAGGATAGCTGGAGCTTCCAGGATCATTGGTGTTGATTTGAACCCCAACAGATTTTCTGAAGGTATAGTACTTTTGTGAAAATGAATATACGAATAGATTTGACCCGATCAAATCCAAAATGTATGCTTTAATCTGTAAGGCATATTTATATGGAAAGATAGATACTTGTTATGAGTTATATATTTAATTTTTAATGGAACTCCATTCTTCTTCTTTTTTAATTTTTGCAGCTAAGAAGTTTGGCTGCACAGAGTTTGTGAATCCAAAAGATTATGACAAACCTGTTCAACAGGTTGGTTCCATCACCTTTTTAAGTTATTCTGCACATAACCGATCAATGATCATTGCTTGCATTCCTTTTGTCCCTGGCAGCTATTCGTATCTTAATGTGAAATTCCAGTTCTTGTGTTCATTCAAATACTTTCTTTGTCAGAGAAGTGGGTAGCAGGTGTTTAATTTGCTTGTACATCTGTGCAGAGCTTCATAGTGACCATTATATTGATGTTGTTGGCTGTTTGTGTCCAATTTTAAGATATAGCTTCTCCTATGGTCTGTTCTGTTAATCGAATAAATACTAAGATAGCTGCAAAGGAATCTGTAGAGATGAATTATGGTGACCTGAAATTAAAGGGGCTGTTTTGCCAAAAATTAAATGACCATTTGTTCTACTGAGAATTGATGCATGTTTTTAATGACCAGGTTATTGCTGACATGACTGATGGCGGGGTTGATCGGAGTATTGAATGTACTGGAAGTATCCAGGCCATGATCTCTGCATTTGAATGCACCCATGATGTAATTTCCTTTACTCTCTGGAGGAAAAAAAAAATTCAAATAAGTGAATTACATTGTTTCTAACTCCAACATCTCTTCAGGGTTGGGGAGTTGCCGTACTTGTAGGTGTTCCAAACAAAGATGATGCATTCAAAACTCATCCAATGAATCTGCTTAACGAGAGGACTCTTAAGGGTACCTTCTTTGGCAACTACAAACCTCGCACTGACATTCCTAGAGTCGTGGAGCAATACATGAACAAGGTAAGCTCATGTTCCTATGCAAAGCAAGTTTAAGTTATTAGCCTCAGCAATATCATGCAATGCCAATCTTTTGACATAGCTTGTGATAGTATTACTAAAGTCATCATCTTGGTTTTGCAGGAGTTGGATCTGCAACTTGAGAAATTTATCACTCACTCCTTACCTTTCTCCGAGATCAATAAGGCATTCGACTACATGCTCAAAGGAGATAGCTTGAGGTGCATCATTCGCATGGAGGGATAGATTTCTGCTGAGTAATAACTACTTGGAGTTTGTTATATCTCGGAAAGTATTTCTCTATTATTGCATAGAGAATAATTTAATGTCTGTTTTTTGAACTTGTATGGTTTCTATCTATATTAAAAGTGTTTTTTTCTATTATATATCTCTGGTCCACTTTGCTCCTGCCTCTCTGTTTTGCTAAGTATCCCATAAATAACTGCTTAAGCTGAATATATAGTTATCTTCTGCTTTCTTGGCTATACTTCTGTCAACTGCCTTTGCCAATCAGAAATTTTGTTCTTCTTCATTTGGTGGAGTTCTGAGATAAGATTTCATATGCAAAAGAAATCAACATTGCCTGTTAGCCATTTACCCTCTAGGCTTATAGTAATACATATTGTAGAAGTCATTGATCTAAATTCCAGCCATGTTACTTTACTTGCTATATTTTCTCTGCATTGGAGAATTTCCTGATTTCCCTTCTGATAAATGAAATTTGAAACCAAGAAAGTTCACATATATTTATCAAGCTCATATATGATAATTTAAATTTTTTTGAACTTCAAAGCTCATATATTTAATTACCTCTAACCCATGCACAAGAAAATTGGTGTTGAGAGAAGATCTGACCATTGCACAAGCCTGCTTCACTTCAACAAAACTCAGGCTTCTCAAATTAGACAGGGCCTGATTGACCATTTCTTCAACCTCAGGAAGAAGTTTCTCTCTCAGGTTTAGATGACCAAACTGATATAAAACCAATTTCTTTAGACGATTATGAATGTATCCAGCAGTGATGCACCAACCATCTTTAACGGAGCTACTCAAACCAACAAGCTTAACAAAAGAATCCCATATACCACAATTCCACCAGCTTGCCTTCTTTCTGCAGAAGAAAATGACTGAACTCTTGATCAGATGAAACCACCACCGGTGAACCACTGAACAGAGCTGGATGCTTCAGAGGTCTGGTCAATAAGGGCTTATTTGTTTCACCTTCCACGGGCACCTGGGAAGGTATTTTCTAGTGGAAGTTCAGACGAAGAAGGGTGTATAACTGTATGAAGGTGGGGAACTTTTCTCAAGCCCTCCTAGTCCTAAATTGTTAATGTGAAGCACATGAGGCTAGGCTAAGCACAAGAAAATAATAATAATGATTAGAATTAATGAAATAATTTTGTATCTACCATGTGCGGTGATAAGCAGAAAAATAATTATGAATAATTGAGATTATATAAGAAAAATATCAAAACGATCTGTTTTTAATATAGTTTGATCCGTTATTTAATAATCTTCATCCATTGTTATATTAATTATGTCTCTCGGAAATATTTATCGATTTACTATTTTAAATTATTATTTATTTTATCGGTTAACTTATAGTAATGCTACATAAAAATTAAGTTTTTATTTAAAAATATTCAATCCATACAATTTTCTGTACCAACTCTGGGCTCATGCAGCTTTGCCCATAAAGTAATGTTTAAACATTGTTTATTATCTTATTGATTGAGTTTGAACAACTTGAAAATAAATCATATTAACAACCCCATATATATATGATTAATTTTAGACTTTATGGTCAAGCTGGTGATGATGATTAGAACCCGAGGAGGAAGAAGAAGCTCCCACCTGAAGTTGGCCACCACTTTTACTCTCAGAGCTTCTTTTATGCAACCCTTTTCCAATTTCCTCATTCTTCTTAATAATTCCATCAACATGCACATCGTCCTCAATCACCAAGCCCACCACTTCCGGTCCATGGGGGCCTTTAACAATGTCCTCCTTCATCTTCAAGTGTTCGTCAACATGCAACACTTCCGTTTCTTGAACACTCTTCTTCTTCTTCTTCTTCAAGAAGCAGAAAAGAGCAGCCGCAACGCATGCAAGGAAGAGAACGCCGCCAAATGAAGCAAACACTATAACAATCACCGTGGTATTCCCGCTTGGTGATGGAGGAGGTGACGGCAGCGGAGGACGAACATTAGGTGGGGGTGGTGGGCGAACGAAAGGAGGTGGGGGCGGTGGCGGCCTTGCGGCCGGAGGAGGAGGAGGAGGTGGCCGGGAAGGAGGGAAAGGGGGAAGGTTGTAAGTTGGAGAGGCCATATTGACGAGATGAAAAAGATAATATTTTGAAGGTGAATTTTGTTGTGGAGGAGGTGGAGGATTTGGGTGGTATTTGTAGTGTGGGATGGGAAATTGGGAAACACTATTTTATTCACATTATTGTCAAGTTTTTAAGTGACTTGACTCTCATTCTAAGTTTTGGGATGGAAATGGCATTGTTTGCATTGGAAAACACTTCTGTGTCTTTGTTTTTGTTGTTGTTTTTTTTTGTTGTTATTTTGAAGATTATTTTTATGTTTTAAATTAGTTTGTGATTTGATGGCCATGTAAATATTTTATAAACCTTGGGCATCTAATTGCAAAAACTCAAGGTAAACTGGTATGAATATATACACATTCACCAACCCAAATCATAAATTATCAGTACTAAATTTATGAATTTCATATATTTAAGGCCACAAGACTTATTCCCACCCAAGGTTTGGTCTATTTTCAAATGCTCATTTGCAATGTTTTAAAAACTCAAATACCCCTCATTCTGTTAAAATTCTCTGTTAGAGTTAAAGGTAAAAACATCATTTAGTTAAAAATATAAAATAAAAACTAAAATTTTATCATATTTTTTCCACCAAAAAGAAAAGATTGGCAATAAAAAAAGATGATGGGAACGCTGACCAACGACCAACGACCAAAGTGGAGATGGTCGCCAAAGGAGGTGAAAAAAACCCAAGGGGGAAAAGATAACTTTTGAAACTTTGGATAAGAAAAATTATTAATTTTTTAAACTAAGGAGAGAAAATGTGATAAAATTTTAGGTTTTTAACTAAATAATGTTTTCACTCTCAACTCTAACCGAGAATTTTAACAAAAAAATTGGTATTTAAATTTTTTAAATCTTACAAATGGGAGTTTGGTAATAGACCAAACCACGGGCAGGAATAAGTCTTTTGGCCTATATTTAATTGTTAGTATTTATGCCTCCATTGTGATAATTTTTCATAAGCTTCACTGAAACTTCAGAAGAAGCGAATTGAGTAAATGTTCAAGGGAAATTTTTTTCTCTGCCATTCTTTTTATTTTGTTATATATATTCTATAATCTATGCCACATTCGCAAGATTTCCACGAAGCAATTCCATTTTCGGGTCATTTTCATTTGCTTGCAAAGCCAATAATTTAGAAAAGATTTACCTTTCTTCATAATGAGGCACATACGATGCAAGGGTTTTCCTTGTAAGGATCATATTGGCCAATGGAAGAAGAGTATTTGCATACAATAAAAGTATATATATATATTTTTTGTATACAAATTAAACACATAAATGATATATCGTTATATGATTAATTGATTGGTTTTAAATTAAGGATAAAGTAACACTCAATTACATAATGACATATTATCTGTGTACTCAAATAATATATCAAAAATATATACACATAATATTGTTCTTATTGAAAAAGTGTTAAACAAATGCTAGTCATGAGCTCTACTATGTATTCCAAGTTTTTAGCATGCTGTGGAACCTCAACTCAGGAACTTGATTTCAAAATTGTGAATTGTGTTTGGAAATATGGCGTAAACAAAGCCAATGGTAGCGGAATAGACATTTAAAAATTTACAAACAAAACATTCAAACAGCATAAAACCCGTAGGATTGTTTATAGTCATTATATAGCAAACTTGGTATTAAACAATCATAGGGTGTTTTGAAAAAACCATACTTACGTGATGATTCTTCGTTTTTTCATCATTATATGTAATGCATAGATCTTTGCTCCCAATCCAAGTGTAAGATTACATCTCAGTATCCACACAAAGCATGAACAAACGGAGACTGACTGAAACAAACACAAAGTGCTTGCTAAAACATTTGTGAACAAGGCTATGAGGTGCATAAACATGACCAATGTGTATTGGGCAAAAGTTATTCAAATTATGAAACCGTATCTTTTTATATAAAGACTATGCAAGACTATTCACTATGATGCACGATTATATACTCGATGGTTATCCTATCTCATACAATATGTGGTTATTTGGATTTATCGGTGTGTAAGATCCATGGATAAGGATCAACCTGTGATAACTCACTCCTGTGTATAGACCATGCATGATCATGCATGTGCTAAACTTATTCATTTTGACTTCATCCTTATCCAATGGGAAAAGTCAAACTTACATCATTTCATACACATTCAAACACCTCAAGAGTATTACATTTTGATACACTAAATATAATAATTCATATTTAGAGTTCAAACATTTCTCGAGGCTCCAAATCGACTACCTAGATACTAGACCTAATTCATCTCCAATAATTCAATACATCTAAAGTTTGATCATTTTCTATTGTGTGTGACTCTTAGGCTCTTCATTGGATAAATAGTGTTAGATGTATATCAAATCTATAATCTGACAACCATCTATACACAAACCAAGATTGAACTCTAACAAGACATTATGACTACCTAACTAACGAAGTGTCAACAATTGACTCTTAACCTGTAAATAATATAATTACTTGTACAATATGATCATTTTATCATAAGACCTCTTTTCGAGGTTGAGATATAAATTTAGTGTTTACCTTAGTAAACCTTTAGTATGCATGGCCTAACGTCTGCACCAATGATTGAATGATATTAGTCTAAGTAGTGACTTAATCTTATTGTAGCCACTGATTCAAGTGGTTATTGTTGTCCATTAGTAAGCCTATCAAATATATCAACTCTCATGCTTGGGAGAGACGAATCCTTTGTTGATCCACCATAGTCTTCATATATATCACAATATGGTGAATCACCCATTTTTAGCAATCCTCTCTTAAGGACTACATTAGGATAATAGCAAACCATATCAATCAATGAACAAGATGGTTTGATGACTTCAAGTCGAAAAATCACATATACTATTGTTTGTTAAGATAAATACATTCCATAGACGTTAAAGCGACCATTTATATGGAATTTTCTTGGTGGGTGAGTCCAATGGACACATTCATACAATGTGTACTCATGTATTACACCAAACTATCTATGAACAGCTTTGACATATGAGATCTATCACCATCCTTTCATTGGATTGTTCAATACTATGATAGTTTTCACCATATTACATATGCCCTTAGTTAGCATAATATTAGAATTATAGATATTTCTAAAACAACTGTTTCATGTGAACATAGAAGTCTCACGATCAATTGACATACGCGAATCCTCTCATCATGGTTCTATCATTTTATGATATTTATGTGTTTTGCATATAAGATTTACAACGAAGAAAAACCATCTTATTAATTCAAAATTATATTACAATTATTTATACATCAAGTGACGTCTAATTCTAAGACAAATACCCTATCATCTATTTCTATGCCTATTATGATCTTTTGTGATAACACAACTACTATGTTTTACTCAAGCAATGATAAGATCAACAATGCATCCAAACATATGGGGATCAAATATTACACAATCGAGGACTTGATCAAATTAGAGATGTCATGACCGAATACATAAAGAATAGAGTCTGGTAGTTGATCCCTAAACCCAAATAGTACGACCCGACCATTGTGTTTAAAGAATATGTTGTCGACATGGGCGTGATTGATTCTTTTGATTTGTTATGTTAGCAGGAATTATGTTTGTTCAGTTTATATTTTGGGTGACATTTTGCATTCAAATTTATGTCATAATTTCATGACATCGATATTATTTTATTATAATCATTGCTTGTATTGTTGGTAACGTGCACAACTTAGTGACTTGAGATATGTCTTAATTATAACAGGTGTAACGTTACTATTGTTATTTCTATCTCAAATTTTCCAGTTTAATAATAATATTATTCACATAATTTTATATATAAATAACGATATATTTTTACATAATTAGATATTATTTTATCTTTAATTTTTAATTATTTAATTATATGATAATATATCATTATTTATATACAAAATTATCTATATAGTACTACTCTTAGTTATGAAATTACGGAGAACCGGTAAGAAAATTTGTGTTGTTGTTATTATTATTATTATTTGACACATTTTTCTTATTACATTTTCATTCAATACTATTGTCTAACATAAGTGACTATGGAACATCATGTGATGTTTTTTTAACACATTTAGCACCCATGACTGTACGATAATATTGTATTTATTTTTAATACACAAATAAATATATATATGATATATTATTATATGATTGTATATTATTTTATCTTTAATTTAAAATTATTTAATCACTATACAATTATATCATATATATATATATATATATATATATATATATATATATATATATATATTTATATTTATTTATTTATTTATATACATATTTAAAAAAATGTATATATAATTTTATTATAATTGTATGTTAGAGTTGTACTCGGGTGGACTGGTGATGAAATGATTTCATGAGAGTATTGTTTCCATCGAAATTGTGGCCACATAAATCTTTTGCCAGTTATTAACCTTGAAGTATGATTTTAAAAACCAAGTCTGTTTTTGTTTTCTTTAAAAACAAATGGATTCTTATTTTAAAGATAAATGGGAAATCTCATTCAAATTAATTAGACAAATAAACCTAAACTCCGCGTATAATAATTTAACCCATAATTACTATATCAGATAAATAAGAATATTAGAATTTTATAATATTAATCAGCTAATACAGAAGAAGATATGGTGTGGTGCACCATCACCATCGGAGGTGCTCTTCATCATACTATTTCCAGTATTCTTCAGTAAAACACACATAAAAAAAGAAAAAAAAAAGCTAATCTCATCAATTTGGTGTTCTAAATTCATACACATAATTGATTAATTTTTATGATATATATTACATAATGGCAGTTGCATTCAAGAGCAAATTGGTTTTTATGCTGATACTACATAAAAAATATAATACAAGCAAACAAACAAATGAAGAAATTCTGCATCCTTAATGCTGCATTAGTTTAATTTTCAGATATGCTAGAGGGTAGAAAATCATCAAACCATAAAAGGAATTAGACAGGCTGGAAGCTGGAGAAGAAAAGCTGAGCTTGTTATCACTGACGGGATGTCCCGTTCGTCAACCACAGATGGGAGAAGAGAACTTCATTCCAGGTATCAGGGACTCCAGGCAGGCACCAATGGCTGCAATCTGGAACTGATGGATTGTCACTCCAAGTACCTACATGAGCATCGCTGCGAAATGCCCCCATCGGTGTAACATGCAAAACTGTCACAGGAGCTGACATTTTCTTCACCACATCGATTATGATGTCTGAAATCGGACTGCGATCCCGCCCTTTAGTTCTCAATGAAGGTTGCCTAGTCACTTTGCAAGAATTACGGTTTCGACCGCTAGAACAGATAGAAGTAAAAGATATTAGTCATGTATAACTAGTGTTCATTTCAAGAAAATATTGTAGCAAGCTCTATAAAAATATCAATTAGGTTAAAATTTTTACTTGACAATGCTTTTGTGATCTTCCTTTTTTCTATTTCTATTTGAAATAATGAACTAGAATCCTCAAAATCTTTCATTTTAGTCATTCTCCTTGAATGAACCATCACAAACTACAGATATTGTATGTTCATCACAACCAACAGGCTACAACCAACTCTGCTCACTTTTCTTCAAGATTATAGTCCAACAAGTCAGAAATTACTGAGTTTCTAAGACAGCTTCAACCATGTTTAAAAGCTGCAATTACAAGTTCTGTATAAACAATCAATTTTCACACATCTGATACCAAACTAAAGGTCAGTAATTTACTTGTGAACAGAGTAATGATCCCAGTTTCAGCTTATACAGACCAATGCAACCGAAAAAGATTTAGTGCCATTGGGTTTAACGGAAACAAACTTTGACCATAATGCAAAGAGAATCTCATGAAGCTTCTATGAAAGAAATTGGCATCAAATGATATAACTAAATATATAACACACCTCCAATGCGAAGATTCAAAAGTCCGAAAGAATATGCTTGTTCTATTTGTGTTGACCATAGTCTCAACCCAAGATGCCCAAGTGTGTAATGCTGCTCTGAAGGCAGTGTTGGTTGGCATTCCAAGTTTAAGCGATCCATTGGCCTGAAAATAACAGCCCCTGTCTGGAAAACTTGTTAGGAACAATATGTAGGCATAATCTTAACAGCAAAACATTAAAGCTAAAAATTTGATGTTACAAGACTACTGTAGAATTATACCAATGTGACAGATGTTTTCAAGACACACACAGAGTCATCCATTAGACTTCCACAACAAATAACTACATTTTAGTCTTGGAATTGGCATAAGATGGTTAACATGGATTGGAAGCTTTGTTTTACATGCATTTGTCAAAATCTAGAGTGAAAGTATGTCACATTCAAGTAGAATCAAAAAGCACACTCACAACCAAGAGCTTATGGATAGAGTCATAACATAAACGAAAACCATAACAGAGAAACTAATATGGCACACATTAAAAGGGAAAATCAAAGCCCTGAAACCAGGCAACTTACATTTCAAAAAGCTTAGTCCGTGTCCACCAGTGCCCTGAATTAAATATCAAAACATCAGCATCAATCCACTTTTTGTTAATGTCATCCAACTTGTCAAGTTGAAGGGTTGACTTAACCCTCTTTGGGGCACGCTTTGGCACTGGTCCAGGCTTAACCAGAAATACTGAACGGTAGAAATCAACACCAATATTATAGGAACTAAATCGGACACCTAAAAACCTAATACGTTTTGTGATTTCATTTCCATTAACTTCATAAACACTCTTCTTATCTTCCACACCAGTCATGAGCATACATATCATAGACTCCCACTGTGTTCTGCTCAATGAATCGCCAACAAAAACAACTCGTTTTCCACGAAGCTTTTCAAGCATTTCTCTTGAATCAAAACGTGGAATGTCACAATTCTTCGGCTTCCACCTCCATTTTGTATAAACTCTATCTTTTCGCCCATTAGCCAAACAATTAAATCCCCTTTCTGCAAAGGGACAAAGGGAGGAATTGTACAACGGGTAACGTTCATCTTGGATCCACCTCCCTTCAAACACATTGCATTTTCCAACCGAATTATCTGGCTTAGGAATCTCGTACTCTTTACTGACTGGTTGAAACAGAGGAAACAAATAAAAATATGCACATATTATGGCCATAAGGAAGGATATCAATGAACCAGTAGCAAATCCATTAAATGATGGAAAGATCCAAAATTTAAAGTGACCCTTTACTATTTTGTTGTAGAAAATAAACACCTTTGCATAGATAGATCTAAAATGACACACCATCATCTCCTTCATTTCCACCCCAACTGCTATCAACATATACCAAAAACCAAATATACCTTTAAAATTTTGTAAAAATGCGCCTACTTGAGCATAAATAGATCAACCAAACTTCAAGCAAATGCCACTATACTTTTTGGGTACTAAATGTAATGAGAAATCTTACAAATTCAAAGTGGGTACTAAAACTGATGAGAAATCTTACAAATTTCCAAGTGGGTTTTCCACAAAAACAAGCTCATAAGATGGAGGACCTCGCAAGTTAAGGTCCAGAGCTAAAGAGTTTGTTGAACAAAGAAATGGTTCAATTTTGACGGGTCAAGATTCAAGAGAAATGATGTAACACTGAAACAGTGGGCTGTACCCAACTACTTAGTTGGTCAGAAAACGATCTGTGAACTGAATAAATAATTCAATCAGATAGCTTGAGCCTTGAGGAATGTCGGTGGATATCTGAAAAAGAAAATCACTAATAAAAAAAAGTTGAAAACAGTAAATTGACAGTTGTTGGTCACAGACAGAGCGTGCGAAAAGTCTGATAGATAGCTTAAGTTAGTGTTTTAAAAGAAATTAATTAAAATAAGTAGATATATCTCTGTTTATATGTTTTTGTGCCAATCATCCTATTTTTTTATTTTTATAAATTTTAATAATATCTTTTTTTTATTTTATTTAGCTAATCCATTTTCCTAATTTTTATCTTATTTTTATTATCATTTCTTTTCTCAATATTCTTTTTCTCTCCACACTCTGATAGTAATACATTATAACTATTTTCTTTGTCATTCATCATCATCATATAACAAGTAAGTTTCTTTTATATAAATAATAACATGTATTAAAAAAACTATGAATTGAATAATTTTTCTGGAGATAAAAAGTAAAAAATTTTAATGATGATTTCTAAGAGAGGTTTAATCTTTTTATAAATATTTACATTATTTGTACATTCAATAGTTTCGGTGTCCAGATCTAAAAAAAACAGAAATCGTTATATCTTCTGGTAAATTGTAGGGGTTGGCGAGGTCTACATTTGCGGGTTTTACGGGGTTAGCAGGGTTTGCATTTAGATGTTTGCATAGTTTGTGTTTGCGTGGTTCGCATTTGCATTGTTTTGTGTGGATGTTTCTTCTAGTTTCTGTCTCTATTTCTAGTTGTTTTGTTTCTGACTTACTTAATTACTTAAAATTTTGTGTGTGTAGAAAAAATGGATAAACTAATATATTTTCTTGGATGTGGTGGATGTTAAATTAACGGAGGTGATAATAATTTAAAATGTGTTGGTGGAGTTCAGACATTTGTATTAATTAGTAAAAAAAATAAATTATGATGGATTTGTAAAAGTAGTGTATTCTCATTTATATATTAATCGAAGTTACAATATTGTAAAAATTTATATGCAAAATTCAACCACTTACAGTGATGTACCATATTTGTGAAAAAATGATTTTGATATTCGAATTATGATGAGGTTATCAAAGACACATAAAAAAGATATGTTATTTCTTACAGTGTTTACAAGGCCTATAGAAGTCAAAACCAACATGCAACAACAACGAACTGACCCATAGCTAGGAGTTCAATCATTTAAACCCATGAATGATGTGATTAACTCTTTGGATAACATATATGGTAAGACACAACCAGAAATGATGTCTGAAGGTGATGGTGTTGAGGTTATGGTACATGATGAAATAGAAAGGCCACAAGACTCTTTACGAGGTACACTGAAGAGATGTTATGAGATGGATAATGTTCCAATAGATAATTTCCAATCAAATAAAAAAGAATATGGTAGTTATGATGATTGGGGTGATAATATTGGTGATGACGAGGCTCATGATATTGGTGATGATAAAAATGGTAGTGATGATGATGGTAATGACGAATGTGATGATGTTGGTAATAATGATGGTGAAAACAGAGATGATAACAAGGGTGGTCATAAAACAAGGGTTGGTCCAAGTGGGTTAGCTGGGGGAAGTTTATTTCGTAACACTCCAACAATACATGGGGGGCCCATTCTTACAAGTTTCAAATCCTTTTTTCGATGGTTCAAAGCCTTACAGAGATATGAAAAATAAGGGTATTGCATTACATCAGCTCCACCATGAGATAGGACAATCAAAGTGAATGATCAATTTACATATAAACTTGTGTTGATAAATATGATGTATAGGAATGTTTTGGAAAAAGGTTATCAGTTCAAGGTGACAAGTTCAAAAAAAAAAGATGAGATATCAAATATTCACACACTCAATGTAAATGAAAAACAAAAGGAGTAAAATTACAAAACACAGACATTTTTGTGTTACAGAAGTTGAAAACTCACACTTTCCCTTAGGATGTCATAATGTCTCACCATAGACAGGCAGGTAAATGGACACTTGAAAAAATATTGTAGTTTGTGTATACCATGGCTGACTATATCTATAGGTTGAAAGACATCATAACGGACATTACAAATAGGTACATAATAAATATCTCCTATACTCAAGCTTAGCGTACTAAGAATTGGGCATTGAATGAGATTAGGGGTTCTCTTGAAGAGTCGTTCAAACAATTACTGGTATATTGTTGCAATTTGGAATGAGAAAACCCTAACACTATTACACACATTAACACTAATATTGATAATCAGTTTCATTTTGTCTTTATGACTTTAGGTTATTCGATTAAAGCATTTCGAAAATATTGTCATCTCATTATTTATATTGATGGATCTTTTTTAAAAGAACGATACTGGAGTACATTGTTTATTGTTATAGGTAAAAATGGAAACAACCTAATTTTTCTTTTGGCATTTGATATTTGGGGAAAAGAAGAAACAATTACTTGAACCCTCCTTTCTTAGAGCATTACATAGGTGAATAGTTGATCTTTTAGATTTGACCATCATTTCAAATAGACATCATGTTATCATTCACTCTATACAAGAAGTGTTCCCAAATGCACATCATAGTTTGTGTAACCATCATATAAAAGGTAACATACGTAGTAGGTATAAACAAACAAAACATATAAATGGGTTGTTTTGGAGATCAGCGAAAGCTTATCAAATACAAGATTTTGAGAAGGCAATGCATATGATTAATGATGAAAATTTGTCAACAGGTGCTTATTTACAGGGTATTAACTATCAACGTTGGGACTATGCTAACTTCTCTAGTCTCCAATATAATATAATGACAACAAACATTGCAGAGTTGTTTAATGTCTTGGCACGACACATGCAAAAATTACCGATTATGATGTTTTGACGTGTATGGTAAGGAGATTGGACTGTGTACAGGTGTGTTTTGACATGCATGGTAAGGAGGTTGGATTGCACTACCGAATTGAATAAGGTTATGGTCATTATCAAATTCTTTTGCATACCCCATGTAATCCACAACTTCTCTATGCCACACTAATTGTTTTTCCTCGGCAAATGAAATCAACACAGAAGTGACAACATCTTAATAAATGTTTCAATAAATGTATCAATTTTTACGATAAAACAAATTTACTTGTTTTTTTGTTGAATATAAATTAACGTACCTGATAAGCTTGAATATGTTGTTAACAAGATCCCACCCTAGTCACTCAAGTGACTTCTATTTCAATATTCGAGAAATCCTATCTTTGGATTTGCAAACTGCAAAACCTCTCAAGTTACTGAGAGTCTTGTATATCCATAGCTACATCCCATATAAAAAATTTGTGAGATGAATAATATAAGCAAACTAAAAAAGTAAAAGTAATATAAATCTAATTTAACATCATATTTATTTCTAAGGTTACCTGAAATGCAATTGTATATCCTATTAATGTATAAGTTTGCACTGGAATATCTGAATCGTATTTTCGATGCTTATTCATAACTTTTTCATATTGTTTCTCCATTACTCGACTTGTTGATTCTGCTATCAACTTCCAAACCATAGTTGTAACATCCCTAGTCCAATAACCCAACCCACTGTCAACACACAGTCTATCATAATTTTGTTTTTGGGCTTTACAACCCAAAACGCGTCTTAACAGATTAAAGAGCTCATAGGGTATTTAACTAATCAAATTCTCCCACCACTAACCGATGTGAGATACATAGATAGAGTACGGACAGACCCAGCATCTTTCCCGTGTTTTATCGATATGGGATTTGCCTAAGGGTATCACATACACCCCCCTTACAGGACTCAGCATCCTCGTTGAGGTTTGTCTCACCATCGTTCAAGAGAACACGCGAAGCCGCTCTAATACCATTTATAACATCCCTGATCCAATAACCTAGCCCACTGTCAAGATATTATCCACTTTGAATACACAATCCATCATAGTTTTATGTGATACCTTTAGGCAAATCCCACATCGACAAAGCACAGGAGAGATGTTGGGTCTGTCTGTACTCTATCTATGTATCCCACATCAATTAATGGTGGGAGAATTTGACTGGTTAAACAGCCTATGAGCTCCTTAAACTTTTAAGACACGTTTTGGGTTGCAAAGCCCAAAAGTAAAACTATGATGGACTATGTGTCTAAAGTGGACAATATCTTGATAATGGGTCAAGTTATTGGATCAGGATGTTACAAATGGTATTAGAGTGGCTCCGCGTGTCCTCTTGAACGATGGTGGCGCAAACCTCAGTGAGGACGCTGAGGCCCATAAAGAGGGGGTGTATGTGATACCTTTAGGCAAATCCCACATCGATAAAGCACGGGAGAGATGTTGGGTCTGTCCGTACTCTGTCTATGTATCCCACATCGATTAGTGGTAGAAGAATTTATGTGATACCCTTAAACAAATTCCATATCGACAAAGCACAGAAGAGATGTTGGGTCTGTCTGTACTCTTTTTATGTATCCCACATCGGTTAGTGGTGGGAGAATTTGATTGGTTAAATACCCTATGAGCTCATTAATCTGTTAAAACACGTTTTGGATTACAAAGCTCAGAAGCAAAACCATGATGGACTGTGTGTCCAAAGTGGATAATATTTTAACAGTGGATCGGGTTACTGGATTAGGAATGTTACAACTGGTATTAGAGCGGCTCCACGTGTCCTCTTGAACGATGGTAGGGCAAACCTCAGAGAGGACACTAAGTCCCGTAAAGGGCAGTGTATGTGATACCCTTAGGCAAATCCCACATCGACAAAGCACGAGAGAGATGTTAGGTATGTCTATACTCTGTCTATGTATCCCACATCGGTTAGTGGCGAGAGAATTTGACTAGTTAAATAATTTGTGAGCTCTTTAAACTGTTAAGATGCGTTTTGGGTTGTAAAGCCCAAAAACAAAACCATGATGGACTGTGTGTCCAAAATGGACAATATCTTGACAGTGAGCTGGGTTATTGGACTAGGGATGTTACAGTAATCTCCTATAAAAATCTATTGAAACCATCTCATTCATCAACTAACTGCAATATATATTTTGATACCACTTTTCGATTATGTGCTCCTAATAATCCATAATGTATCAAATACAATAAAATTATTTTGACAGCATCTTCATCATTGTTTCCCTATGTCTTAGACATTAAAGTTTTACTGAGATCACTATGAGTTACAGATTTGCCACTTAGAAAGTATTTGTTTCTAAAATTCGATGAATTTGTTGTTATGTATTCAATTATATCTACTTCTCTACCAAATCTCAGTCTAGTAATCATAGCAAACTCAATCGGACTAAATCTATAATCAACCCCACTTAATCTAAACCAAAACACTTCTTCCAACTCACTCTTATTTACTTGCCGAAATAATATACTATGTAATAGGGTCGAACTATTTTCATGCATTTCAAGAATTAAAAAATGTCTAAAATATTTTTGTCTAAACAATATCTTTTGTTTTGAACTTAATTTTGCTCTTGTATATTTTATTATATTTTTATGACTACGAATATTAATCGTAACTCTAAAATCATGAGTAGCATGAAATTGCCTTTCTCTCACTTGTTCATCAATTGGAAATTTCTACACAAACAAATTTAAAATGAAATGTTATCTTATTCATTCAATAAAGTTTAAAATAGGTAAAAATCATAGGTACAAAGCAAACATGGCATTCTATGAACAATGTTATTGTGCGACATTGCACAATTGCGTGATTTTGCACGGTTGCGTGATATTACACAGTTAGCGCAGTTGGTGGGACATTGCACAGTTAGTGATGTTGGCGCAGTTAACGCGCTCCTATAAATTTGAGCGATTTTCAGCTCTTTGACAGCTACACTTTCAGATATCTATTAATGGCGAAACTACAACTCTATTTACCATTCATAACATTCAAAATATTTATATACATAAATCGGCAAATTTATGGTTTAACTCTAAAGACCTTAACCGCCATGAGAACTACCACAACTGACGCACATTGTCTAAAAATATTATTTCATTCAATCCAACAACACTCAACGATCAATATCCACAAACCCACAATAGGTATTTACATCTGTTTGATAAAAATACGTATAAACCAAATAAACAAAATAGAAAATGGTAACTGACCTGTGAACCCATTGTCGATATATTGTTGTTTCTCGATATTTTGCTGCTTGCCCGATGCTACTAGTAGGATGTTCGCTCGAGATTTATGGTTTGTGTTTTTAGATTTTCGATTTCGGTTTTCACTTTTTAGTTTTCGACAAAAGTAACTTTTGTTTTTTTATCTTTGTCTTTTTAATTTATAATTTCAACTTAAGGGTAAAATAGGTAAAAAATTTATAGTTTGTTTAGATAGGTTAAATCGCTACATGTTGGCTTAAAAACGTATAAATAGAAATATATTTGCTTATTTTAATTAATTTTCCATGTTTTTAATGTTGTTTTTATTAATAATTTGATATGTGTTAATGAATAAAAAAACAAAACATGGTTAATAAACCAATAATTCTTTTCTTCGAGCTTTTATGAAACTAGATATTTATTTACCGACTCTAAAAACTAGTCTTCAGATAGTAGATGTTGGTTCTTTTCTTGCATTTTTGCACTTCTCATACTCACTTTTAGTATATAAATATGTAAATACATAAATATATCATTATATAATTTAGTGTTATTTTATCCAATAAAACTATATATACAATTTTTGTATATAATTTATGCACAAATAATGATGTATCATTATATAATTGGATATTGTTTTATCTTAAATATTTAGGCCAAAAGATTATTTTTCACCCAAGTTTTAGCATAATCTCAAAAACACACTCGCAGTAGTTCAAAAACCCGAACACCCACCGATGGGATAATTTTTTTAAAAATTTTTAGTTATAGGTAAAGGTAAAACTGTTATTTTACCTTTCATATTAAAAAATATATAATTTTATCTTATTTTTCTCTCAGGTTTTGAAAAGTGACATTTCATCCCAACTTCAACTTTGAAAAAGTGATATTTTACCCTCACAAACCCTTAGGATTTTCTTCTCTTTGGCGATAGCGACCACGATCATTCTCCTCCCTTCTCTCTTTGTCATCACTAATGATGTCCCATGACAAAGGAAGAAGTTGTCGTTGTGTTTTCCTTTAGCACTGTCTTCATTTTTTGTCAATTCAGCTTCAAACGAAGACAAATTGCATGACGAAAGTTTCGTCTAGAGCTGATTCGATGGAAAATGCAACAAATCTAGGAGAGAAAGGAGGAAAACGTGACAAAAGCTTGTATCTTTTTGATTCGTCACACTAGCACTCCCTTCTCTGTCATGGGACATAATTAGCAATAGGGAAAAAAAAAAAACAAATAACCTTATATTATTATCTTCACAACTGTATAGACATTCAACTTCACTCTTCCAAATAGTGTATCAAGCAAAATCCAGGATAAATTCATATTAAAAGCCTCAAACTCATTTCATTTCTACATATAAAGAAACATCATCGTGACTCCTCATGCACTCAAATTGTTACTTGTCAACCGATGTATTCCCTACAACTAAGTTAGATGCAAAGTTGTTCTTGATAATGACCATATGCAACTGGCAATCTGCCTCCAAATAGTCCCAACAAGCACATGAACTTGAAAAAACGCTAATATAAGTAAAGTCATCAGTGTGAAAACCAGAGCCCTCCATGGCGGAGAACAGTTACACAACTTCATGAGCAATACCCATTCAGTGAATAACCTTCAAGCATAGGAATTTCTAGCATCTCTTTCATCACCATACTTAGCATACATATCAATAAGAACTCCCTCACAAAAAGTACTCATCTCAAATCCAATCTTATCAACAAAACATGAATTTGCTTACCGTAATTAACTTCCACTGATTTAGCACAAGCAGATAAAATGGCAAATGTGAACTTTTTTGGCAACAACCCACAATTACACAACTCAAAGAATTCAACAAAGAGTTCAAAGTTCAAACAACCCACGCTTCAAATACAAGGACAATACAGGGTTTCTAGCCAAAATATCCCTCTAGTAAAGCCTATTCAACACCTTCTTGGCCAAGTCTACATTGTCATACTTAGCATAAAGATCGACTGTAGCTTTTCCTAATAACCCTTTTATCCAAATCCAAATTTAAGGTTGGACGGTTCTGCTTGTTATCAAAGCATGGTCAGTTTATGAAACCTTTCGTTGAACACGTGCACATTTGATTATTTTGCATTCTTGGAAGGCTAGACAAAGTATTGCATAATAAAGATGATAATTCAACCCACCCAACCAGATTTATGGCCTACCCCTTCCTTTATAGGGAGAGGATTTTCTGATAAAAACAGAGTTGGGGATAGTTAAAATCTCCACAATTAAGGATGAAAAAAAGGTAGGGATAAATATATATATTTAACCCGTCGTCTACCTAATTCGTCCCCTCCTTTTCATATACCTAAACTTAAAAATATTTCATCATTTTTTCTAGCGAATGGGGAGAGGTCAAAGATTTCCCGTTATTCCTATATCCAAGACGGGGGAGAAAGGTTTTCCTTGCGAGAACAAGATTTTGGATATCATTCTCTAACCAACCCAATGTCATCCCTATTGTGTAATAAACAAATTTATGAAAATTTAAAAAAAAAATCAAAATATCTTCTGAAATTTCTCAAAATCACCCCATTGTAAAGCATTTGAAATCATTTTTCACACTTAGAATTTCAATATTCTCTCTCAAACCAAACAATATTTAGTTATGATAAAATGCGGGTAACCCGAAAGCAGATAATATGGCCAACGGATGCTTACAATTTAAGTTAAGAAAGATCATAAGAGCATGGAATTCCTGTTGCATTTGAATTCCACAATCTTCTAATGTCTCAAATAATTCCTACCAAACTTCTCTCTACTCAGAATATGAAATGAACTCACCAATCATGTTTTTATATTTCAAGAAGCTACGAATAAGAACTATCATCAGTTCCTATTTTCAATTTTGCTTACTCCTCAACTACAGTTAGAAGGCTTTCTTTTGTCCCTTCAGGTATTTTTTGATTGACCAAAAACACTAACTTTATTGCCTTTTAAGGAACCTCAGAATTATGAACTCATCTAACCATTTTTTCTCAATCATCTATTGAAGGATGAGTATTATTAGGCAGTCTTCGACCACGCACAAATGAACTGAAAAGATGTAAGGCTCTTGACGGTTGAGCATAGGGTACCATATGAGCAGCACCCCTTACTGTGGCAAAAGTTAACAAGTTTCCATACTCGGTTGCCCAACCTCCCACCTGCAACAACCAAGTAGATATTTAGAAACAAGTTTACTAAGAAAGAAGCAAAAATGATGAAATTAATGGGAGGCTGACTACCTGGCCTTTATGAAACCAAGCTCCATATGGGACTGTAACGGGGAACTTCAGATCCTGTGCTAGCTCACGGATGAGTGTCCGGGATCCCAGCAAAGGAACAACAGAATCTTGGTCCCCACTATAGTTTATCAAATTTAACAATCAGATTATTCTTACCAACCAGAAAAGGGCTGATTTATAAGATCGTATAATCAACTTTATAAGATCTTACCTGAATACCCAGACAGGTATCCCATTCTGAACTATCCTTTTCAGCAGGGGAAGCATGTTGATGTTACCGTCAGTGTCACTATAATTTAGAACGCTGCCAAAAACATCTAATTGCTATGATCAGTACCAAAAGAAGCGTTAACACAGGAGTTAGAGAATTTCTGCTTCAAGCAAATTGGGTGCATGAGTCACACAGATGTCTGCTGGAAAAGTAAATTCTAACCTACTGCACATAGACCAGCCATAGGGTAATTTAGTTCTATTTGCATGAAGAGCCTTCTGAACCTCAGGAAGGTTGAAATAAAATCGTCTTTCAAAGCTCATACATACATCAACTCCAAGACTTTTCTTGGTAGCCTGTAAATATAAGCAGAAAGGAATTGCATAAATTCTTTCAAAGTTTCAAGTAAAATATATCTTGAATATAAGGAAGAATAAAGGATTTACCACTTTCCGCAAACGTAGTTCTTGCTCTACTATAGATGGATAACAAACATCAAGGAGCACATCATAATTATTTATATAGTCACCAACAATGTTGTTTGCTTCACTGATGGCACTGTCGCACCATTCAGACATATTGTGAGGACTAGCAAAAACATAATCATCAAAATCACATTTGTTCATGATGGCAAGGCCAACTTCATCAGAAATCATTCCGTGAGACCAAAAGAATTCATATGTTGCTTGAGTATCACGATCAAGTTTGAGAAGCGGATTTCCAATCTAATCAGAGCAAAGACAAATTGAAGGACTAAATAAGAACAAAAATGACAACAAAACAAAAAAGCTAGATTTATAATGCCGGGTTCTCTTACAGCAACTCCTTTGATATTGAACTTGAAACCAGTTGAACGTGCATTATAGTCCAGCAGAACACTAGTCAGCTGCGGTATGTAATGGCCTGGCAGATAACACCAATATGTGTAAAAGAAACAGCTGAAACTTATAAACCAAGATAATTATAATGAGACCAAATCAACAGGAAATGAAATGAATCTCGAGTCTATTGATCACAGACACAAATAACACAATAATATCAAATCACATTTACTACAATAGCTTTTCATGAGTTTGATACTCGCAACATAATTGAAGGTCTTAATATCATACAGAATTGGTTCAGTCTTAAATTTTCAAATCAGTATAATTTTGAACAAGTGGATTGGATGGGGTACTTCAACAAATTTTTCCTTTCACAATGATTATTAAAATTTTATTGTAGCTCCAGGTACCTGCATAACTTTCCCCTGTAAGAAATAATTCTCTTGATTTGTATTCCGGGAACTTCTTATACCAATTCAAGAAGAATGTGACCATATCCTTGGCTGCCAAGAAAATTAGATTAGCTTTAACACTCCTAAATCGGACGAGAAGCCCAAAAAACAAGATATATGCTACTCCTTTTACCAGTAGAATCATCCCCACAAGTGTAATCAGCTGTAGTATTTGAGTAAGACCATCCAACTCCAGCAGGAGATTCAACAAAAAGGAGATTTGATGCTGTAAAATATAAAGAAAAATGTGAAATGGAATTTTTTTTATGGTTACATGCTCGAATTACTTCATAGTAACATGACATATGAATATGTTATTGCTTTACCTCTATTCCATGACATTTTATTTCTTCTAAGTCCTCGGCCATCACCACTTGGATAAAATGGACCCAACTCTGTAAAGGCACCTCCACCAATAGATGAACACCCTGGACCTGTGAATGTGAATTTGGCATTTGGTGACATTTTAGTTAAAGAAAACACTAACAGACTCATCTACCACTAACGACATTCATAGAAGAAAATGCATCAATCTTTCTAATAAAACATTATATGTATTCAAAACATGAAAGAATTCTATTAAGATAATGAATTAATCTAAGACCTTGTCCTGAATCATGGTGAAGAAATCTACTCTGAAAAGTTTATTTGCCTCAGAAAGCCAAGAATTAGATTGCAAATTTATCAAGCAGTTGATTGATGAAGTTCATGGGGTAATAATCAAAATTAGAACTAGCCAGCATGTAAATGAAAGAATACAGTACGCTAGAAAAGCAAAACAAATGTACATTACAGGAATTTATGTGTGAAGGAAACAAAAATGAACAGTAGGCAAAACAAAACAGTAAAAAATATAAACAGAGCTCACTTCAAAAACATAAAGCGAAAACACTTCATAATGCGAAACAGAACCCATTTCCAGATGTGCATATAAGTTGACCACCAGATTAAATTTAAAGAGACAACCAAAAGAAAAGCAATTAGTGAACCAACCAACCTCCATTGAGCCAGAGACTGAGAGGCTTCTTCTGAGGGTCAACCTCGGCTTCAACAAAGTAGTAAAACAAGCTCCTGCCATGCTTTACATCAACGTCAACATACCCAGCAAACTGTTTGAACTCAACTTTGGGCTGACCAGGCAATCCCCTCACCAGATCCTCAATTGGGTATCCCTTTACTTCAACATTGCTACTCACAGCCAACCACCAAACCAAAAACAAACCAACCCACCAACCACCCATACCCATTTCAAGATCTAAACTTTTCACACGAAGCTCACTGCTTTACATATCCATTTGCACAGAATTGCAACTCCAGATATATAATGACAACCACGATATAAAAAGCAACACACACAAAAGAAAAAAGAATTATATTAATAACGAGGATGATGACACCATGTATGGATTATCTTCTGCTAAGCGAGTCACGTGAATCCTGGAGTTGCTTTGACAAAAAGATACCAATATGAAATAATATATTTTAACCCAAGAATTGATTTGTTCTTTTCATTCTCATACACTACGTTGCAGGGTAGCCCCTATACATATAACTGAGGAAAACAAGCAGTTTTAAAACTTGCAGACAACAACAGCCAAAAGCAAAAGCTTTAAACTGAATTCAACTACCACGTTATCCATACGTTGAATTGAAGTTCATCCACCGCCGTTTAAAAAATATTAAAATTTTGTACGATAACGGTTGGTTGATATCTATTAAAGATGGTAAGGTAAATCAGGATAGCTACGCCTTCCAATAATATTTGAAACTAAAATTATTATATTTTTATCATTTTTTACTTTTTCTATTTTTATAAATTTTTAAAATATAAAAATACCCTTTTTATTTTCAATTAATTATCATAATATTATAATTATATAAAACAAAAAAACTCAATTTTTTGTTATCTCTAACCCCTCGTATTTTCTAGTGCTTTCAACTTTCATAGTAGCAGTAAAACGTTCTTCCATTAGCATTTCTTCACCAAATCGGCATTACTTCTCTTTCGGACTCCACACTTCACCTTCGAAATTCTCCAAAAATATGAGTTTTCATTGTCTTTTGCATTACATTCTTCAGTAAACTCATCTTCTATCAACCTTATCGAAGACTTGAAGTCAAAAAATTTTCAAACTTTTATTATAATATGTGGAAAAGTGTGTCGATCTTTTAAACTAAAAGCCTTTTTCTAGTAAGTTTAATGTTTTATTTGTGGATGATGTCTTACATCTTTTTCTATTGTATCAACTTTACTGAAAACACGATACTATGAAGATATACTTTAGATCTCCCATACACATTTTTTAAATTTTTTTAGTTCAAACCTCATCAAGTCGTAACATTTTGGTGATAATGTGATAAAAAATTCATAAAATGATAATTTAAATTATACTTAATAATCAATTAGGTTTTTTACATTCTATAAAACATTCATGAAATGATAATTTTTAGTGATGGTTAAATCTTGATTATATATTATATTATATTAGGTTTAATAGTTAATTAGATCTTTTATATTTAAATTATTATATTGATTTTAACCAAAAAAATTATGAAAAGTGTTAGAATTATTATGATATTGTTATATTTTTAGAAACGTATTATTAACAATACGTCATATTAAATCTATATATATACATTCCGTATCTAAATTTTATTACCTTTTTTTTAAATGTATTTTTCACCATTTGTCGTATTATACCTGTATAATTCTTGTACCCTTTTTCTTGTTTCCATATTTACTAACTAGGGTCATAGTATATAATTGAATATATAAATTATGTGTCATCATATAATTGATATTGTTTTATTCTTAATTCAAAATTATGATGATATATATCATTTGTATAATTAATTATGTACTTAAAAGTGTGTGTACAAAGTTTTATTGTTATATAAAATGTTTAATATTAGTCAATACGTAGCATTATATGCTTGAGTAATATTATATGTATACACTTTGAGTACATAAAATAACTATACAGATGATATATTATCATATGATTTAGTATTACTTTATCTTTAATTCAAAATTATTCAATCAGATGATAACATATCATTTATATATTTATTTTGTGTATGAGTAATATTATATATATAAATTTATGCATAAATAATGATATGTTACTATGTGATTGAGTAGTTTTAAATTAAAGATAAAGAACAAAATAATACGTATAATAAATTGTATAACTTTTTATGTACAAATGAGGTAACAACTTATAATTGAGTGATATGACTGTTTATTTTTTTTTTACTTTAAAATCATTAATTAAATACTATCATATCAGATTGTACACAAAAGATTGTTTAATTTATCTGTATATATAATATCACTTTAATTTTATTATTTATATATTTAAAATATATATAATTTTATTATATATATAATAACATAAATATAAATATAAATAATATTATTATTATATTATTAGTATTATTTTATTTCTAATTTAAAATATATTATTATAATATAAAAGTTAACTATCAGCCAAAAAGTCAAAGTTGAGAAGAATGTATTCAGCCAGTCTCTTAACGGATGAATTATATTTGGGATTTTGACGGCCACTCGCGGATTGGGCAGGTGGATACACTGTCCAATCGGTGAACAGAGAAGTGATGGAATCTCTCTCTTGGCTTGAATTGGTGGAATGTGGACCAATACAGTCGCGACAAATTTAGCCGCCAGCGTAAGTTAACTTTATCTGCTGCTGATAGGAAATAATTGCACGCGCAGGTCCAGGGTGGAGACCACAAGCACGCGCGGGGCTGAAATTGAAGATGTGGACTTTCACCATGTTTTATACTTTATATTTACTAGATTTTTGTCCTCGCATATCTCTTTATATTGTTATTTTTATTTTGAACAATATTATATGTATCTATTTTTGATATATAATTTATATATACAGTGATATATCATCATATAATTAGACGATTTTAAAACATGTGTCATCATATGATAAAGAAATATCTAATCACATGATAACGCATCATCTGTGTACATAAATTGTATACCAAAAATAGGTACACATAGTTTTATTGTTTTATTTTTATTCTTATTTTTTTAAATAAAAAATTATTATTTTTCAATAATATTTTATTTAATAAAATATTATTTTATAAATATATTATCTTAAAAATTATTAAATATAAATTATTCTTATATTTGATAAAAATTTATAGGCATAAATAATTATTGATAAAAAGTTATAAATATAAATAATTATTTTATTTGGCTTGATATAATAAAATAATATTAAAATATTTTGTACTTAAATACCCTTGAGTATAATTATTCTAAAATATTTTTCATATTATTTATTATATTAATTAAAAATAAAATTATTTTTATCCTAAAAAATTAATAAGTAAAAATATAATTACTTATCATATCACCATTGGTAATAAAAAATTATATGAATATTTTATTATTTACAATAAAATAAGATGGGGGCATTTGAATTGAATAATATTTTATTATCAAAATTGAAATATTATATTTAATATAAGTTATCTAAAATATTACTAGATATAAATGATTACTATGTTTGATAAATTTTGGTAGATATAAATAATTATTGCATTTAGTTAGTAGTAATAAAATAATAATAATAATATATTATCTTATATAAATACTCTTGAAAATAATTATTTTAAAATATTTTTTCTGTTATTTATTGTATTAATTAAAAATGAGTTACTTTTATCCTAAAAAATTAATAAATACAAATATAATTATAATAAAATTAACATTACCTTACTAATATTTTAATAATTAATACTTAAAATGGAGATGGTAATAAAAATATCACCTAGATTATTTATTACATCACCATTAATAATAAAATATTACATAATATTTTATTACTGATAAACCAAATAAGGTAATACAAGATAAATTATCAAAATAATTTTATTTTACTATAAACCAAACAACTCTTATAAATAATAAAATATATATTATCAGAGCACTTTTTTTTGTTCCTCTAACCGAACCTACCCTTAATATAATCTTGATTTTCTTAGAAATTTTCATTAAAAAAATTGCCAATGGTTAGGTAAAAATTGATTGTAGTTATCTCTAGATGCAAAATCTTGATGATGAAGTCCAACTTAATTGATTTTGTAGTTATATTCAAGTTGAATTCAAACAAAAACATTGCTTTCTTCCTTTCTTTCTTTCTTTCCATCAAAATTCGATTCCATTTGACCGGATTTGATTGTATTCAATCATCTTAATCCAATAAAACAAATAAAAAAGGGTGTATAAACAGAAATTATTAATCAATAAAACTATGTATACCTATTTTTGGTACATAATTTATGTACACAGATGAGGTGTTATCATGTGATTAGATACTTCTTTATCATATGATGACACATGTTTTAAAATCAACTAATTACATGATGACACATCACTGTGTACATAAATTATATACCAAAAATGGGTACACATAGCATTGCTCATTATTAATTAAATTTTAGCAAATCAATTAATAGCAAGAAAAGCCAATATAAATTAAGCATTAAGGTGCATTTAGTTCAAATATTTTTTTTATTAAAAAAATAAATATTACCACAATTAATAGAAAAATTATTTGATATAAATTAATATTATTATGTTTTGTAAAAAAATATGTATAAATAATTATTATGTTTGGTTAGAAATAATAAAAAATATTAATATATTATTTTATTTAAATACCCTTAAAAATAATTATTAAAATTTTTTTTTACATTACTTGTTATATTTATTGAAAAAAATATATATTTTTGTTCTAAAAAAATAAAAAATAAAAATATAATTATAATAAAATCAAGATTACCTTATAATTTTTTAATACTTAAAGTGGAGATGGTAATAAAATTATTACATATATTATCTGTTACACCACCATTGATAATAAAAAATTATCGAAATTTTTTATTACTAAGAAATCAAATAAAATAATATAAGTAATAAAAGAAAAATTATCAAAGTAATAATTTTCTTTTACTATAAAACAAATAACCCTGGTAAATAATAAAAGATACATTATCAGAGTAATTTTTTTGTACCTCTAACCAAACCTACCATTAATATAAACTTGATTTTCCTATAAATTTTCATTAAAAAATTTGGTAGTGGTTAGGTAAAACCCAATTGTAGTTATCTCAAGATACAAAATCTTGATGATGAAGTCCAACTTAATTTATTTTATTGATTTTGTAGTTATATTCAAGTTGAATTCAAACAAAAACATTTCTTTCTTTCTTTTCATCAGAATTTGATTCCACTTGCTCAAATTTGATTGTATTCAATCACCCTAATCCAATAAAACAAATAAAAAAGGGTGTATAAGCAAAAATTATTAATTAAATTTTACCAAATCAATTAATAGCAAGAAAAACCAACATAAATTAAGCATTAAAGTACATTTAGTTCGAATAATTTTTTATTAAAAATAAAATATTATCACAATTAATAGAAAAATTATTTGGTTTAAATTATTGTTATTATGTTTGATAAAAAAAAATATGTATAAATAAAATTAACGTTAGTAAGGTAATTTTGATAAATTTTAATAGATATAAATAATTATTATATTTGGTTATAAGTAATAAAATAGTGCTAATATATTATTTTACTTAAATGCCCTTAAAAATAATTATTTTAAAATATTTTTTATATTACTTGTTATATTAATTTAAAATGAGTTTATTTTTGCTCTAAAAAATTAATAAATAAAAATATAATTATAATAAAATCAATATGACCTACTAATATTTTAATATTTAAAATAGAGATAGTAATAAAATTATCACTTATATTGTTTACTACATCACCAATGGTACCGTAATATTTTATTACTAAGAAATCAAATAAGATACTCTAAGTAATAAAATATAGATCATCTAAGTAATCTTCCTTTATTACAAATCGAATGATCTCTATAAGTAATAAAAGATATATTATTAAAATAATTTTTTTTTATACCTTTAACCAAACTTACCATTAATATAAACTTGATTTTCTTAGAAATTTTCATTAAAAAAATTGCTAGTGGTTAGGTAAAATGCAATTGTAGTTATCTCTAGAAATAAAATCTTGATAATGAAGTCCAACTTAATTTATTTTATTAATTTTGTAATTATATTTAAGTTGAATTCAAACAAAAACATTGTTTTCTTTCCATTAGAATTTGATTCCACTTGATCGGATTTGATTGTATTTAATCATCCTAATCCAATAAAACAAATAAAAAAGGGTGTATGAAGAGAAATTATTAATTAAATTTTAGCAAACCAATTAATAGCAAGAAAAACCAATATAAATTAAACATTAAGGTGCATTTAGTTTGAATAATTTTCTATTAAAAAATAAAATATCACCACAATTAACTAAAAAATTATTTGTATAAATTATTGTTATTATATTTGATTTAAAAATATAAATAATTATTATATTTGATTTTTAATGATAAAAAAATATTAAAATATTCTTTTACTTAAATATCTTTAAAATATTATTATATATAAATTAGTATTATATTTGATTAAATTAAAAATATCTTATCTTAAAATATATCATGTTATGTTACCAAATTATAAAATTAATTAATTAATTAATATATTAGGTGTTATCATTTTACCAATGTGTGTTTTCAAAATAATCTCTATATTATAATTTTAATTGAAACACGAAGATTTTCTTTTTTTTTAAAATTTATTGAGTAAGGATAAAATTATAATGAGATTTAACTATCTAAATTACAGTTTGTAATTATATTTATTTTTTTAATAATAAGAATACAACTATATATATTTATTGGATACGAGTTTACCTATGACAGGTCGATTTAATCTGATTTTCTTAACTATTAAAAGACAATTATTGGAGGTTAATGATTAGTAGTTGAACTCTTATTTAAAGTTCTAAAATTGCCTCCCCAAAATGAGTTACGTAATTTTATCAGAAAAAAATGGATTCCCTCCTTTCTTCTCCTGCAAAATCAATGCACAGATCTTATCTCATAATTTGAAATTAATAAATAATGTTGTAGCCAATCATAAAGTATCGACTTGTATTACAAGTGACATTGTTGAGAAATTTAATATTATTCAACAATTATGATGCTTTCAATTTTATTGACTTGTAATATAGGGTGTTTAGTTAGAGTATTTATAAATTATTTTGATAATTTATCTTTTATTATTGATATTATTTATTTATTTTTTATTATTATCACACCTATATAAAGTATTAAAAGAGTGTAGATAAATATATATATATACATATAATTTAAATACATAAATAATATATCATCATATGATTAAATATTATTTTATTTTAAATTTTAAATTATTTAATTATATAATAAAATAAATAAATATGTATATATTTATATATATAAAATAACAATACTTAGTTTTATTATTTTTTATTTTTTTAATAAAATATTATTTCAACCAATCAGAAATGGCAGGGGACCTCAGGCGAGAAGCTGTGAATCTGCAGAGGAGATAATTCCAGGTCACATCAGCAGCAGCGAGCGTGCTGTTAGAATGATGAAAAATAACTTTAAGAAAGCTGGAAAAAGGAGGTAAAAAACCAAAAGCGAAAAGACGGCTCTATTATTTGGCAGTCAATATTTTGTTTTGCCGATAAACAAAGACTCTTGTTTATATCTATTAAATAGATAAATTTAAAATATAATAATTAAATTTATAATAATTATATTAAATACATTAAAATTTTGTAAATATAATAAATTTTTATTTTAAATTTAATATACGATTAACCTTTAATATTTTTGGATAGTCATTTTGCATAAAATGAGAACATGTTTCTCTCTATTCTTGAGGCATAATAAGAGCGGCTGGGACAACGTTGGCCGCTTTATAAGACGTCAACTAAACTTTGAATATTTTGAAGAAAAAAAAGATTTGGATAAGAATCCAATGAAGTGTTTGGTTGGTTACTTTAGCGTCTAGGTCTAGGAGGGTTGTTTATGATATAGAGTAATGTGTAAGATTTTAAGCTTTTTTGTTTAGACGGCTCCCGCCCCCCTTGTAGCATATAAAGTTTCAGAAACGCGATCACAGGGAAAAGAAACAAAAGAAAGAGGCAAGAGTAGGTATAGTAGGTTTAGATTATAGAGAAGGTAACAAGACTCTCTCCCTATATATATATATATATATATATATATATATATATATATATATATATAACATTATTCATATGAAAAGATGTATTTTTTTTTAGCCAAAAGACTTGTCCCCGTCTAAGGTTTGATGTAATTTTAAATTTTTGTTTGTCAACTTTTAAAATCCTAAAATCTCATTCATAAGTTAAATTTCGTTAAAATTTTCGGTTATGATTAAAGGTAAAATTGTTATTTTAACAATAATATTAAAAATATGTATAATTTATTAATTTTCTCTAGTTTTAAAAACTAATAATTTTACTCATACCTAAAATTTTTCAATTTTAAAAAGTCACATTCCTCACTTCAAACTTAAAGTTTTTTTTTTTTCATCTCACTGACCACCATCTTTGACATCAATGAGCTCCCTTTTCCACTCTAAACCATCGTCGTTTTTGTTTGTTTATCTCTCCAATCACGAAACTTCTTGACAATAACGATTTTCGTCTAATCCTGAGTTTAGGGAAGAGGGATGTGACTTTTCAAAACAAAAAACTTTAAATAAGAGTGAAATTAGTTTTTAAAATTTGGGGGATATAATAAATTATATATTTTTAGCATTGTAGATAAATCGATGATTTTACCTTTATATCTAACTAAAAATTTTAACAGAATTTAATTTATGAGTGAAATTTTAGGTTTTTAAAAGGTTGACGTTAACTTAGTTGTGGAGGTTAGCTATGATGAACAAAAAGGACACCAAAAATGTGAAAGTTCGATAGAAGATGAAACTAAAGTTTTTAAAAGTTCTAGAGGTGACCGAAATGAGAGGAGGGCTGAGGGAAATATAATTTTTCAAAAGTGAAAAACTTTTAACAGAACTGAAATTATTAAATTTTAAAACCTAATAGAGAAACTATAATAAATTATATATTTTTAACAATATTATTAAAATAATAATTTTATCCTTAATTTTAACTGAAAATTTTAATAAAATTTAACTCAAAAGTAAAAATTTGAATTTTAAAAAATGGAACTTATGTGAGAATACGCGTTTTGGCCTTTATGCAACTAGGACCATGTGACTTTTTGCAATTCATTATCACGATGGCACAAATGAACCATTTAGTAATCATCTGTGATTGAAAAGTTAAATTCGAAAAATCAATCACATCAATTTGCTTTTCATATCCACATTCTGCCATTACACTCTTCTATGCCTCCAGAATATAAACCATCAAACTATGTATATACATTTTTGAAAATATAATTTGATATACAAATAATATGTCATTATGTGATTGAGTAATTTTAAAATAATTCAAACACATAATAATATATCATCTAAATGCTCAATTGTATACTCAAAAGTATACGCATATCATTGCTTGAATATAATTGGTTTCTACATTTCTGAATCTCTATGGCTCCTCTCGATAGTGCCAGGCCAGCCGGCATGAGGATAAAGGAAAAGGAAAATGAAAAGATCATAATTTTCAATACCAACGGTAACTCAATTAGTGTTAAAGAGTATCTTTAAGCAACAGATGCATTCGGGTATTAAAAATTTCCTCCCATAACAAATTATAGCAAAAAGTTGTTAAGTGTTTAGTTCCTTCTGACATTTGTGATGCTTCCGTTGCCGCTGCACGGTAGGATGCCTTACACATCGAGAACATCACAGTGAAACGCATTTAATAAAAGATTGTAAAGATTTTAATATGTAGGAGGTAACTTATACTGGCTATAAGAAGTCAGGAAGTACATGAAGAAGATATAATTTCTTCTGAAACTGTCTGACACTTTAAAACTCTTCCATATGCTACATGGAGAACATGAGAATAGAATGAAAGAATTACCGATTATGAAGATGCAAGAGATGTAGTGGTGATGGCTGGTAGAGCTGGAGTTGCAGTTGCATTATCTGTCCAATTTTTTTCACCCCAGTGCCACAACATGCTTTCCCAGAAGCAGAAATCCTCGAAGCAAGTTTCCAAACGCTTATCTTTTATTTTGATCTTCCAATGACCATCGGTGTAGTTGCCTTTCTCAGCTTGCCTCCGATCCCACTCCAATGCTGCCTTCTGTTTTGACCTAAGCAAGCAGAATTTTTGCAAGTGTTTCGGCATGGCGTCATGTACCTTCCACCATCTTTTATGAGCAACATCACTGGCAAACTCTTGCAAAATGTCCACATTCCAGTTGCAATCATAGTCCCGAAAGCATAGCCATGGTTTATTTCCCAAATAATGAAGAACATAAAGGATAGGAGGATCAGCTCCAAATAGATGGATTTTCATCTGTTTCTTCTCCTCCTCGTCACCTTCCCAAAAATGCTTCAAGAAGTTCATGTGTTTTGGAATCCTGTGCCACCATGTGAAGATTTCATTCAGATAGCCCTGGTCCCCACCATTGTAAGACTCAATCTCATTGATGTGATCCATTAGCAACTGGAATGTACAATTTGATGGCTCAACCACCATAACACCTGAATTGAACAGGGTAGCATTGTTTCCTGTGGCAGTTATTTCTGGCATTTCAAATAAAAAATCAATGTTTCTAAGTATAAGCAAGTCAGCATCAATGAAAATGATCTTGTCATAATCTGTTAACTGCCACAGACGGAATTTGCTGTAATTCCATTCATTGTATGCATCGCGTTCGGCTTTTGGGTTCCTGATTCTTTGAATTGTATGGACTTTCCAGCCTGCAGCCGCCAAGCCACCTCTATGATACTCACTAATTGTTTCATCCACAAGTATCACAAAGTCTCGTGTAGAGCCTGCTAAACGGATACTCTGAGCTGCGGTAATAGCCCCACAAACATATACCTGTGCAGAATGAAGGATTGTTGCATAGGCTTCTCTATGTGGCCTTTCTGAGTAGAAATGTTCTGTTCAAAAGCATTTAGTTAGTATTTTCCATTCATGCAGAATCGATCCAGAGGTACATGACCCATCATATACAGGTTCCAATGCATGTGACTTACAGCTTATCAAAATAAAACAACAATAGATAGAAAAGTAAGTAATTATTTAATCTTAGTATGCTTTTCGCTCTTTCTATAAGAAATGGTACAATTGACGGTCAACAATTTAATATGACCAAATAAAACTCTCAACAACAAAATGACAAAAAACAGTGGCAGATATATGAACTCCCAATGAAAATGTGCTGCTATTTGTATCATGGATTTATATAATTCAACTAAACACCAAAAACACTTGTACATCGCGAGATAAGGGACAAAAAAGCTACAACTGGGTAAAGGATATAATCAACTAGCTGGCTTCCATTTCAACTAAAATCCTTAACCAGATTGCAGAATCAAACAACAAATGAAACCAATTTCTTACTGACCTTTAGCCTTGAGAGGAACAGCAAGTTCACATGATCCCACAGGTAGCCGCACCTTTTCCCTCAACCTATGAAGGTTGGGTTTGTATAGCCACACATTCCCTTCACGTACAATGATATCCTTGCAAGTGAAGAGATTTGGAATTGGAAAGCAATCAGTTACCAAAAGCACATGCACTGGATGAAGGCCTTTAGAAGAGGCAGCAAGCCTTGCTGTTTCAAGCTGCAAGTGTAGACGGGCCACATCTCTTGACCATCTCCCAAACTTGTTGCAAGGAAGCTTGACAGCAATAAGATCAATCCGTGGTTTTCCAGGAACTTGAATCTTGGGCAGAGAAGGACAAGCAGGAACTTCAAATTCTTCTTCTTCATCTATCCATTCTGGGTATAGAACTTCCCAAGTTATGTTGTTTGATACATGGTCAAGGTGCAAATCAACATGCTCACAATCTGGTAATAGCTGCCTCCACAGATCTATCTCGCTGTCATTAAAGTTTAACAAGCCAACACCCTGATATTCATTCCTGTCAGTCAGTTTCTCTACAACATTTGTAATTTGGTCCCAGTCCATATCTAAAGTAGATAAATAACGTGGATCATCAGTAGGACTCTCTGTCATCCATCTCATGAAACTGGACCTGTAGCAATTAACTTCTCTGTCAAGAACAAGAAAAAATAGAGGAATTTTTCCTTCTAGTTACTAAATGTTTAAACAATTCATGAACATGCATGAAAAGAGATGTGATATCTAGTCCTAGTGAGGCAGTAACAAAATTCTAATACAGGAAACCCAATTTCAGGATGACAACTATTACAAAAGCTAAAAACTACTAAAAAGTAAACCAAATATTTTATTAACTGAAAACTTGTGAATAGACAATCAACTATACCGAGATGCAGCAGTGGATGGATGATCAGCAATATGAACTGCTGGAGAACGGAAAAGTGTGAACAAAGTTCCCAACAAGATGATAACCAGCAATATTTTCAAGCTGGATGTCTTGCAGTTAAAATTCCTATATTGTATCTGAACATGGAGCGCTTTATCAACGTTAAAAACCCTATATCTCTGGGACCTCCTTTTGTTTGCCTCTTCACTGCAACAGAAAGAAAAATCATGAGCACAGCCAGAAAATCAAAATGCCAATGATAGACCAACAGATTGATAGATGTTAACTAAATAAATCAGAACTCATTCAGTACACCATACAATCTTCAGCTCAATGAACCCATATTCAACTCTTGAAATTTTTCTAAACGCTCATTTTACAAATTAGAGGACTAACTGATTTAAACTAAGAGCTAGAGAGCTTCAATTATCAATCAAAGGCAGAATTCGAGTCACAAGTGACGAGTTCAAACACATTAAGAATCAGTATAGACAAATTAAGCACCTCAAACACGGACTCTAACACAGAAATAAAGATTAATGAATTCAAAAACCTAGATAAATTAATAGATCTAAACGAAAGCCGCTTAATCATTAACCGAGCTAATTTCAAAGAAATCATTAGCAACTAGAGCAGAAATCAAGTGCCGCGACCGTATGATAATTACATTGCGTTCATCAAGTCAAACTTATTATGAGATTTGAAGAGAAAAGTACTGACGATGAAGCGGACAATCGGTGTCTGGCCTCTGGAGTAATAGGCGACGGACCTCTCATCTTCTTCGCGATTCAGTTGAAGCGCAACATCTGATTTTATATAACGAAACTCACAGCAAGTCAAATTGAAAAAAACGAACGGAAGAAAAATGTTCTTGGGAGACGGAGAGCTGAGCTGTGATTACCAAAATCGAATTTATATAAGCTTGAAGCATTCGAGGCGCCAGTTCAGGGCAGGGTTGCAGTCAAAGCAATAAGTCAACGCAAGGCAGGTCTAACTAATTTTGATTAGCGGATTTACCGTGGTTAATCTATTGCTTAGCGAGCTAAATCTTTTTTATTTTATCTAAATTGTGGTTAATGGAGGTTGATTAAGGCATTATTGGGAAATATATGGTCCCAAATAAGCATAATAATAACAGTCATTTATTTTAACTCCCCCAAAATCTAATGATTTTAATTAATAAACCATACTTCATAATTAAATCAAAGCAAAGAAATTATGGGTGATGGTAAGTTCAACATAATGTGAAATGACAAGAATACCCTCTAAATAATCTGAGTTTTTTGTCATTGTCGCCCATTTTCGAAATTCCGGCCAATTGTTTGCCCAAAATCCGATGAAACACTACTCATGTTCAACCTCCGAACTTGAAAAGATAATTATCTTAAGTTTTTTATTCTTTTCTGTTTTTGTCAGATTGAGCAGCATCAGAGTTGATTATGTTGAAAATTTAGCCGAAAATTGAAGTTATGGATTGACGTAAAACTTCAAAGAAAAGTTAGAGGGTTATATAGATAATTACCATGTGACTCTATAAAGTCTAATTGGGCCGCACGTGTTAAAATTAAAAGCTAGGGGACCGAGATGGTCAAAGTAATGTTCAACCCCAAATTCGAGAGATAACTCTAGAAATAATAGGGTAAATTGATATATTTACCCCCATGTTCACCAAGGTGAATGTCAATTCCGACGGTTATAGGATTTAAAATTCAAAAAAATACCATGTTATGCACAACCTCTCTCAACTTCCCATGTCCAAATTTATCAATACAATAAAATTATATGTATAATTTTATGTATAAATAATTATATATCACTATATGATTAAGTATTATTGTATTATTAATTTTTAATTATCCAATCATATGATGATACGTTATTATTTGTATACAAAGTTATATATAAAAATTATGCACATAATACTATTCTTACTAATAAATCACTGACATTGAATTTTTCGATGATTATGACCATTTTTTTACAATCTAAATGAATAGAAGATGATTGACATCAAACTTTGTTGGTAGACAACCGAGTAGAGGGATTTTAGTTTTGTTTAAATGAGTAGATGTTGAATGATTCTCTAAGTCTCGAGATGTTGAGTTTGTGGTTAGAACTAATCTATTAATGGATGAAACGATTTATATAGCATTGTAAGATTGAATTAACATGAGAATTATGTGTTATTAAGTTAAAATATTGAGTTCAAATGTTCGATAGGAAAATGTTGGTTGATATGAGATATTTGGAATATTGCAAATGCAACTATGGCACGTTGTTACCTAAAATCATGTGTTAGATGAGTTGGTGTGCTTAGATGTAAAAATATTGATGGAAATAGTCACTATTTATCGCTCCGGATGCAATAAAATAACCGTTCTAAAGATAAGAATAATCATTCTTTAATAGAATTAATATTACAATTTATGATTGAACAACCATTCAAAGGATGTGTATGGTCATTCATATCATATAAATTAGGTTGCAATAAACATCTATGTTAAAGTATAGTACAATCATTCGAAGTTATAAAATGACAAAATTACCCTTAGATTGATATACATTCGTGAATGTGACATTCATGACAAAATGATGAATGTCTATTCTAGATTATGAACAATCATATCCAATGACAAATATATGAACGATTCTGGAGAAAAATAATAAACGATTATGATGATAAAAGGCGAATATTTGTTCTTTTATGATGAACAATATATGCTAAACATAAAAATGAACTAGTGTTCTTAGATATGAACAACTGATTTAGAGGACCAAAATTTGCATCTATCGTCACCTCACCCCAACAAACTAGGATCAAGAGGACCAACAAGAATGGAAAGGGTGGCTCCCAATCTGGCCTGTGAAGGATGCGTTTTGGTTTTAGGGAGATTTTGAGTTATAAATTTTTAGTTTTATTTAAAATTTTAACTTCTTTAGTTTTTATAATTAACCTAATGTGATCATTACATCCATTAATTCTTATTTTTTCCGATGTCATTAAAGTTTATGTTTATGATTTTCTAAAAATTTGAGTGCGATATAAAGTAAAGAGTAATATTATATACATTTTTTTTATATAAATGGTATATTATTTTGATTAGTTATTATTTTATTTTTAATTTAAAAATTTTTAATTATATAATATTATATTATTTATATATATAAATTATATATAAAAAATATGTCAAGAGACAGGCTTTTGTTATTAACTATTCTTTTAAGTGATTAGACGGTGCGTTTCGCTCTTAAAATTACAGAAACGCTCACTTGACCGGTAGTGACCAGAAAAACGGTGCGTATTACTTTGCATCTTACATTTCCGTTTCAATTCCCTCTTCGCCTGTCTGCACCTCGTTGTGCAAGAAGAAGATCACACCAACTGAATTACTAGCTCGACCCATTCTCTTCTTCAAAATCAGACAAACCACAGCCCTAGATCGTCAGGGCGTACGAAAATGGTTCTAGTTACGGCTGCGCGGGATTACATCAACCGGATGTTGCAGGACATCTCTGGCATGAAAGTTCTCATTCTCGATTCTCAAACGGTAACGCTTTTACATTATTTTTTCTTAGCTCTTATCCATCAATTCACTTTTCTACGAGGCTTTTCATTTGTTTTGAGCATGAAATTGAACAATTCGGTGCGATTCGGTTCTACCAGTTGGGAATTCGCAAGTTAGGACGTCCTTATATGATAGCACAAGTAGCAGAAATATTTGATGGTTCCATTATGTTTCTCAGAATATTACCAAAATGGAGTATTCTGACTTGCTAACTCTTACCATTATATGTTGATATTAAACGAGATTGAATATTGCTAGTATGAAATTCTGTAATTAAGTTTAAGTCTCGAGTTGTAAATTAGAATATTGTATGTGTTTGAGATATTTTAAGCTATAGCATATATTTGGTGACGCTAAATTGACGTAATTGAATGATTTGGTTTTTGCAATTTTTGTAGTTATTTGTGTTGCTAGTCTAAGGGGCTTGGTATGTAGTTTAATAAGGCAATTGAGGTATAAGGAAAATGTGGTGTGATTATGGACGCATTTGTGTTGTTTATTAAGTTACAGGTTAGTGTTGTAAGTGTGGTCTATTCTCAGTCAGAGCTACTCCAGAAAGAAGTATTTTTGGTGGAATTGGTAGATTCCATTTCCAAGTCGAAAGAATCCATGTCACATCTAAAAGCTATTTATTTTCTCCAGCCCACATCTGAGAATATTCAGTATCTGCGACGGCAGTTGGCTAATCCTAGATTTGGAGAGTATCACTTATGTATGTTTTATTGTCTCTTTTTGCTTTGAAAATATCCAAAGTCTTGTTAGTATGTTGCCAACCCCCATACAAAGCTCCTTTCTGATTTCATACTGAATTTTACAGTTTTTTCCAACATGTTGAAGGATACCCAGATTCATATTTTAGCTGATTCAGATGAGCAGGAAGTTGTACAACAAGTTCAGGTAACTCTTCATCTATCAGTAATGTTGTGCTTGAAATAATTTGTTTTTCATTTGCCTTTCACTTTTATTTATATACAGAAGTGTTTGATATTCAATAATATGAATTATTTCGCATATTTGTACTGGGACATTACCAACTTTGTTTGGATGAACTTTGACTAAGAAAGCTTTTGAATAGCCAATCAAAAGCATGAGTTATTATATTCAGAGGTCATTGATTGTATGTTAGGTTGCAGCCAACAATTCAATCAGATACTCAATTCAAAACAGTACGAATCAGCAACTCAATCCCAATTACGTTTGTTTTGAACAAAGAACTGAATAAGAAAAGGATATTTGTATTGATTTTTTTATCTGTTTTTTCAGTGAACTGCAATCCCAATAATATTATCAACACTCAAGGCAAAAGGAAATAAACAATGAAATTAAACAGAGAGCAACTACACCCTCCCTAGCCTGGTATTTGAGAGACCAGGTTCTCTCCTCAAACGTTTCCCACAATTTACAATTTTGTTGTTTGCTTTTTTGACATAAAACAAATGTAGTTGGGTTGTAATCTTGTTCACAAGAATGAATTGAGTTGATATCGTTTATCTAGACAAAAAGGATAATAAGAAAACTAGCAAGTTGCTCCGAATTCTTAAGAAAACTAAGTTGAAATTTTACTGAATAATTGATTTATTGATGATAAATGAAAATTACCAAGACTTACGTCCTTTATATGGGTTTACTTTACTCAACTGAACTAGAAAAACTTAAACACACAAGGAAAACATGTTTAACTAGAAATAGGAATCTTAATTAACTTAAAATTCTAGGAAACTAGGTCTCTAGAACATAACTTTAATAAACTAAAATTCAACAAGAATCCTAAAAACTCTTTATTTCTTGGGACTCTTTAAAGACTTATTAATTAACTCCACAACAATAGGAAATTGACTTCAAATAAAAGACTTATTACAAACATGTGAGTCCTAACAATGTAAAAGTTTTAAAAGTTGGGTTGTTTTTAGCTTAGTTCACCTAGGCCAGTTATGATAGAGTGGCACTGCATAGTAGCCTCTCTTGTAGTAAATTCCTGGGAAAAGAAAATTAGAACTAGGAAAAAAAATGTCTGAGGTGGAAGGGATGTTCACATGGAAGAGCTTTCGATGCATTGATGTTCTGTCTATGTGAACTTGGCAATATGATTTATTAGAGTTTGTGAGGGCAAAAGAGTTTGTAATTCGTTAGTGTTACTTATGTAATGGGAATGTTATTTCTATAATTGTTGGTTTTGTGTAACATTTAGTGATTTTGAGTCGTATCAGAAATGAAATTGTAATGTAGAGGTTTCTTTCTAGTGCTGGTTCTAGGCTGAACTTCTTTTTTTTAAACAAATTATATGTATTATTCTCCTTCTGATACATAATCAAATGCATTTTCATTAATATCATTTTTTCTAGTATATTTTGTTATTATATAGTAGTGTCACCTCAATTTGTTTGCCTACAATGTAAATCTGACCAAAGTGTTAATTGGTTTCTTGGCTTTGCAGGAATTTTATGCAGATTTTGTTGCAAATGAACCTTATCATTTTACTTTGAATATACCCTCAAATCATCTTTATATGCTCCCAGCGGTTGTCGATCCTTCAAGTTTGCAACTCTTCTCTGACCAAGTTGTTGATGGTATTGCCGCTGTGTTCCTGGCATTAAAACGGAGACCTGTTATTCGATACCAAAGGACCTCAGATATTGCAAAGAGGATAGCCCAGGCAACAGCTGTAAGTGGAATTGGTGTGCTGAACCAGAGGCCCAGTTCATTCCATGACATTTAGAATCAGAAAGAAAACTAAAATTTTCATTTATTGGGATGTAACAGAAGCTGATGTACCAGCAGGAAAGTGGTCTTTTTGATTTCAGACGTACAGAAGTTTCTCCACTATTGCTCATAATTGATAGAAGGGATGACCCTGTGACTCCATTGCTGAATCAGTGGACCTATCAGGTATGTGTCATTTTATATATAATCTTGCCAGCCTCTCAAGTATAAGCTAGCCTCTTGATTTATTTTAGTGTTACTAGGAGGACAGCTTATTGATTGTGTTAATTCTGTAGGCAATGGTTCATGAACTGATAGGCATTCATGATAACAAAGTTGACTTGAGAAACATTGGCAAAGTTCCAAAAGATCAGCAGGTTGATTGACTCTTCCCTGTGCTGCACATGTTTTTTGAATGGCATGGAGTGGTGAAATATTCTTCTTTTGCTATTCCTATGTTTACAGGAGGTTGTACTGTCATCAGAACAAGATGCTTTCTTCAAATCTAACATGTATGAGAATTTTGGAGATATTGGAATGAATATCAAGCGGATGGTTGATGATTTTCAGCAAGTGGCAAAAAGCAACCAAAACATCCAGACCATAGGTTTGTAAACAGTGGAATTATGTATTGTAGATGCATTATTTAAATGTTTTGTTATCAGGTATTATCATTTATGGCTAAAATATGCACTCAAACACTGTGATTCTGCAGAAGATATGGCCAAGTTTGTTGAAAATTATCCTGAGTACAAAAAGATGCATGGAAATGTTTCAAAACATGTGACAATAGTCACAGAAATGAGCAAGATAGTTCAAGAGCGTAAACTCATGTTGGTTTCAGAAACAGAACAGGAGTTGGCATGTAACAGTGGGCAAGGGGCCGCTTTTGAGGTAATGTTTTGTGTTTATTTCTCTTGGATCCTTTTAGTTATGAGCCTATACTCTAGATATATTGATTCTTCACTGAGCTATCTATTAATTACGTGGAAATACAAATACTAAATTATTCAGTTGTAATGGCATTACAGTTTGTATCAATATTTATGACTTAATATACTTCCAACCGTTTTAAATATTTTTTACTTTTTTCAACTTCATGTACTAGTTGCTTTGCAATAAGTGCATTCATTCTAGCTATTTCTTATTGATCTTTCAAAAAGACAAGGAAGATAGACCATTTAAGCAAATATAATGATGGGAAATCTAGAGAGATTTAAGTTAGAGCTGATCAAACATAAATTACTCTGGCAACTAAAGTCTAGCTGAATGTGAAAGTTATAAATCATATTCCATATTCAAATGGAGTATGTCCCATATTGAATATGAGCTGAATGTGTGTAACGAAGAGACCCCAATTATCTTACGAAATACACAGAGAATCCTTTCTACATGGAAACAAAGTTTGTGCAAGGAATATATTTTATTCTTGATTATGAGTATGATATGCTTGTTTTTATTAAATAAATGTTCTTTTGCTGCTTATAAGTTATAAGGTGATTTGGCCATCACATCATTTTATCAACTGATTGCTTGCATTAGACTTCACTTTACTAGTCTTGAGAATAGTCACAATTTTAACTTATTTGAACTATTTTCATCTGTAAATAGTGACATGTTTTACTTTGAGATAGTAACTTAGAATTTTATCTTCCTTATGAAAAACAAACATGACCTAATCAATGATAAGAATAAATCTAATTAACTAAGCAAAATTGCAATGATAACTGTAAGCTGAAGGTACCAAGTCTTTCTAATAATGAGAGTAATTACAGTGGTGAAAGTGTTGTGCCATGACTTATTCCTTCCATAATGCTTTGCAGGCAGTGACGAATTTTCTAAACAATGAGAGCACATCTGACATTGACCGCCTGCGCCTAGTGATGTTGTATGCTTTAAGATATGAGAAGGAGAGCCCGGTTCAGTTGATGCAGCTTTTCAACAAACTGGCTTCTCAATCCGCCAAGTACAAGCCTGGGGTAACATTACCAAACTATCACTAGCTGCCTGCATCTTCCTGATCATTTTCTTTTTCTCATTATATCATTTTTGCATATATAAATACATGTCTGACGATTTATTCATGTGAGTGCCTCTCAGGCTAGAATGCACCATTTTTTTGTGTGCTTAACAATGATGCTTGTTATATATAGCGTCTGATTGCTCTAAACCTGTCATATTTGCCCTTAGCATATGTTCCATGAGAAAGTTTGTGGTTTGAATAGAGAAATTTTCTCTATCTTGGGCTTCTCTCATATGGCCGCTTACATATTTATGGGGTTAAAACAGCCCTAACTGTTTTAATGTTACTTCTACATTCTTCTTGGAGATTTAGCCTTCTGTGAGAGTTTAATCTTACTGTAATTATTACATCCCTTGTACTTGATTTATAAGAGAGTAACCATATCTGCATGTTGTCCATTGGAAAATGGCAGCTTGTTCAGTTCTTCTTGAAGCAAGCTGGCGTCGATAGGCGTACTGGGGATCTGTATGGAAATCGTGATTTTCTGAATATTGCTCGAAATATGGCTCGTGGCTTGAAGGTTTGTCTTGAAAATTTGTACTTTCTGCTCAGATTTTACTTCTGTGTGCTTATAGATCATTTCCACTATTGTTGTAGGGGGTTGAGAATGTCTACACCCAACACCAGCCTCTTCTATTTCACACTATGGAGAGCATAATCAAGGGACGGTTGCGAGATGTAGACTACCCATTTGTTGGAAATCACTTTCAGCAGGGCAGGTTTGGTGCTATATAAATTCTTAACATGAATGCTTAAGTTCATCTCTTGATTGCATTTTTGGAACCATTATGATTTTTTTTAATCTGTCATGCCACATGATTGCTTCCAGGGATCCTCTGCAAAGTCTCGCTTTAGTGTCCTTTGTTATTAATTTATAGAAACTTGACTTGGAAATGTAATATCTGGCTGTACAGAGTGGCAAAATTGTTATGTTATTCAGTAATAACTGTACTTTCTAGGCTTGCTCATTATTAAGGAATAAGATCGAAATTAAATGTAACCGACTTCATAAGATTTAAGGCATCTCATGACTTGTTGAGGGAAGTAGGTAGAGGTTTTATGCAAGCCATTTTAAATTACCTACCTTGTACTGGCAGTGCATTGACTGATGCCAGTTGGCAAAACATCTAGGGCTAAAAATTGTTGATTCAGGCATCAGATCCTTTTAGGACATTTTCCACATGCACAACTACTTTCGGTTCTTCTCAGATTGCTTCTTGTAGGCTTGCTCATGTCTATGCTCATTTGGTGATGGACCTAGAATTATGAATAGTTGCTCTCTATTTCCCACTCACTCTCTCTCTAGATGCTTTCACTTTTTGTAGTATAACTCCTATCTGTATTAACCAATTTAGTTTTTATCTTGATTTCATAATTTATTGGAAGATATTTGAACAAATTCAAATCATCATTTGGGCTAAAATCTTTTTGATATTTGTAGTTCTTTGTTAATGATATGTTCAGGGAATAAGTTATGTCCTTTTATTGCTGAAAAGCTTATACCGATTATTACTAAGTTAATAAAGGATTAAGCATTCCTTGATTTGCATTTCATCTAAGCAGGCCACAAGATGTAGTTATTTTCATTGTTGGTGGGACAACATATGAGGAGTCCCGTTCTGTTGCTCTACAGAATACCACTAATTCTGGAATTCGTTTTATACTTGGTGGTTCTGCGATTCTCAATTCCAAGAGGTATGATGTTGTGGCTATAATAGTGGATAGCTAAAGTTAGGATTTTATTTGTGGTACAACTAACATAACACAAATCCATTCCTAAGCAGACCGGTAGGTCAATTGGAAGAGGCTAGGATAATAGTTTTCTCTAAATGAGTTCAAACATAAGATTTTACTTTCTCATGTCAGTTATTTGGTCTCAAATGTGCAGGTTTTTGAAGGACATGGAAGAAGCTCGGAGGACAGCTAAATACAGCACCAGTGTTGTTTGAATTTAGATCCAAGTCTTGCATCTTGAGAGCCATGTTATTTTGGGAATTGAACATGGTGGTTTTGTAGTAGAAAATTTGGAGAAAATAAACCCAACCAAGTACAAGAGCCTGTCATCTTCTCCAGCTCGCACAGTACTAAAAACAAATCGGAGTTTTTGAGGTAAAATCCATATATTCTTACTGGAGAATGATATTTAATGATCATATTTGCCCTCTTCCCCTGTATAGCATTGCACAACTTCCTAACAAGTTTTAAATGTGAGCTCGATAGACGTAGTCATCTTTTGCTCTTAAAAAAGAAAGAATTTGTAATTTTGCTTACAGATATGAACTTGCATTATTTTTTTATCAATAATACTATGTGCACAAACAATGTGTATTATTATGTGATTGAGTATTGTTTTATTTTTAATTTTCAACTGTTCGATCACATGATGACACATCGTTGTATACAAAGATATAAAGCTGAGTTTTCTTTGTGTACAACGACTTTGGGTTGTTGATTTGTCCCTGATTCTCGTTGGTTTTTCATCTGTTGTCAGCTCATGATGACTAATTAGAGATGAAAAGTTGTTGTCTTCGTCAATTCCAAATGACGGAGATGAATTAATGTCTTTGTTTATTCATTTGGACAAAGACAATTCCTCTTTGTCTAGGCAAAAACTTGTCTTCGTCGATTAAGACGAGTTTGAAAGAAGGAAGAGAGAAAACCAAAGGGTGTCAGTGTCAAAAAGGGAGTTTTGTTGGAAAATTGAAATCTAAGGGGAAAATGTAATTTTTCAGAACTTAATCTTGAAGAAATTATTAGTTTTTCAAACTAAGAGAGGAAAATATATAAATTTTTATATATTTTTTAATATCATTAGTTAAATAACGTTTTTATCTTTATAATTAACAGATTTTATTAAGTTTAATAGCCTATAGGTGGATATTTGAGTTTTTAAAATTGTGTTTAGAAATACGCTAAACCTTATGTGGAAATAAGTCTTTTGGCGTAAAAAAAAAAAAAAAAACCTTGATGTTTTGGTCTTTATTGATTATTGTTGGATGCTATCAGTTTATAGAACTCAAGATCTAATGTTGTGCAGACGAGACTTATAATAAAGAAGCCATGAATAAACAATAATTAAACACACCATCTATATATATATATATATATATATATAAAATGTGAGTAAGAATAATTCTATCTAGCCACCAGTTGTGTGATCAATAAATAACAATTAGACACATCATTTATATACAAATTGATTCAAAATGCGAGTAAGAGTAATTCTATACAAAAACAACAGTTTTAATTGTTTCCATGATTTCTTTAATGTATCATTTCCATCTCCAGTTATTATAGAATCATGTTTCATCTTCATCCTTTACAATAATCCTTTATTATAATGAGAAAACTTGATTATCTCTTATTTCAATGGGAGAGCACTATCGTTGGACTTATTTATGTATCTAGATCTAATATATTAAAATTAAATGTATCATATTATATAATCATACAATTAATCTTTCCTTTTACCCCATAAGTAAAAGATTATATAAAAACAAAATAATGACAATTTTATAGATCATACTGATATTTTACAAAAATTTTCATGAAAGAATTCAATAACATAATTAATCACTTAGGCTCCCAATAGTAAGCAAAACCATTTTTAAAATATTATATTTATCATTATTTTTTTATAGAGTTATACGTTAATTATATATACTTTTCGTAATTTAACATTTGAAAGAAGGCATTCAGAAACCTCTTCTTTTTACAAAAAAAGAAAATTTATACAACGAGTTTGTAGCAATAGCAAGCACATTTTGCTATCAATTGATCTATACTAATGTCAGTACAAACCATTATTTTGATTTCATTATATAAAATTTGAAAACAGAAATTGAAAAAATTAAAACGAAATGTGAAAAGGACAATGAAAATCGAAAATTCTGTAAATTTTAAAGCGGCCAAGAAAAGGTTGAAATTAGAAAATGAAGATTTGCGGTGAGCGTGGATCGAACACGCGACCTTCAGATCTTCAGTCTGACGCTCTCCCAACTGAGCTATCCCCGCTGCTGATAAATGTTTCCATTATTAATTATTAACATAATTATTTATGTATTATTGTATACAGTTAAATTCTATTATATATTATTTATTAATAATTTAATTGCATAATTTAATGATTATCATTTTATTAAAATCTCCAGTTAAGTTTAAAGGTGAAACTATCATTTAATAACAGAATTTAAAAAAGTAAAGTTTTATAACATTTCTTTCTTTTGGTTTGAAAACTAATAATTTTCTTCTACCTAAAATTTGAAAAGTAGAAATTTTCCTCTTATTTGGGTTAACTCAAAAACCATCCTATTTTCAAGCGATGAAATCCACTCCAATAGCCTTTTCTGAGACTGGCCACCTTTCTTCGGTGTGCTTTGTCACTTCCAATGATAAAAGGACCGACGAAATCGATCGAATCTCGTAGGATGAAGACAAATATTAGTTGAAGATTTGGGAGTTTCACTTGTCTTCGACCATAATTGAGAGACTTCTTAGTTGACCCTCATTTGTCGACGACTGTCGAAATGAAACAAGCAACAGAGAGGGCAGCAGATTGAATCGACGATGAATCCATCAATTTTTTTTAATTTGCTAAAAATGGGATGAAGATGAAGATGTCGATGAATGACAAAGAGAACATCCGGAGGGAGAGACAGAGCTGATCTTCGTTGGTATGACAAAGATGCTAATAGATCTTTGTCACCAACAGAGATAAAGATGAAAAGAAATCCTTAGGGAGGAATAAGTTATTTTTCTAAACTTAAATTTTGTGGGGAATTTATTATTTTCTAAAACTAAGGGGGTGAAAATGAGATAAATTTTATTTTTAAATATGATTTATTAAATAACATTTTTACCCTTATTATTAACAAAAAATTTTAATAGAATTTATATGATAGATAAGTGTTTAAATTTTTTAAAATAAAAAATATGAGTTTAAGATTACGTATAACCTTGCGTGGGAAGAAGTCTTTTGACCTTTTTATAATATCAAACTTGTCTAGCTTTTGTGATATGTTTAAGCAGTTGGTTGGTATACATATATTTAAACATAAAATTATTTACATAAATAATAAATAGAAATTTAATATAAACAATAATATGTTATTATATGATTAAATAATTTTTGATAAAAATTTTATAAATATAATAAAAATTTAAATCCAAACTTTTATCTTAAAAATTTTAATACTTTACGAGTTTTAAAAGCCTTTGGGCTCTCTCTTATGAGATTTAAGGGCACAAACAATAAAACTGAAGATAAATGGTTTTGTTTACTCTGGACAAACCAACTTTGATTTTATACCTGAACTTATGATAACTATCCAAACACCTGCCATCAATTTGGACAACACCAATA